>NC_138204.1:203089341-203784341 GCF_964194415.1 Vipera berus
ATTTTCTGTTCTTTTTTTCTGTTTCTATCTTCTTTTCTCTTTTTTTTACTTTTCTGACAGGTAGATCCTGATTGAAGGAGATGGTCCTGAAGCCACCTCAGAACCAAACCATAATGTATGAGCCCAGCCAACTCCTGCATGTTCAAAAGATTGTGGCTAAGGAAACCAAGGTTGATATTATCTATAAATCAAGTTATTGTCTTAGTATTGCCTATTAGAACTGTCCACATTAAATAGCAGCAAGTCTCTATGCTTTTCCTAATTCTACCTAAGTATCAACGACTAAAACTCAGGGGTGTCCATGAAGCTGGGGGTCAAAACAGTCAAGATGGCAGTTCCAAGGTCTGTCTCAATTTATGGTTGTAACCACTATCTTGACTACTTTTTTAGCACCTGCATCCCTGCCAAAATTTGTATATTAAGAATGCAAAGCAAACATTTAAAACAGAGTTGGGTTTACTTGACTAAAATTGACTATTTCCCAAGAATCTTAGAACAACCTGTAGCCAAGCTGTTAACTTTGTATTTAAAAGAAAACAAACAGCTAAATGCAAATCTACAAATAAATTCATTGTCGCTAGTGACACAATTAATCCAGTGGTTGAAATTCCCCACTTCAGCTAACCAATAGGGGGGAAAAGTGGATTAAATTGTGCGTTTCCTCCAGCAGTATACTCAATTTTATTGTGTGCTTAGGATCTCATTCCATAAGTAAGAAGTGTCTCAAGAACAGGTTGGCTTGGATGACAAAAGCATCAGTCATCAAAGGAAGAAAGGCAATAAAGATTAATAGAGAAATAACATTGCTGGTTAATCTATGCATTAAGCCCAATGGAACTATCTGGACACACAAAAATAACTTTACTCCATCTGGGACATTCAAGATGTCTTAGGAATACAGGTAGTTCTCAACTTACGGCCACAATTGACTCCAAAATTTATGTTGCTAAGCGAGACATTTGTTAACTGAGTTTTGCCCCATTTTATGACCTATCCTACCACAGTTGTTAAATGAATCACTGTTGTTGTTAAATTAGTAACACAGTTGGTAAGAGAATCTGGCTTCCCCATTGACTTTGCCTGTCAGAAGGTCACAAAAGGAGATCACATGACCCCGGGACATTGCAACCATCATAGGTATGAACCAATGATCCAAATTTTGATCACATGACCATGGGGATGCTGCAGTAAGTATGAAAAATGGTCAAATCACTTTTTTCAGTGCCGTTGGAACTTTGAAGTCACTAAATGAATGGTTGTAAGTCGAGTTCTACCTGTATTTGCTCACTGTCTTCCCAGCCAATAGTACAGTTGACTCTACACCTCCTCTGTGTTCTGAATTGGGCATTAGTAGGTTGCCATTTGTGGAATAAAGTGGATGAGGAAGAGAAATTTTTATCGGTCTATGAATACTGAGTATCACCAGAGACAAGGAAATAGGAAGAGAGTACAGTATCTAGCGCAGGGGTCTTCAAACTAGCATGCCTGGCTGAGGAATTCTGGGAGTTGAAGTCCACAAGTCATAAAAGGGCCAAGTTTGAAGATCCCTGATCTAGTGTGTAAACGCACAACCCCCAACCCCCTGTGGACTTATTTATTTTCTGTAATCCTGTTTCTTTTAAAGCTTCTTTAACAGAGAAATTATTTGTTACATTTAATAAGATTGCTCATAAGTTTAAAAGTATTCACATTCCAACTGCTCCTCTAAATGCATTCAGGCTTAATTGATTTTTTTTTTACATGGGCAGATTAAAGTATTTTATCGGTAATCACTATGGCTGTGAAATGCATATTCTTTCCGTAATCTGCTGGAATGTTGTACTGCCACAGCTGGTGAGACTGAACACTTGTAACAAACACTGCTTGGGTTCACACACATCATTGTTAGCCTTAATTTTTTCAACTGTGGTTTATTGGCTAGACCACATTTGGGTGGATTCATGCAACACACTAAGCTCGAAATCTCAATTTAATAAATCACTGTGTTGGGTTCATATAACATACCAAACCAAAACCATTTTTGTTAAGGCAACTGGATCTCAGCCCTAAACCATATTTTACAAACCACGATGGTGTATTCATAGGTCCTGGTAGGCCCAAACCAAACGAATTGCCATTATGGCTTAACAGAATGAGGAAATTTAGCCAGTGGTGCTAGCTGACATATATGCATTATATCTGAATTTCTTTTAAAGAATTTTTTTTATCCCACCTATATTTTTTTATAAATAACTCTAGGCAGTGAATATTTCCAATACAGCTTCCTCTTCCTATTTTCCCCTCAACAACAACCCTGTAAGGTGGGTAGGGCTGAGAGAGAGTGATTGGCCCAAAGTCACCCAGCTGCCTTTCATGCCTGAGGCAGGACTGGAACTTACAGTCTCCTCTAGTTTCTCTCTTCATCATTAGACTAAACGGGCTCTTCAGATCTTTGACAGAACCTGTTACCAGTCCCACAATTGAACTTAATTGTTAATTGATCTCAAAGATTTATAACCTGTGTGTTTTAAAAACACATTATCTGGTAACCTTTGAGAAGCTATGCTCTGAACACTTTTGCATCTGGTCTTAAAGTTGGAATCAACTGAGCAAACATATGAAGAACGGCTATGGGACTTGAGTTTGGCTAGTCTAAAGAAAATAAGAAATAGGGGAGACATGATAGCAGTGTTCCAGTATCTGAGGGGCTGCCACAAGGCAGAGGTTGTTCACCAGAGCACCAGATGGAAGGACGAGAAACAATGGTTGGAAACTGATCAAAGAGAAAAACAACCTGGAATTAAGGAGAAACTTCCTGACGGTGAGGACAATCAACCAATGGAACAGCTTGCCTCCAGAAATCGTGGACGCTCCATCACTGGAGATTTTTAAGAAGAGACTAGACAGTCACTTATCTGAGATGGTATAGGTTCTCCTGCTTGAGCAGGGGGCTGGACTAGAAGACCTCCAAGGTCCCTTCCAGCTCCATTGACAATTGTTGCATAAAAGGTCATAAAATCAGGTCATTCACATGGGTATTCTATTCTATTCTATTCTATTCTATTCTATTCTATTCTATTCTATTCTATTCTATTCTATTCTATTCTACTCTACTCTACTCTACTCTACTCTACTCTACTCTACTCTACTCTACTCTGTTCTATTCTATTCTATTCTATTTTCTATTCTATTCTATTCTATTCTATTCTATTCTATTCTATTCTATTCTATTCTACAGTGTTCTGTTCTATTATATTCAGATGAATGAAATAAAAATGCAATCATATCCAAATGACGTGCTTGTGTCATTTTGCTCATGACACAGACTAATGCAACCTCACTTGCCTCCTTGCAGACAACCAAGTAACTGGAGAAAAAATACAGGGCACTTCTTTGCAAAGACCTTGAGCCAGTTTAAAAGCAGCTCTAAAGCTCTTTGATCTTAGGATATCAATGGAGATGATGGATTTCCAGCTTAGCTGCAATGTATAGCTCAATTAGCAAAAAGAAGAGGCCATCTGCTTTTCTTTCTTCTTTTCTTTTCTTTTCTTTTTTTGAAGAGATTGAGGGTGGCTCATTTGAGAGGGTCTATGACAATTTGCCGTGGCCAACTTGCCACGTACAACTCGCTGCAGGACAAAAGTTACACTAATATCAAAGAAAGGTGGTATAGAATTATTACAGAAAGGATGCAAAAGGAGGGACAGAATGAAATGCAAATGACAAGAATTAAAATATTTTTTAAAATTTGTTTTAAATAATTAAATTGTCCTGTCCTGTGGAGAGTTGTCCCATGGTAAGTTGACAGTGGGAAATTGTCCTGCAGGTAGTTGGAGATGGTGAGTTCTCCTGCAGTGAGTTGGCTGAGGCAAGTTGTCCCGTTCCACATTTGAGAGATCTCTTGTCTTGCCTCCTCCTGGGTCCTGAGCTTTGTCCATTTTTGATCACCTCCCATAAGCCTCTACTGCAAACCACAAGGACAACAATAAGTGGGTCACTGTTTCATCATGCAGATGGCATAATTATGCAGTAGAACAGAGGTCCCCAACCTTTCTAGGTTGACAGCCCAGAGGGACAGGAAGGGGCAGGCATGGGGCTGCATGCATGCATGCAGCACAAATGGGGGCAGCGTGAGTATGGGCAAGACACTGGGGATGGGGTGAGTGCCCACACAACATTAGGGACAGCACAAGTGCCTGCATGATGCTCAGGGCTGGCCTAGCGCCCGTGCAACATTGGGGCAGGCCTAGTCCCCGTGTAACACTCGGGGCAGGGCTAGTGTCCATGCAAAGCTGGGGGCGGCGTGAGTACCTGCGCTACACTGGGGGTGGCACAAGTGCCTGGGCGACATTGGGAGTAGACCTAGCGCCCGTAATACTTGGGGTAAGCCTAGTGCCTGCGTGTGACTCAGGACAAGCTAGCACCACACAACACTCAGGGCAGCCCTAGCATGAGTGGGGGGAGTGCACACACACACACACACACACACACATGCGTGCACTGGCCAGCCATTCACGTGGCCCAGTGGCCAAGAGGCTATGTCCCAGTAGTGGGCTGCGGTCCACAGGTTGGGGACCCCTGCAATAGAAACATGGCATCTGAGACTGTTATACAACCCACATCATTCATGGATGGGAATAACAAGCATATTGTCATTTACTCTCTCCTCTGCAGATAGCCATATCCCTTCCATATCACCTTTTCTGCTTGCAACCTGCAGCTGTGAATAGAGGCTTTGGAAATAGTGCCTAATTGCAAAACTGATCAGTTGGCCATGATGCATTCATTGGTCTCAATAGGATTTTTAACACAGGAGTAATTGCAGCTTTTAACCCAGCAACTTCATTTATTTTATTTTTTATTTATTTTAATTCCATTTATATCCCGCCCTTCTCCGAAGACTCAGGGCGGCTTACAAGCTTAGCAGTAGCCTTCATTCTATGTATATGCCTGCTTATTAGGGCTTTCGCCCCCCCCCCCAAGCGGCATTTTTACAAAGTCAGCTTATTGCCCCCAACAATCTGGGTCCTCATTTTACCTACCTCGGAAGGATGGAAGGCTGAGTCAACCTTGAGCCTGGTGGGATGCGAACCTGCACTAATTGCAGGCAGCTGGTGTTACTTAAGGAGGCATTAGCCCACTGCTCCACCAAGGCTCCTTGCCCTGATGTTTTTATTTTTTGCACTGAAATTGTGAAGGAAGATGAACGCCATAGTTTGTTTCATTCCTGCTTTGTATAGAGGGCAAGTAAGTAGTTGTTGGTAGTGGTAATGGTCCAGGTTTGGTTCCAGCTTGCCCAAGGTACTGTTTAGATTATTTTTTGCAGGCTCCCATTGACCAACTAGGGACACGGTGGCTCAGTGGGTTAGGATGCTGAGCTTGTCGATCAGATGGTCGGCAGTTTGGCGGGTCGAATCCCGAGTGCCGCGTAACAAAGTGAGCGCCTGTTACTCGTCCCAGCTTCTGCTAACCTAGCAGTTTGAAAGCATGTAAAAATGCAAGTAGAAAAATAGGGACCACTACGGTGGGAAGGTAACAGCGTTCCGTGTGCCTTTGGCATCTAGTCATGCTGGCCACATGACCACGGAGATGTCCTCGGACAAGCGCTGGCTCTTCGGCTTTGAAACGGAGATGAGCACTGGCCCCTAGAGTTGGAAACGACTAGCACACATGTGTGGGGGAACCTTTACCTTTACCTTTTTATTGACCAACTGCAAAGAGAGAGAGAGAGAGCTCCGGTTGGTTAATGGTGTCCTTTATGAGTTCTTCATGCTCCAGATCTGTAGAAGTGAAGATGATTGGCTGGTCTGTTTCAGGCTGCTTTTCAGGGATTGAGAAAGGAGAAGCATGCTGGATGGCAGCCATATTTTATTAACCAGACTTTTCCTGCATAGTGTACAATCCACCAACAGAAAAGAATGGATCTGCTTCATTGTCCCCTTCAATCAAATATTTATGACCAAAATAATAATAAGAAAAAACGTAATTCCAAAATAATGGTGTCTGTCCAAGCTCAGATTTTAACCTGCTGTCTACATAAATGCTTCATTATAAATTATAAAAGACCATCCTGTCTGATTAGACCAAAGGCCTCTCTATTTATCCACAAAGGTCAACAAGATACCAACAAAACACCAAGCAACAGACCCAAATATCTTTTTCTTGCTGTAGTTCCCTAGCAACCACTGATTCATTAAACCAAACCGTTGTGATGGGTCAATCCAAACACAGCCTACTATTGTGTATTCAGCCAAGTAGTATGCAAATACACCAAACATATCTGTATTTATAAGGGGACAGTCCATATTTGCAGCTTCTCCTATCCCAGATTCATCGCTGACCCTTCTCCAATTTTTTTCCCAAGAAGTTCCATTTACACAACAGGCTTATCCATAATTAATTGAGTTGTGGTTGGCTGAGTTGAACCAATTTTAAGGATTCACATGACACAGAGAACCAAAAGGGCTGGATTTGCACATCACTCTAGACTAAAATTGGTTTGCTATATGTACTGTAGTCATTGTCTTGTTTAAATTTTCCCACAGAAAAGTATGTAAATAATTTTCTCTGTTCATTGGAAAAATCTATCCCAAAACTGCCTAAGAAAATGTCATTAATCTAGAACTAGGCAAAATATCACAGAATTATGCACAAGCTTTGAACTTCTCCAGAACATAACATCGTCCCAAAGTTGCTTTTTCAAAAGGCAACTAGACTTTGTTGTTGTTTTTTCCTTAAAGACATTTCACTTCTCATCCAACAAGCTTCTTCAGTTCTGACTGAATGGTGAAGGATGGAAGGATTTATATTCTTTGCAGTCATCTGTTCATTAGAACTTTCTTTGAGAGTCATTGAGACCACGTGGAGGTTTACCTGTGCCCTCAGGGTCACCCAAATAGCACAAATGGGTGTGGAACCCTCTTGAAACTGCTGAAAGGATTGTGTTGTAAATTACAACTCATAAATTACAACACAGTGTTAAATATGAAAAACAGTCATGTCACTTTTTTCAGTGTTGTTGTAACTTCCAATAGTCACTAAATGAATGGTTGTAATTTACGGACTGCCTGTACTATGTGCCTTAATACTATATAGATAGTATATGCATACACACCCATAAATGTACACAAAGTATGCTATAAAAATTTGATAAATACTTTGTTCTTGTCCAGAATTCTGGGGGTGAGACCTACTAAACGTTGCACTTTCTCATCCATTTCAAAGATTCTGCAATCAGCTGATTTTTCAGGACTCTAAAGTTGTAGCAACAAATTAAATTGTCCAGGCCTTCTTGTTTTCAGGGTGCAGCGCCCACCTCCAGATTCTCCTTTCCATCCATAAGAGGAGACGAGCGTTGAATAGTAATGGACAATGGCTCTTTGGGGTCCACTGTGAAGTCAGACAGGAGACACAGCTCCACAGTGTCTGAAACCTGGAAAAGCCAAAACAAAACCAGGGCAAAAAAAGCACAGGATTAGAAACAATGAATAAGATATAGGTGTGTGTGTGTGTGTGTGTGTGTGTGTGTGTGTGTGTGTGTGTGTGTGTGAGAGAGAGAGAGAGAGAGAGAGAGAGAGAGAGAGAGAGAGAGAGAGAGAGAGAGAGAGAGAGAGAGAGAGAGAGAGAGAGAGAGAGAGAGAGAGATTACATCATTTTTAATTAACCCTCTTTGCAGTTTAAATATCTGCTCTGAGTGTGCTTTTGCTTTCCTTCTGCAATTCTCTCTCCTTTTCACCCCCAGTGCACAAATGTACATACTCCGTTGACAATCATGTCAAGTCTTATCACTTAGACTGTATCTTTACTGTGGCCATAGTGATTCTTGCTGTTTCAGAAGACTCCAGAAAACCCCAACGTCGCCTCTGTTGATCCAAATAGTCACTCATTGTTCTCCTGATGGAAACAGGCTCCCTTTGATGAAAAGAAAAGGGGGGGAGGGGAAAATGCTGATTATTTCAGGAAGCTCATTACTGAGAGAACCTCACTTTCGTTCTCGTCTAGACATTCAGGCCTTGTTCCAGCACGTCAGTCACTCTCAAGCTAAACGCACATATTTTTTTTTTGTGGAAAAAGAAAAAAAAATCAAATCAGAGCCCCTTTCTGTCTTAGGAGCACGACTGTTGCAATTTCACAGACAACAGCAAACACTGATGGTTCAAAAGGAAGGTGAACTTGACTTCACTGATGATTGAGCGGTTTGGGGTTGATCAGTTTGGAAATTGGAGGAGGTGGGGAGAGGGATAATTCCATTAACTCGCGGCAATATGAGCAAATCCAGTTTTCGAGAGTTGCTTTGATGACCATACCTTGGTTCCCAATTAAAGCAATAACCAAAGAGAAGCCGCAAGATCACGATCTCAGGCACAAATATCAACTTCCAAATGAAATGACCCACAGAGTTTTCATCTCAGGTTTCAAGGAGTCCTTAAAGGTAAAGGTAAAGGTTCCCCCCGCACATGCGTGCTAGTCGTTTCCGACTCTAGGGGCCGGTGCTCATCTCCATTTCAAAGCCGAAGAGCCAGTGCTTGTCCGAGGACGTCTCCGTGGTCATGTGGCCAGCATGACTAGACGCCAAAGGCGCACAGAACGCTGTTACCTTCCCACCGGAGTGGTCCCTATTTTTCTACTTGCATTTTTACGTGCTTTCGAACTGCTAGGTTGGCAGAAGCTGGGACGAGTAACAGGCGCTCACTCTGTTATGCGGCACTGGAGATTTGACCTGCCAAACTGCCGACCTTCTGATCGACAAGCTCAGCGTCCTTAGGAACAGGCAATCTCAGGGACACCCATCTTCTAAGGTCATCATATAGCACTAGCAATAGCACTTAGACTTATGCATCGTCTCATAGTGCTTCATAGCCCTCTCTAAGCGTTTTACAGAGTCAGCGTATTGCCCCCAATAATCTGGGTCCTCATTTTACTGACCTTGGAAGGATGGAAGGCTGAGTCAACCTTGAGCCGGTCAGAATTGAACTCCCGGCAGTGAGCAGAGTCAGCCTGCAATACTGCATTCTAACCACTGAGCTAAGTCTAAACCTTGATATGCTTCAGATATCACTTGGAACAGAGAATTGTGCCAGTTCCTAGCGTCCCGAAGCTCTCCTGTAATTTTACTGTGGAGAAGAAATAGTTACTGGTAGCAGTAAGAACTTGTTTGTTTATTAAATTTATATCTTGTTATCAAGAGATTCTGGGCAGCTCACAACACCATAAAAACAAGAATATATAAACATAAGTTTGTAGCCCAAATTTGCTTTTCCAAAAGGCCACTGAACTTTCTTGGGTTTTTTTTTCCTTGAAAACATTTGGTTTCTCATCCAAGAAGCTTCTTCAATTCCCTTTGCGACTCTTCATAGACAAGAAGAAATAGGGTAAACAAGGGACCAGTACATGAAAGGGATGGGGATGGGAAGTTCTTTATAATCCACTAGCCACTTCCAAAATGAGATGCTCCCATCGGAGTCCCAAACCAGTTGGCAGAGCCAGGTTTTCAGGCCCTTTCGGAAGGCCAAGAGGTTGGGATCAGTTCTCACGTCAAGGGACACTTCAAAAAAAGAAAAGGCTTTTCTCCCAGATTCCCAAAACTTGATAGAATAGCAGAGAAAATGTCATTTTCTATGCAAATGCCCTGGCACGTCTTTGTTGACATTGGTCCTGGATCATACACAATATTCCAAAGATTTTTTTTAATTCTAATTTTCTGCCTGTGGTATCATAGCATGATTACTCTCAGGATCAAGCCAATTTTCTTTGTTCATCTCCCATTCCTACATTACAGAAGGCAAGTTGATTTGTGCTTAGATTGTAAGCCGCCCTGAGTCTTCGGAGAAGGGCGGGATATAAATGGGATTAAAAAAAAAAGTTGCAAACCCCTAGATCAGTGGTGGCGAACCTATGGCACACATGCCAGAGGCGGCACTCAGAGCCCTCTCTGTTGGCACACGTGCCACCACCGCCATCAGCAGCAGGTCCATCAGGCTGCCACTACCACCGGAGCAGGAGCAATGCCCAGCACAAAGGAGGCGAAGCGGCCAACTAGCAAGCTCAAGTAGAGGTGGTAGAACAGAGGTCACCAACCATTGTTGATTGGCGGACTGGAAGAAAAGGGAGCGGGAAGCATTTTACATGTGTGCATGTGTGCACGGGGCAGCAAGCATGCATATGCAGCAAATGGGGTGGGGCTAGTGCCTGCGTGATACTCACTAGCCTCGTCCTGTTCTTGCATGGCGCAGTGCCTTGTATCTGCACCCCACAGCGTGGCAGCAGCCGTTTTTGCGCCTTGCAGCATGGTGGCCCGTTTTTGCGCTCCTGGTTTTTGCGTGACAGAGGACACCACAATGCTGATGCAGCCCTGGCACTTTGCGATAAATAAGTGGGGTTTGGGTTGTGGTTTGGGCACTCGGTCTCTAAAAGGTTCACCATCACTGCCCTAGATGCTGAGTGTAAGGAAATGGCGCAATTGGATGAGTTATGGTCTCCCTGGAGCTCATGATCTTTTTGTTACTAACTACCTCTAAGATAAATACAGCACATAATTTGTGATCTAACCTCTCCCCTCCCACCACACCAGGGGCAACATTGGGCAAGACATTGTCACTCAATCTCAATTTTGAAATTAATGGTTGAAAACTTGGCACATTCATTCCCAAAGCACTTCAGTGTTTTAACTTATTTAAGACCATTATTGTATTTGGAGGTCTTGAAAAATTTTGCCTTTTTTTAACAAAATCATTTGGGGATTCTGTGAAAGGTGTTTGAAGATGTCATGGCTCCTTAGTGATAGATCAGGCCATCAGGCAGTCAACCGTATCAGAAAGCTAAAAATACTGTGATTAAGATTAGCTAATAATAACAGAAATCTGAAAATCTGACTGTGTTGGCCTCCTCCCCACTGTTTGTACTCCAGTAAATTAGGAAGGCATCTATCTGTGATCCTTCCAAGGCAGGATATGTTACAGGTCCCCTCTCTTAAGGAGGTCCATCCAGTGGGCCCAAGAAGAAAGGCCTTCTATGTGGTAGCTCCCTTCCTGTGGAACATCATCCTTGTGAAAATAAGATTGTCCCCCAGTTTGATACTGTTTTGTAAGCTCCTGAAGAGATGGTTTTGCCAGTGGGCTTGTGGATCCCAGGATTATAGGGGGCCATCAAGTGGTTGGCTTGATGATTGTCCCCAAGGGGGTAGAGGTATAATGAGTTTTGTACTTCTGTAAACTGTCCGGAGTCACCTTTGAGCTAGTTGGGTGGCCATATACATTTTCTGACTAAATAAATACCTCATTGCTCTAGTAAAAGTAAAGGTAAAGGTTCCCCCGCACATGTGTGCTAGTTGTTTCCGACTCTAGGGGCCAGTGCTCATCTCCGTTTCAAAGCCGAAGAGCCAGCGCTTGTCCGAGGACGTCTCCGTGGTCATGTGGCCGGCATGACTAGATGCCAAAGGCGCACGGAACGCTGTTACCTTCCCACCGTAGTGGTCCCTATTTTTCTACTTGCATTTTTATGTGCTAGGTTGGCAGAAGCTGGGATGAGTAACAGGCGCTCACTCTGTTACACGGCACTCGGGATTCGACCCGCCAAACTGCCGACCTTCTGATCGACAAGCTCAAATTGCCTAAGTAATGATCCTCGCATATTTCCATCAAAGTTATCTTCCTTACTTTTTACACTCAGTATTTGCAAGTACCATCTTCTAGATCCTGGTTTACATATTCCACAAGGGTTTTTGCTCCATTCATAGCTTTTCGTCTTGCTGCTAACATTTTGTTTGCATCCTAAAAAGAGATCCTAAAAGAGTCCATTTATGTTAACATTGTGTAGCCCTTTCTCAACAGAGGACTGTTGTTAGAGTGATATCTTGTGTTATCCCTCCCCCTTTCAACAGAGGGAGAAGAATAAGACACCACCCATCTCCTATCAACAATGCGGCCCTTGCAGCAGTTCTAAGAAGATTCCACCCCAATTGGTACTCTGATAAAGGTGACTCTGAGGGCACAGGTAAACCCCCAGGTGGCCTCAAGAGCTCTCAGGGAGAGTGTTAATGACCAGATGACTGCAAAGCAATACGGTCCTTCCAATCCCCCATCCCCCAATCCTGTTAGAACTAATCTTTCCATTGCCCCTCCCCCTTCCCCAACCCACCAGAACTGATGAAGCTTCTTGGATGAAAAGCAAAAGGTCTTTCTGCTACCCCACTCCTCTCACACACACACAGGTACAGCAAGAGTTCTACAGGTGTTTATTCACACACACACACACACACACACACACACACACTAAAAAAACAGGTCCTCAGAAAGCAGCTCCCTTGTGCAGGTTCAGATTCCAGCACAGCAAGAGTCACTGGGTAACTGAGTCCAACGGGCACAGCCATAGTCCAGGAAAGCAGTCCACCTGTTGAATGGGTCAGGATACACAACACAAGCACACAAGGCACGTTGCTCCATCAATGCTCAAGTCCTCAGGGAGGGATTAAGTAGATGACACTGGTGTGGCCCTTCACAAGAAATTAGGTTGCCTCCTCGCAAGTAATCTAGCTGACCGACATTGTGCCTGTCTCCTCTATATATCCATGGATCAGGAGGAGGTATGACCTCCACCTCCTCCTCATTACATTACTTACTTACCAGCTGCTCCTGGTCCTTGCCTGGAGCCAACTTGCTGCAGCTGTGGCTCACCTCACTTGGCCTCAGCCTGTCACTTGGCCTCAGCCTGTCGCTCATCCAACTGACCTAGTTGAGGCTGCTCCATCAGGCTAGCACTCTCCAAACCCCAATCCTGACCAACACTCTGCTCCGCACTTTCCTCCATTGGCTCAAACTCTTCCTCCTCCTCTCAATTCGTATCCGGAGAGGAGCCTGGGGGTATATCCATGACAGTCTTCTTCTTCCTCAGAGAAAAAAAAACAATCCAGTTACCTTTTGAAAAAAACACCTTTGAGACAACTACTGTATGACCTGGATGTCTGAGAATCTCCATAGACATTTACATCCTAAGCTGGAAATGAGTTTGTTATTTTCTGAAGAGAGTTGAAAAAAAACGCAAACTCTTGTTACATCAAAAGCACTTTGCCAGTCTACCCCAATAAACAAGCAATTCAGTCCTCATTAAGTTTAAAGGACAACCCTGTAACTCTTATCTGGAAATGAATCAGCTAATAAAGTAGAAATCATTGGACAGCAATAGCCTGTTACTAGATCATCCGAATTCACCCTAACAGCTAAGAAGAGTAATTTCCGCCAAAATTGCGAGTCATAACTTCAACAAAATCAGGCATGCTAAAATTTACAATAGATTAAACTAAATCTGATAGGTTCCCACAAGAAATGAATTCTTTCTTTTTCTTTTCTTTTCTTTTTATCTTTCTTTTTCTTTTTTCTTTTGCAATAAATACACCCGAGACCTAAGTATATCAAGGGTAAGAAAGAATTGGAGAAGGTGAAGCAAGATCTCAGGATAATTTCTTGACAATGCTACTTCTCTAATGTTTTCTCCTAAATTCAGAACAAATGTGTGTTGGCAGCCACTCTGGTTGGAAGGCATATTTTATGAGCTTGACAGTTTTATGAATCAGTGCTGTTAAACTAAAAGCAAGACGGAGATTGCACAAAGCCCATTTGAAAAGTGCCAAGCACAGAAGGGATTATTCTTATTCCTTTGCCTATTTAGCATGCAACTGAATGTCATTGTGACTTCTACTGTATTCTGGAAAATCCACAAATAATTAATATATTCTCCGAAGAATAATTAAATGAATGCAACAATCGTTCCACTAAATCCAATTAATTTAGGAACAATTCCATTCTAACACCGCTGACATTTTATTAAAGAATAGCCTCCATGGCTGCAGATAATGGGAACTATGGTCCAGTTAGGGAAATTTGAAATTAATTTACTTACTTGCAGGACTTGCAGGTGACTCAGTGGTAGGAGTCAAATATGTGAACAACCAGTTCTCTGTGTTGATGCCACTTCCGGAAGTCCATTGTGGGTCTGAGCAACAAAAAATTAACTACCGGTTCTGCAGAAGTGATGTGAACCGGCTGAATGCCACCATTGGGGTGACTCCAGTCAGAACAGACTGAGAGGCCTACCATTCCTCCTTCCAGAAATCAGAATAAAGGTATACCAAAGAGAAACATTATCATTTAACATAATCAAGAAAATCACCCACCTGAGGACTAGGAATAAAACACCATCAGTAGAACACGATTAGCAATTTCAATAGGTCAAGTCATTGTGCAGACCCAAGGTCGCATTGAAATAGCCAAGCCCTTGTAGCCTTCCTAAATGTAACAAGGAAGGAACCATTTCAATGGCTGGCAGGATTTGTTTCACAAGAAGATGGTAGTAAACTGCAACCCCTGCAGAGGACACCCTCCAGTGGTGGGATTCAAATATCTGAACAACTGGTTCTCTTATTGGATGCAGGCCTGGGCCTCCGAGGCCTAGAACGGATTTCCGGAAGTGGCATCCACATACTTCCAGTTGAGTGTTCTAGGCCTGGGAGACCTCCTCCAGACCTCTGAGGCCTAGAATGGACTTCCGGAAGCACTGTACATTAAGCCGGTTCTCCAAACTCAGCAAAATTTAGCTATCAGTTCTTCTGAACCGGTGCGAACCAGCTGAATCCCACCACAGGCACCCTCCTCCTACTGGGGCAAAAGGGTTCCTCAGATGACCAGATCTCATGCCATGAGAGGCTTTAAAGGTGACAATCAAAACCTTGAATTGGATCTGGAAGCAAATCGCAAAAGTGCCACTTGTGCAACAGCAGTGTTACGTCACCATCCTAGAGGTGATCAGAACTGTCCATGCTTCTGCCTGTTGTGATTCAGGGTCAGCCTGTGGGTTCGGCAGTTGGGTCGGACGATTCAGAGGAGGAGGAGGGGGGGTTGGAGAGCCTGCAGAGGACAGTTCTGAGGCTTCGCAGAGCTCTCAGCCAGGCCCCTCCCATCTGGTTACTACGCAGACCCAGCTGTGTGAGCCTGACAGTGTGGATGAAGATGACCCACAGCTGGCCTTGTTCAAGGACGCCCGACGCAGGAGGCAGTCAATCAGGAGTAAACAGAGGAAGGCAATGGGGCACCTCGGAAGGAGGCAGAGAGAAGCCACGCCTTGAACTGTTTAAAAGGGGAATGTGTAGGAGGGCTGGTTTGCTGAAGGCAACCGTTTGAATAGCTCCTGTTTTCGTGGTTCGGGTTTTGTTCAGTTTGCTCTGTTTTGTGTCAATAAATTTGGCAGGCTTAGTTCCAGCCTCTTGCCTTTTGTAAAGGGGTTGTCCCTGCCTTTTCTGCAGGGCCAGTAGTAGGGTGGAACAGAACAGTTTGCCTTCTGCATCATTGGTAGCTTCTGAATACTCTTCAAGGGTAGCCGCATGTAGAGTGCATTGCAGTAATCCAAATAGGGGATTACCAGGATCGTTGTTAATATTGTGCCCAAATCTGCCTTGTGATTTATGAGAGGTTGGATTGTTGTCTTGAGAGATTCTCAATATGGCAGGGGTGGAAAGCTACAGGTTGCTATCCAGCATCATATCTGTAGCCAGAGCTACGAGCTACCTCCAAATGGTTTAAAATAAGGAATAATTTATTCAATAAAAAGCTACTCAGGTAAAGCATACAGATAGTCCTCGATTGAGCCCAAAATTTCTATTGCTAAGCCAGGCTGTTGTTAAATGAGTTGGCCTTCATTTTGCAACCGATCTTGTCACAGTGGTTAAGTATATCACTGCAGTTGTTAAGTGAATCATGTTGTAAAGTGAATCTGGCTTCTCACATTTACTTTGCTTGTCGGAAGCCAGTTGGGAAGATTACAAATGGTGATCGCATGACCCCGGGACAGGCAACTGGCATGAATAAATGCCAGTTGCCAAGCCTCGAATTTTGATCACGTAACCAGGGGGATGCTGCAATGATCATAAGTGTGAAAACCTGTCATTAGTCACTTTTTTCAATGCCGTTGTAACTTCAAATGGTCACTAAATGAATGGTTATAAGTCAAGGACTACCTGAACCTTTCTATGGGTTCAACAATAATTTGCTTGGACCATTACATACGTAACTAGTAGGAGTCTTCCAATCTTAACCCTTCTGCATTAAATTTGAGCTTCCACACTTAGCAACATACTATTCTGCTTCAGGTAGAGCTTTTTCCCTTGAATTAAATGGTCTGCAAAAAATTTAAGAAGAGACTGGACAGACATTTGTCTGAAATGGTATAGGGCAGACATGTCAAACTCGTGATGTCGTGTGACGTCGCGCAACGTATCGGGACTGTTTTGCCATTGCTGGCAATGGGATGGGCACAGTTTCCTGCCTGAGGAGGGGGTTGGACTAGATAACTTCTAAGGTCCCTTGCAACAACAACAATAATAATTTGCACTGCATCTAAAGATATTTCCAGAATCTCAACTGAGAGGTTAAATCAAATCAAGAAGTGGCCCACAGTTAGTTCTTCCATTGTTCAAGCCATGTCTGAAGGCTAACTTTGCAGATTATAACAATCTGTCCTTTGATGGAAAATTCTATGCATGGGGAAGTTAGCAGGATGCTAAGCTACCAGGGCAATTCTGAATGATTGCCAAACACACTGTTTCAACTTTGTTATTAACCCCAAGCAAGACACATGCACTTCTCTTGGGGGTTTTGAGGTTTCCTGACATTTCATATGATTGGACTGCACATAAACAGAAAAGGAAAATTAATTGCCTTTATGGGAAGAGCATGTAAAATGGAAAGTCGGCAACTGAAGCAAGAAGTAATGGAGTCCAGATTGGACACTGTTTGTTTTAACTTTCTGTTGTTATTGTTACCTTTGGGTGTAAATATAGGAAGAGGCTCAGTCATGGAACCAAACTATATACCTACCATATGCATAATCATAATATTTTGTCTATATGAAATTAGATATAAAAGAAAAACAGGAATATATCATTATTGTTGGGATAACTGATCTTCTCCTGCCCCATGGGCCAAATCTAGAAGAAGGCGGTCTGCACTAAACATTATTAATTATGGAATGACATCATTGATCTCCCAAACCATCTGGATAGGCATCTTTAGAGATGTCATTCATTTAGCATGAATTCCAATGACATTCCCTTAAGTCCTGCTGGGCTTCTTCATTGTGACATGTGCAGGGCTGTTCCTGGGTGGATGAGCAAAGAACTTTGGGAGTGTATGTTCCCAGCAGAGTCACCCAAGGAGTGAAGATCATCCGAGATGCCCAACTAAGCAAACAGGTCTCTATGATGGGCAGCAGTGATATATGGGTAGTTCTTGACTTATGATACCTAATAGAGCCTCACGATTGTAAGTTATAACAATCATAATTCAATTCACCCATGTGACTGACCTGATTTTATGCAACAATTGTCAATGGAGCTGGAAGGGACCTTGGAGGTCTGCTAGTCCAACCCCCTGCTCAAGCAAGAAACCCTATATCATTTCAGACAAGTGGCTGTCCAGTCTTTTCTTAAAAATCTCCAGTGATGAAGCACCTACAAGTTCTGAAGGCAAGCTGTTCCAGTGGTTATTTTTTCTCACTGTTAGGAAGTTTCTCCTTAATTCCAGGTTGCTTCTCTCCTTGATTAGTTTCCATCCATTGTTAATTCTATCCATCATTAAGCCAATCCATTCTTTCCTATAGTGGGAACTGGAAGTACGTACATGCTGTTTCCAGAAAAAAATATTGTAAATCATGATCATGTGACTGCAAAGAGCCGTGAGCAGTGGTGGGATTCAGCCAGTTCACACCAGTTCGGCAGAAGCGGTAGCTAATTTTTTGTTGCCCAGGCCCAGAATGGACTTCTGGAAGTGGCATCCACACAGAGAACCGGTTGTTCACATATTTGAATCCCACCACTGGCTGTAAGTGTAGGCCTGTTGCCAAGTGCCTGGCACAGAGTCACGTGACCATTGGGGAGCAGAATTGGGCTTTCAGAATTGGGTCACAAGGACCCTCAGGGAGGTCTGTTGTAATTTTGAATGGTCATTAAGCAATTAGTCGTAAATTGTGGACTAGCGTTAGGAAGAAGCTGGAAGCAGATTATTACTTGACGACCTGGGCAAAGGTATATTGCAGGGGTAGGCAACCTCGGCTCTTTTATGACTCATGGACTTCAACTCCCAGAATTCCTGAGTCAACTATGCTGACTCAGGAATTCTGGGAGTTGAAGTCCATGAGTCATAAAAGAGCCAAGGTTGCCTACCCCTGGTATATTGCATTGAGAAAGCAATGGTACACCTGTATTTTGCTGAGAAAACCACATGGTTAATCAAAGAAAGTTCTCCCTCAAGGCACAAATTATTGGATTTTAGAGCAAATTTCTCTCTTTGGATGCTCTAATCCTGTGTAGTCCTTTACTCATGAAGTCTTCTGAACTTTCAGCCATCGGTGTTTCATGGGACTTGATGAAACTTGTGGATATCACTGCAGATTATATATAAATAATGGGTGAAACCTGTTCACAAGATTTTGGTCTCTGAACCTCAGGAGGGGAAAAAGTGTAATTGTTCCACACCAATAACTGTAATATCACAGGACTGTGTTTCCCGGACCAATTCCATTTGAATTTGGAAGTGGGGGTATTACACCATGAGCATGAGTTTACTACTCAAGATATTATAGCAGGAATAGTGGGGAGATTTGATCGCACTCTAGGTGATAGATGCACATTTGTTATCAAGCTTAAAGGAAATGGTCGGAAGATCCAAAACAGATGTTGGGAAACAGCTATATTTCACTTTGATGACTATCAAAATCACAACCAATTAACCCCAAAATTAATTTTGTGCATGATAATACATGAACTGTGTTTGCAATTCCCCCAAATTCCCAGACTGCATACCGAATGACTGGAAAAAAATACTGTACAGAATCTTGTCTAGCTTGTCTACATTTCCCAAGACTTTGTTAGAGAATTTGTACATGGGCCAGGAAATACGCGCAATTCCCATTTGATGTACAGATTAAGTTCACATTCTTTTTGAGAGTTGTGGACAATGGCTGGTTATTTCACACATGCACTAGTCAGCTCAGATTATCCTTAACATATACACAAGTTGTATTTGTTTTTTTCAAAGGTCTTTATACTACTGCATAGTCTGGGCCAGAATAAATCTGTACTTTTCTTCACCAGTTCTCATTCAGTTGCATGAAAGGCACTTTGACTTACAGAAAAGAGAATTTTAGAAAAATCTTCATTAGGGGAATATGGTGGGTTCTTTTGTTTACTTAGAAAGTGGCCCAAAGTGTGAAGAATCCTGTCCATAGCTGCCTGTACCTGCTTTCGCTCGCAGTTTTACCAAACAATGATGGGGAGAAAGATGGTGAATTCCTAAGGGAGGAGGGAGGCTATGGAATGCAAGTGAACCCTTTGTTGCCGGGGAGGCATTATCTAACAAGGCCGAGTGATAAAGAATGTTTTGACCAAAGGGGACAGCTTTTCCCAAAGCAAAAGAACTGAACTCAGTTAAGGTAAAGGTCCCCCCGCACATGCGTGCTAGTCGTTTCCAACTCTAGGGGCCGGTGCTCATCTCCGTTTCAAAGCCGAAGAGCCAGCACTTGTCCGAGGACGTCTCCGTGGTCATGTGGCCAGCATAACTGGACACCAAAGGCGCACATAACGCTGTTACCTTCCCACCGTAGTGGTCCCTATTTTTCTACTTGCATTTTTACATGCTTTCGAACTGCTAGGTTGGCAGAAGCTGGGACAAGTAACAGGTGCTCACTCTGCTACGCTGCACTCAGGATTCGAACCACCAAACTGCCGACCTTCTGATCAACAAGCTCAGCATCCTAACCCACTGAGCCACCGCGTCCCTTGAACTCAGTTAGTGAACTATGAACTGTGGGTGGCCTGGAGGGGAGTTACCTATGTGGGTTTTCATGGGAAGAATTCCAGAGCTAACTTTGCTTCTGCCGTACCTAGATGCATTTTTCAATAAAGCTACACTCTTGGTTAATTTAAAGAGCCAGGAGTTTCTTTTGTTGAATGTGCCAAATGGGACGGTTGACAAATTCTCTGTCCAGAAGAATGTTCCCAATACATCTGCTCAGAAGATGTCAAGAAGGGCCCCCAAGGGAATAGAGTTCCTGCCAAGGAAGTATCCTGCCCTTGAGAGACTGTCGAAACATTTCTCCTTCTTCTTGATTAATTCATAAAATTTTTACTGGTTGACTGCTAGTTGTCTCCTAGCAGTTGTTTAGTAGTTGACTATTACTTGTACAAAAAGGGACGTGGTGGCTCAGTGGGTTAGGACGCTGAGCTTGTCGATCAGAAGGTCGGCAGTTTGGTGGGTCGAATCTCAAGTGCCACATAACAGAGTGAACGCCTGTTACTCGTCCCAGCTTCTGCCAACCTAGCAGTTCGAAAGCACATAAAAATGCAAGTAGAAAAATAGGGACCACTATGGTGGGAAGGTAACAGTGTTCTGCGTGTCTTTGGTGTCTAGTCATGCCGGCCACATGACCACGGAGATGTCCTCGGACAAGCACTGGCTCTTCAGCTTTGAAACAGAGATGAGCACCGGCCCCTAGAGTTGGAAACGACTAGCACGCATGTGCGGGGGAACCTTTACCTTTACCTTTTTATTACTTGTACAAGATGAAAACTTCTTAATCTCAAATCACATGGACAGACTTCCAACTTTCAACTAGGAAACTGTGAGCATCCTAGACCAAGCTAAACCCAAAAGGGCTAGGGAATTCCTGGAGGCTTAGCACTCAGACACAACAGCCATCAATAGACACTAGAGATAAAGCGCATCTACACACCATTAAAAGGGACAATAAGCAAGCTAAAAAAAGAATCAAAAAGACCAGAACACATCCTTTTTAGCCGCCAACACCCAGATCAGCAGGTATTAACACCAGGCAAACAATCAAATAAGAAAACAATTATCCTAATCATCAAGGCACTATCGAGGAGAAAATCACTGGCATATAAACGGAGAGCAAGGCCCACATTCATTAGCACTGATGATGTTGCCTAGTAATGGGATAATGGGATACCTGCAAGCAAACAACCAAACTCAGAGGGCACCAAGGATTCCACAGAAAATTTCCCTTGTAATTTCTGTCTGCAAATCTGGGAGAGAATGGCAAAAGGCTTCCAGTGGCATGTACATAGTTCACAAAGGACAGCAAATAAAAAACTAATGAATATGAGAAGGAATACAAGAAAATAAAATGGTGAGCATCTTTGTCATTCCAGCGGCTGCTTCAAGTCTTGAGAAGATGAAGAAAGTAACTACCTTTTCTTTGGATGGTTGAAAATATTTGTCTGAAAAGTTTTCAACTAGGTGTATTATATGTAAGATTGTTAACGTTAAATAGTTAAGCAGTTGTATTATTCGTGAGGTAAACACCATGACAGCCGAACACGCGGGAGTTTTGACAGCTGTCAAAACCTCCCCAGCGAAGGCGCAGGCGCAGCCAGTTGACAGCTCTCCGCTGTCAAACACAAGCACGGAACCACGCACGCGCTCCAGCCACGCGGAAGAAGGAGCTGTCAAACACAGCCTACAGCGGATTGGCTCCGGAATCCCGGCGGGAGAAGAACGGCCGCTGATTGGACCAGCCGGCCGGCTGCCGGCTATAAAAGAGCGAAAGCCTAACACCTGTTTGTCCGATTCTGAATAAACCTGTTGATGTTAAGCCTGCTGTCTCTGAGTGGTCTGTCAGCCACTTCACTAACATTTGTCTGAAATGGTATAGGGTTTCCTGATGGAGCAGGGGATTGGACTAGAAGACCTCCAAGGTCCCTTCCAACTCTTGTTATTCTTTTTTGATGTTTCGCTCTCCTAAGATTATTATTATTATTATTATTATTTATTAAATTTCTATACCGCCCTTCTCCCAAAGGACTCAGGGCAGTGTACAGGGCAAGATCACTTTCTTTTTTTTATTGAAAAGTTTTATAGTACATTTTATCTTTAACAAAACAAAACAAAACCCCTCCCAACCCCCTCCCCTCTTCCCAACCCTCCCCAACACCTCCCTCCCTCCCCCTCCCCCCTCCCCGACTTCCCAGAGCTAAATACAAGGTATAAAAGTAGAAACAATCATAATCTACAATATGCAAACAACAATGAACTATTAAATCTATCGCACTTTAACTCTTATAAAATGACTACAAGCAATATAAATATCACATCAATACTTATTCAAATGCTAAATGAAACTTTTTAGTCCCATATTTATTCTGGATGTAATCAATCCATTTTAGGGCAAGATCACTTTCACACCGTAGACACAATTATGTCCTGGAAACACAGATTGATTCCAGGAAGCATTCAGAGGCCTTTATACAAGAAATTCATTTTTGCTGTTTAATTTTAAAAAAATCTATTTATATACTTTCATGAATTCTTTCACATCACAGATATTCTTAAATGTATTTTTTATGGATTGCTTCTTCCATAGATCAAGGCATAGTCTTCTTAATAATTGAATTATTTTCACTCATAGGCTGGTTTTGAAACTGAGTCTTCTGTAAAGGGAAATTCTATAGTCTTTTTTTAAAAAAAAACAAAAAAAAAACAAAACCATGAAAGCCAAGATTGGGAAGAAGGATATCAGATTGGCTGATTCAACTGGAAAGCACTTTTATAGAAACAATTACATTTAATTTTTGGTGAAGAAGAACATCTAGTGAATCATCTCAGCAAACATTTGCTCGCCTGGAGTAATGGACTGGGAACTGATTACATTGGATCCCACTAAGGGATTTCTGGAATGGCTCTATTCTTCAGAATAATTAGTAATGGGCTTTTCAAAGTGTAGGTAAATGCTCTCCATATTTTGATAGGAAATATTGGAAGTTAAAATATCATGCATGCCGGTGCATATTTCAATTAGGGAGATATTTTTTTTATTTGGAAATTAAAGGATGCTTTGATTTTTATTGTAGTGCATCCTACACTATGAAATAAACCTGGACATTTTGCATGGAAGTTTTAATCAACGGGAAGGGAAGTGTCACCTTGTCTGGCCATCTGTATTCAAAGAGATGGTTGTGTGTTCTTCTGGTTGGTTGAAGTTGTTCCCACAATATGCCTGAAATCTGTGTTGGAGATGAACTCCTTATTGTTGTTGTTGTTGTTGTTAGTTGCGAAGTCGTGTCCGACCCATCGCGACCCTATGGACAATGTTCCTCCAGGCCTTCCTGTCCTCTACCATCTTTTGGAGTCCATCTAAACTCACGCCTACTGCTTCAATGACTCCATCCAGCCACCTCATTCTCTGTCGTCCCCTTCTTCTATTGCCCTCAATCTTTCCCAGCATTAGGCTCTTCTCCAGTGAGTCCTTCCTTCTCATTAGGTGGCCAAAGTATTTGAGTTTTAGCTTCAGGATCTGGCCTTCGAAAGAGCAGTCAGGGTTGATCTCCTCTAGGACTGACCGGTTTGATCGCCTTGCAGTCCAAGGAACTCGCAGGAGTCTTCTCCAGCACCATAGTTCAAAGGCTTCAATTCTTTGGCGCTCAGCCTTTCTTATGGTCCAACTTTCACTGCCATACATTGCAACTGGAAAGACCATAGCCTTGACTATACGCACTTTTGTTGACAGGGTGATGTCTCTGCTTTTTAGTGTGCTGTCTAGATTTGCCATGGCTTTCCTCCCGAGGAGCAAGCGTCTTTTAATTTCTTGACTACAGTCCCCATCTGCAGTGATCTTGGAGCCCAGGAAAATAAAATCTGTCACTACCTCCATTTCTTCCCCATCTATTTGCCAGGAATTGAGAGGGCCAGATGCCATGATCTTGGTTTTCTTAATGTTTAGTTTCAACCCAAGTTTTGCACTCTCCTTCTTCACCCGCAACAAGAGGCTCTTTAGTTCTTCTTCACTTTCTGCCATTAGAGTGGTATCATCTGCATATCTTAGGTTGTTGATGTTTCTTCCAGCAATCTTAATTCCAACTTTTGATTCATCTAGCCCTGCCTTTCTCATGATGTGCTCTGCATATAAGTTAAATAGGCAAGGCGACAGTATACAGCCTTGCCGGACTCCTTTCCCAATTTTGAACCAATCAGTGGCTCCTTATAACCGTCGCAATTTACATTTCAGACACGCATGTGCTCTTAAATTCCCACAAATAGAAATGACTAGGTAGCAATACTCAGACAATTCATACCAAGGATTGGACAGATTTTTCACAAAAATGCACAGATACATAGCAAACCCCTCTTTCCAACCAGCGGTCCTCTCTGACCAAAATGTGGAGTTTGCTGTCCTCGAAAGAGTGGACTTTGTCTTTTAAATGCAGATGGACTGCTGAATCTTGTCCTGGTTTGAAAGAGGGGTGAAAGAGACCATCTGTATCAAAATTGAACAGCTGTCTCTCAACAGAGGGGGCGGGATCCGACATAATCTATCTTCAGTCTACAAGACAGTCCTTTCAGCAGTTCCAAGAAGGCTAAAACACCCATTTGCACCACTCAGGTGACTTTGAGGACACAGATAAATCTCCAGGTGACCTCAACCACTCTCTAAAAGAATGCAAATGACCAGCTGTCTGCAAGGAGTATAAATCCTGCCATTCCCCACCATCCTGTCAGAGCTGAAGAAGCTTCTTGGATGAGAAGTGAAACACCTTCAAAGAAGAAACAAGAGAGTCCAGTTGCCTGGTGGAAAAAGCATCTTTGGGACAACTGTGACCTGGATGACTGAGAATCTCCATCGACAAATCTTACAACACCAACTCAAAGATGGGCAGATAGCATTTGAAAACCCTTGAACCACACAATTGCCGTGGAAAAACAACCTTGTCTCCAATGTGTGTGGGGAAGCCTTATTTATTTCTTCTCCATCTGCAGCATGCACCCAATTTCATGCAAGCTTTCAGCACAGCTTAATTGCTGTGTTTCACTCTCAACCAGAAAAAAGAAAAGAGGGGAGTACAGAGAAAAGGAATGATAACAAAATCTCATGTAACCAAAGCAATTTGTTACCAAGCACCTGTTTCTAATTATGCATTTGCTTCTATGAGATTCTTTGAGGATAGGCAGAGGACTCAGAATGTAAAAACCTTTCTTTTTCTTTTATTTATTGACTAGGTTTGCATGGCTGCTCCTATTATATGAAATAACTCTGGGCTGCTAAGATAAACCAATATATACTGAGAGAGACAAAATTTAAAAACTCTCTCCAACTGCCAGGGACCACAATAGGCCCATCACAAAATTGCAAAGACCAGGCTAGACTGATCTCATCTCCTGGCCTAGCAGCTAGGAGAAAAACCGGGCCTAACAGAATAACAGAGTTGGAAGGGACCTTGGAGGTCTTCTAGTCCAACCCCTGCTCAGGCAGGAGACCCTGTACCATTTCAGTCAAATAGCTGTCCAATCTCTTCTTAAAAGCCTCCAGTGATGGAGCTCCCACAGCTTCTGAAGGGAAGCCGTTGTACCAGTTAATTGTTCTGTCTATCACAGAGAGGAGTGGGACAACCTATTCTCCTGAAGGCCAGACAAAGAACAACAGATGAAAACTGATCAAGGAGACATTCAACCTAGAAATAAGGAGACATTTTCTGACAGTGAGAACACTCAGTCAATGGAACAGATTGCCTTCAGATGTTGTGGGAGGTTCATCACTGTAAGCTTTCAAGGAGAGACTGGACTGCCGTCTGTCAGAAATGGTGTAGGCCTGCTTGGGCAGGGGGTTGCACTAGATGACCTACAAGGTCACTTCCACCTCTGTTGTTCTATTCTATTCTATTCTATTCTATTCTATTCTATTCTATTCTATTCTATTCCATTCCATTCCATTCCATTCCATCCCATCCCATCCCATCCCATCCCATCCCATCCCATCCCATCCCATCCCATTCCATTCCATTCCATTCCATTCCATTCCATTCCATTCCATTCCATTCCATTCCATTCTATTCTATTCTATTCTATTCTATTCTATTCTATTCTATTCTATTCTATTCTATTCTATTCTATTCTATTCTCGTTGTTAGGGAATTTCTCCCTAGTTCTAGGTTCTGGAAGGCAAGGTCCTTAAAGGCACAAATGATTTGGTGAGGGGGGACTGGGGGGGAGGGCAAATGGTAAGGCCAATTCCTTGAGTGAGTTCTGAAGGCGCTCAAATCCTATTGCTCTCCTCCCTCAAGCCCACCTCACATCTCCCTGTTTTAGAACAAACCAACAAGCCAATATTCACAGGACAGTTTTTAAGTTGCAAGCGCTAAACGTTCGGTTTCACAATGTGAGACGTGTTACAGGTAGTCCTCCATTTACAAGCACAACTGGGACCGGAATTTCCTTTTCTAAGCAAAGAGGCTGTTAAGTGATCAGCACCCGATTTTAGGACCTTTTTTTTCCCCCTGGTTGAATCACTGCAGTTATTGAATGAGTCATGAGGTCACTAAGCAAATCCGACTTCCCCCGTTGACTTTCCTTGTGGGAAGTCAGCTGGAAGGGTCGCAAAGGGCAATCATTTTTATTTTATTTTATTTTATTTGCTATTTTTGAATGAGTGAATGGATGGATGGATGGATGGATGGATGGATGGATGGATGGATGGATGAAGGCAAATATATGTGTCCCAGGATAATGTTGCAGGATCCAGTCTGAGTTGATCACCAGAACCAGAGGTTGATTGGTTGTTTATTTATCTATTTATTTATAACATTTATATAGCTGTCTAGCTTATAACCAACTCTGGGTGAGTCCCAAACAAAAGTTAAAACAAACCCCCCCCAAATGGCCTCAATGACTCCCTAAAAGAATGCAAATGACCAGCTGTCTGCAAGCAATATAAATCCTTCCACTCCCCTCCATCCAGTCAGAGCTGAAGAAGCTTCTTGGATGAGAAGTGAAATGTCTTCAAAGAAAAACAAGAAAGTCCAGTTGCCTCGTGAATAAAGCATCTTTGGGACAACCATACCTGGATGACTGAAAATCTCCATAGACATAAAAAAAAATCATATAAAAACTAGAAAACTAAACACATTAAAAGCATTAAAAACAACAGTAAGCTGGTGTCAAGTTAAACTTCTCATGTGCAGTTATTCTCTCTTCTCCCAGCGATTGGGGAAAAGCCAAGTTTTCATAGCTTTACAGAAGGCTAAAAGGGTGGAGGCCAGCCAAGCTTCAGGAGGGCAGAGTGTTCCATAGGGCAGGGGCTGCTACGGAAAAGCCAGCTTCCTAGCTCCCATCAGATGGTTAACATCGCCTTCAAATCAAATATTTTACAGCTTTGTGAGTGTCTACCAGGTGTCTCCTCCTGAGAAGTTTTCCTCCAAGCATTTCTCTGATAAATGCTAACTGCAAGTTAACAAGATTTGCTTGGTGACCTTAATCAGTGATGGGTCCCCAATCTGGCCTAAAATTGACAAGACCTCAGTCAATTACAAGTTGAAGATTTGTCCTCCCTAACTGGCTCTAGCACCTTCCTGCAAATGTAAAACCAGCCTTCCTGATGCAGAAAATATTCATTTCACATATATATAGACCTTAGTAGCTTTTCTTTTTTGGCAGTTTTGATTATATTTTTTTGTTGCAGATGCCAAGGAAATGAAAGGTTAGTGCGTCTTCCCCACCACCATGTGTCTTCATTTCCAATTGTTCATGGCCTCCTTTCCCTGTTCAGATATCTAGTATCTGAAGAAGAAGAAGATGATATCTGTATTTCCTGGTTGAACTGTGGAGTCCTCGGTGCTTTGTTGTTTGCTTCCAATCATTGCATGACCCAACTAGGTAACATCATCAATGCTTGTAGGTGTGGAGTTTTCCCCCTGTTTATATACAGGAGCTTGCCCTGCCAGTACTGGTGAGAATGTGGTCTTCTCCTTGATAGTTCCTTGATCAAGGTATTGTTTTCTGCTTGATTGCTTTTATATCTGGTAACCCCAGTTTTGGGACAAGGTCAAGCCCAAACTTTTTAAAGTAAAGATGAAAGTGGGCATGGCATACCTCTGAAGCGTGAAATGCACCCGTTGGTACCTTAAAGAAACCTAACCTCCCAACATTTATTTTTTATTTTATTACATTTATATACCGCCCTTTCCCGAAGGACTCAGGGCGGTTTACAGGGTAATTAAAAAACCAAGATACAAAAGTTAAAAACAAATTTTAAAAAAAATTATATTTGTCCCTGTATAAATAAAACCCCAGTTAAAATAAGATTAATCCTCAACCTGGGCCAGAAAGCTCGAAGAGCCAGGTCTTCAGGTCTCGGCGGAATGATCGAAGGTCGGGGGCAGTCCTAAGCTCCGCAGGCAGCTGGTTCCAGAGGGCAGGCGACCCCACAGAGAAGGCCCTACCCCTGGGTGTCATCCGCCGGCATTCTTTGACCGGCGGCACCCTGAGAAGACCCTCCCTGTGGGAGCGCACTGGATGAAGAGAACTTGATGCCGGCAGCAGGTGTTCCCTCAGATATCCCGGACCCAAGCCATTTAGGGCTTTATAGGTCATCACCAGCATGGTGACTTTACTGATTTTTTACTGATTTCCAGAGCCTTCAGCAGGAAATAAAGGCAAAATACAGACCCTGCCCCCCCTCCCCGCCCCCAGGGTCAATGTTTTCAATGTTATTTTAGCCAAACATTTGGGATACATTTTGTTCCACGTATCCCCAAAGCAATATAACAGAAAAACAAAATAACAGGGTTGGAAAGGAGTTGGGAGGTCTTCTAGACCAACCCCTTGGTCAAGCAGGAAACCCTATAGCATTTCAGACAAATGGTGTCCAGTCTCTTCTTAAAAGCCTCCAATGTTGGAGCACCCACAACTTCTGAAGGAAAATCGTCCCACTGATTAATTGTTCTCACTGTCCGGACATTTCTCCTTAATTCTAGGTTGCTTCTCTCCTTGATCAGTTTCCAGTGGCGTAGCGTGGGGGGTGCAGGGGGGGCCGGCCGCACCGGGCGAAACATCTGGGGGGGCGCGCTCGCACTGAGCTGCTCAGGGAGCCCCAAGGGCTGCACAGAGTCGGCTTGGCTCCGCTCTCGAGCTGCTCTTTCTTGCAAAGCGAAACGAGTCCGGCAGGTGAGATGGGCGGCCACATAAACTGAATAAAATAAATAGAAGCGCCCAACTCTCCGCCCAGGCTCAGGCCAACCGCAAGCGCCCCGCAGGCGCCCCGGCAGGCTTGGCCGAGCGAAGACGGACCCGCCGGCTGGCTGGCCTAGCTTCGTGCACATGCGTGGCTTTATTTAGCGGGGCTCACGTGCGAGCTTGAATGCAGCGGCTCTTGCAGGTCGGAGCCCCGCCCATCCGCCCTCGAGAGGGACCCGGAAGCATCCCGCATGCGCGCGACTCTTCTTGGAAAGTCTACGCCGCTGCGGGGCACGTCTTTTCGGCGGTGCCATGACGTCACCGGGTTAGGGGGCGCAAATTGCCCCGGGTGCTGACAACCCACGCTACGCCACTGTCAGTTGCCATCGGTTGCTTCTTGTCCTGCCTTCAGGTGCTCTGGAGAATAGCTTGGCTCCCTCTTCTTCATGGCAGCCAGGATACAAGGAAAGAGATTCCCGCCTTACTTAAAGTGGTGCAATTAATAAAAATGACATCACTGGATACCACAAATAAAGACCTGTGCAAGAGGGAGAATGCAATTTATGGATGAAAAAGGTATAGATGAAAAAGGAAAAAAAGAAGTACTTTCATCCCAATCATCTGTTTTTAGGAAGGCTTTAAAAGGAAGCAACAGGAGGAGAAATCCGGAGAAGGGTATGTGTGTGTGTGAGGGGGGTGGAATCTCTGAAGTTTTCTTCCTGTTGCCCAAGATTTGAAAGGATTCCCGGATGCATTTAATGGGAGCACAGAGTCAGCTGAAGCTCTTATGAACTGAGTGGGCAAGCAGCCAATTCACAGGGACAACCGCCTTGATGCTTGGAAGAAACGTGACCGACTCCGCGGGCTGCCTGCCCCTCCTTTGTGCAGCCCTCCGGAGCTGCTGAGCGAACTCCAGATGTGGTTCATTACAGCTCATTTGCTGTTGGATTGGATGGATTGCATCTGATGGGTGCTTATGACTGTCAGATCCCCTTGGGGTAGCTTACAATTCACTCCCTTTCAACAGAAGGCAAGGCTGCCTTTGGCACAGAGGGTCTTGTGTCTAAGATTCGGGAAAACTTCTGGCTCATTAAGTGGGAATGGTCTTTGGAAATTCCCATTTGCAATGCTGCCAAGTGGGTGTGGCCAAATCTAATACGGAACAATTAAGAATAAGAGAGATGAAAGGGTCCTTGGAGGTCTTCTAGTCCAACCCCCTGTTCAAGCAGCAGACCCTATACCATTTTAGACAAATGGCTGTCCAGTCTCTTCTTAAAAGCCTCCACCTACAACTTCTGAAGGCAGGCCCTTCATTGGTTGACTGTATAGACAATCTCTCCTTAGTTCTAGATTGCTTCTCTCCTTGATTAGTTTCCATCCATTGTCTCTTGTTTTTTTTGTCCTGCCTTCTGGTGCTTTGGAAAACAGTGGACCCCCTCTTCTTTGTGGCAGCCCCTCAAATATTGCAATATTGCTATCATGTCACTCCTATGCCTTCTTTTCACTAGACTAGACATACCCAATTCCTGCAATCGTTCTTCATATGTTTTAGCCTTCAGCCCCCGAATCATCTTTGTTGCTCTTCTCTGCACTCTTTCCAGGGTCTGCCGCAAAGAGGGGTGGGGCTAACATTTGAGGAGGCCCCTTGTCTTCAGCAATTAAGTCACAGGCAGCTCGGTTGACTCCAAAAGAGAGACTTGAATGTATTTGTGTGGCTTAGCTATTCAGCTATTCAGGGGCTGCCTGAACAATTTTCTTGGGATGGGGGCTTCCAGTTAGCTTTTGACTTCTGGTAATTACTTGGACTAGCCCCCACAGTTTTTTGCAAGGTTTTTTTTGGAAGAACAAAGAACATGGAATTATAGAGTTGGAAGGGACCTTGGAGTTCTTCTAGTCCAACCCCTTGCTCCAGCAGGAGACCCGATGCTATTTCAGATAAATGGTTGTCCAGTCTCTTTTTGAAAGCCTCCAGTGATGAGCACCCACAGCTTTTGAAGGCAAGTTGTTCCATTGGGTGATTGCTCTCACTAATGTGTGGCCTCCAAGGTGTAGACGACGAGTACAAGCCAGAACAGTCTCATGTGCTTTGTGAGGTCATGGTACAATTTTTGCAATGACATCTCTGCCTCTTCCAACACACATGCAGATGTCAATGCTGTAGAGCAAGCATGTCAAACCCCTGGCACCTGGGCCAGATGCGTCATGCCAAAACTGCACCCACCCCATTGCTGGCAATGGGGAAAAAGTCACAATATGTCACATGACGTCATGTGATGTCACGAGTTTGACATGCCTGCTGTAGAGCTTCAAAATTGCACCCCAAAGATTTGTTGGAAAAATTATTGTATTCACATTTGCTCTTCTTCTTCTTCTTCTCCTTCTCCTCTCCTCCTCCTCCTCCTCCTCCTCCTCCTCCTCCTCCTCCTTCTTCTTCTTCTTCTTCTCCTCCTCCTCCTCCTCCTCCTCCTCCTCCTCCTCCTCCTCCTCCTCCTCCTCCTCCTCCTCCTTCTTCTTCTTCTTCTTCTTCTTCTTCTTCTTCTTCTTCTTCTTCTTCTTCTTCTTCTTCTTCTTCTTCTTCTTCTTCTTCTTCTTCTTCTTCTTCTTCTTCTTCTTCTTTTGAGTTCTGTTATCAAAATAATCCCTAACTGTTTATCTCCGCCTATACAGATGCCTTCAGGGCATTCAATGTGTCATGTGGAAGTATAAAATGTGTACTTCTAGTTAAGATTTCAAAAGCTGATACGTCTTCCAAAACTGTGTGCATGCTGTTTTATTTTCCCTTGTGCAGTTTTTATGAGGGGTGTTGCAAGGTTGGTGGTGAGGGTTTTTTCCCCCTTTCAGCTTATGATTTTCATGTTTTGTTTCTCACTGTGTTCAGTTTCTTTATAAGAAAAGAAATTGGCAGCAAATTATGGAACTGTGGGAGCGCATTTTGCTCCTGATTTGTGACAGGAAACCAGTTGATACGTGAGTTATGTCTGACAGACTTAATGCGTTTCTTAAATTTAAAACAATCTTCCTCGAATCTCCCAAAAGCAACTTCAGCCCTCTTCATGTGAACATCATGAGAATGCTGCCAACTTTCCCTCAGCAATTCTAATCAAAGGCAATAAAGCAAATGCATTACAATTGTCTGCCCATTCACATCAATTGGAAAAGCCCCCCCCCCCTTCCCCTAAGTATAATTGTCCATACTCTGGATCAATATGCATAGAATCTCAGCACATCAAGCTTTATCGTCTATTCAGGTAGTCCTTGACTTACAACCGTAACTGAGCCTGGAATTACAGACATCAGTCATGCCAGTCCTTAAGCAAGTCACATGACTGCCCAATTTTGCAAGCTTTTTTTTTGCAGTGGAAGAGAAGTAAACGCCATGTTCATTCAGCAAAACCAATAGGCATTTTTGTGTCAGAAAGCAAAAGTAAAAAAAAAAATCCTAAATCCTTGTCAAGTGACTCCAGGACACTGTGTGAGTTGCGAGGCTATATAATTTTTTTGAATAAATAAATGTAATAAAAAACCTAAAAATTCAGGCTGGTTGCTAAGTGCCCAAAAATGCAATCACATGACCATGGGGGGTGGGGGGGAGCAGCCATCCAAACTTCGTGGTCATACATAGCTCTGAGGAGGTCTGTCATAACTTCAAACAGTCACTAAGTGATTGGTTGTAAGTCAAGGACTACCTGTATTCCATAAGCCTTTCTTTTTTTAAAAAAATCTCAGGCTTCTATTGTTTAATTGAATCAGTTGCTCAGCATCTTTGCAGGACAAATGATTCTTAAAAAATCAATTACCTTTTTCAGTAAATCTCTTAGGAATGTAGTGCACAATCTTGTGCTGTTACTTAAGCCAAATTAGTACATATGTATGAATTATTAGTACATAGTACATGGCATAATACCTGGAGAGGTTTGTGTGTCTGTGTTATTCAAATGAAAAAATAAAACCAGCTTTCTCAGAAAAGAAACTTTGACCAAAATGGTATTAATCATTATTTTACTAGACAGTTATCTCAAATATGTGGCTTATGACAAGCAGATTTATTGCGGTATAAACTCTTGTGCCTCAAAATCCACATTATCAGAGGATATACAAGTTTACAAAATTTTATGTATGCTTAGTTCTAAGATGCCAAATGAACATGTCTACTGACCTCTCTGGAAAACGTGTCCTATCTAGCATTATAGAAGATCCTATGAACATCCTCTTAATACAGAGTGCACATCTGGAGACTGCTGCTATCTACAGATCATCTGGAAATCCTAGGTCAGATCTCTAAAACACTCCAGGTATTCTTATCATGTTGCGACCATCAAGTGACCCAAGGGGACGCTGACTGAATATGTGAGGTGAGAACAGCCATTTTAATTGCATTTAATTGTAGCAAAGGTTTAATGCGAATGTAATGGAGGGAAACATAATCTAAGTTAGGGATAGGCAACCTTGGTTCTTTTATGACTCGTGGACTTCAACTCCCAGAATTCCTGAGCCAGCATGGCCCAGCTTGGAAACCTCTCCCTTTCCCCTCAGCATGGCTGGATCAGGAATTCTGGGAGTTGAAGTCCACGAGTCATAAAAGAGCCAAGGTTGCCTATCCCTTGATCTAAGTCTCCCAATACAGGAAGTCCTTGACTTACAGCCATTTTTTTAATAGCAATAGTACTTAGATTTATATACCGCAGTTTACAGAATCAACATATTGCCCCCAACAATCTGTGTCCTCATTTTACTGACCTCAGAAGGATGGAAGGCTGAGTCAACCTTGAGCCTGTCAGGATCGAACTGCTAAACTGCTGGCAATTGGCAGTCAGCAAAATTAGCCTGCAATACCGCATTCTAACCACTGTGCCATCACAGTAACCATTCAAAGTTACAATTTTTCACACTTATGACCATTGCAGCATCCCCAGGGTCACGTGATCAATGGTAACTGGTTCGTATTTATGACCGTTGCAGTGTCCCGGGGGTCACGTGATCACCTTTTGTGACCTTCCAACTAGTAAAGCTAATGGGAAAGCCAGATTCACTTAATAACTAGGTTACTCCCTTAGCAACTGCAGTGATTCACCTAACAACCGTGGCCAGAAAGGTCATGAAATGAGGCAAAACTCACTTAACAACTATCTTGCTCAGCAGTGGAAAGGTCAGGATCAATTGTGGTCGTGAGTCGAGGACTATCTGTAAGCCATGCCTCCTGCACATTGAACTCCAGTGATTCTCACAAAGCATATTTGCCTTAAAACTGCCAAAATCGCTTTAATACTGCCGCCCAGCGGTTCTGAAGACCTCCCTCCCCTCCAGAGCCACATCCAGCCGTCTCTTTTAACCTCACCGCCATGAGCTCTGGGGAAATTGATGCATGGTTTTCAGAAATATAAGCCCTCCATTGTTTGAGAAGCCAAAAGTCTCCTGCCATTTCTTCTCCTGCTACTCGCCAACCCTTTGAATCTATATTGGAAGTCCTCTCTTCTTGCCTTTGGCAGAGGGAGAGAAGGAAAGAAGAGCTGCTGAACATCTGTTTCCCATCTAACCTGGAACCAGACTTTTGCGCTGAACCTCTCTTACTGTACATTGATTCAATTACCAAGCCTGGTTGGTGCAGAAGATTGAGGTTAATACGGCCTTCGCAAAAGGCCGTCGTATTTTGCCATACAAGAGTCCTGAATTAATTAAGTTCCAACCCACTTCCCTTGGAAGAATTAGCTCCTGCAGAAGTGGAGCAAAGTCTTCAGAGCCGAGAAGCTTGGGCCAAGGGTGAGAACGCAGCCCAGGGATCCTTAGAGTCCATGCCATTTCAGCTGGGGTCTCAGATTTGACTCTTTGCCTGCTTTTCACGTCTGGGTTCCTGTCTGTGTCAACTTGGTTCTGTAAAATGGATTGGACAGACAGATGTGTCCTCTCACAACTGTGCAAGCATTTCATGCACGCTTGGTGGATGTGCCCACTGCAAACTCTGCAAGAGTTGACTAGCATTTGTGTTAGTGGCAAAGGATGGCATCTGCCCTACATCGATTCCTTGGTCAAGGGTAGGCATCTTCAGTGATCCATACTCTGATAATTTCACGACCGATTTAGGATGTAAACTTACATGTTACTTTCTCTAACATCACATAACACAGGTGACAGTTCTGAAGGAACTGCATTTGGATCTACAATAGGTCTGGCTCACAGAGCAGTTGCTGAAATTAGACCCTGCTGGGTAATTTGGACAGGATGATGGAATTCTTCTCATGGGCAAGTCTATCTGGTTCTCTTGCTGCTTTGTTTTAAATAAAGACCATCTAACCAAGCATTTGAAGGGCACCATTTGCCCAAAGACCCAATCCCCTTGTAGAGGACACTTATCCCGCGCTTTTATTTATCTGTTAAGGCTTTTTCTTGTCTTGTTGTGCAGTGGACAATGATATTTATTGACTGCTTTATCCAATTGTCTTTCTCATCCATTGTTTTACTGTTTGGGTTGTACTCCAATCTGAGCTTTCTGAGGAGGAAGCACAAGATGCAAGTAAATACACTTATAACCAGGGCTTTTTTTTTTTACATAGAATGCCCAGAATGGAGTTCCGGCACCTTTTTTGGATGGAACCTTGTAGGGTAGGCAAGGCGGGTTGTATGACGTTTGTGAGTTCCGGCACCTTTTTTTTTTACAGAAAAAAGCACTGCTTCTAACAAATAAATACAATTTAGGACTGATTGTTACGAGGTACAGGGTGTATTCATGGTAATTATTTTTGTGGAACACCACATGGAAAGATGGCAGGAATCTTAACCTAGACAGCAAGTTATCTAAACAACCCAGGTTTCCTATGGAAAAAAAGAAGAAGAAGAAGTGCTTAATTGGTTTTTCTTCTCCCTGAATTTTTCTAACTAGTCACTAAAAGAAATAGTAACATTTAAGTTACTGCCAGTTTGCTTTATTTTCATTTTCCTTTGGTGTTATATCTTTTGGGCTGTTTATTTGTTATTTACTCTAGAACAGGGCTTTTCAACCAGTGGTACAGGTACCACCTGTGGTACATTGGCACGTGGCAGGTGGTACACGACCATCCTAAAAGTGGTAGCAGGGGAGGAGAATGAGATGAACCGGTGGCAGCACCGCACAAGCCTGAGTGAGAGATGGCTGGAGCTGCAGGGCTGTCAAGGCTCAGCGGAAGCGCCAGGATCAGCGCTTCTTCGGGGCTGTCAGGGCTCAGTGGAAGCACCAGAATCAGTGCCAGGCTCCAGCTGGAGCTCGGCGCTGATCCTGGCACTTCTGAGCCCAGAAGAAGTGCCGATCAGCTGGAATGTTGCAGCATCCCAGGGTCTTGTGATTTACATTCACATGCTTGGCAACTGATTCATATTTATGATGGTCACAGTGTCCCAGGGTCATGGGAAGTGACCAAAACCTGCTGCAACCACCCAGCAGACAGGGGGAATACAAACCAAACACACCCCACCCCACCCCCACTGCCAATCCTCAACAGAAATGCTCACAACAATGAAAACCTCGGACAGGAGGAAGAGCACCACTGGGTGGGCAGGCAGGTGTCTTGCTCGGCTGTGGCTTGGTGGGCACTTTTTTCAGTGCCATTGTAACTTCGAACAGTCACTACGCGAACTCTTGTAAGTCGAGGACTACCTGTACTTCATCACTTTTTTCCTTTTTTGGGGGGGTGTCATCAAGTTTTTGACACCTTGCTAGGCAACTGGTGGTACTCAGATGTTGCCATATCCTAAAAGTGGTACAATGGGTGTAAAGGTTGAAAAGCCCTGCTCTAGAAGACATCCAAGACTAACCAAGGACAGAAGCGACCTAAAACTAAGGAGAAATTTATTGACAGTGAGAACAACCAATAATCAACCAGTGGAACAACTTGCCTCCAGAGGCTGTAGGCGCTCCATCACTGGAGGCTTTTAAGAGGAGAGTGGACAGCCATTGCTCTGGAATGGCATGGAGCAGGGGTCTTCAACCTTTCCGGGTTTGAGGACCGGAGGGAAGGATAGCAGCTTCAAAATTGGTGTGTGTACACAGGGTCACGCACACTGACACAGCATTAGCAGCCCCATTTACACATGTGGCATGCACTGGCACTGTGCACTTGCGCAAACAGCTGCACACCCCCAAGCAGCTAACAGCCCATTTGCACATGTGCAAATGGCCTGCGCAAACTGCCTGGGCTACCAGCGCATGTGCAAACAGGCTGCAGACACCTGCCCCATGCTAGCATTCCCGTTCGCGCCCACACGTATGCGCAAACAGGGCCACGAGCACTAGTGCAAGTGGGGGGGAATGAGAGCCCGCACATGTGTGCACCGGCCAGCCATTTCCATGGCCCACTGGCCAAGAGCCCACGGCCCGGTCCCAGGCCATGGACCATAGCTCGGGGACCTCTGGTGTAGAGTATCCTACTTAAGCAGGGGGTTGGACTATGATCCCTTCCAACTCTAACGATGTTTTGTACTGTTCTGTCCCTTCCAACTCTGTTATTCTCAGTGGCGTAGCGTGGGTTGTCAGCACCCGGGGCAATTTGCGCCCCCTAACCCGGTGACGTCATGGCACCGCCGAAAAGACGCGCCCCGCAGCGGCGTAGACTTTCCAAGAAGAGTCGCGCGCATGCGGGATGCTTCCGGGTCCCTCTCGAGGGCGGCTGGGCGGGGCTCCGACCTGCAAGAGCCGCTGCATTCAAGCTCGCACGTGAGCCCCGCTAAATAAAGCCACGCATGCGCATGAAGCTAGGCCAGCCGGCCGGCGGGTCCGTCTTCGCTCGGCCAAGCCTGCCGGGGCGCCTGCGGGGCGCTTGCGGTTGGCCTGAGCCTGGGCGGAGAGTTGGGCGCTTCTATTTATTTTATTCAGTTTATGTGGCCGCCCATCTCACCTGCCGGACTCGTTTCGCTTTGCAAGAAAGAGCAGCTCGAGAGCGGAGCCAAGCCGACTCTGTGCAGCCCTTGGGGCTCCCTGAGCAGCTCAGTGCGAGCGCGCCCCCCCAGATGTTGCACCCGGTGTGGCCGGCCCCCCCTGCACCCCCCACGCTACGCCACTGGTTATTCTGTAAGTAAGCTGCTCTAGGTTTCACACTATAGATAGCTAACCTTTATTGTCATTTTTACCATGGACACAATGGCACACATTAAAAATGAAATTTAGTAGCTCGCTCTCGAAGTGTACACATAAATGACACACATTTAAACATACTATATACAACATATGCATAGACTTATACCCTTACATATAAGTAACACACACACATATATAATTATAACATAGAAATACAACATATATAACATATAAAAAATAAATATAGGCAGAAACATAAGTTTTAGATCTTTCACATGGCAAATCATTTTTTGTCCTCCTTGTGTGAGTTTTTATGGAGGGAAACCATCATCTCTCTCTAGAAGGTGGTCTTTAAGTTATGATCATCACAGAGCCTGCCCATTATTGTGGTATGACATGATGGCTGTAAAGTGGATCACCCACGTGATTTTATGCCCTTTTTTGCTCTTTAAGTGAACCAATTGTTTGCTATGGGCTGGTTTGCCAAAAAAAATGGAAGTCAATGTTAGTTTTCAGCAAAATATATATATATATCATAAAACATGGTCATGTGACACTGCAAACAGCCATCAATGGAGGCCAGTTGCTGAGACCCTGAAATGTAATCACATGACCACAATGGGGGGGGGAAGAGGGGGGATGGTGGCCTTGGAAATGGGTTGTAAATGTTCCTGGGAGGTCCATCACAACTTCAAATGATTGTGTAATGTATTAGGTTTTATTTGCAACACCTAAAGCTTGTATAAGAGTCCAGGAGGCGTTGAACTGTAACTATTTTGGCGGGAAGCAATTTCGGCGGGAAACAGAGGTTCAGTCCGATTGGTTGGTTGAGTACCTGGACAGGTACTGGCCAGGTATATAAAGAGGGCAGGTAGCCCCTCTTCCCCAGTACGGTCACTTCCACCTAATAAAGAGCTGTTATGCTGTACTCATCGGCCTGGTGTCTTTCCTGCTCTCCAGAACCCACTACACAACAGATTGCTCAGCGACCAGTTATAAATTGAGGATTACCTGTAATCCATTCTGGGCTCCTTTATTCTCACTTTATGCAGCTGTTCCCATAAGACAAGCCTGAGAGCAACAATGGCTGGACTGTAGGTGCTGCATACAAGAAAATTACACACTGGTGAGGAGCCCCATCTGCCTTCTGAGAAACGGGCACCCAAAACCAGAGAGAAAATTTTCTCTCAGTCTGTATCTCTCTCTACAGAGCTTTTTCAATAATGTCTGTCTAAGCCCTGATTCGTGTCTATCGTCAAATTATAGGCTCCATTTACAAACCTCACAATGTTCTCACCAACTGCTAGATGCCAAAAAGGGCTCTCTTTTTGCTTGGAATACTGCCTGGCAAAAAAAAAGAAAGAAAGAAAGAAAGAATTTTTCTAAGTTTGGAATCTGCTGGTTGGTTTGCATGAAACGACAGACACAATTATTGCAGATGAGAAATGCTGTGCCATCTACTTCTCCTATCTGTTCTGAGCGTGTTGTTGTTGTTGTTAGCTACGAAGTCGTGTCCGACCCATCGCGACCCTATGGACAACATTCCTCCAGGCCTTCCTGTCTTCTACCATCTTCTGGAGTCCATCTAAGCTCACGCCTACTGCTTCAGTGACTCCATCCAGCCACCTCATTCTCTGTCGTCCCCTTCTTCTATTGCCCTCAATCTTTCCCAGCATTAGGCTCTTCTCCAGTGAGTCCTTCCTTCTCATTAGGTGGCCAAAGTATTTGAGTTTTAGCTTCAGGATCTGGCCTTCTAAAGAGCAGTCAGGATTGATCTCCTCTAGGACTGACCGGTTTGATCGCCTTGCGGTCCAAGGGACTCGCAGGAGTCTTCTCCAGCACCATAGTTCAAAGGCCTCAATTCTTTGGCGCTCAGCCTTTCTTATGGTCCAACTTTCACTGCCATACATTGCAACTGGGAAGACCATAGCCTTGACTATACGCACTTTTGTTGACAGGGTGATGTCTCTGCTTTTTAGTGTGCTGTCTAGATTTGCCATGGCTTTCCTCCCCAGGAGCAAGCGTCTTTTAATTTCTTGGCTACAGTCCCCATCTGCAGTGATCTTGGAGCCCAGGAAAACAAAATCTGTCACTACCTCCATTTCTTCCCCATCTATTTGCCAGGAATTGAGAGGACCAGTTGCCATGATCTTGGTTTTCTTAATGTTAAGTTTCAACCCAAGTTTTGCACTCTCCTTCTTCACCCGCAACAAGAGGCTCTTTAGTTCTTCTTCACTTTCTGCCATTAGAGTGGTATCATCTGCGTATCTTAGGTTGTTGATATTTCTTCCGGCAATCTTAATTCCAACTTTTGATTCATCTAGCCCTGCCTTTCTCATGATGTGCTCTGCATATAAGTTAAATAGGCAGGGCGACAGTATACAGCCTTGCCGGACTCCTTTCCCAATTTTGAACCAATCAGTGGTTCCGTGTCCAGTTCTCACTGTTGCTTCTTGACCCGCATATAGGTTTCTCAAGAGACAAATAAGATGGTCTGGTACTCCCATCTCTTTAAGAACTTGCCACAGTTTGTTATGATCCACACAATCAAAGGCTTTAGCATAGTCAATGAAGCAGAAGTAGATGTTTTTCTGGAACTCCCTAGCTTTCTCCATGATCCAGCGTATGTTGGCAATTTGATCTCTAGTTCCTCTGCCTCTTCGAAATCCTGCCTGTACTTCTGGTAGTTCTCGATCCACATACTGCTGAAGTCTAGCTTGTAGGATTTTAAGCATGACTTTACTAGCATGAGAAATGAGTGCAATGGTGCGATAGTTTGAACATTCTTTGGCACTGCCTTTCTTTGGAATTGGAATGTAAACTGATCTTTTCCAATCCTGTGGCCACTGTTGAGTTTTCCAAATTTGCTGGCAAATTGAGTGTAGCACTTTTACTGCACTGTCTTTTAAGATTTTGAATAGCTCAGCTGGAATACTGTCACCTCCACTAGCTTTGTTGTTGCTCAGCTTTTCTAAGGCCCACTTCACCTCACATTCTAGGATGTCTGGCTCGAGGTCAGTGACCACATCATTGTGATTATCTGGGACGTTAAGCTCATTCTTGTATAGTTCTTCTGTGTAATTTTGCCACCTCTTCTTAATCTCTTCTGCCTCTGTTAGGTCCCTGCCATTTTGGTCCTTTATCATGCCCATTTTTGCATTAAACGTTCCCTTCATCTCTCCAATTTTCTTGAAAAGATCTCTGGTCCTCCCTATTCTATTGTTTTCTTCTATTTCTTTGCACTGTTCATTTAAGAAGGCATTCTTATCTCTTCTAGCTATTCTCTGGAATTCTGCATTCAATTGGGCATATCTATGTTTTTCTCCCTTGCCTTTCGCTTCCCTCCTTTCCTCAGCTATTTGCAAAGCTTCCTCAGACAGCCATTTTGCTTTCTTGCATTTCTTTTTCTTTGGGATAGTTTTGGTTGCTACCTGTTGTACAATGTCGCGAACCTCTGTCCATAGTTCTTCAGGCACTCTGTCTATCAGATCTAATTCCTTAAATCTATTTGTCACCTCTACTGTATATTCAACAGGGATATGATTTAATTCATACCTGACTGGCCTAGTACTTTTCCCTACTTTCTTCAGTTTAAGCCTAAACTTTGCAAGGAGAAGCTCATGGTCTGAGCCACAGTCAGCTCCTGGTCTTGTTTTTACCGACTGTATAGAGCTTCTCCATCTTTGGCTGCAGAGCATATAGTCAATCTGATTTCTGTGTTGACCGTCTGGTGATGTCCATGTGTAGAGCCGTCTCTTGGGTTGTTGGAAAAGAGTGTTTGCTATGACCATCGTATTCTCTTGACAAAATTCTATCAGCCTGTGCCCTGCTTCATTTTGTACTCCAAGGCCAAACTTGCCTGTTATTCCAGTTATCTTTTGGCTTCCTACTTTAGCATTCCAGAATTCTGACAATCATTTAAAAACCGGTATTGAGTAAGACCAGGGCTTTTTTTCTCATAGAACGCTCAGAACGGAGTTCCGGCACCTTTTTTGGATGGAACCTTGTAGGGTAGGCAAGGCAGGTTGTATAACATGTGTGAGTTCCGGCACCTTTTTCTTTTACAAAAAAAGCACTGAGTAAGACTCTTGCTTCAGTCAGCCAGCTCTGACTGCTGGTTATGTTTTTGATCTTTGTGTTCCGTGTGGTGGCCGATGTCAACTAACTGCAATTGTGACTCTGCTGGACCCCAACTTGAACTATTATTCTCTTTTGCTGAAATTGTGGGTTCCCGCTTGGATTCTCCATTCAAACACTGGAGGGAAAATTCCAGCCTCAGAGGGGTGATTCTAAAACAGGGTCTTGCTCCCATCAGCCTCCATAGCTGCAATGAGAAAAAAGCAAAGTCGAAATAGAAGTAAAAGAAATAGAAGTAAAAATAGAAGAAGTAGAAGAAGAAATAGAAGTAGAAATAGAAGTAGAAGAAATAGAAGTAGAAGAAGTAGAAGAAATAGAAGTAAAAATAGTAGAAGTAGAAGAAGAAGAAACAGAATTAGAAGAAGAAAAATAGAAGAAGTAGTAGAAGTGGAAGAAGTAGAAGAAATAGTAGTAGAAGAAATAAAAGTAGAAGATGTAGAAGAAATAGAAGTAAAAATAGAAGAAGTAGAAGAAGAAGAAGAAACAGAAGTAGAAGAAGAAAAATAGAAGAAGTAGTAGAAGTGGAAGAAGTAGAAGTAGAAGAAGTAGAAGAAATAGAAGTAAAAATAGAAGAAGTAGAAGAAGAAGAAGAAACAGAAGTAGAAGAAGAAAAATAGAAGAAGTAGTAGAAGTGGAAGAAGTAGAAGAAATAGTAGAAGAAGAAATAAAAGTAGAAGATGTAGAAGAAATAGAAGTAGAAGAAGAAAAATAGAATAAGTAGTAGAAGTGGAAGAAGTAGAAGTAGAAGAAGTAGAAGAAATAGAAGTAAAAATAGAAGAAGTAGAAGAAGAAGAAGCAGAAGTAGAAGAAGAAAAATAGAAGAAGTAGTAGAAGTGGAAGAAGTAGAAGAAATAGTAGAAGAAGAAATAAAAGTAGAAGAAGTAGAAGAAATAGAAGTGAAAATAGTAGAAGAAGAAGAAGAAGAAGAAGAAGAAGAAGAAGAAGAAGAAGAAGAAGAAGAAGAAGAAGAAGAAGAAGAAACAGAAGTAGAAGAAGAAAAATAGAAGAAGTAGTAGAAGTGGAAGAAGTAGAAGAAATAGTAGAAGAAGAAATAAAAGTAGAAGATGTAGAAGAAATAGAAGTAAAAATAGAAGAAGAAGAAGAAGAAGAAGAAGAAGAAGAAGAAGAAGAAGAAGAAGAAGAAGAAGAAGAAGAAGAAGAAAAAGAAGAAGAAGAAGAAGAAGAAGAAGAAGAAGAAGAAGAGAAAAAGAAGAAGAAGAAGAAGAAGAAGAAGAAGAAGAAGAAGAAGAAGAAGAAGAAGAAGAAGAAGAAGAAGAAGAAGAAGAAGAAGAAGAAGAAGAAGAAGAAGAAGAAGAAGAAAAATAGAAGAAGTAATAGAAGTGGAAGAAGTAGAAGAAATAGAAGTAGAAGAAGAAATAGAAGTAGAAGATGTAGAAGAAATAGAAGTAAAAATAGAAGAAGTAGAAGAAGTAGAAGTAGAAGTAGAAGAAATAGAAGTAGAAATTGTAGAAATAGAGGAGGAGGAGGAGGAAGTTTGATTATTGACCATTTGAAGTTAAAACAGCATTGGAAAAAAGTGACTTGTTACCTTTTTCACACTTGTTATAGCATGTCAAGCTAAAAATGTTTTAAAGGTCTGAAATGTCCATATAGTCTCTGGAACCAATTCAGACAGACATCTCCCTAATTTATTGAACTACAAGAAGGAAGTGCAGCACAATCAGACACACAAGACTCTGTTGTTATAGCCAATCTCAATAAAATTAGTTTTAGCTTTTCTGTCGGCTTCATTTCCTGGTCTGCTCCAGCAACTGGTGGCTGACATGCTATCTCATATTTAGATAGGAAATTTTGTAGGCTGGTACACTTGTGTAAAATAGTAAAGTTACTTTTCAGTCAGGTTCAACTCTTGGTGACTTCGAGGACACATCCCTGTAATTTTCCTTGGTAGTACAAGTAGCCGTTGACTTATGACCGGTCATTTAATGACCGGTCAAAGTTACGATGGTCTCAGAAAGGGTGCTTTACAGCACTTACCATAAAACATTTCCAATCGTCATAAAGCACACCCACAGAGACACACATATGGTCATGTGACCGCATTTTGGATTCTTGGCCACAGGCTCATATTTAAAACCAGTTGTGATCATGCAATCATGTAATCACCATTTGCAATTGTCTCTATTGGCTTCCTCAGAAAGATAATGGGGATGCCAGCAGGGATGGTTGCAAACAGAGGGGATGGAGGGGAAAGGAAATCTTTGACAGGCTGCAGGAACCAAGTTAAAATCATGAAGATTTCCATATTGTTCCTGCAGGCCCATGAAGGATTCCCCCTAAATCAGACAGGTCAAACTTGCGACGTCACGTGACATCGTGCAATGTATTGGAGCTTTTTCTCCATTGCCAGCAATGGGTTGGGCATGGTTTTGGGATGATGCATCCAGCCCATGGGCTGGCAGTTTGACACCACTGCCCTAAATGCACAGAGGGCAGCTGAATCTTCAATGGCCTGCAGGAACATTTGAGAGTGGCCCTTTGGTTCCATCTGCTTAATAACATGGGAGTTTGCTTAATGACTGCAACTGGGAGGGGTCAGGATTGTGGTCATTCACTGAAGCAATCACTTGTGCATCTTGCTTAACAATCACTTCACAACATCTGAGATTCCAGTGCTAATAGTAGTTATAAGTTAAAGATTACCTGTAATATAGTAAAAGGTAAAGGTTCCCCCACACATGCATGCTAGTCGTTTCCGACTCTAGGGGCCGGTGCTCATCTCCGTTTCAAAACCAAAGAGCCAGCGCTTGTCCGAGGATGTCTCCGTGGTCATGTGGCCGGCATGACTAGACACCAAAGGTGCATGGAATGCTGTTACCTTCCCACTGTAGTGGTCCCTATTTTTCTACTTGCATTTTACGTGCTTTCGAACTGCTAGGTTGGCAGAAGCTGGGACGAGTAACAGGCGCTCACTCTGTTACGCGGCACTTGGGATTCGACCCGCCAAACTGCCGACCTTCTGATCGACAAGCTCAGCGTCCTAACCCACTAGGACTCTCTAAATCTTTAATTTTCCCAATCTAACCTGCTGTATTAGTATTTTGTTGCTGTCTCTTATCCAAGTTCAAACCATCTGTAATACTTCTGAGATTTTTGAGATCAATTAAAGTCAGGTAGTTAGTGCCCACCTGGCTGAGCAGTATAGTAGAACTCAGTGCCAAAAAAGGAACAAGTAACTCATACAGATCTATGAGCAACCTATCTGATATTTTCCCTTTCATGTATGCTTTTATCATAGTCTAACAGGAGCAGACAAAACCACACAAATATAAATGTCTAAGTAGCAAATCAAGTGTGAATATAAACTGTGGAACAAAAACCTAGCATGACACTCACAATTCCATGTGAGAGAAAATATTCTCCCCTTGGGCACTCTGGTGTATAGCGATGTAGTGATGATAGATTGTGAAACTGCACGGATCAAAATGCTGTGGCTTATATCTTATATTTTACTGGGCAGACCACATTTGAATAAATAATTCTTTAATGCACTTCAGATGTGAAAGCAAGAAGGATTCAATGTCAATTAAGTGGAAGGACGTCTAGTATCTCCATTGCTAAATGGGGATTTACTTATTTATTTTTTAAAGAGAAAAAACGTTTGTTTTCCTAATGGACATTTTCGAAATCTTCTCAGTTGTTTGTACTTATGTTGCAAAATAACCCTGGCTTGTATGTCCACAATATAGGTAGGTGTGAATCAAAAACTATTAAGTGATCTGGCAATCTTGAATGAGATATCCACATTTTTATGTAATTTTATTCCCTGAAGGAGCCACTGCTGACAGCAACTGACAGTTCTTTGTATATGTGCCCTGTAGCAATTTCTTAGTGATCAACTTTCCAATTCTGGGCTAACCTCCCTTGTCATTTCTATCCATTGACACTGTCTACCATGAAGAACACATAAAAACTCAGCTTAAAGAACAAGGTCTTCCTAAATTAGCCTTTTTGGACACAGCATCCCTCCAGATGTGTTAGACTACAGGATTCGTTATGCCAAGGGGCAAAAGAGGAATTGTAGGAAACATGGACCAAAGCGCTTAGAGGTTATCAGCTAGAAGATCACCAGAGTATTGTAGAAGTTTTCTACACGGTAGCAACTTAAATACGATTTGCTCTCATTTTAATTAGAGAATACACTCCTCTTTCAATAATGCAAGATAAAACTCTGGCCATTTTAGTCCTGTTGGCCAGTGCCTTTATCCCACTTCATAGATCTCATGCTTAAAGGTAAAGGTAAAGGTTCCCCCGCACATGCATGCTAGTCGTTTCCAACTCTAGGGGCTGGTGCTCATCTCCGTTTCAAAGCCGAAGAGCCAGCACTTGTCCAAGGTCATGTGGCCGGCATGACTAGACGCCAAAGGCGCACGGAACACTGTTACCTCCCCACCGTAGTGGTCCCTATTTTTCTACTTGCATTTTTATGTGCTTTCGAACTGCTAGATTGGCAGAAGCTGGGACAAGTAACAGGCGCTCACTCTGCTACGTGGCACTCGGGATTCGACCCGCCAAACTGCCGACCTTCTGATCGACAAGCTCAGCGTCCTAACCCACTGAGCCACCGCGTCCCTTAGATAAGTATAATTTGATGTTATGTTTTGTGGCATATGGATTTTAGTAACCTGTCCTGGCTGCTCTTTGGCTGGCATGAGCCTGCATAAGGAGGGAGAAAAAGGAGAAAAAGCATCTCACTTAAGGCCCTGTCATGAGGTCTGATGAACCGCTTTGCTATGGGGTGCAAAGAGGTTTTGAATCAGCAGTGAGGTAGAGAGTTGATGGGAACTAGGACCTTGCGGAGGAGGGACACCTTCATCCTCAATTGCTGTAAGATATGCTAACTAAAAATTTGAGGAGGAGGAGGAGGAGGAGGAGGAGGAGGGGAGGAGGAGGAGGAGGAGGAGGAGGAGGAGAAGGAGAAGAAGAAGAAGAAGAAGAAGAAGAAGAAGAAGAAGAAGAAGAAGAAGAAGAAGAAGAAGAAGAAGAAGAAGAAGAAGAAGAAGAAGAAGAAGAAGAAGAAGAAGAAGAAGAAGAAGAAGAAGAAGGACTAGCCAGAGGGAACAGAGAAATTGGAGAGACATTTGAGAGAGAAATGAAGTGTAGACAGCAGTTGTTGGTGCTTGGAGAGGAGAAGGATGGTCCAGGGGGTGGCTTTCTTGGAAGAAGTGAAGATACAGAGGGACAAAAGCTCCATGCAAGGTTCAAGACTAGGAAGGAGGGACCTGGCTGACTGCAGAGAGTCAGCCAGGTTCCTCCTGTTGGTAGTTGGTAAAGAAGGCCTGGGGGGGTTGTTTGTTTTTGTGTTTTTTTTGGGGGGGGAGAACTGGGCAGAAGACCCCAAGGAAGGTTCATTTCCCCAATGGAGAAGCAAAGGGTGTTCATATGAGTTGAAGGATACTCTCCAGTAATCCCACTCCTTTCCTTTCTTCTCATACACTCTCTCTCTTGTCAAGTCCAAAAAGAGGGGGAGGAGATGGAGAGGAAGGGGGAGAAAGCAGGAGAGATAGCTTGAGAGAGTTGCTTGAAGGGAGATCTGGAAGGATACCCTGTTTAGACCTGTTGTAAACACCTGTTGTAAATGACTTATATAGTGATAAGCATAAAAGCCTTCTCTCTCCTGTTCTTCTGTGTCCATTTTTGCAAAGACACAACCTCAATTCAAAGACGAACCCCATTGTACTGTAGCACTTTTGTAAGCCTAATTGAAAAGAGTTATAAAATGTAGATGCACGCAAAGGTTTAGGCATCCTGATCAAATTTCTTTCCACAAATCCATACAGGAACCAAAACCTGACCTCTACAAAGTACAAAGTTTTTGCAAAGCAAAACTAGAAAGACTCTGAACAGGTTAAGGAAAATATGGAAGTTGTTATTTCTGCTAAAGGAAAAGTTACACAATACAATCTAAAAGTGATTCCAAACTGCTATAGCTATCATAGTCATTGTCTTCTTAGCTGAAATCTGTAAACGATCGCACATTAAAAAGGAGATGTTCTGTTTACCTTAAGGACACTGAGCTTGTCGATCAGAAGGTTGGCAGTTTGGCGGGTCGAATCCCGAGTGCCGCGTAACAGAGTGAGCGCCTGTTACTCATCCCAGCTTCTGCCAACCTAGCAGTTCGAAAGCACGTAAAAATCCAAGTAGAAAAATAGGGACCACTATGGTGGGAAGGTAACAGTGTTCCGTGTGCCTTTGGCGTCTAGTCATGCCGGCCACATGACCATGGAGACGTCCTCGGATGAGCGTTGGCTCTTTGGCTTTGAAACGGAGATGAGCAGTGGCCCCTAGAGTAGGAAACGACTAGCACGCATGTGCTGGGGAACCTTTACCTTTACCTTTTTATGTAGAAGTAGTATCACTTCTGTTCATTTAGGAATTAGTTGATTATATATATATATATATATATAATTAAATATATATAATTAAACTTCTGCATGCTGATGTACTTCCTTCAGCACATAGCAGCACGTAGCAGATCTTAGCTGATCTTGGAAGCTAAGCATGGAGAGCCTTGGTTAGAACTTGGATGGAAGATCAGCAGGACATATGAAGATTGTCAGCTACACTCAAAAAAAAATCTCCCAAAGTGGTCATAGCAAACCACCTATCACATTGCCAAGGATACAGGGATACAATCACCAGGAGCTAAGTTTCATTCAAAAATAATTTTGAATCCTTAATTTTACAACAACAACAACAACATCAACAAGAAGAAGGAGGAGGAGGAGGAGGAGGAAGAGGAGGAGGAGGAGAAGAAGAAGAGGAAGAAGAAGAAGAAGAAGAAGAAGAAGAAGAAGAAGAAGAAGAAGAAGAAGAAGAAGAAGAAGAAGAAGAAGAAGAAGAAGAAGAAGAAGAAGAAGAAGAAGAAGTTGGAAGGGACCTTGGAGGTCATCTAGTCCAACCCCCTGCTCAGGCAGGAAACCCTATACCATTTCAGGCAAATGGCTGTCCAGTCTCTTCTTAAAAACTTCCAGTGTTGGAGCATTCACCACTTCTGGAGGCAGGTTGTTCCACTGGGTAATTGTTCTAACTGTCAGGAACTTTCTCCTTAGTTCTAGGTTGCTTCTCTCCTTGATTAGTTTCCATCCATTGCTTCTTGTCCTGCTTTCAGGTGCTTTGGAGAATAGCTTGACTCCCTCTTCTCTGTGGCAGCCCCTGAGATATTGGAACACTGCTACCATGTCACCCCTCACTCTTCTCTTCGTTAAACTACACATACCTCCAGTCCCCCAATTAACAGAATAACAGAGTTGGAAGGCACCTTGGAAGTCTTCTGGTCCAAACCCCTGCTCAAGCAGGAGATCCTATACTATTCCAGACAAGTAGCTATCCAATCTCTTCTTAAAAACCTCCAGTGATGGAGCGCTCACAACTTCTGGAGGTAAGCCATTCCACTGATTAATTATTCTCATTGCTAAGAAATTTCTCCTTAGTTCTAGATTGCTTCTCTCCTTGATTATTTTCCATCCATTGCTTCTTGTACTTATGATACCAAGAGTTGAGCTTCATTCAAGAGTAACTTTGAGTCTTTAGCTTTACTAAAATGTATGGTATGAAGAGTTGAGCTTCATTTAAGAGTAACTTTGGGTCTTTAGCTTTACAAAACATTTGTAGTATGCTCCCTTTTTGCGTATTAAGCCAAATTCAGGACATGGGTATTGTCATAAGTATGCAGAATATAAATGAGAAAGATGTATTGTTGGATGCATCAAAGCATATTATTTCTTGATAATGTCTTGCTAATGAATACCTGCCTAGTCTATTTGTCATCATATCTACTGATGAAATTATGTACAACACGACAAGCAAGTTGAGATCAGAGGGGGAAGGGGAGGAATTATATTGTTTGGATAGTGCAACAGTGTTGATTAGCCTTTGTGATGTTATTACCGCATCTTGACAAGGTTATTACTTCCTGCAGTGGAAGGCATGGACCAATCATTCATTTTACTTTTGCACATGTTGCACAGATGTTGCAGAAGAGGCTCTTGGAGCAAAATCCTTCTTTAGAAGTCCACTTATGAAAGCATGAAACTGATTATAGACCTGAAAAATATTCACTAGACTCAGAATTAATAATGTGCATTTCTGATCACATTTGATGTGCAGTTGACCTGTATTACAGTGGTTTAAAAACACAGGATGCCCATCCATAAAAAATGAACATGGAACACATCTGTTGAAAGAATATTAATTTTCCTGTGAGTTATGTTTAGGTCTCTTTAACTTGTCTTTTGAAATCAATTAATAAGATTTTGACAAGATCCAGATTTCTTTTTAAATCAGATACACTTTTTGACTCTGCATTTTTTCTTTCTCTTCCCTAGCTGACATTTACATAAATTATTTCAATAACAAACACCACAAAGTCACATGACCATCTGCTTGACGTAAAGAATGATCTGATTAAGTGTTACATTGAGGGCACCCATGCAGGTTCTGGGTTCAATTGTCAGAATCCTATAGCAGTATGACCTTTTAAGAAATATTTACCTGTATACAGGTAATCCTCGATTTACATCAGTTCGTTTAGTGACTGTTCAAAGTTACAACGGCAGTGAAAAAAATGACTTATGACCTTTTTTCACATTTATGTCCACCATTTCAGCATCCCCACAGCCATGTGATCAAAATTCAGACACTTGGCAACTGACTCATGTTCATGACGGTTGCTGTGTCCCCAGATCATGTAATCCCCTTTTGTGACCTTCTGACAAGCAACGTCAATGGGGAAGCTAAATTCATATTGTTTATGCTGGAATCCGATGACACTGCCATGTTCCAGTCTTCCCAGAGGGAAGTATGATCCTTCTAACTGACTCACCACAAGGGAATAAGGGTTCAGCCCAGGAGACCTCTGGATCCAATCCCACCCATTTTCTATGCTACCCTTTGCTTCCCAAAATATGTTCTGTGTGACCAGCTCAAAGATGGAGGTCTTGCCAGAGGTTGCTAAACATTAATTCCCAGGGTCTTACCATTGATCATACCAGCTGAATTTATTATAGTTATAGTCCAAGGACTTCCAAAAGGCCATAGGTTCCCAATCATGGAACTTCTACATTACCCAGCTAAGTCTAGGGAAGAGTAGAAAGAATCTGGTTGTGAGATAAGCATTTGGAAAGTGATAAGATAATTGAAAGCTTTCACAGCAAAGCTGTAGATGAAAGCCAGCTGAGGCTATGGCCACCTACTAGGACCACCCAAAATAGACATTTTTAATTATCGTAGGGAATCTTGCGAGACTTTCCTCCTGTGCTTATAAAAATTACATTTTGTTCCTTTCAGAAAGCTCACTTTAAATTAACCTCAAACTGGCCAGTTTCTGCTTATAAGAAATCCCATTAATACTGTACCTTTGTCTTTGGAACATTTCGCCCTGGCAATGACAAAAGACTACCAAATCCTTTTATTGTTTGAGCAGCAGTCAGAGAAATTCTTACTTCAAGCTAAGACCAATACCAAGGGCATCTTGCATGTGATCCTATAAAATGGATTGATTCAAATGATATATTCTGAATTGAAATGATGTTGCTAAATCAATCTGGCTTCCTGGTTGACTTTGCTTGTCAGAAGGTTGCGAAAGGTAATCGCATGACCCCGGGACACTGCAACCGTCATAAATACGATTAAATAGGAAGAGTTTATAATGCGTTTATTTCCTATTATTAAGTTATGCTGCAAATGAGAAGGAAGGAAGGAAGGAAGGAAGGAAGGAAGGAAGGAAGGAAGGAAGGAAGGAAGGAAGGAAGGAAGGAAGGAAGGAAGGAAGGAAGGAAGGAAGGAAGGGTTTTGAGAAATTGGTTCCCCTATATTTTGAATCACCTTTTTGCAGTTGTGTTTCACTCATGATTCTATTTTCTATTTTCCTAATCTGTAGAACCTCAAACCTCCCTGTCAAATTAAAACATCTCCTGTCTAAGGACAATGTTGACAATATTTAAATCTTACATTTGCCATGAGGACATATGGCAAAAATTAATTCACACACAAAAAGGGCATAAATAAATCTTGCCCATTAACTTTTATAATGGCCAACTTTTCCTACTTTTCTCATCATAATTATGTTGTGATTCAGGGTCAGCCTGTGGGTTCGGCAGTTGGGTCGGACGACTCAGAGGAGGAGGGGGTGTTGAAGAGCTTGCTGAGGGGGTTGGAGAGCTTGCTGAGGGGGTTGGAGAGCTTGCTGATGAGAACCCTGAGCCAAGCCCCTCCCACCTGGTCACGAGGGAGACCCAGCTGTGTGAGCCTGACAGCGTGGATGAAGATGACCCACAGCTGGCCCTGTTCAAGGACGCCCGACGCAGGAGGCAGTCAATCAGGAGTAAACAGAGGAAGGCAATGGGGCACCTCGGAAGGAGGCAGAGAGAAGCCACGCCCTGAACTGTATAAAAGGGGAATGCGTGGGAGGGCTGGTTTGCTGAAGGCAACCGCTTGAATAGTTCCTGTTTCATAGCTCCTGTTTCATGGTTCGTGTCTTGTTTTGCTCTGTTTTATGTTAATAAATTTGGCAGGCTTAGTTCCAGCCTCTTGCCGTTTTGTAAAGGGGTTGTCCCTGCCTTTTCTGCAGGGCCGGTAGCAGGCTGGTACAGAACAAATTACAGGGTAAGAATCTAGACCAGTTTGAGGGACCATTCTAGCCCAGGTGTGTGTGTGCGTTTGCGTATGTGCTCAAACCCATATTCCAAAGGTTCGCTATTTCAGCAAGACAAAAACCTAAAAGATACTTCCAATTCAACCGTGCTTACAGAAGAAGAGATTGAAGGTTTTTAGAACGGCACTCAAAGTCCTCAGACTTGATTACAGTTAATCCTTGACTTGCAACAGTTTGTTTAGCGACCATTTGTGTTTTATTTTGTTGGGGTTTTTTCCCTGCATGGTGTAAATTTTCCCTATTTATTACCGGTAGCTTATAATGTACGATACAATCAAAATACAAAGTAAATAGTGGAAAAGATGGGAAGGAAAAAGGGAGTAGAGAAGTGAGGTAAGGGAGAAAAAGAGGGGGGAAAAGGCATTGACTTCTGACTTCCTTTGGTGCAATAAGAGCAGGGCTTTTCAACCAGTGGTACGGGTACCACCTGTGGTACATTGGCACCTGGCAGGTGGTTATGCAACCATCCTAGAAAAGTGGTAATGGGGAATGAGCTGAACTGGTGGCAGCACCACACAAGCCTGAGCAAGAGATGGCTGGAGCTGCAGGGCTGTCAGGGCTCAGTGGAAGTGCCAGGATCAGCACCAAGCTCCAGCTGGATCTCAGCGCTGATCCTGGCATTTCTGCTGAGCCCAGAAGAAGCACCAATCAGCTGGAATGTTGCAGCATTTCCAGGGTCTCGTGATTTACATTCAGATGCTTGGCAACTGATTCATATTTATGATGGTCACAGTGTCCCAGGATCATGTGCAGTGACCAAAACCTGCTGCAACCACCCAGCAGATGGGGGGGAATAAAAACAAAACACCCCTCACCCCACCCCCACTGCCAATCCTCAACAGAAATGCTCACAACAATGAAAACCTCAGACAGGAGGAAGAGCGCCGCCGGGCGGGCAGGCAGGTGTCTTGCTCGGCTGTGGCTTGGGGGGGGCACTTTTTTCAGTGCCATTGTAACTAAGTCACTAAGCAAACTGTTGTAAGTCGAGGACTACCTGTACTTTATCACTTCTTTCCTATTTTATTTTTTTTTGGTCATCAAGTTTTTGACACCTTGCTAGGCGACTGGTGGTACTCGGATGTTGCCATATCCTAAAAGTGGTACAATGGGTGAAAATGTTGAAAAGCCCTGCAATACAGAACATCAACTTCAAACCTCAACTTTTTACTTTTACAAAATAATATAAACTAGCCACTTCAATAACATCAAATCTATCTAATTGCTAAAGCCCACAATCAAAATTTCATATTTTTTTTCCACCTCAAGCACAAAATCTAGAAGCGGTTTCCACATGGCAATAAAAGTATCTGTATTTTTTTCCCTTTAATCCGTAGTCAATTTAGCCATCTCTGCTAGTTCCATCACTCTTTGTAACCATTTCTCCATTGTAGGAATGTACCAGTGTTTCTCAGCCTTGGCAAATTTATGATGTCTGGACTTCAGTTCCCAGAATCCGCTAGCCAGCATGCTGGGAAGACATGTTAAATTTGCTAACCTTGAGAAACCTGGTGCTCTGCAAATCAGGAAATGGTGGGTTATGTTGTTCTTTCAACATAATACAGGGTTGTGCCAGGATATTCTCTTTCTTTTAACATTTCTTGGGACATATGGGTATAATATTTTAATTTATTGCACAGATGATTTTAATTTTATTTTTATCTTGATTTCTGTACTTATTATATGTTTTGTTGTTAGCCGCCCTGAGTCCTTCGGGAGATAGGGCGGGATATAAATCCCATCAATAAATAAATAAATAATAAATAAATATCAATGTAGAAATGTCCATTCTTTCTTTTTTATATAATCTTTTAGGGAGTTACAGGCTATTCGTGCCACCGCTAGCATCTCATCTGCAACTGGTCTCCATGTAGAGACGCTGGGAAGACATCTTAAATTTGCTAACATTGAGAAACTTGGTGCTCTGCAAATCAGGAAATGGTGGTTTATGTTGTTCTTTCAACATCATACAGGGTTGTGCCAGGATATTCTCTTTCTTTTAACATTTCTTGGGACATATGGGTATAATATCAATGTAGAAATGTCCATTCTTTCTTTTTTTATATAATCTTTTAGGGAGTTACAGGCTATTCGTGCCACCGCTAGCATCTCATCTGCAACTGGTCTCCATGTAGAGACGCATTGATACCTCAAGAACACACTTCTGACGTCAAGTCCAGAGACGATGAGTAGAATTTGCCTTAGTGGTCTCCTTATCCAACAAATTCAGTGATTTTTTTTTTCCCCACATTGGACTGAATGACTTCCATTTGCTAATACGGGAGGAAGGAAACGAGTGATTTCAGAGACATCGTGGCCACCTAAAAAACAACCCCCCCACACAAACATTCCCTTGTCTCTGTTAACCACTACAAGCTGCAGAACGAGAGATTTGCCTTTTGTTGGATCCAAACAATAATTTCCTCCCACAGAACAAAGGAGATGCCACTGGAAACCAAGCCAACCACTTTGGAGTGCAAATGTGCAATCTTTCTTTTTGGGAAGGGCTGCTTTTTGGAAGATATGCCAGAAACCACAATTCAACCCATAAGCAAAGCCAACATATGAAAATTAATTTTGCTTCAGCTTAATTGAATTAATTTAATAAAGGGAAGTTAATACGATACTTCCCCCTGCGATTAATCATTTTTCCATCATGCTAAAATTGCCGGGCAATAATTACTTCTGGAGGATTTCGCAGCTTTCATACTTCCTTTCTGTAATTATTCCACAGGAAAAGGATGGATGGATGGATGGATGGATGGATGGATGGATGGATGGATGGGAGATTGGAGCATTTCCCTATTATTCATTCACCCATCTATCCATCATTTTGGAGATGAGAGGAAGTCACACCAAATACAGAAGCTCCCAAACTACATCTGAAGACAAATTATTTTCAGGCAGACATTTTAGACCTTAAACTTTTTCTGGGAAATCGCGTAATTTCTCATTTTGCTTTTGCTCTCTCCCATCTAGAGAAGAAACAGAGCAGAGTAGATGAATTTTGTCTAAACTACAATATAATGTGAGAATTGTTGGATGTGACTAGAGCAGACATGTCAAACTCGACGTCACGTGACGTCGCACAATGTATCGGAGCTTTTTCTCCGTTGCCGGCAATGGGGTGGGCACGGTTTTGGGATGACGCATCTGGCCCGTGGGCCGGCAATTTGACACCCTTGCTCTAGAGCAAGGGAAGGTCATTTGTCTTAGTTTAAGGTATTTTTCCTTTTGCTATCTGCTCCTAATTTATATCAGTCCTGTTTCTAAAGGTCAGCCTTCCCTAACTGTGGGGTATTCCAGTTGTTTGAGACTTCATCTTCCATTCCCTCCTTCCAGAATTGCCAGTACATGACCAATAGCCAGTTAAGAGAGCCAGAATCCCACCCACCTGCACATTTAGTTGTACAAAGCTGATCCGCAGAATCCTCATGGATTATTGAAATATTGCAGAAGCACCAGTTTGTTGAATGCAATGCATGAACCATTGGTGGAGTGTGTCCAATCATATATATGTACGTATGTTATGTATATGTATATACCGTGTTTCCCTGAAAATAAGACCGGGCTATTAGGGGGATGTCTGACTTTGCGGACACCCACCCACTCCATCCCAACGTCTAGTTGCTCACAGTCACAACAGGGCAGGAGAGAGTGCATCGCACCGGTGCCGCCGCAATGAGGTGAGGCAAGGCAGGTGGGGGGGTGGAGCTGCCCCACCCTGCACCCTGCACCTGCTTACCTCAAGGAACATACAGTCAAGCCTCTCCCTGCTCAGCGACCTCGCCCTGCCCATTCAATGACCCGCTGCCTGCCCGCCTCTTCCTTTTCAGTCCCCTCCCGAGCCAGACTGCCATGCTACGGAGGATGGGCAGCGGAAGCTCGGTTGCTTTACCTGGTCCTCCTCCCCCCTTATTCCTTTTATTAACTGATGCTGCTGAAATATTAAGAGGGGATATTATTGACAGTGGATTATTTATTTATTTTTTTGCATTAAAATACTAGTCTTAGCTCACGCTTAAATGAAAAATGAATTCCCTGTCTGAAGACTTTTTTCCTTAATGTTCATTTTTAATGATCGGTCCTTTCTTGGCGCCATGCTGAAAGGGTATGTGGGGGAGATCTTGGAAGATGGGGTAAGGCTTGCAAGAGTGATGCCAGCCTCCCCAGGTAGACCAGGCAGGAAATACAACCAGATGATCTAATTCTATTTTATTATGAGACTACACTAACCGTATCTTGCTAATCTGAAAGTACAAATCTCCCACCATCGCTTTATAGCCTGACAAACTAGGAAGGGTTTCTTACTCTACCCATTAGCCATGGGCTAGGGCAGGGGTAGGCAACCTTGGCTCTTTTATGACTCATGGACTTCAACTCCCAGAATTCCTGAGTCAGCATAGCTGACTCAGGAATTCTGGGAGTTGAAGTCCATGAGTCATAAAAGAGCCAAGGTTGCCTACCCATGGGCTATGGCCTCTATTATTTGACTATTTTCTAGGCAGCATTTCCTTCCCCCTCTCCTAAAGTCTTTCCCATATAGTGTTTACACATGGTTTATTCACATTTGTGAATTTGGGCTACTGAATATCTCCATAACAAACTGGACCTCAAAAGTCCTCATTTTCCCTGATGGAGACAATAGGGAGCCACACGACATAACCTTGAAAGCTTAACACTCTACAGCTAAAAGCTAAAACTCAGCTTTTTAAGGAAGCTTGCGTAATCCTGCCTTCACTCATGATGCACAGCTGTTCCAGATCCAAAAATGAGAAGGATAGCACCACAGAGACTGGACTCCATACTGTGCTGTGCCATAGATTTCAATCATTATTAAATGAATTTTTTAAGTTGGCCAGCTTTGCAAACCACACTAAAGCCATAAATTAAATCACAATCATTTTGTCTGTTTGTGTGCCAATTAAAAGACAATTCCGCTTCTTCTGCAGGAGGCCCCCCTCACCACTGCAATTTAGGAGGAGACCTGGAGCATATATTCATACCTGACTCTTTTAGAATTTTATGTTACGTGTCCATCTATGTATGTATAACTGTCCCAAATGATTCAGGATTGCATAGCATAAAAATTGGCTTAAACCAATAAATATAAACAAACTATTGTTTGCAACCCACAAGGACTGGGTTTATATCCCACATCTAGCCACAGACAAGACAAGAGTCATTTCACATAGTAAATTGATATGATGGCTGCTGTACAGCTTTATGCCACCTGAATGTGGTGGAATTTATTTCTGGAATGCCTTATTATATGTCTGCTCCTATTATTTTACTCCAGGATACAAGATTTACTTCCAGGGTGCTTTCCTCCTTAAACCAAAGATGCTTTTCCAAAAAAATAATAATAATAAATCATAAATTTATAATTCTTTCCATTCCCCTCCATTCAATCAGAGCTGAGGAAGCTTCTTGGATGAGAAGTGAAACATTTACAAAGAAAAAAACAAGAAAGTCTACTTGTCTTTTAGAAAAAGCATCTTTGGGACAATCATGACCTGGATGATTGAAAAATCACCATAAGCATCTTTCCTCTCTGAACCAGAAGGACCAAAATACCTATCTGCCGTGAAAAATTTGAAGGTAATGTTTGTTTGCTTTGAACAGTTTACAGAAAGCCAATAAGGTGAGAACAGTATGGTTCTCTAGAGCAGTGTTTCTCAACTTTGGCAACTTCAAGATGTGTAGACTTCAACTTCCACAATTCCCCAGCCAGCATTAAAGTGTTCAAGACTGGAAACACTGCTCCTTCTAGACAGAAGTGCCACCACCAAGAAGGCACACTCCCTGGGTCCCAAAGAAGCATGGCCACTCTGTCCACCAATTTGTGGTTGTTGGTGCCAAGCAACAAGCCTTTGCTAATAATTCATTCTTTGAATCTGGTATAACTCCATGTTGAAACACAATGAAAGCAAATGGTGATGCTACCACTTCAACCCCATATTCATCCAGATAGGACTGACAAAAGGCAAGGACAATTCTAAGGACTCCTAGTATGGCCCATATAACACCACTGTTACAGAAGCTTCACTGTTTGCTGGTTTGCATTCAATTCAGTAGCAATAGTAATAACACTTAGTGCTTTATAGCCTGCTCTAAGCAGTTTACAGAGTCAGCCTATTGCCCCTAACAATCTGGGTCCTCATTTTACTGACCTCAGAAGGATGGAAGGTTGAGTCAGCCTTGAGCTAGTGGGCATTGAACTGCCAAATTGCTGGCAGTCAGCAGTCACCAGAATTAGCCTGCAGTACTGCAGTCTAACCACTGCGCTACCACAGCTCTTCCACCAGCAGGAGCGGTGCAGGCCAATAGCATTGGGGTGAGACTGTTCCTTAGGTAGCCTGGAGCCATGCCATAAAGGTAAAGGTAAAGGTTTCCCATGTCCAGACCTGTCCAACTCTACGGGGTGGTGCTCATCTCCATTTCTTAACCGAGTGAGCTGGGGTTGCCTGAAGACCCTTTCCGTGGTCATGTGGCCAGCATGTCTATATTCGAAGGTGCACGGAACAATTCAAGGTGTTAGTTATTGCCTTTATGGGTGTGATGGCTTAGTGGTTGGAGATGTTGAGCTTGTCAGCTAGAATTCTGACAGCCAGGTTTGAGACCCAAGAACTGAACAACCAGATGAGTGTCCATTATTTGCCCCAGCTCCTACGAATTTAGCAGTTCGAAAGCATGCAAGTGCAAATAGATAAATAGGTACCACTTCTGTGGGAAGGTAACAGCATTCCATGCTAGCAGAAGGATATGCTGCAGGCCAGACCCCATCGGCCAAGGAATTTCAGCTGCAGGGGTCCAGGACAAAAGCATTTTCAGCCAGGCCTCCCACTCTCTGAAAAATTGTGCTCCTCAAAGTGAAATTTGTCCCAATCCTCTTGGCTTTCCAGAAGGGCCTTAAAACCCAACTCTACCAATTGGCCTCAGGTCTAATGGGGACATCCCAATTTAGAGGTGATTAGTAGAGTAAAGGGAAGATCCTACCAACACCCATTTGTGTATTGGTTCCTATCCTATCTAGTTTTTTTGTTAATGTTTAATGTTCAATGTGTGTAATGTTTTAATGTTCTAATTGCTTTACATTGCTGTTTTATGACAACATAAGCCACCCAGAGTCCCTTGACAGTGAGATGGGTGGCATATAATTTTAATTAATAAATAATAATATTCAATGCAAGGATTACAACTGATATTTCTATTTTACTTGATCTTTTGCTATGGTGGTCCAGTTACAACTACCCTTTTTGATAGCCCAGCTCTCCACCTTGTAGGAAGTACAGTGGGCATATGTCATTATAAGGCTACCACCCTGTCACGTTTGTATCTGTTGATTGTTAGGTAAATATCTAATATAACTTAATATATTTAGATATATGGAGTGTCACAAGATGGGGAAATTTCTTTGGATATAAAAGGGACACAACCTTAACCCTTCTGCCTACTTGCTTCTACTATTTCTAGCCCAGCTATTTTACTTCCAATCTTCTTGCATTCCCCAATTTAACCTATTTTCAGTCTTATTTGCTATGAATAAACAGTGGGTAGAGCTGTAGGCCTGCAAGGTGGGTTGATTGATTGATTTGTGGCTGGTGTAGCTTTCTTTTCTAAGTCCTAGTAAAAAGAACGTGCAATCTAAAACAACAAAAAAGCCAATTGTTGAACATAACTCTTCAGCTCAACAAAAGCTGAAATCAGGCTATTACACAAGCTATTTTAATTCCACAAGAGCCGAAGGCTTTTCCTCACAAGCCACTGATTGAATAAATAGTACCCTCAAGCATGAAACCTGCACCCAACCATGTTGGTTCTTGGGATCAATCTAAATGTTACATGGACCTCTGCATAGTCATTAAAATTATTGCATGTTAGTGTCGAGAAAACCAGCTCTTCCCTGCTCTCACTCCACATCCTTATATGGAATCAGAAAGCTTCATATTCTCCAAAGGAAGTTGCCAAGACTACTTCATTGCCTGACTTGGATTACTGTACTGACAGAAGAGAATGTTTGTAGCTCTGTGTTGAATTGTGGTGTTCTTGATACTCTCTGGGTTGTTCTCTTGCAAATATTTCATTACCAAACTAGATAACCTCATCATTGCTAGTAAAGAAGTAGTGTTATGTCTCATTTTATATACTAGTGGCTTGCCTTTCCATTGTTGATGGGAATGAACCGGGTGTTTCCTTGATTGGGCTGCTGTTGTTTGTTTGTTTGTTTGAGTTGGTACTTTCTTGACTAGGGTATTGATTATTGGTCTAGTGTTAATCTTGGCATTCTGCTCATCTTAGTGTTGATTGCTGGTGAAGAGGTATTTGAGTCTTTTGGTTTCCTTTTTGGCTTTTTGATTGTCTCTTTTGAATGGCGTGTAGAGTTTGTTTATCTCTATGTGCCTGTCTGTTGTGTGGTAGGTTCTGGAAAGTAGGAAGGACGCCAGGCCGATGAGTACAGCATAACAGCTCTTTATTAGGTGGAAGTGACCGTACTGGGGAATAGGGGTTACCTGCACTCTTTATATACCTGGCCAGTACCGGGCCAGGTACACAGCCAACCAATCGGATTGAACCTCTGTTTCCCCCCCCCCCCGAAACTGCTTCCCGCCAAAAAGTTACAGTTCAACGCCTCCTGGTGGTGACTCTTATACAAGTGCTTTAGGTGTTCCTTTAAGCCTAATACATAACACTGTCGATGGCTGATTTGCCTGAGTGCCAGGCTTCCAGAAATTCTCCAGCATTTTCAGACTTGGTTTGGTCTAGGAAGCTAACAGTTTCCCAACTGAAACTATTAGGTTATATCCTCTGTCCATGTGCGGTGAAATTAAGGAGGAGATTACTGTATATGACATTAGGTAACCTGAGGCCCTCCAGAAATTGCTGGACTACAATTCCCAACATTCCTCTAAACCAGGCATGTCAAACTGCCGGCCCACAGGCCGGATGCGTCACGCCGAAACCACGCCCACCCCATTGCCGGCAATGGGGAAAAAGTCACGATACGTGCCTGCTCTATACTGAACATGCTGGCTATGCCATTTGAACATTATAGTTCAGCAAACTCTGCAGAACCAAAGGCTCCCCTATCCTTGTACATAAGTAAAAATCTGCCCCTTATTGAATGCAACTGTTCAGGGCTACAAGAACCAAAATAAGGCTGTTATAGAATATAAGAATATAAGAATGATGTGATTGTATAAAAAAATTTTAAGTTTGGAAGTAATCGATGGTATTTTAATTTGTATAATATATCAGGATAATATGAATTTAAAGCTTAGTTGGGAAGAAGAACAGCTTTAGACAATTGATATAAATTGTTTTATTTGTGATTGTTTTTATTGGGTAGATTGAAAAGTATTATCTTGTTTTTGAATAATTCTTGATATGATGTATATATATATATATGTTTGGAGTTTATCTGTATGAGTTAAAGTTCGATAGTCTATATAGTTCAGGATTGTTTGCGTAAGCTAGATTATGATTGTTTGTATTTTTATACCCTGTATTCTGCTCTGGGAAGTGGGGGGGGGGAGGGGAAAGGGAGGGTGGGGTTGGGGAGGGTTGGGGAGGGTGGGAGGGAAGGGGGATGGGGGGGTTACTTTTTACTTTTTCTTTTTCTTTTTTTTTGTTGTTTGTTAAAGATAAAATGTATTTTAAAACTTTTTAATAAAAAAAAGAACCAAAATAAGGCTGTTGCCCAGTTACTTCAGTTCCACAACAGCCAAGGACTTTTCCTCATAAACACCTGGATTGCCTAACTAGCACCATCAAGCATGAAACCTACACCCAGTCTTGATGGTTCTTGGGACCAAACTCGACTGTTATATTCTCTTCTGGGGTCTTTACTTTTCTATTTTTGAAAGCCTAAAGCAACCTCAGGAGGTAGACAGTCTGAACGAAGTAAGAGCTGATTGTGAGAGGAAGCTTCCTTGAGTTTTCCCTTCAGGTTGCTTTTCAGCTCACCGGGCCCCTGTTTTTTGTTTTTTTTAATCTACAGGGGGAAATGTCAGAGACAAGTGATGGCAGGAGAAAAGAGGAAAGAAAGGGGGGGGGGAAGGCAGGAGCGAAGGGTTAAACTGCTCCAGCTCTCCTTTCTTGGTTTCAGGACCAGGCAGGCTGCCAAAGCTGCTTTTGGCTTCAAAAGAAACAAAACCCAGGAAAATAAGTTGGAACATTTTCTTAGGTCTTTTTAGACCAAAATAACTATTTTGTCTAGCCATAGATACCCACAATCCTCCCATTAAAGGCTTCCAAATAAAAGAACGTTTTGCTGAATGGAAGTGATATAATATCGCTGGCTTGCACAAATCGGAATAATGCAAATAGTCTCTGGTATCATTTTGCTGAGAGATCTAGGCGAAGTTGCACTATTTATCAGAGCCAATAAAAGCTTGACTCTAAGTAGTCACCGTTGATATTGCCTGGGACTCTGCATAGCCCTTACGACTGTTGCACGTTAGTGAAGGGGACCAACCTGCTCTCAGTCTCATGGAATTTTTGATTTTATATGAAATCAAAAGGCTCCACATGAGTGAATTCTTCACAAAGAGGTTACGAAGCTCTCTTCATTGGCTAAACTAGATTGCGGTAAAAGTGGTCCTCAACGCAAGATCACAACTGAAGCCAAAATTTCTGTTGCTAAGTGAGCTAGTTGTTAAGTGAATTTTGCCCCATTTCTTGCCACACTTGTTAAGTGAATCACTGCAGTTGTTAAGTTAGTAACACGGTTAAGTGAATCTGGCTGTTGTGATTCAGGGTCAGCCTGTGGGTTTGGCAGCTGGGTCGGACGATTCAGAGGAGGAGGAGGGGGTGTTGGATAGCTTGCTGAGGATAGCCTTGAGGCTCCACAGAGCCCTGAGCCAGGCCCCTCCTATCTGGTTACGACGCAGACCCAGCTGTGTGAGCCTGACAGCGTGGATGAAGATGACCCACAGCTGGCCCTGTTCAAGGACGTCCGACACAGGAGGCAGTCAATCAGGAGTAAACAGAGGAAGGCAATGGGGCACCTCGGAAGGAGGCAGAGAGAAGCCACGCCCTGAACTGTTTAAAAGGGGAATGTGTGGGAGGGCTGGTTTGCTGAAGGCAACCGTTTGAATAGCTCCTGTTTCATGGTTCGTGTTTGCTCTGTTTGCTCTGTTTTAGGTTAATAAATTTGGCAGGCTTAGTTCCAGCCTTTTGCCATTTTGTAAAGGGGTTGTCCCTGCCTTTTCTGCAGGGCCGGTAGTAGGCTGGTACAGAACACTGGCTTCCCCGTTGACTTTGATTGTCAGAAGGTTGCTAAAGCTAATTGCATGACCCTGGGGGAACTGAAACTGTCATAAATACGAGTCAGTTGCCAACCGTCCGAATTTTGATCATGTGACCATGGGGATGCTACGATGGTTCTAAGAGTGAAAAATGGTCATAAGTCACTTTTTGCAGTGCCATTGTAACTTTGAACGCTCATTAAATAAACTGTTGAACGTCGAGGATTGCCCGCACGTGAGATTTAGGGAGTCTGAGGCCCTCCAGAAGTTACTGAAACTACAACTCCCAACATTCTTCCATGCTGAACATGCTGGCTCTGCCAGCAGAGCATTATGGTTCAGCAAACCCTGGAAAACCAAAGTCTCCCAATTTCTCTACCTAAGTGGTGACTTCCCTACTCTGAGTGCCATTTCATCAATCGAACAAAAATGGTAAAGATTCAGGAACCAATTAAATAGACATAGAAGAAGCCAGGACTTTCTAATGAGGCGTTGTTGTTGTTTCTTTACAGAAAAAATTTAGAAGCCATTATGAAATAATTCCAGCCATGGTTATTTGCAAGCAGGGAACAAATAACTTAATAATCATTGCAAGATTATGATGTGTATTTCATCATTCGGACAAAAATCTTTGGATTCATTGGATGTCCATGATTCCAATGATCCCTGCCTATCAAAAACAAGTTCTCTTTATAATGACATCAGTATTTAAATGTTTATCCCCAATTCTCCTGCCCAGAAGCACAATGAATGAGATACAACTCTATTGTCAACAGGAGCCTAATTTCAATATATCTTTTGATTTGGCAATAGACATTTCTTATAGAGGTTTGTTTTCTTTTGATGGTTTGAGAATTTACCCACATACTGTGTTAGTGCCTGCACATCACAGCTTCTTTGAAAGTATTCAAGAGAATAAATACATATGTACATACATACAGTACATACATACATACATAACTCAGCCTGGCATTTTAACAGCAAAATAGGAAAGTGAGAGAATTAATGAAAACCATACTTGGCTGCAAGACAGAGCTTCATGGATATGCTTCAGATGCCAAAGAGAAAATGCTGGTAGCATAATCAAAGTTTATATAACTGGAGGTTAAAAGTAGGGTCCTTAATATCCTCATAGAACTATGGGTAGTCCTTGACTTACAACCGTTTGTTTAATGACCATTAGAAGTTACAACAGTGCTACAAAAAGTGACTTAGGATCATTTTTCATACTTACGATCATTGCGGCATCCCCATGATCATGTGATCAAAATTTGAAGTCTTGGCAACTGACTCATGTTTATGACGGCTGCAGTGTCCCAGGGCTATGTGATTCTCTTTTGCAACCTTCTGATAAGCAAAGTCAGTGAGGAAGCCAGATTCACTTAACAACTGTGTGACTTAACAATTGCACTGGTTCACTTAACAACTATGGCAAGGAAGGTCATAAAATGGGGCAAAACTCACTTAATAAATGTCTTACTTAGTAACAGAAATTTTGGGCTCAATTGTGGTTGTAAGTCGAGGACTACCAGTATACTACATAATTGGAAACCCTATTGGAGACAACTAGCATAATCATTTGCTCAGTGAAAGAATCCCATTCCAAATCATACCTGTCCAGCTTCTTGAGGCTCATCAGCAAAGGAGGACAAAGGACAGCCCAGCATCACTCTGTACAATTGTGTTTATTGTCAGCTGCTCCTGCTGTTCAGTAGGTTCTCCTAAAATACAGCTGTCAGCATCCAGCTCAAGAATCCAAATAAAATTCCAGGCTCATTCCATTTCTGAAAAGTTTACTGTTTATTGAATACACAGCTTGGTTATGTCGAAGCAAAACTAACTCTGAGGTTCCAACACCAATTCATAGACTTAACATAATCCATATCAACAAATCCACTTTGTTATGGGAACCGTCTGCTTGAAATCCACACCTGTTCTGGTGTCCTTGACAAGGCTTCAAGCTCTCATGGTCTGCGGTTGAATCGAAGAAGTTTCTTTTCTCCCTCTACCCACTTGAGAGTAACACCTCCCCCCCCCCTTAAATCTAAAGGCAAGTTGAAACACAGAGGCATGTAGCTGCCAAAGTTTCATCTTTGACAACAGCTGAATATCTTTGGAAAGCTAAACCTGTTAGAAGTTATTCTGCCTTCCATGACTTCTGTTCTAAAACTCTGATTAATTGGATTATACTTAGACAATCTGGATTCAACAAACCAAATGAAACTTTTTGAAGAAAATACAGATCTAGCTTAATTTTTTGGACACCCCTTGTTGACACTGGGGAGCAGGAAGTTAAAAAAATTAAAAGAGATTTTGCCCTGAAGCCTAGGAAGAAGAGAAAATAGGACACACAGAAATAGATGCACACAGTACATGCAAGTTTGTTGCTCTTCAGCCCATGTCTAGTTGACCCTTTCAAAATTAAATCCTGCTATCCAAATGCTTGAGTCACACAAAAAGCTTCTGACCTTTCTAACCTCTGTCAAAAATTGTTTATTGCACCACCGTTGTTGGGCATTCCCCTTGTGGATTCCTACCTTGGATTTATTACTTCAGAGCCTAACCGAACTTCCTGGCCAGCAGAGGAAAACACCATTTATTTCTTTTTAAATAGTCGCCTTTCTCCAGTGAAATGTGTAAATATTCCCCTCCCCCTCTTGTTTTTCCATTCATGAAAAGGGAGAAGGAGACATTTCCCATGGATGAGAAATGACACCACAGTTGCACACTTTCATTTTTAAAAGAAGACCTGGGAGTATCCCCTTCTGCAGAAGAGCTGGAGAACTTCTGAGCTGGAGAGAAGCAACCTGGAATTAAGGAGAAACTTTCTAACAGTGGGAACAATTAACCAGTGATTAATTGCTTGCCCTCAGAAGTTATGGGTGCTTCATCACTGGAGGTTTTTAAGAAGAGACTGGACAACCATTTCTCTGAAATGGCATAGGGTTTTGGCTAGAAGACCTCCAAGGCCCCTTCCAACTTTGTTATTCTGCTATTCTGCTTACGTTACTCTGCAAAACACGATGTGTAAATAAGCATAATTACATTAAAGATCCTAAGAACTGCCTAAATCACCAGCACGTTAGTCATTCCTTTCCAGCATCTTCATTCTGTAGGTTGGACACTGCACTAAACACCTATTTTATATTACTTTCATCTAATTTGCGAGGTATATCTTTGCAGGGAAGTCCATCCGGGATTCCGCTTCACCTCTTGCAAAACCTTTTTATCAATCAGAAAGAGGAGGGATGAGTGAACTGGGAAGTATAATTTATTGCACGGAACAGAAAGTGCTGACAACTTTGAATGGATCTTTCTTTTTTTTCTCCAGGTCTTGCTCCAGTTGTTCCAAGAGCACATAAAGATTCGTCATCAGCAGGAATCCCAAAACAATAATGACTTCCAAGAAACTCCTGGAAATAATTAGAGAGGAGGGGGGGGGAAATGGCACAGAAAGAAGAGAGGCATGGTGGGGGGGAGGGCAGGATGGAAGAAAACTGTCTTTCAAACATTTACATGGGGAACACATTTGCTGAGAAGAAAGGGTGATGTCTTTGGCCCTCAGGTTTTAGTAAGGCTTTAATTTCTCCTGCAATGATGGCCTCCTGTTTCTCTCTTAAGCTCTGAAAGATGGGCCACTGCTGAAAGCTGCTGACGATCCCGCTCCATTGGACACTTTGCAAAAATAAGAGCCATCACCATTTTGCTTTTATAAACTGCTTCATATATCTCATATGCCGCAACCCTGTGGGACCAGCCAGAGTGATTTTCTCCTAAATTTTGCAAAGCAATGCAGGCCTTGCCAAAGGCCACCCAGTGAGGTATTGTTTGTGGCTGCATATCATTCAGAGACGTCATAACTCATAGTCTGGTCCAACCTAGGTCACATCTACCCTTTCTTCCCCACTGCATCCATGTCCTAGGACAGGGGTAGGCAACCTAGTAGACAATCACTTCAATATGAGCCAGCAGTGTGCTGCAGCTGCCAAAAAAGCCAACACAGTGCTAGGCTGCATTAACAGAGGGATAAAATCAAGATCACATGAAGTACTAATACCATTTTACAATGCCTTGGTAAGGCCACACCTGGAATACTGCCTCCAGTTTTGGTCACCACGATGTAAAAAAGATGTCGAGACTCTAGAAAGGATACAGAGAATAGCAACAAAGATGATTGGGGGACTGGAGGCTAAAACATATAGGGAACGGTTGCTGGAATTGGGTATGTGTAGTTTAACAAAGAGAAGGGTGAGGAGTGACATGATAGTAGTGTTCCAATATGTCAGGGGCTGCCACAAAGAAGAGGCAGTCAAGCTATTCTCCAAAGCACCTGAAAGCAGGACAAGAAGCAATGGATGGAAACTAGTCAAGGAGAGAAGCAACCTAGAACTAAGGAGAAACTTCCTGACAGTTAGAACAATTAACCAGTGGAACAACCTGCCTCCAGAAGTGGTGAATGCTCCACCACTGGAAGTTTTTAAGAAGAGACTGGACAGCCATTTGCCTGAAATGGTATAGGGTTTCCTGCCTGAGCAGGGGGTTGGACTAGATGACCTCCAAGGTCCCTTCCAACTTCTTCTTCTTCTTCTTCTTCTTCTTCTTCTTATTATTATTATTATTATTATTATTATTATTATTATTATTATTATTATTATTATTATTATTATTATTATTATTATTATTATTATTATTATCGTCCTTGGCTCTTTTATGACTCGTGGACTTCAACTCCCAGAATTCCTGAGCCAGCATAGCGAGTCATAAAAGAGCCAAGGTTGCCTACCCCTGTATATGGTAAGGAATATCAATCCTTCCATTCCCCACCATTCAGCCAGAACTGAAGAAGCTTCTTAGACGAGAAGCAAACTGTCTTCAAGGGGGGGGGGAGAAAAGAAACAACAACAAAAAACCCCAAGAAAGTCCAGTTGCCTTTTGAAAAAGCACCTTTGGGACAACCATGACCTGGATGATTGAGAATCTCCATAGACATCCATGTCATATTTTTCCATCTCTTTTGGCCAACTTAAATCAATGGGCCAATAAGTGTTTATATGTGGGATGTGTTGTGTGTATGTGAACTCCAAATATAGGTTGACTTTGCTGAACAACAGATTGCTTAGAAAACATATGAAATTACTGTGGTCCCCACAAGAGCATTTACGGCCCAATTTTGAAGATCTGACAGCCTCACCCTTGTAGGGCGCCATGATCAAATTTTGGGTCTTTGGCATTTGTGACCATCTGCAGGATTCCATGATCACATGACCATGACTTTCAGTGGGGGTTTTTTTCTAATTTCTGGCATTTACTTCTGGTTTCCAGCAAAAAAAGGATATTGTGTATAATGGATTTATTGAAACAACTGCGGCATGTAAATCAAGTTGTAAATCAAGGACTACTTGTACAGAAACAAGTCTTAAGATTTTTTTTAAGTGATTATTTTTATTGCCTCAAAAAAAAATTCATCACTGAGCTTTCTAGATGCTGAGCTACAACTTTTAAAAATCCGTACTCTGCACAGGGATCAGAATTCCACAAGATGGGAGAGAGTTCAAATGGTAGACAAGACTTCATCTCTTTAGGTCACAAGTATGAGGTAACAGCAATGCCATTGGAACACCCATTGATTGGGGTTTTAGGACAGGGGTATCAAACTAGTGGCCCATGGGCCAGATGCATCACATGCAGGCCACACCCACCCCAGCTCTGCGAAGGCAAAAAACATTGTGATATGTCACGATACGTCACATCACACAGTCGAGCTGGACACCCTGTGATTTAGGACAAAGCTCTAAAGTCCTTTCTCACAGAGACTTCATGTAGAAAATTCAGTTTTTCCCAGCCAATCTCCATTATAGAGCAGGTGTAATCAACTGGGGTCTTCCAAACCCTGTTTTATGGGATCCTTGGTGCGCTCCAAGCTTGGTTCTTTTCTTGCAGATGTGTGAACACCCAACTAAATAACATCATCAGAACCAGAAGGAAGTGGGCCTTGCTCTCTGTTTATATACAAGTGACTTGCCCTATCAATGGGCGGTGCAATGGCTCAGCTGTTAAGGCACAGGCTTGTCAGCCAGAAAGCTGACAGTCCAGGTTCGAGACCCAAGCATCGCGCCAACATCATTTTGCCAAGGTCATCGCACCAAGCATTGTGTCAAGGTCATCGCACCATCCTAACCCTAGCTCCTGCTAACCTAGCAGTTCAAAAGCATGCAAATGCAAGTAGATACAATAGCTACAACTTTGGTAGGAAGGTAACAGTGTTCCATGACATCATGCTGGCCACATGACCATGGGAAGGTCTTCAGACAGCATTGGCTCAATAACCCTTGAAATGCAGATGAACACCACTCCCTAGAGTCAGCAGTGACTAGTGGAGTAAAATGACTCTGTCCCTGCCCTATCAATGTTGGTAGGAGTACTCTCGGTGTCTCCTTGGCTAGGTTGTTGTTTGCTATTAGCTTGCTTGTCTTTGTTGGTAGTTCCTTGAATGGGATACTGTTGACTGCTTGATGGTTGTTCTCATATTAATTAAAAAGTTAGACTAAAACTCTGTTTTGCAGTTCTGGAACTGTTTCGAATTATGCCACTCAATTTTAATGTCCTGTCATGTTCAGGCAAGAAAGTCATAAAACAATAGACTTAATCACAGATATTTCAAGTTGAAAAGTGAATAAAAACAAAGGCCCCATTGATCTACATGTGAGACCTTCATCCCAGGCACACCTTTGTTCTCAAACATGGCAGAATGCTGGGAAAAAGCTGGGGAAATGACATGGGATGTCAGGAGTTAGGTATAGATATCCCAGAGAAGGCAAGCATGCCTTAGTTACCTGCTATTTGGGAAGGACTACCATTTTTTTTCAAAAAAGGGGGGGATTTTTTAAACCAGTTTGTCTCCCTACTTGATCAACAAAAGGTACACCATTAAAAATGCAATATAAACATAACACAGGTAGTCCTCGACTTACAACCATTCATTTCATGACCATTGAAGTTACAACGGCATTGAAAACAATGACTTATGGCCATTTTTCCCACTTGCAACCATTGCAGCATCCCCATGGCTACGTGATCAAAATTAGGATGCTTAGCAACTGGTTCATATTTAAGAGGGCTGCCCAATGATGGGATTCAGCTGGTTCGCACCAGTTCGGGAGAACCGGTAACTAAATTTTGTTGAGTTCGGAGAACCGGCTGAATGCATACCACTTCCGGGAGTCCATTCTAGGCCTGGGAGGCCTGGAAGAGGCCTCCCAGGCCTCGAACGGCCTGCCAGAAGTGCAGGGATGCCACTTCCATAAGTCCATTCTAGGCCTCGGAGGCCCAGGCCTGCATCCATGCAGAGAATCAGTTGTTCAGGGATTTGAATCCCACCACTGGGGCTGCCATGTCCCTTGTGATCACCTTTTAATAAGCAAAGTTGATGGGGAAGCCAGATTCACTTAACAACCGTGTTCCTAAGTTAACAACTGCAGTGATTCACTTAACGCCTGTGGCAAGAAAGGTGGTAAAATGGGACAAAGCTCACTTAACAACGGTCTTACTTAACTTCCTGGAAAACAACCCATGTCAGCTCTTTCGGTTTCCCAGTTGTAAACTCTTCACCTGCTCATAACCCCCTTCTTCTTCCCCTGGATACTTTTTTTCCCCAATAGAACCAGCCTCATTAGATTTATTTATGAGCATCTCATCTATGAAATGAACTTTCATACAAAGGTATCTGTATTTTTCTGGGCTCACGATGTGTATAATATAGTCCTGTCAAAAGTTGCCATCACTTATTCTGGATTGTGAATTCCTTCCTTTTTAGCAAAAAAAAAAAGCTTGTGGCATTTTTCAGTTAGGGTGAGCTGTTGTTGCACTTTTCATCAAAGACCTGTTATCGCAAAACGTCTGCATCAAATAGGAAGGCCTCTGTATGTGGTTGTTCCTTTTACAACAAAAATAAAAGTCTCTTCCTTGAATTCATCGATAAACTCTTGAATCAAGGAAGCATTTTGTGAGGGCATGAGAGGGCCAGAGCATTTTAAAAGAGGCGGAAGGGGAAAAAAAATCAGTTAATGGAGAAAGTTGGAAGGCTAATACACATCCGGATTTAATACATTGGTATTGGTGAGTAGTTCATCTCTGCCTCCATTTACAAAACAATAGCCTGCGATAGTGTTAACAACTTGCCTCCAGAGGTTGTGAGTGCTCCAATACTGGAAGTTTTTAAGAAGAGATTGGACAACCATTTGTCTGAAATAGTATAGGGTTTCCTGCCTGAGCAGGGGGTTGGACTAGAAGACCTTCAAGATCCCTTCCAAGTCTTCTCTTCTCTTCTCTTCTCTTCTCTTCTCTTCTCTTCTATTCTATTCTATTCTATTCTATTCTATTCTCAATGGTGGAGCTCATGGCCTACATCTGAACATCTAAGTATAATTCCTTCCAGTTCCAGGCAAATTTCAATTTGAAACCCTGTAAACCATGCCTCTTGCTACAGTAGTCCTCAAGTTATAACCACAAATGAGACCAGAATTTTGGTTACTCAGCAAGTTGATTGTTTAGTGAGTCATGCCCAATTTTAAGACATTTTTTTGCCAGGGTTTTCATCCAAATCACTGCAGTTAAGTGAATCATGTGGTCATTAAGAAAATCTGGTTTCCCCCATTGACTTTGCTTGTCGGAAACCAGCTGGGAAGGTCACAGGTGGTGAACACATGACCCTGGGATGCTGCAGCCATGGTAAATACACGCTGGTTGACAAGTGTCCAAATTCTGATCACCTTATGGGGAGGCTGTGACAGTTACAAGTGTGAGAAAGGGTTGTAAGTCACTTTTGAGAGTGCTGTTGTATCTTTGAACAACCGTTAAATGAATGGTTGTAGGTTGAGGACTGTACGGATAATAACTAGTGTTATGTATTGATATAAATCACTTGGAGGCAGTTATAAATGAATAACTGCTGTGTTTGTTTAAACCCTTAAACTGTCTGTCTACGGTTTTGCAACTTATGTTTTAGGCAGGAAACTTGCTTTAATATCATTGGCCACCACCTATCGGCAGTCCGCATAAATAGAAGCCAAAGTGGCTGTTAGAGCCACTTCAGTGTTAACCTAATAAACGTTCTGTTATTTTCATCTTTGCCTCGTCAATGCCTCAAAGGACCCAGTACACAATAACTAGACAATTCAATAACATGATATGTAAGTTTTTATCCCCCTATTTTGTTTCTCCCATAATACTTTTTAAACTCCTACCTCAGAAGATAAGATCACAAATCTCACAGGTCACCCACTACCCTCCCAGTTCAACATCTGTCTTTTCTTACCACCCATCTAGACCAGTGCCCAGTACCAAGTACTAGGATTTAAAGGTAAAGGAGTTCCTGCAGGTTTTACTCCTCTAGTCATGGTCAACGCTATGGGGTGGTCCTCATCTCCGTTTGTAGGCCACTGAGCCAGCGCTATCCGAAGATGTTTCCACGGTCATGTGGCTAGCTTGATATCAGGCCTCAGTGCAGAGCATATGGCAGAACACAGAGCACTGTTACCTTCCCACCGAAGTGGTACCTCTTTATCTACTTGCGTTTGCATGCTTTTGAACTGCTGCTGTAATTTGGCAGGAGCCGGGGCAAGTGACAAAGTGGTAGAACTCAAACCACTGGAACACAGGCCTTCTTCAATGTCTTTTAAGGCACTGAGCCACAGTGTCTCTCATTAGGATTTAGCCACCTACCATAGGAATACCTAATAGAAACCGTCCACTAAATGAAAGCAAAGAGCCACAGACAATTTTCCTGGCTACCCTCTAATCTCATCCAGAATTTTGCAGCTGAAGTACGGTGTGCTGATCACAGTTCAGAGGGATCTCAACCCATGGTGGTTAGAAAGCAGCACTGCAGGCTAATTCTGCCGATTGCCAGAAGTTTGATTTCGCACCGGTTTGAAGGTTGATTCAACCTTCCACTCTTTCAAAATGGATAAAATGAGGGCCCAGATTGTTGGGGGGCAAGATGCTGACTCTGTAAACCACTTAGAGAGGGCTGTAAAGCACTACGAAGCAGTATATTAGTCTAAGTACTATTGCTAAGTGCTAGTGCTGCTAAATAATATTGATATTAGAAGTTGGTCCTTCATTCTGCAGCAATGCCAGTTTTCTATAAACGTTTTTCACACTCTTCTGTATATTATGAAAAGAATGACCATATTTTGGGTGCTTAGCAACAGGCCCAGGTTTACTTCTAGTTTCCAGCAGAAAACAGTGAAGAATGGATTTGCTTAACAACCACTGCATTCACTTAACAATTGTTGCAAAAAACGGATGTAATTGGGTGCAGTCACATGGTAACCAATTAACAACCAGCATGACTTAAAACTGTAATTGCAGGCTGAATTGCAGTGGTAAGTCAAGGACTATCTGTATGCCAGTGATCCTATGATTATATAATAGAAAGCAGTATGCTGAGATTTATAGTTAATGGCAAAGTCCAAGAGCTCCTGCCTTGGTCCTAAAACAGTGAAAATCTGCATAGAATAAACACTATAATACTCCACTACTCACTGGGGTTTCTCAACAGAGAAATCAATGGGGAAAACATTTCTCCCAAGGGGAAAAAGTTTAATCTAATGCTAGAGTTTAGGGAGATCTTTTGAAATGGTGACTTCATGCAACCAACATATGTTTAACCCTTAACCGCTTATTCAGACAAGCCCCACCCATGTCAAAGACCAAGCTTTTGTCGTTCTTGTTGTTTCTTAAATTAAACATATCAAATGCATTTTAAAACAATAAGCATATTGAAAATATACACTAACATCTGTGTTTGGGGCACAAGCCAGAGCGACAACGGCTGGTTTGCATTACCCTCAAGAAATCAAAGCATCCAGCGAAGTAGACAAACTATAGCTGGAAAGGGATTAACTATGTTCAAGCAAAATTTTCACTCTTCCTTTTGCTGGGGGTTTCTGATGTAATTGACGTTTTTTGAAAAGAAAGAGAGAGAGGCCTCCTTTTTAAGATCACCAGTTCCCTAATTTAATATCTAGAGTGGGAAACACATTGTGGGGAAAAAAATAAAACTGATTTTTTTTTCCAGTAGAGTCCATTTCTAGTTATAGTCAATCTAACATTAATGCAGATAAATCTTTTTCTCTTTTTCTCATTCTAAACTTTAAATGCAGTTCATCTGACTTCCAGGTTGCAGCAATAAATTTCAGAAATTGAAAGGACCACAATATACTAATGCCTTGTCTTATTTCTTTGACCTGATAAGAAACAGCCAGATGTAATAACTAGACATGTTCTTCCCCATGGTCAAGAATGGATTAGTAGAGTTTGAAATGTCTCCTCCAGGACTGAAAACCTGTACTGTAAACCAGAGGTCCCCAACCTTTTGGGCACCAGGGACCAGTTACATGGAGAGAGGTTTTTCCGCAGAGCGGAAGGTGTGTGGTTTTGTGTGCTGCCCGCATCTGCGGATGGGGCTTTGCTTGTTTGTGTGGACCGCTTGCTGGCATGCCACGGCCCGGTACCGGTCCACGGACCTGGGGTTGGGGACCCTTGCTGTAAACCAAATCAAATCTGATAGGTTGGTTCTCAATCTACAGGGCTTCAAAATAATTTTGAAAGGCCAGCCAGTTTCTTATCATTTCTGCTCAAACAAAAATGATGTGATTCATAGAATCATAGGACTGGAAGGGACCTTAGAGGTCTTCTAGTCCAATCCCTTGCTGAAGGCAAGAGTCTTTATGCCATTCTAGACAAATGGTTGCTCAATCTTTTCTTGGAAAACCTCCAATGATGGAGCACCCACAATTCCAGGAGGCAACCTGTTCCATTGATTAATAATTATCACTGTCAGGAAATTCCTCCTTATTTCCAGGCTGGTCCTTCTTCTGATGAGTTTCCACCCATTGTTTCTTGTACTGCCCTTTATGGTGTCAAGTTTCTTATGTATGGGCTTTTCAAGTGACTCTGAGTCATTGTGTACCTTAAAAGTCCTTTATTAGCCTAATACACCGGCAAATGCTTGCTCGAAAGAAGCTGGAATCTGAAATCTCCGCCCTTTGCACAATATATTAAAACACAATTCTCCACCTTTCTAATTTTGTTATTAATCATATTCTCCAATTAATTTAAAGAATCAGTTTCCCTTCCATTAGAAGACCCGCCAAACCCTTATCTTCTTAGTGAGAGAAATAGCCTTGAAAGTGCATTCCTACTCATTCCCCCTCCTAACGTTAAACTAAAACAATACACTAGTCTTAAAGCAATACACAAGTTTAACATATGAAACGGCTACTTCTTCATCTCTTGTCAAGCAATAACATTAGATGTTAGCAGCGTTGACATATGGTATATCCCATAGTGGATACTATGGACATTATGGATACAACTATGGAGCCCTTATGACAGCCCTTAAAGAATTGGAAGACAGCTATCATGTCTCTCCTAAGTCTTTGCTTAGTTAGGCTAAGCATTCCTAGTTCTCCTTAATTGTTCTTCATATGATTTAGCCTACAGATCCCTGATATCTTTGATGCTCTTCCCAGCTTTCTGGTGACCAGAATTGACTGCAGTATTCCAAATTATTCCATCTGAATTTAAGAAAGAATGCCTGAAGACTAGATTCTGTCCACATACCCTCTTAGAGTCAAGAGAACATCCCAAAATTATGTCTTGAAGAAGAGATGTTTTATCCCCTCTTCTCAGTGGTGGGATTCAGCCAGTTCGCACCCCTTCAGCAGAACCGGTAGCTAATTTTTTGTTGCCCAGGCCCCGAATGGACTTCTGGAAGTGGGACCCACACAGAGAACCGGTTGTTCACATATTTCAATCCCACCACTGCCTCTTCTAGTCCACCTGTAGGAGGATTGAATTTAGCCCTAAGATTAAAATCCTAGTCCTGAACCATTTCAAAATGTAGCTTTTTATTCACAAGGCACAACCTGCAGGTAAACTATATTTATTTGAGCAATCCCATGAAAATAACATTTAATGAAAAGTTATCAACTTCCCCAAAGTCAACTGTCATACAGTAAAAGCTACAATTACCTGCATATGAAATTTCCAAATGCATAATGGTTCCAATAGCAAACAAGAAGCTAAAATTCTTATAAGGTAGAGCTCTCGTTATGTAACTCTAGGGAGGGGAAGTCACATGGAAATTAGATAATAGGGTCAGAGCAAATACGTTCTAAAGATCATATCTCAGAACTCAGAAGCTCAGTCATTCTGATCACCACAAAATAAATGGAATGTTCTATCAAGTCAGCTCAGGATGGAATAAAGAGGCAATAAAATCTTCCACTTCCTTTAGAATATTAAGTCTGTAATCCATGAAATGCCAATAATAAATCCAAATTCCATTGTCTTTGAGACTTGACATTTCCAACAATGCCACTAATTTCCTGAAACCTTCCATAGTTCTGCAGTAATAAGCAATAATCAATTCACTAGGACTGTGGTGAAAGCCATTCAGAAGAAGAAGCATTCATGGATCAGATCAAATGATTGTATTCTAGCATTCTGTTCATCAGCAGCTAACCAAAATATCTAAGAGAAGCCCACAAAATGGATGTGAATGTAATGACACTGTCCTACTCAACTGATATTTAGTGGCCCAGAACCCCAGATGCTGGGGCCATTTCCATCTTTGTTCTACAAATTATTGCTTTCATGAATTACCAGAGGTATTATTACAAGTTCTACTATTGCTATTGGATTCCAACGCAACAACATATTGAAGTCAAATTCTGGACTCAAATTCAAGTATCTTCAACTTAAATAGCTGGTGCCGGGAATGATTACTGTATAAGGTTACAAAGAGTTGGTGCCAAATTCTTGACCAGTGGAACACCACCAGGGCCAAATGCTTTCCCACCCTCCAAGTTGCTACTGAAGAGTAACACTACTATGACAAAACAGAAAATTGTGAAATACAAGGAATTAATCATGTTTATAATATTTAATTCTAATTTGCAGAAGACACCAAGCTGGCAGGAATAGCCAATTCTCCAGAAGATAGGCTTAAAATACAGGAGGATCTAGACAGACTCGAACACTGGGCACTATCTATCAAAATGAAATTCAATGGTGAAAAAAGTAAGGTTCTACATTCAGGCAGGAAAAATCAAATGCACAGGTACAGCATAGGTGGTATCTTGCTCAATAGTAGTAACTGTGAGAGGGATCTCGGAGTCCTAGTAGACAATCACTTCAATATGAGCCAGCAGTGTGCTGCAGCTGCCAAAAAAAGCCAACGCAGTGCTAGGCTGCATTAACAGAGGGATAGAATCAAGATCACGTGAAGTACTAATACCATTTTACAATGCCTTGGTAAGGCCACACCTGGAATACTGCATCCAGTTTTGGTCACCACGATGTAAAAAAGATGGCGAGACTCTAGAAAGGGTACAGAGAAGAGCAACAAAGATGATTGGGGGACTGGAGGCTAAAACATATAGGGAACGGTTGCTGGAATTGGGTATGTGTAGTTTAACAAAGAGAAGAGTGAGGGGTGACATGATAGCAGTGTTCCAATATCTCAGGGGCTGCCACAAAGAAGAGGGATCAAGCTATTCTCCAAAGCACCTGAAAGCAGGACAAGAAGCAATGGATGGAAACTAGTCAAGGAGAGAAGCAACCTAGAACTAAGGAGAAACTTCCTGACAGTTAGAACAATTAACCAGTGGAACAACCTGCCTCCAGAAGTGGTGAATGCTCCAACACTGGAAGTTTTTAAGAAGAGACTGGCCAGCCACTTGTCTGAAATGGTATAGGGTTTCCTGCCTGAGCAGGGGGTTGGACTAGAAGACCTCCAAGGTCCCTTCCAACTTATTATTATTATTATTATTATTATTATTATTATTATTATTATTATTATTATTATTATTATTATTATTATTATTATTGGATTTTAATTAAATTTAATTTAATTTAATTTAATTTATTAATATTTCTATACCGCCCTTCTCCCGAAGGACTCAGGGCGGTGTACAGGGCAAGAATAAAACACAGGGTTACAAAAATTAAAAGATAATTAAATACATGCCCATAAAAACAGTTGGTACATTAATAAAAACCCCAATAAAATGATAGTAAAAAACCCCACCAATCCCCCCTCAGGCCAGGCCGGCTTGTTCGAACAGGTATGTTTTCAGATCGCGGCGAAAGGAGCGAAGATCGGGCGCCGTCCGGAGCTCAACCGGTAACTGGTTCCATAGCTCTGGGGCGCCCACAGAGAAAGATCTCCCCCTGGGGGCCACCAATCTACATTCTCTGACCGGTGGCACCCTGAGGAGTCCCTCTCTGTGGGAACGCACAGGGCGGAGGGAAGTTGACGCCGGCAGCAGGTGTTCCCTAAGGTACTCCGGACCCCTGCCATGTAGGGCTTTAAACACCATTACTAGTACCTTGAATCTCACCCGGAAGACAACTGGCAACCAATGCAGCTCACGGAGCAGAGGTGTGACATGGGAGTATCGGGAAACTCCCAACACAACTCTCGCGGCTGCATTCTGTGCCAGTTGGAGCTTCCGGGTGGTCCTCAAGGGCAGCCCCATGTAGAGAGCGTTGCAGTAGTCTAGTCGAGAGGTCACGAGCGCGTGAGTGACCGTGCATAGATCATCCCGGCTTAGATAGGGCCACAACTGGCGCACCAGGCGAACCTGGGCGAAAGCCCCCCTAGTCACAGCTCCTATGTGGTCTTCCAGAGTGAGCCGTGAATCTAGGAGGACTCCCAAGTTGCGAGCCCTATCAGCGGGTAGAACCCTTTGGCCTCTTCTACCTGATCTGGAAATGCTAAGCAGTGTTGGGCTTAATTAGTACTTGGATATCAGACCACAGGGAAAATCCAGAGCTATAGAAACATCCAAGGTGGCAAGCTTCCATACCTCTGCCAAAAAAAGAAGGATGGACATAGACAACCCATAGTAAAGCTCAATTCAAGGAAATTTTTATCTTACCCAATCACATCAAGTTTGGCTGTTGTGCAACTTTCACTACTTTCCTTCATTTTTGTTGGACTATTCTTCCCAGCATGTCACTTCATGATTAATTACAAGCTTCCATCACCAAAATCGTTGGACCAATCTTCCCCAACTTTCTGCCTTCTGCATGTTTTTAATTACCAACTTCCCAAAGTATGATCAATTTGAGTTGTAGTTGGAATACTATGTCCAGTTCTGGTCACCAGGATGCAAAAAAGATGTTGAGACTCTAGAAAGACTGCAGAGAAGATCAGAGATAATTGGGGGAGTTGGAGGCTAAAAGATATGATGAAAGGTTGCAGGAACTGGGTATGTCTAGTTTAACAAAGACAAGGACTAGGGGTGATATGATAGCCGTCTTCCAATATTTGAGAGGCTGTCACAAAGAAGAGAAGGACAATCGATTCTTCAAAGCAACTGAGGCCAAGACAAGAAATAATGAATGGAAACGTATCAAAGAGAGATCCAAGCTAGAACTAAGGAGAAATTTCTTGATAGTGAGAACAATTAATCAATGGAACGGCTTGCTTTCAGAAGTTATGGATTTTTAAGAAGACACCAGATAGCCATTTGCCTGGAATGGCATAGGATCTCCTGTTTGGGCACAGGGTGGACCAAAATCCCTTCCAACTCTGTTACTCTATATTCCCAACCCAGCTTAGAAGACACTAAAATAAGGAGAACTGAATAAAGCCAGAGTGGTCTAAATGAAGAGATCATCTGAAGTGATACTGTATAATACGTCTTCCTAAGTAGACATCTGCAATTCTCCCACAGAAATCTGTGAGGTTCAAGAATGCTTCAACTTTGGCATCAGGCTTGGAGTCCTTTTTTGCATTAGGCAACACAACTGTTTTCCCAAAAAACAAGCACTGAGCAAACATCCATTGGCGCTAATATGATGCACAATAAAGCAATTTCATATCAGGGTGGTACATATGCCTGTCAGTTAACATTACAATGCTCAGTGTCAGTGCCGGATTCAAATGACAAGACTAGCTGTCTGGCTTGTTACATTCAGATGAGATCTTGTGTGCACAGCAGGAAACCTCCCCTGCCCCCCCCTCGCTTTTCAAGGGCTTTTGATTGAAATCAAGTGCTCTGATTTGGAAAGAGTTAGATTTTACAATGCTGGGTTTCTGGATAGCTGCAGAGATGATCTGTAATTAAAGTGCAGATGGATTTTGGTCAAATAATACCAGATGTTATACTTACAACTTCTCAAATCCTCTCCATTTATTAGTCCAACTCCACCCCCTACTGTGAGGAAATTTCACATTGCACAACTGATCGACTCGGGGTTTTTTGGACAGGGATAGAATTGGACACAGGTTAAATCAGAATCAGAAGACTATGAAGAAGAAAACAGACAAGCTTTTGAGCCTGGTTGTCTATAAAGTAAATCTGGACACTCCCACCCCCCACCCCATTTCTATTAAATCAAGCTAGTGATCCACGGTAGCAAATAGCTGCTAGAGCTAATGGAAGTCTTTCATGCCTATTCTCTATTCACTACCTACCTACCTGAAAAAAAATACTCTATGCAATGATAATGGTGAAGGAACACTGTAGACCTCATAAATACATCGGTCCTTTCCTCTTTCCAATTAACACAAGGTCTAGAATTAACACAAGGTCCACCACTGACAAGGTGGCTCAGCGAGTTAGGATGGTGAGCTTGTCGATCAGAAGGTCAGCAGTTTGGCGGGTCGAATCCCGAGTGCCGCGTAGCAGAGTGAGCGCCTGTTACTCGTCCCAGCTTCTGCCAGCCTAGCAGTTTGAAAGCACATAAAAATGCAAGTAGAAAAATAAGGACCACTACGGTGGGAAGGTAACAGCGTTCTGTGCGCCTTTGGCGTCTAGTCATGCCGGCCACATGACCCATGGAGACGTCCTCGGACAAGCACTGGCTCTTCGGCTTTGAAACGGAGATGAGCACCGGCCCCTAGAGTCGGAAACCACTAGCACGCATGTGCGGGGGAACATTTACATTTACCTAGAAGAGTTAATATCAAAGCTTTCATCTCTTTGCTTGCTCTTGAGTGATGCGGAAGTTAATTCAATCCTGGTTAAGCAAGAGACCCAAAGGAAAAGACCATCTTAAAAAATATTTTACTGGGGGGGGAATAAAGTTGGTATAGGTAACATTGTTATGGACAATTGGACACAACAATAAGGTTCAGATACTTTCCTCAGGAGAAAACTTGTGCTGTCCCAGCTGAGGAAGAAGTCATATATCATATACCAGACTATTTTAGCAAAACCAGAGTCTTCTACTCTGCTCAGCAGTATTATCCCATGAGTGTTCCTGACAGATATTCTCCAAGCTCATACTACAAATCTGATACAGTGTATTATGTGAATCATAGTGCTCTAATTCTGATTCAAATCCAATGAGGCTGTTCTTGCTGAGGCCTTATTAAATGGAAATAGAGTTTGCTCCCACTGAATCACAATATAGAAGAAATGTAGCACCACAGTCCAATTGATTAAAGCTTCTCCCTGTCCGCAGATGTGGCCCTCCTGATTTTGTCATCTATACTTACAGGTAAGACCAGCCACAAACGATCCTCACATTTGAACTTAAATACTATGAAAAACATGCTGCCCTCAACATTTTCATATATTTTAATTTTCACAATTGGCTTATCTGTTGGTAATCCATTTTTCATGACAGTTGGGTTAAAAATTAGAGAATCAGCTGGCTACATTCTTACACTTTATAAAATTTATAGTACTTTGACCACAATAATTATATGACCATTTAGCTTTTTACCATGTTTATTTACTGTCTCCTAATGTGTCATCTTTTTTCAACTTAAAAAAGTGATAATCGTAATAAAGTTATTGATTGGTAGCACCAAAGTCTACCAGCATTTGTCATTCAATAATCACAAAACCATCACCAGAATCTGACATAATATGTCTGCTATTGAAATTTTTGTACAGACACATACTTAGATTTAAAAAGAAAGCTTACAATGTGGAATTTTACACTTTAAAAACTTAGATTATGGAGCTCTGTTCCAAGAATGAAATGAAACTGGCTTGTGTTTTGTTCGTTTGGTTATTGGCCAATTCTCAGCAACAAACTAGGGTAAATTAAAGACATTATTCCTAATTAGTTTTTAATCTGTATTAAATATGTATGTGGAATATAATTACAGAGTATCAATACAGATTTTATCATAGAGGTTTGTCCATATGCTGTTGATAAGGCAAGATGACCCAAAGTTGAGGGACTTGTTCACCTAGAGAAACTTCAGTCACTGAACCAAATGGACTTTTGAAGATACAAAACTTTCCCACCAGCAAACCAGCATCTCTGCTTTAACCAATCTCTGGCTGGTCTATGACTCACTAGAACCAGCAGGACTTAAGTCATAACTCTAAGTAGTCCTTGACCTACAACTTTCTGTTTAGTGACCATTGAAAGTTACAATGGCACTGAAAAAAGTGACAGTTCGAAACCAGACTATGACTCAGAAACATCCGGACTAACAAACAATTTACAGCACACAAAAAGGTATTTAAAGGCCAGTGCTCTGACAGATGAGTACAATTCAAAGCGCACTGAAAATGTCGCCCCCCTCCCGAATGGAGATGAAATATTTGCAACCAAATCACCAAGCTTGGGGATCAAACCAACAGCCCAACTACCAACCCGAGCTACTAATATTCAAACACATTTCAAAGTGACTTGTGATCATTTTTCACGTTACAACTATTGCAGCATCCCCATGGTCAGGTGGTCAAAATTCAGACATTTGGCAACTGGTTCATATTTATGACAGTTGCAATGTCCCGGGGGGGCAGGGGTGTCAAGTATCACCTTTTGTGACCTTCTGACTAGCAATGGGGAAGCCAGATTTGCTTAACAACCATGTCACTAACTTAGCTATTGCAGTGATTCACTTAAAAATTGCAGCAAGCAAAGTTGTAAACAAGGGGAAAAACTCATTTAATAACGGTCCCATTTAGCAACACAAATTTTGGGCTCAATTATGGTTGCAAGTCAAGGACTGCCTGTACGTATACCTGATTGGGATTTTTCCTGCGATTAATTTAATTTCATGCAACTTTGCTTCTACAAATTTAAATGAAGAGAGGCTGGCTTTCAGTGAGTTAGCATAGCTGCAGTTGGGTGAGGGTGAGTCATATCATGAAGTTCTCTTCTTAAAAATGGGGTCTGGGAAGCTCTTCCACCTGGCAATATTGGTAAGAACATCTTGTGATGGCTTATAGCTACACATTTGAATAACCCCCGGACCTAACTAATCTTTTGGCTTATTGGGAAAATGCTCATGTTTTTCCTATTGTACTTCTTCTTACAGGTACCATTACAATAAACACCTGAACATTTGCACTAAGCAACAAAAACCTACTCTGACCCAAGTTACAAGAGAAATGGGAAACAAGTAATTTAAACAAAACTCCCATTTAATTTTATAACTCCCTGCTTTAGCGCTCTAAATCCATTTTCCATCCAGGTGCACCCTGTCTCCCAAGTCCAGTTACAGTCCTTACCTTTTTTTTTTTTTTGGCGAGGGGGGGGAAGGTATATGCCTTTCCTTTGTGCTTGCCTTGAAGTTTGGTCTGTTAAATATTAGCCCATGACCTTTTGCTGATTGGCTTCAATTAACCCTCTGGATTTCCTCTTCCTGAGCCTAAGTCAAGTTACAGTGGAAGAATAATAAAGGCAAAAGGAACGTGTTGCAGCCGTCCAAATAATGGCCCCTGATTGTCAGCAATGGAAAGTGAGCATGACTAGCAGATCCCACCCACTGGGAAACTTGATGGCATAATTTATGGGCAGCCTTTTGAAACCACCAGTAGCTCCATTTCTGAGGCAGCCTGTTTCTTCTCACGCTTGGGGGGGGAAACCCTCCCCCTTCCCCCGGCTCTCCCAGGATAGGAAATGGAGTCGGGGGTTTAAAATATAATAATTGGAGGAAACCTAAGTATGTGGGCCAAAGGAGAAAAAGCAGGCTGGTGCAGGAGACCGGGAGGGAGAATGGGCAGTTCTCACTGTAAAACAAAGCAGCAATGTTTCAGGAGGACATCTGACATAAGATACTAATCATAATTTTCCTGGATCCAGTTATCCAAACAGAGTATGCAAAGCAAAGTGTTCTTGAACAAAACTGTAACTCTATTCATTTCAAGGAGAGAAAAGAAGACCTCCAGCCTCCAAGTATTCTGCACCTGTAGGCTGTTTCTTCCTATCCCTATTTTGATAAGACTCCTAATTTTGTTTCATCTTCCTGCTATTCAAAAACAACATAAAGACAAGCAAACCTATACAGATTACTGGTGACATATTCCGGAGGGAAGGACAGAACCTAACAATTTTGCCAGTGTTTGAATTCCGTGATGTATAATAAAGTAAAAAGCAGCCATTAGAACTGTGATGGGTTCGAAAAATAAAATCCACATTAAGGAAAATAAGGAGAAGTGAAGATTTACAAAATAATATGAGAAGACACAACTATAAGGTAAAGGTAAAGGTTGCCCCGCACGTGCGTGCTAGTCGTTTCCGACTCTAGGGGCCGGTGCTCATCTCCGTTTCAAAGCCGAAGAGCCAGCGCTTGTCCGAGGACGTCTCCGTGGTCATGTGGCCGGCATGACTAGACGCCAAAGGCGCACGGAACGCTGTTACTTTCCCACCGTAGTGGTCCCTATTTTTCTACTTGCATTTTTATGTGCTTTCGAACTGCTAGGTTGGCAGAAGCTGGGACGAGTAACAGGCGCTCACTCTGCTATGCGGCACTCGGGATTTGACCCGCCAAACTGCCGACCTTCTGATCGACAAGCTCAGCGTCCTAACCCACTGAGCCACCGCGTGTAAACTTGCCTTTAAGTGGTCTCCAGTACTGGCAGTATCTGTCAAGCATGGGGAGAATCCAGAGATACTGGCAGTATAAAGATTTATTGCAAGCTTAGGCTCTCTACAAGAATCTAGCCAACTAACAGTCAAGAGAAATAAGCGGGAGATAAGAAATTCAAGGTGGGCTGGACTTAGATCTCTTGTGGGAGTGCAGGGACTCATGACTGATGACACCTTTGACCCCTCCCTCAGGCTCAGCCTGGTCATCTCCTGCAGTATCTAACTTTAAATACAGGTAGTCCTTGATTTATGTCTGGTTGCTTAGTGACCATTTGAAGTACAACAGATTCCCCCCACAAAATACTTATGATCTGATTTCAGAGTTATGATGACCACAAACAAAACATGTTTTTTACCAGTTTCCAGTGAATCTAATGTTTACTTCTGGTTTCTGGCAAAAAAACCATTGGGTATAATAGATATGCTTAATGACTGCTGCTTTTGCTTAACAACTGCAGTGTTTGCTTAATGACTGCTGCAAAAATGTCATAAAATCAGGTCCAGTCATATGTTGAGTTGCTTAACAACTGCAATAACTTATAGCCATAATTACAGTACATAATTCAACCAACTACAGTAGTAAGTTGAATGGTTACAGTGTATTATAGAGTTAGTAGTTGGATGAGAGACAGTCAGGAAATAACAGGTCTGTAGCCTAGCCCAGTAAATGGAAACTAATCAAAGAGAGAAGCAACCTAGAACTAAGAAGAAATTTCCTGATAGTTAGAACAAATTCATCAGTGTAACAACACTGTAAGGTTTTAAGAAGAGATTGGACAACCATTTGTCTGAAATGGTATTGGGTTTCCTGCCTGATCTGGGGGTTGGACTAGAAGACCTCCAAGGTCCCTTCCAACTCTGTTATTCTGTTATTCTGTTAAATTGTATCATATCCTGGAAATCAATAACAAAGAGCTTTTGTAGAGTTGCCAGAAATATGCACAGTTGTGTTCAACCCAGGTAAAAGTTGTTACATCCATGTCTTTGTGGGGGGGGGTTTCACCTTAGTTGGTCTAATAAAGATACCTTCATAGTACATGTATCAATATGAATTTTTTGTGTCACACAAACAGGCCATACAAGGAAAGTTATAAACAGCGATGGAAAACCTAACCAGACTTGTCCATTTTCATTCCCTGAAAAAGAATATTCGTGGTCAGAAACATAGTAATGATCTCTTTCTGTTTTTCTACTCCACCTTGTTGTAAAACAAAAATACAAGCTGTGGTATGGCTTTTTGACTGGATTAAACACTGTGTGAACCCAAGCAATGTCATTTTGTGACCTATGATTCATAGTTTAGCCTGTTGCTTGAACCATTGAAAAAAATAATTGGTTTGTGAACCGAGTTATTAGCCTATAAGGCTAATATTCTCATATTCTTCGCTTTCTTGCGAAGGTTGTTGAGAGTGTGGTGGCGCATCAGCTCCCTCTAGTTCTGGATGAAGCGGATTATCTAGACCCGTACCAATCGGGCTTCAGGCCCGGGTACAGCACGGAGACGGCATTGGTCGCGCTGGTGAATGATCTCTGGAGGGCTCGGGACAGGGGATATTCCTCTGTCCTAGTCCTATTAGACCTCTCAGCGACTTTCAATACCATTGACCATGGTATCCTGCTGCGGCGCCTCAGGGGATTGGGAGTGGGAAGCACGGTCCTTCAGTGGTTCTCCTCCTATCTCCTGGGACGTTCGCAGTCGGTGTTGGCAGGGGGGCAGAGGTTGACCGCGAGGCCTCTCGTTTGTGGAGTCCCTCAGGGGTCGGTCCTCTCGCCTCTCCTGTTCAACATCTACATGAAACCGCTGGGTGAGATCATTCGTGGTTTTGGAGTTGGGTATCATCAGTATGCTGATGATACCCAGCTTTTCATTTCGACCACAAACCACCCCAGTGATGCCCTCGATGTGATGTCCCATTGCCTGGAGGCGGTTCGGGTCTGGATGGGGAGGAACCGGCTTCGACTCAACCCTGACAAGACTGAGTGGCTGTGCGTACCGGCATGTTGGGATATTCAGGATATTCCACCCCTCGTTGTGGGGGGTGAGTTATTACCCCCCGTAGATAGGGCTCGCAACTTGGGAGTCCTCCTAGATTCACAGCTTTCCCTAGAAGACCATATAGTAGCTGTGACTAGGGGGGCCCTCACCCAGGTTCGCCTGGTGCACCAGTTGCGGCCCTATCTAGACCGGGATGCCCTACGTACGGTCACTCATGCGCTCGTGACCTCTCGTCTTGACTACTGCAATGCTCTCTACATGGGGCTACCCTTGAAGACCACTCGGAGGCTCCAACTGGTACAGAATGCAGCCGCGAGAGTTGTGTTGGGAGTTTCCCGACACTCCCATGTCACACCTCTGCTCCGCGAGCTGCATTGGCTTCCAGTTGTCTTCCGGGTGAGATTCAAGGTGTTAGTAATGTCCTACAAAGCCCTACATGGCATGGGTCCGGAATACCTTGGGGAGCACCTGCGGCTGGCATCAACTTCCCTCCGCCCAGTACGCTCCCACAGAGAGGGCCTCCTCAGGGTGCCACCGGTCAAAGAATGCCGACTGGTGGCCCCCAGGGGGAGGGCGTTCTCTGTGGGTGCACCGGATTTACAGAACCATCTTCCGGTCGAGCTCCGGATGGCACCTGATCTCCGCTCCTTCCGGCGCAATCTTAAAACCTACCTCTTTGAACAAGCTGGCCTGGCCTGATGGGATGGGGTCGGGTTTTATAAATTGATCTTAACCTTTTAATCTGTATTAATTTATTACGGGCATTGCTGTTTAATTACTTTTTAATTTTTGTACCTTGTTTTTTATTATGTATTGCCCTGTTCACCGCCCTGAGTCCTTCGGGAGAAGGGCAGTATACAAATTAAATTAATAATAATAATAATAATAATAATAATAATAATAATAATAATAATAATAATAATAATAATAATAATATAACAACATACTGTTTATATAAGAAATGGTAAACATGTAATTGTAAACTGCATGTTCAGAAATGGTCCTTGGGGAGTTGTGTTTGATAATATAGCTCAGTTTTACAACATGATCCCTAAAGTGACCCGGTCTTTATTGGTTCAAACATTCAGAATCAAGGAGAAAAATCTGGAATTTATGGGAATGTACCCAAGAGAGAAAGGAGTTGAGTTCCCATCATTCGCTCCAGCTCTTACTGACCTAGCAGTTTGAAAGCATGCAATTGTGAGTAGATAAATAGGTACCACATCAGTGAGCTCATTAATGGGGACATGAAAGGAGCTCCTAACTGGGCATCCCCCAGACAACGATGATATCACCAGTTAATTCTTTCAACCCGGAGTGAATACGATACAAATGCTGTTCTTGAATAAAATCTTCATAGGATAGTATTAACTGGTAAAAATAGTATTTTCTGCATAATTTCTTTGCAAAGCAGCAAGATTTTTGCAAAAACCCCTTTTTTTAAAAAAAAAAAGTGCTTTAAAGTGGAACAGATTGGAGTTGAAAGCATAGCCCTTGCTCCTGGTTTTAGTTTACTGTACCATATATTGTTTATTCCATCAACTTACTCTCTAAACCTGGTATAGAAAAGATAGAGTATCTCTTTCAACCACAACTAGACAAAAGAAGAATCAACAGAGAGCCATCTGAGAATATTCCACTCGTCAACCACACTCCATGGGTGAGGGCCATCACTGTAGAACCCAATTTATGACATGTTCTATCCACTTTAATGTCATAACAGCACTGCTAAAATTCATTTTAGTGCTTTTCCATGAAATATGTTTTTCCATTGCCCCTTCATAAGTTGCACATGGACACAATGAAATAAAATCTGAAACCTGGTGACATCTCCGGATCTTCTTTTTTTCTTGGAAGAGAAATCTATATTATTGTTATTATTCTAACAGGACTATTCAGGGGACTTTCATAGATGCTTCTTTCCAGAGGTCCTCTTTCCAGACATCCTCCTCCTCCTCAGTTACAAGAATGCAAGTTGACAATATCTATGAAATAAATCCTGGGATATTTAATCTCGGGTTGTCTACTCTATTCCATCTTTATCTATAGGGGGTGAGGTGTTACCCCCCGTTGATAGGGCTCGCAACGTGGGTGTCATCCTTGACTCACAGCTCAGTTTAGAAGACCATATAGGAGCTGTGACCGGGGGGGGGGGGCTTTTGCCCAGGTTCGCCTGGTGCACCAGTTGCGGCCCTATTTGGACCAAGATGCCCTACGCACAGTCACTCATGCGCTCGTGACCTCTCGGATAGACTACTGCAACGCTCTTTACATGGGGCTGCCCTTGTGTATTATATATGTAACATTCCCTTAAGTGTATATTTGCTAACAGCACAAAAACATCGTCAAAGCATATTTATAAGGAAAGCCGCCTGACAGGAATACACGCGGGAACTTTGACAGCTGTCAAAGTTCCCCGCACTGCGCAGGCGCCTCCACTGACAGCTCGCGGCTGTCAAACTCCGGACCGTGAAGAAGCCTGAGCTGTCAAAGCGTCCACCGCACAGCGCAGGCGCAGCCACTGACAGCTCGCGGCTGTCAAAACACCACACCACGCGGAAGCCGGAGCTGTCAACAGAAGACGACACAGATTGGTCCCTGCCTGACACGGCGCCAAAATAAACACATCTGATTGGTCCTCGCTACCAGCTGCCGGCTATAAAAGCCGGACAAGTTATCCTATGTTTGCCTTGCTCTTAATAAACCGGTTGTTAACTAGCCTGTCGTCCCGAGTGGTCCTTCGGCTACTTCACTGGCGACGAGGATGGGATCGCTCCGGAGCTGAAGTCACGGCCGTGGAAGAGAGTTCCCGGCAAGAGCTGTCACGGAAGTTTTAACTTCCATCGGAGCAACCCAGGACCGGACGACATGGCAAACTTCGGCCGTGTGAGGGAGTTTGATACCCGCCATCCCGAGAGATGGCAATCACACCTCGGCCAAGTTGAAGGATTTCTCCTCGTCAGTAAAATCACTGACGACCGAGCAAAGGCCGCCGCCCTGCTGTACATCAGCGGGCCCCCGGTGTACGACGCAGCCGTCGGGCTGTTCAGCCCCGTGCCCATCTCGGAAGTCTCCTACGCGGACCTGGTGGACCAGCTGAACAAGTACTACATGCCGGCTCGCTCAGAACTGTACTGGCGGGTGCAATTCGCACAAAAGAAACAATGGCAGGACGAGCCCGCCAACGAGTTCATCGCCGGGGTCAGACACGCCGCACGGAACTGCTGCTTCCCCGACCTGGAAGACCGCATCAGAGACCAGGTGGTGATCGGTCTGAGGGACGAGAAGCTACAGAAGAAACTGACGTCCAAACCCGACATGAATTTGGCAGAGCTGACCAGGGAGATCATGGCATACGAACACAGCCACAAGAAGAAGCCGACGAACACCACCCCAGAGACCCCTGCGACCGTCTACCAGGAAAGCGCAACCTTCAGCGACAGCGGAGAGTCGGTAGATTTCACCGACGGAGAAGCCCTACAGCGCAGGATGGAGCACCGACAGCCGAGGAGGGGCAAAACGTCGGACCGCCGGGGATTCAGGAACCCTCCACAGCCACCACCGCGTTACGAGCAACGAGCCGCCTGTGCCAGCTGCGGGGGCAACCATGCCCGAGGAAGCTGCCGCTTTAGGAACGCGAAATGCCACAACTGCGGGAAGACTGGCCACATCAAGCCGGTGTGCCGCAGCAAGGGCCGGGACAACATCAATGAGGTGGAGGCAAACTCCCCAGGTAGGCCGGCTGCCCAGGCCAGCAGGGAAACCCCATCAGGCCCCCTGGTTGAGACAATTGATAGGGTAAACTGCATAAGCTCCAAGGTTAAGGTCTGGGTCAGAATTCAGGGGGTACCCTGCCACATGGAAGTAGATTCAGGGTCAGCGGTCTCCTTAATTTCGCTGACAACCTATCAGGAGATCTGTCAGAAAGGCCGAAGACAAATTCCCCTGAAACAAACTCAGGTACACCTTGCAGACTTCCAGAAAACCCCTATTCCGTTGGAAGGGAAAGCCAAGGTCCTTGTGCAGTATAAGGGGTTCAAGGGTTCCCTGGAGGTTTTAGTTACGCCAGGGAACCGTACCAACTTGATAGGGCTAAACTGGTTCACTCCACTAGGCATCGCCTTATCGGGGGTTAATACCATTCAAACACCCAGCCTGGAAGCCGTTTGCGAAAAGTACGCCGACGTTTTCGATGGCACTTTAGGGAAATATACAGGTTCCCCCATTTCCCTGCAACTAAATCCAGCAATCCAACCAATTAAAATAAGAGCTAGGAGGGTACCCTTTGCCCTCAAAGAAAAAATTGAAAACGAGCTTGACCGCCTCGTGGGACTAGGGGTGCTTGAGCCAACAGATGGGGGAACCTGGGAGACCCCTATTGTCACCCCAATCAAACCTAATGGCGAAGTGAGAGTGTGCGCTGACTATAAGGCGACGGTCAACCTAGCCCTCAGCCCCCATGCTTACCCGGTGCCAGCGGTAAAGGACGTATTCGCTTCCATCCGCTCTGGCACCATTTTCGCCAAGCTTGATCTCACGCAGGCGTATTTACAATTGCCTGTCACAGACGACACCGCGGAAGCTCAAACTATTGTCACCCACCGCGGTGCTTTTAAAGTAAAGAGGCTACAATTCGGCATATCTGCAGCCCCGGGTATTTTCCAGGGTATCATGGAAAAGACCCTGAAGGGAATACCCGGGGTCTGCCCCTATTTCGACGATGTTCTCATCGCCGGGGAAAACGAAGCTAGTTTAGCTGACAGGTTGTCAGCTGTGCTGAGCCGGCTCAGAGAAGCCGGTCTCAAACTTAAGCGGGAAAAGTGCTCTATTGGAGTCACTTCTACAGAATTCCTAGGGTATAAAATTGATAGCCAGGGCATCCACCCCACCTCTGAAAAACTAAAGGCTATTCAAACCGCACCCAGCCCTAGGAATAAGCAAGAGCTTCAATCCTTTTTGGGACTGTTAAACTTTTACCATGCTTTCATTCCCCACAAAGCCACTATTGCAGAGCCTCTCCATAGGCTCCTAGACAAGGGTACAACTTGGTCCTGGACCAAGGAACATGAAAATAGTTTCCAATCGTTAAAAAAGATTATCTGTCAAAGCTCAACTATCACCCTTTTCAGAGAAGACACCCCAATATGCATCGCTTGCGATGCCTCTCCCTATGGAATTGGGGCGGTCTTAAGTCACCTATTCAAGGACGGTACACAAAGACCCATAGCCTTCTATTCTCGCACTCTGACCAAAGCTGAAAGAAACTATGCACAAATTGACAGGGAAGCCCTAGCGATAGTAGCAGGGGTCAAAAAATTTCATGATTATCTGTATGGAAGACCATTTACTATATTTACGGATCACAAACCCCTGCTAGGCATATTTACTTGGAATAAAATTACACCACAAATTCTCTCTCCGAGAATTTTAAGATGGTCAACATTCTTAGCAGCCTATTCTTATCAACTAATACATAAACCAGGTAAGGAATTGGGACATGCTGACTGCCTCAGCAGACTGCCCATACAAACCAGGGACTCAGATCCAGCCCCAGCCAGCCTAATTTTAGCAATCTCTCAACTTCCAGAATGCCCCCTGACTGCAAACATTATAGCTAATAATTCAGCAAAAGATAAAATACTGGCCAGAGTCCTCAAATGGGCCACAACAGGGTGGCCAGTTCAAAACCCACAACCCCAATTCCAACCTTACAGTATTATAACAGAAAAAACGAGATTTCAACACATAGAGGATGCCTGCTATGGGGAAATAGGGTCATCATACCAGAGAAAAACATAGACCAAACATTACACATTTTACATGAAGGGCACCCTGGAATTGTAAAAATGAAGGCGATGGCTAGAAGTTATGTGTGGTGGCCTGGCATAGATAAACAAATTGAAAAGTATGTGGGTGGGTGTTATACCTGTCAGGAGACCAGGAATGAACCCCCCCAGGCACCGATCCATAAATGGGAGACTACAAGGAACCCTTGGTCACGTATACATATAGATTTTGCAGGACCTATCCAGGGCCAAAGTTTCTTAATAGTAGTGGACAGCTATTCCAAATGGCTGGAAGTCACGCCCCTTAGAAAAACAACGTCCGCAGCCACTATTCAAGCCTTACGAAAAATATTCGCAACACACGGCCTACCTGACACCATAGTTTCCGACAATGGACCTCAATTCACCTCTCGTGAATTTCAGATCTTCGCTACGAGGAATTGTATTAGGCTGGTCACGTCGGCGCCGTTCCACCCATCGTCGAACGGAATGGCTGAAATTATGGTACGATCCACGAAAGAAGCGTTGAAAAAATTCGTTAAAGGGAACTGGCAGAGGCGACTCAGCCAGTTCCTCTTATCACAACACACAACGCCATGTTCCACAACTGGCAAATCACCGGCGGAATTAAGATGGGGGAGGAGACTAATAACACGTCTCGACAGACTGCACCCCGACACATACCCAGAAGAGAAACAGCACCCCCACCCCGGCCGCACACTCAACCCTGGTCAATTAATATGGGCACGATCATACACAGATAAAAACAAGTGGGTCCAAGGGACAGTAATAAAACAAACAGGGCCCATCTCATACCTTATAGCTACGCAGGCACAGGGCAACATACGCCGCCATATTGACCAGCTCAGACCCAGACAACCACCACACAATTCTGAGCAACCAACCAGTGCCGACCTACAACCCCCACCGGAAATGCTGCCTATTCCAAACCAGGAAGTCGAACACCAAAACGAAGAACCAGAACCAGACCACCCACCACCCCTTCGCCGATCAACCAGGAATCGAAGGCCACCCACCTACCTAAAAGACTATCAGTGGGCAGGTTCAAACATCCAAGAGGAAAGAAACGCACCAGGGGAGGGGTAAGGGGTGTATTATATATGTAACATTCCCTTAAGTGTATATTTGCTAACAGCACAAAAACATCGTCAAAGCATATTTATAAGGAAAGCCGCCTGACAGGAATACACGCGGGAACTTTGACAGCTGTCAAAGTTCCCCGCACTGCGCAGGCGCCTCCACTGACAGCTCGCGGCTGTCAAACTCCGGACCGTGAAGAAGCCTGAGCTGTCAAAGCGTCCACCGCACAGCGCAGGCGCAGCCACTGACAGCTCGCGGCTGTCAAAACACCACACCACGCGGAAGCCGGAGCTGTCAACAGAAGACGACACAGATTGGTCCCTGCCTGACACGGCGCCAAAATAAACACATCTGATTGGTCCTCGCTACCAGCTGCCGGCTATAAAAGCCGGACAAGTTATCCTATGTTTGCCTTGCTCTTAATAAACCGGTTGTTAACTAGCCTGTCGTCCCGAGTGGTCCTTCGGCTACTTCACCTTGAATACCACTCGGAGGCTCCAGCTGGTGCAGAATGCGGCCGCGCAAGTTGTGATGGGGGTCTCCCGATACTCCCATGTAACACCTCTGCTCTGCGAGCTGCATTGGCTTCCAGTTGTCTTCCGGGTGAGATTCAAGGTGCTGGTGATGACCTATAAAGCCCTAAATGGCATGGGCCCGGATTATTTACGGGAGTACCTTTTGCCGGCGTTAACTTCCCATCGTCCTGTGCACTCCCACAGAGAGGGCCTCCTCAGGGTGCCGTTGGTCAGGGAGTGCCGGCTGGCGGCCCCCAGGGGGAGAGCATTCTCTGTGGGCGTGCCTGCCCTCTGGAACCAGCTGCCTGTGGAGCTCCGGATGGCTCCCGACCTTCGCTCTTTTCACCGCGACCTGAAGACTTGGCTATTTGAACTTGCCAGCCTGGACTGAGGGACTGGGGTTTTAGATTTTAAATTTAAATTTTAGAACGTGTTTTATTGTTTAGGGCTACTTGGTTTAATTTATTTTAATTTTTGTATATTATGTGTTGTATATAGTGTTTTAATTGCCCTGTACACCACCCCGAGTCCTTCGGGAGAGGGGCGGTATATAAATCCAAATCATCATCATCATCATCATCATCATCATCATCATCCTGTTGATTGATAGTCCTGTGATTCATACACCTGTGTCAAACAACTGCCTGAGCGATCAGAAGAGATTATATTTGAAACATGAAGCAGAGACACCCCAAACAATACTAAATCTCTTCCCTTTGTCTCTACTGAGGACAAAATCAATTGCAGTTAGTCAGGCAAAGTGCTTCTTTTCTTCTCCCAACACCACCACTCCACATTTGGGTTTGCGTGTTACATACTTCTCTTACATTTCTGTCAAGTGCAAACCATCAGATTGTACATGTGAAGAGTTCAGTTAGCTATTTTATTTCTCATGCCTATAACACAGGAATCTTCTCAGACTGGAGGTTTGTATCTAGGCCAGACTAGATACCATGTTTTCCTGAAAATAAGGCCTACCCCGAAAATAAGCTCTAGCTTGATTTTGGGGGGTGGGCCTAATATAAGCCCTACAGCAGGGCTGTCGGTGCCGGAGGTGAGAAAGACATCCCCCCAAAATAAGACCTGATGCCTCTTTTGGAGGGGAAAAAATAAGGCCCAGTCTTATTTTCAGGGAAACACGATAACATTCAGACTAGATAAGAGGCCACACTTCTCCCTCTTGTGCCCATGTAGGGATTCCAGATTGTTTCTTTGATTCCTCCCCCTGGCTCAGCCAGTCTCTCGCCAACATTTTCCTCCTGGGAGTCTGATATTTCAGTGTGGAGACAAAAAAAAGGTGTCCAGCAAAATTACCATGAAAGCACAATATCTAATGATGAAATGGGCAAGAAAATGCCTCTGTAAGTTGCCAGACTAGCTGGTGGTAAGCAGATCACCACTCCTGCCTCTGATAGCTTTCTTTGATTAGCATATAAAAGCTAATTAGTTAAAGTAAACAATGTTACTGTTCTCTACCTAAGTTACAAGTCTCTCCCTAGGTTGTTTGCCTTCCCCTGGGAATGACCAGATAAGGCTTCATGGATCTTGGGGGAGGTCAAGATTATGTCTCTTATGCAGTGGTGGGATTCAAATATGTGAACAACCAGTTATCTGTGTGGATGCTGCTTCTGGAAGTCCATTCTTGGCCTGGGCAACAAAAAATTAGCTGCCGGTTCTGCCAAAGAAAGGGACGTGGTGGCTCAGTGGGTTAGGATGTTGAGCTTGTCGATCAGAAGGTCAGCAGTTTGGCAGGTCGAATCCCGAGTGCCGCGTAACAGAGTGAGCACCTGTTACTCGTCACAGCTTCTGCCAACCTAGCAGTTCAAAAGCACGTAAAAATGCAAGTAGAAAAATAGGGACCACTAGGGTGGGAAGGTAACAGCGTTCCATGCGCCTTTGGCGTCTAGTCATGCCAGCCACATGACCATGGAGACGTCCTCGGACAAGCGCTGGCTCTTCAGCTTTGAAACGGAGATGAGCACTGGCCCCTAGAGTCGGAAATAACTAGCACGCATGTGTGGGGGAACCTTTACCTTTACCTTTATCTGCCAAAGTGGTGAGAACTGGCTGAATCCCACCACTGCTCTTATGGTTGGAATGGGACAATTCACCCTCAGCCAACTCACCAGGGGACAATTCATCTTGGCCAATTCACCAGGGACAACTCATCACGGGACAATTCAACAATTCAATTTAATTATTTAAAATAATATTTTAAATAAAATAATATTTTATTTTAATTTCTGTCATTCACATTTCATTTTGTCCCTCCTTTTGCATCCTTTATTGATTCTATTCAATAATAATAATAATAATAATAATAATAATAATAATAATAATAATAATAATAATAATAATAATAATAATAATAATAATAATAATAATAGAATTGGAAGGGACCTTGACGGTCTTCTAGTCCAACCCCCTGCTCAGGCAGGAAACCCTATACCATTTCCTACGGGAAAGGGCGGTATATAAATTCAATAAATTAAATTACATTAAATTAAATTTCAAACAAATGATTGTCCAGTGTCTTCTTAAAAACTACCAGTGTTGGAACATTCACAACTTCTGAAGGCAGGTTGTTCCACTGATTAATTGTTCTAACTGGCAGGAAGTTTCTCCTTAGTTCTAGGTTGCTTCTCTCCTTGACTAGTTTCCATCCATTGCTTCTTGTCTGCCTTGCCTTGCAGAGTTGTCCTCCGGCGAACTGGTCATGGCAAGATGACAGTGGCAAGCTGGCCATGGTGAGTTGGCTACTGTGTGTTGGCCATGGTGAGTTGTCCTAGAACCCTTATGGCTATGCAAGGATTCTAAACTATTTTTCCCCCACACACTTTCAGACTATCTTGCGGTTTCCAGCACTCTTAAGCACATCTCCAAAGTACCCTAAATTGTCCACATTGGAGATTTTGTATAGGATATAACCAGGCTGAGCCCAAGGGAGGAATCAAGCATGTCATCAGTTTGCAGTTCCTTCATGCCCACAAGAGAACTAAGTCCAGCCCTCCTTGAATTCAGTTGACTCTTATCTACCACTAAGTTGCCTTGACTGTTAGTAGTTCAGATTCTTGTAGAGAGATAGCATGGAATAAACTTGTACTGGTTCCTGATTTCTTGCCTGTAACATTTTGGGCCATAAGAAGGAAAACATCTGTTCCATCATATTATTTTTCTTGTCAGCCTTGTTGAAAAAGTACAATAATTCAAATGCTAATAAATAACACATATCAATAATTCATTGCTACAATTCGGGTATTGATTTGATCTTGCAGAAGTGTATGCTTATTCTTTAGGCAGCCCCTAAACCTCCCAAGTCCACAATTCTTGATGTAGATTCCAAAAACTGGAGATAGAAAAACATGTGCAACTTGAACAGACAGTAATCAACCCAGTGTTATTTTAAACACTCTTATTGATTTCAGCCCCCAGTGTGGCAGTAATAGGACAAATCTTGAAAGACACAATGCTGCTATTAATTACAACGTTTGCGTTTGCATTTTGTTTAGCTCAGAAGAAGCAGAAGATGCTTGATCTGCCGCTATTGTTAAGATAACTCATTGTTTAGATCGCCCTGTTCATCATCCAGCAAAGAGTTTTGTGGTTTGGCACCTTCTCAAGACTGGAAAGTATGACTCTCGGGTGGAGAATGTATCCATATTTTCTATGGGAGCAACATGGGAACACTGCTTGGTTTTTGTGAAATTAATGTGCAAATGATCAGCAGTCTATGCGCTGTGATGCAAAAGAGGCATTTCTTCTGCCTGTACTCATCATTCTGCCTCTCAAGAGATCAGCCACAGAAGACTAATGGGAAGCTAATCAGGGCAATAAATTAAAACCTTGTACACAGTAGAAATCTCTTTGGAAATATACAAGATCTGCAAGCCATTCTCTTCTTTTACTACTGTTGCTAATAATTGTTACAATATTTTTCACATGGAGAGTGTTGATGGACTTGCCTAAAGGACTGCTTATCCAAGGATATTTTTCTCTCTAATGTGGGGAAGGGCGAGTGGTGGAGTTGAGACCTTTCTGCCTATCCCAGGTCCTCTCTGATCATGCCAATGAATCAGGAGTGCTCTGATCCAGATAGGATGTGATCCTAACTCTTGAGTAGCATCATTCTTTCCATTACAGCAATCATCTCTCAATGGCCTAATGGTCTACATTTCTTTATTAACCATCGTTAGCTATTATCCCTAGTTTGTAGATTTAGGAACAACTATTCCTAATCAAAGCTTGTGATTCTGTGCAGGAGAATCACATGTCTCTGATCTCATCAGGCTTTTAGATCATGTAGTGTAGCAATTAAAGCAGGGGTCTTCAAACTTGGCAACTTTAAGACTTGTGGACTTCAACTCCCAGAATTCCTCCGCCAACCCTGGCTGAGCCTTGGTGGAGCAGTGGGCTAATGCCTCCTTAAGTAACACCAGCTGCCTGCAATTAGTGCAGGTTCGAGTCCCACCAGGCTCAAGGTTGACTCAGCCTTCCATCCTTCCGAGGTAGGTAAAATGAGGACCCAGATTGTTGGGGGCAATAAGCTGACTTTGTAATAATGCCACTTGGGGGGGGGCGAAAGCCCTAATAAATAAAGCAGGCATATACATAGAATGAAGGCTATTGCTAAACACATTGATTTGTGCTTAAATTGTAAGCCGCCCTGAGTCTTCGGAGAAGGGTGGGATATAAATGGGATTAAAAAAAAAATTCTGGGAGTTGAAGTCCACAAGTCTTAAAGTTGCCAAGTTTGAAGATCCCTGAATTAAAGTGTTGGAGAAAGGTTGGGAGGATCAGGGCCAACCTCACATGCTTAGCCATGGATATTAACGGATGATTTGGAACAGGTCATTCTCACTTTGCCCTGCCTTCCTCCCATGGCAGTTCTTGAAGGGAAAATGTAAAGAAAGGAGTGCTCTGTCCACCATCTTGAATTCCTAATGTAGCAAGCAAAGGTAAATTATTAGGAGAACTTTGGATAGTCCAAGCTACAGGTAGTCTTTGATTTACAACCACAATTGAGACCAAAGTTTCTATTTCTAAGCAAGAACAGTTGTTAAATGAGTTTTCCCCATTTTACGACCTTTCTTGTCACAGTTGTTAAGTGAATCCCTGCAGTTGTTAAGTTAGTAACAGCAAAGTCAATGGTTTCCCCATTGACTTTGCTTGTTAGAGGGCTACAAAAAAGGGTCACATGACCCCAGGACACTGCAACAGTCATAAATATGAACCAGTTGTCAAGCATAAGAATTTTGATCACATGACCATGGGATGCTACAACAGTTGTAAGTGGGAAAAACAGTTATAAGTCACTTTTTTCAGTGCTGTTGCAACTTCAATGGTCACTAAACAAAAGTTGAGGACTATCTGTATATCATTTGGCCAGTTACAGTAGAGGACAACATACACACCTACACATACACATACACTCCAGTTCTACCTATACAAACTAACCACATGCCAGTTGACCCTTTCTTTGAAGTTGAGAGGAGAGGAAAGCAGACAGCTGTATGTTTTAATTTTGTTAGACATCAGCAAAACACACTTGCTAATCTACACACTCAACTTACATTCAGCACTTTTTAAAAATCTGATAAAATGTTTCAAAAATATATTTCATGTAACTCTCCATAGCCCTTTGAAAATTTCACTGAATGCCTTCGTTCACTTATTTATTTTTCATATCTCAGCCCGGTCATAATCAAAGACACTCAGAGGCTTACGTAGAAAATAAAAACCAAAAACATCAATTGTACAAACTTCCACGAAAACAGCAGCAGCCTGACTTTGACTTTTAATACGACAAAAGGGAAATTAAATTAAATCCATACAGGACGATTATATTAACTACACTGAATTGGTTTAATTTTAGCTCATACCAGATCTCAGCAACTTCAGAGAAGATGGGTTCTGGAAGCCCATTCCAAGGCCTCTGTGACCCTCATCCTGGAGCAAAGTCATCCACTCTGATTTACCAGATCAAATTGAAACGGCTGAAGGCTTGTTGAAATCTGTGAACATCTGTGGGCACAGGAACTGAATATGTATAGCTTGACACAAGAAAACAAACATAAATTCAGATGGAGTAGAACTGTTGAAGTTCACTGCAAGGAGTTCAAATCTATGAGTACAATCTATGTTGATGCCAATGAAACCAACTGAAGCACTATCTTAGGGCCAGATTGCATCTCAATGTGTCTATTTGTTTTGTTTTGGGGTGTGTTTTTTTTCCAGTATCCATTTCTGAGGGTGGCCTGAGCTGAGCTGAGGTCAAAGGGAAGGAGCTTAACCTTTTCCTTCCATGTCATGTTCCCCTGTGATCAACTAGGTGCAGTTGATTTTTCGTAGAACTGGCAGGAACAGCAGAAGCGCTTGGGAACTAGACAGGATTCATAGCATTGGTTAAGGGTCTGCTTCGGGGTATACATTCAAGATTACATTGCAAAAAAAGAAAGCAATGTATGTTAAGAACTTTTATTGTGGTTTCTTTGTAGATGTCATAATACCCAGAGATATAGGCATTCAGGAGGTCTGTGGTCTGAGGCATGAAGAGAAGGAATGCCCCCCCCAATCCATCCTCTGAAGAAGCATCCTTGATTAGTGGGCAAGTCATAGACCCAGCCTGAAGAATCAGGGGAGGATCAAACAAAACATCTACAAAACCTCACCAGAACCAGAAGGGCAGCCAATGAGTCAGTGATATGTGAAATAGATGGGAAGCAGTTCATAAGTTGCAATGTTTACTAACTTGCCATACTGATAGTTTAGTCACAGCCCAGAAGATGCAGAAAGAGAATCTCATATATTTTTATGAGAAGCCCTCCCATCCTACTGCCAAGAGGTTACCTCTGTGGGACCTTACAGTTGGAAATAACTAAGAATATCAGGTCTCCAAGAAACCCAGGAAGCTGCATATCTAGCAGGGATACCCCACAAAAGTGTCTCTTACTGAGTAGGGTGATTCAAGACATATCCCATCTGAAAGAGAGCAACAGGCAAAGCACACCAAGTCAAGATCCACCATGCAACTTATTGGTGGTCAACTTATTTTCCAAAGCACCAGAAGGCAAGACAAGAAACAAGGGATGGAAACTAATCAAGGAAAGAAGCAATCTAGAAGTAAGGAGAAACTCCCAAACAATAAGGATAATTAACCAGTGGAACAGCTTGCCTTCAGACGTTGTAGGTGCTTCATCATTAGAGGTTTTTAAGAAGAGACTGGACAGCCACTCGTCTGAAATTGTATAGGGTTTTCTGATGGAGCAGGGGGCTGGACTAGAAGACCTCCAAGGTCCCTTCCAGCTCTATTCTGATTCTGATTCTGCTTTTACCAGCAGAAGTAGCTGCTGCAATTGGGTTCAGATTTCCAATTGAATCTCTGAGACTCATTCATAAGATTCTGGTCAGTTTTTATTCCACGTGTGAGTTTATGGAAACAGCAATGTGTGAAATTATTTTGCTCTTTGAGCTAATTGTAGACTGGTGTTTTGCATGTTCCACAGGTCAGATGAACTCAACCTTTGTCTTCCCAATATTGAATGCAAATTAAACCATTTGATTTTTTTATTAAAAAAAATACCCTAGGGTTAAATCTTTCCCACTTTTGTAAAGCAAATTAGTTTTCTGGTCACTATCATTTTTTTAAAAATCTATGTTGCCGGTCCACGTGCAGCCAACTTTAATGGCAATATAGTAAAAGGTAAAGGTTCCCTCGCACATGCGTGCTAGTCGTTTCTAACTCTAGGGGCCGGTGCTCATCTCCGTTTCAAAGCCAAAGAGCCAGCGCTTGTCCGAGGACGTCTCCGTGGTCATGTGGCCGGCATGACTAGACGCCTAAGGTGCACAGAACGCCTTCCCACCGTAGTGGTCCCTATTTTTCTACTTGCATTTTTTACATGCTTTCGAACTGCTAGGTTGGCAGAAGCTGGGACGAGTAACAGGCGCTCACTCTGTTACGCGGCACTTGGGATTCAACCCGCCAAACTGCCTATCTTCTGATCGACAAGCTCAGCATCCTAACCCACTTTACAGATAGGTTTTGGTCACTTCACATGACCCTGGGACACTGTAACCATCATAAATATGAATCAGTTGCCAAGCTTCTGAATGTAAATCACAAGACCCTGGAGATGCTACAACATTCCAGCTGATCGGCACTTCTTCTGGGCTCAGCAGAAGCGCCGGGATCAGCGCCGAGCTCCAGCTGGAGCCTGGCGCTGATCCTGGTGCTTCCACTGAGCCCTGACAGCCGTGCAGCTCCAGCCATCTCTGGCTCAGGCTTGTGCGGTGCTGCCACTGGTTCAGCTCATTCCCCTCCCCCACTACCACTTCTCTAAGATGGTCACGTACCACCTGCCAGGTGCCAATGTACCACAGGTGGTACCCATACCACTGGTTGAAAAGCCCTGCTCTACACCTGCCCTTGAATTAGCAGAGAACTACAGCATACTGGCATGAAATGTGGACTTGTGTTATTGCTCACTATTACCTCTATTTCAAACTACTACAGTCATCTGATTTCCCTCCAAGGGAATAAGATATCAAAACCCTAACCGATTTTACACATCTATGGAGTCTCCAAGGTTGAGGTGCAAACAAAGGAGAAAATCTTATTTTAACTTTGCGGTTAAAAGCAATTTAGCCTGCCTCAGTTACAGGCTGGGATCAAAAGAAAAGAAATGTAGTGGGTGTATTCCTATAGTTGTATCATATTTTAAGTAAGGGAAGGGTCTTTGGGCTCCTCCCTTGGCTTTACTACACATAGTTTGAGAGTGGCTAAGCCAATCTCTTCCTGATTTATGTTCTCCCAATTTTGGAGAAAAGAAGGATCTTTCATGGATTCTTGACCTAATCCTCTGAGAGTAAACTTTCCACTGCTCAGAACTTCATTTTTCCTGTAGCAAACAGGAAAAAAAGAAACACAGAGCATATTGCTTCACACTCCCTACTTGAAAAGATACAGATTTAAAAATCAATGGGGATAAATAAAATTAAGCACCAAGCTGTAACGTCTAAATGACATTTTACAGAGAGAACCTCTTGAATATTATGGAAAGACTCACAAAGTTTGGAGGTGGTCACGTGGGAAGTTTGAAGAAAAAGATCCAAAGCAAAGCAAAGAAGTCCTTGGTTGAAATTATTGATATGTCGTCCAAGATCACTGGCCTAAGGAGGAAAAATGAAATCTTATGCCAGTTTTTAAATTCCGAGTCAGTTCCAGTTTTCACGACAAATCGCTTTTTTAAAAAAAATAGCCTATATGGATTCAGTTATTATGACTGTGATCTCTTCTGATTCTGAGAAAGATGACTGAGTGGTAGAGGTGGATGTGAATCTAAATATAATGTCCCCCTAAGAGACCTCTTTCCAGCTTTTGAAAAGAAAGAAATTCTGGGACTTTGTAAACTAAACTTTTACACACAATTATTTGTAGCCTTGGAGAGATGGAAACAGTCAATCACCATTGTCTACAACCACCTTTGTCTTCACAGTTTCAAAACTAACTTTAGATTTAGACCATGAATCTAACCACCCCATGATTTAAATAAATGATCTTTTCTAGAAAATAAGAGATAGTCAAAGCTGTTCAGTTGCATCTTTAATATACAATGGGATACAGAATAGATGTCTGGTGTAAACGACAAAGACCCCAAAATGACAAAACATGTTATGACAAACACAGTGCAAAGACTTTCCTACATGCATACACTTACTGCACAGTTGGAAGCCACTTTTTTGGGTGCCTTTGTAACTCTGAACAGTCACTAAATGAAGGATTGTAAGTTAAGGTGTCAAACTTGAAGCTTGCTTTGCTGGTGCAATGATTATTGCTTCTTAGCTTACCAACAAACTTGGGGGGAGGATGGGGAAATGGAATGCAGGCTACAAAGATAAAGAAACAGACCATGAGAATCAAGGATGATTCACAGGTGTCTGACCCAACTCAGAGACATTTTCTCATAACAATATAATTGCTCCTAATTGGACCATGTGACTTGTTCAGGGGTGGGAGTGGGAATTCTATACTTTTACTATAGGGGTTTGGGCTGGGATTTGCCAGAGCTGGTTTTGCTTTCATATGTGCTGAAATTATGTATTCAATAAAGTTTTACATTAAGAGATCGGAATGTCTCAAAGATTTTTGCTTGGTTGTGTTCATCAGTCGGAACCCTGACATACTACCTGTACATACTTGAAATTGGACACTGAAGCTTCAGTAAGCTATTATTAGTCAAATATTATTAAATCCTGAGGCAGCAAGTAGTCCATCTATTAAGCAAGATGGTTTGCTTTGCCATTGTTCATTTAATAACCAAGACAGGATTGACTTGGTTTGTGCTTTAGAGCAGATTGATTCTGTAGTTTTTCTCCACAAGTTCTCATTCAATTTAATGAAATAGAATTTTGGAGAATGTTTTATGAATATGGTACATTGTTCATGGGTTTTGTAACCAAACAAGTGAAGGAACACTGTGCCCCACTCACGAAAGTGGCCAAGAGGTCAGCATGAATTTCTTCCTTACGATGTGCAGTTTCTGTCCAGTAATTTGCCTTTTCCCACGATTACCATCTCATTAATTTCCAGGAAAGGAATGGGATTTTTTTGGGACTATTTGTTGCTACTAAGAGATCCTTCTGTCTTTGAGAAAATTTTGCAGAAACACAAAGAAATCACTCATCAATTACTTGCTTTTTATTTCTCTCTGTGTGTATATATATATATATAATCTACACACATACACACGCATGTGCACGCACAAACATCTATCTATCTATCTATCATCTATATATATATATATATAATTTATTTTAAAATTTTACAAAGGAAGATAAAAACTAATACAAACCAATATAAAGTAAAGAAAAAAGGGGGGAAATCAAAGAGAAAACTAAAAGTGCAAGAAAGGAGGAAAGAGTAAAAAAAAAAGTAGGAAAGAAAGAAATAAGATAAAGGAAGTAGGTTCCACTTTTCTTTACTACAATTTTAAATACAGTTATAAATTTATAAGGGCTTTCCAGTAAGCAGTAAATGTAGATATTGGGGGTTTTTTCTTATCAAAGAAGTCAATTTAGCCACTCAGCAAGTTCCATCATCTTCACCAACCATTCCTCCATGTCAGATAGCTTCAAATCTTTCCATCTTTGAGCAAACAATAATCTGGTTGCAGTTTTCATATAGAAAAACAAAATCCAGAACTTTTTTTCTGACTGTTTGTCCATCAATCTCCTGTGCCTACAAATCTAATGGAAAATTTTGGTAGACTGTTTCTACCAGCCATAGTTCAGACAACTCTTAAAGGATTGGGCAGCTCATATTCCAGTTAGGAGAAGAGGAGAGGAGAGGAGAGGAGAGGAGAGGACAGGACAGGACAGGACAGGACAGGACAGGACAGGACAGGACAAGATAAGACAAGACATTCAGATACATCTTTCATCATCTCAGTACACATGAAGAACATCATCCCACCATAAGACTTTCACCAAGCTTCAAAGATGGTCTTCTTCTTTGAATCAAATGGGTGGAGCACACACAGACATTTTCTGCAAAGCACTAATCTCACTTTACATGTTGTTGTTAGCTGCAAAGTCGTGTCCGATTCATCACAACCCTATGGATAATGTTCCTCCAGGCCTTCCTGTCCTCTACCATCTTCTGGAGTCCATTTAAGCTCACGCCTACTGCTTCAATGACTCCATCCAGCCACCTCATTCTCTGTCGTCCCCTTCTTCTATTGCCCTCAATCTTTCCCAGCATTAGGCTCTTCTCCAGTGAGTCCTTCCTTCTCATTAGGTGGCCAAAGTATTTGAGTTTTAGCTTCAGGATCTGGCCTTCTAAAGAGCAGTCAGGGTTGATCTCCTCTAGGACTGACCGGTTTGATCGCCTTGCAGTCCAAGGGACTCGCAGGAGTCTTCTCCAGCACCATAGTTCAAAGGCCTCAATTCTTTGGTGCTCAGCTTTTCTTATGGTCCAGGTTTCACTGCCATACATTGCAACTGGGAAGACCATAGCCTTGACTATATGCACTTTTGTTGACAGAGTGATGTCTCTGCTTTTTAGTGTGCTGTCTAGATTTACATAATATGGTACTTTACATAATATGGTACTAATACAAGAAGTTGATTCAGCAGACTGGTGGTGGCTAACCTGTCATGATCTTCTTCAACTGAACCAGCTTGCTGTAAGCTTGTTTTGCGTGCTGGTTCTCTATAATGTCTAGTAAAATCTTGGTCATGTGCCAGGTGTAAATGTTGCCACTCCCTTCAAGTCCACCATTATTCCAATTGTGTCAAATTTCGTCTCTCTCTTTTATCCTGTGGCTAAGCAATTTTCCATGCAAAACAATTTAAGGAGGACAGTCGTGAAGAATTCAACTCAAGCTTTAAGAGCTGGGGGAGAAATTATTTCTCAAAGGAATCATGGAACATTATGGAAAGCCCAAATCAAATCTGCCCTGAGCATCATCTGGAGAAAGTGTTGCAGCATATTTTCATTCAAGGGTGTTTTTTTAATTATTTAAACACAACAGTAATTAACCAAACTTTGAAAATAAAGACAACTATCTAAGAACAACTCTAAGATAAATAAACAAACAACCCAGAAAACAAAAATTACACCCACAAAAAAATAGCTTGGGGTCATTTGAGATTTAAGATTCAGCAATTGGTGGGTGGGCAATTTAGGACTATTTTGCTCAAGGTGTTTTAACTGCATTTTTTTTTACCATGTACTAACAATGTGCGCGCCTGTATATGTAAATGTAAATAAATAAATCCTGTTTATAAGTTAGTGCAAATGATCAAATGCTTTTCCAGAGCCAAAGATTTGGCAGGAAGCAAATTGTTGAATTTACTGTTTTGTATCTGTCCAGAAGGGATTCTGATGATTTTACCCATACAATATATCTGGCAAGATAATCAGGAAAAGGAACGTTCTTAACTTCCAGTGAAAACAATGGATCAGCAAAAGGAGTGATTTGGTTCCAATGGGGCTATTTCACTACTGTAAAACTTTCTACCATATTTGTACCAATCCAGTTTAATTCTTGCCTACACAAATGGTTATAAAAACTGTCCCACTAATAAGCAAATTCATATACTATTTTTCTTCAACTCAGCTCATTCTGCTAGTTGTTCCTGAAATGCTAGTTGAATAAGAGGAAATGGCCCATTTATGTTAAAGAAACAGCTTATCTCACCATTGGACCAATTTTTAATACTCTGATTTCCATTAATATGATCCTAACCAAATCAATAGTCCAAGAATGCTCTTGTTCTTTCTTGGATACCAAAAGTTAGGGAAGATTGCTTAAGTCCTGTTGATGTCAATTAATATACTTCAATTAAATATGGAAGGAACTCAGTGTCTTATGTAGTAGGCTGTGGTGCTAATATGCAAACAATTAAACATATTGTGCAAGATTGCCCACAATTTGCATTCTCTGGTTCCTTAGAAGATCTGCAAGAAGCAACACCGAAGATCGCCTGGATAACTGAACTGGACATCCAGTTACGAGACCACTGTTGTACTTCCATAGAAGTTTTGTATGTAATTGTGTGGATTGTGTGTATATGTTTACTTCTCTTCGTCATGTTCTGATCATATGCTAAATAATGTGATAGAAGCGGAATCTCTCTTGCTAAGAGTAGTGTAGGAAGAAAAGTCTTTATCATGGTTCATCCAAGTAGGGAACAAACATGGCAACTGCTTTGGGAAGAAGATTGTAGTTTATTACAGAGGAAAGCCAGACAGGAAGATGGATCCAGGGGGGAAAAAAGACTGACCACATGTGGGTAGTGAGTTTTTATACCCCCTGGACTCTATTGTTTGAAGTTATTTCCAGTTCCTGTTTGAGGCTATTTCCTGTGTGTCCTGAGTCCAGGTGTGCCCTTCTAGGAATCTTGCTGGTTGTGGGTATGTCCCAGCCCCTGCCTCCCTGGGGCTGGGGTATGTCTTTGTCTTTCGTAAGCTCCTGGCTCCAACCTTCTTGATGGCTCACATTTGCATGTCTATAGAACTGGTTTTCTGCTTGGGGGGGGAAGGAGACCTGAAACTATTAAGAAAACTCGGCATGCTTTCCTGGTTCTTCAATTTATTTTTAGGAAATATATTTTTCTGCCCTTTTAATATTTCCTTCTCCGGGGAGCTGACTTCCCTCAGTAGTATACTTTTAGATATATAGTTGAGTCACCGCCTTGAGTCGCCATGTGCGAGAAGGTAGCAATACAAATTTTCTAAATAAATAAAAAATAAAAGGCAGCCATATATTTGAAGGCAGTTGATGATCCTAGGTTCCTAGAGATGAGTTTACAAGGGTTCATCCTTCCTTGAGTTGGTAGAAAACTAAAACTCATTGCCAAACCCTCTGCCTGTGTTATGGCTATTCCAAACACTACCAAATGTTTTTTTTATTTGCTTATTTTTATTTATTTTTAAACCACTTTTACTGCTTTTAAATAACTCAAGGTGGTGAACATATTCCTTCCTCCTCCTCCTTTCCCCACAACAACAGCCCTATAAGGTGAGTTGGGTTGAGATAGTGTGACTGGCCCAAAACCACCCACCTGGCTTTCATGCCTTAATGCAGGACTAGAACTCACAGTTGGCCAAACTGGCTCTTTGTTCTTGTCTTGTTCTGACTGGGTATACTCAGACTATGATAGGCAACATAATTTGACTTGGCTTCCCCTCCTTACATAATCAATGGGCGGGGAAAACATCTACCAATCATGCCACTTCTGTAGGAAATGGGTGGGTCTGACAACAGGATTATCCAGTGTCTCTAGGCTGATTCTCTTTCCCCTCCTACATCCCCCCCCCCTTCTGCCATGATAGACAACAAGACTGGGAAAGATCAATGTTATATTGGAGTTTTCTCCTGCTCTCTTCCTAGAGTCCCCTACTGCAACATTGTCCTCTCTATTGTATCTAGGGAGCCAACCGGGTGGACGGGTGGTCTCAGAGTCTCACCATTTCACTTGCTACACAATTTCTCTGTTAAGCAATTTCACGGTAACGTGATTTCTGAGGGAGTTATGTGGAGAATTACAAAGCAGGAATGCCAGTTATGTCAACAATCAACTGTACTGGAGCCTATGGAGTGCAAAGCACAGTATCTGTTAAGCCATGGGAAAGGCGGGAAAACGTAGCTCCTATCTAAGCTGCAACAGTATAAATGAGAACAACATTCTTATGTTGACAGAGGGCAATTGAGTGCTTAAAGTGGCTTCTTCCTAATGCAATAAAGATTCTTATCTTGCTGGGCTGGGTTGACTGCCTGGGTCAGCTTCTGCTTAGTTTGAGCCAACAAGCTTGACAATTTTTATTTATTTATTTGTATCCCACCCTTAGTATTTGTACAAATAACTCAAGATGGTGAACATATCCAACACACCTTTCTGCCCCTATTTTCCTCACAACAATCCTATGAGGTGCGTTGGGCTGAGAGAAAATGAACGCAAAAATATATCTGCACATTATTCAGACTTTAAGCAACAAAAGTGTCAGTTTTAATTTATAACGGGATTGTCCTTGTAATACTGCCGACTGCCAGCAGATCCTAAATGGCTCAAGGTTGACTCAGTCTTCCATCTTTTCAAGGTCAGTAAAATGAGGGCCCAGATTGTTGGAGGCAATAGTCTGACTCTGTAAACTGCTTAGAGAGCGCTATAAAGCACTGTGAAGTGGTATATAAGTCTAAGTGTTATTGCCACTGCTATTGCTATTGCTATTTCTTCAAGCCTTCCCAAACCCCCTGTGATGACATTGTGGCCTCCCCTGGTTGAAAACCATTGCCTTAGAAGATTTAAGAATTGTGCATATAAATATTTCTCATCGGAACTGTTCAGCATAAATCCCTCTAGCCAACTTTACCCAACATCCAATATTAAGCCAGCACAAAGTTTAGACAATCTCTTAAATTTCTCCTCCGGGATCCAGGACTCTAACAAGCAAGCGCTGATGAAAGCAAACAAGGAAATTGAAATGCAAAAAAACCCTTCGGTGCCATTGTCTTGAAAGATCAGCTCAATTATAGATCTCAAGAAAGAAAACAGATGTGGCAACAGAGGAGCTCTGGTTTTGGATTAGGAAACTCTGCATTGTTCTGTTTGGGCTTGGTTATTCATATGAAAAGAAAGTATTTGAAGATCTCTCTCTCTCTCTCTCTCTCTCTCTCTCACACACACACACACACACACACACACACACACACACACACACACACACACACACTTCATTGTCCTCGGTGCTTCTGGACAAATCCTGAAGGGCATAGCAATTTGCTTTGAAAGTAGATCTGCCATGAAAGGCTATAACTTGCTGCCCTGTACAAATAAAAGGAGAAATTGCTAGGTACCTAATTTTAAGTCAAACAGGCCTCCTTGTCTAAAGATGTTTGAAAGGCTTGAAGTACTGTATGAACAGAGCAAAGAGCACTTTCTTTCTGGAACGTTAGGCAGACCTGGAGGACACAAATGACTTCCATCACTTTGGGCTATTCTGAATCTGCTCTTCAGCATGTTTAATTTATGCTGAGACTGGTTTCTTCTACTTAGTTTCTGGTCTATCTCGAGTGAAATGTACGAGCACTTTGATCCAAGCCTCAGTATAAGATTTCACTTCCAAAACTCAAACTTACTCCAGATTCTGAGCTGGTGGCCAAGGCAATCATAAAGTACAGAGTGCTTATATACATACCTTTAGCAAATAAAGGAGGTAGAGAAATAAAACTAGCTAGAGCTTCTTGAATGTCTTGGGCATATTCTACCATGGTGGCGAACCTATGGCACGCATGCCACAGGTGGCACGCAGAGCCCTCTCTGTGGGCACGCGTGCTGTCGCCCCAGTCCTAGGCCTTCAGCTGGGTTTTATAAAACCTTTTAGCTTTAGGCCTCTGCTGCCATGTGCAAAAAAAAAGGGTTCAATCAACCAATTTCAACTTCTCGTGGGGGAGAAAAAGATCTTGCAAAGTTGGAATTGATTAATTGAACTTTTTAGTCCCACCCAGTCTGCCGTTACCACCACAGTCACGCCCAACCAATGGGCCACTTCCACCCAATTGGGCACACCCACCCAATGGGCCACGCCCACCCGGCACCCAACGATACATAAGTGGTTTTGGGTTGCAGTTTGGGCACTCGGGCTCCAAAAGGTTCGCCATCGTTGTTCTAAGATGACTCCATATTTTAAAAACTGTTTATATCAAACTTCTTTTCGTTTGGACGGTCCATTAAGAATGTTCTGCTTGTTTTTCTATCCTGTTGCTTGCTCCTGATATTCTGGTTTGACAAGGGCCATATTTGACAGCCACTGCTGTGGGAACTGTGGCTACTATGCAAATTAATAGAGTTGGAAGGGATTTTGGAGGTCTTCTAGTCCAACCCCCTGCTCAGGCAGGAGATCCTATATCATGTTCGACAAAGAGCTGTCCAGTCTTATCTTGAAAACCTCTAGCAATGGAGCATCCAAAATGTCTGAAGGCAAGCCAACCCACTGGTTAATTGTTCTCACTGTCAGGAAATTTCTCCTTAGTTCTAGGTTGCTTCTCTCCTTGATTAGTTTCCATGCATTGTTTCTTGTCCTGCCTTCAGGTGCTTTGAAGAATAGAATGATTCCTATTCCCCCCTATGGACAGATGGGAATCAGTACATCTGCCTATTTTATCAACCCAAGAACAGCCTTCAGGCCAGAAACATGGGTTTTGAAATCCGTTTTTGTGGTCTAAGAATGGCAGATTTAACCCTGAGTGACAATAGTCTCAAATTATTTACTGCCATCAATTTTTGAATTTTGTAGATGCATCATTTTAAGATGATTAAAGCTAACCCAATTCTAAAATGGGCACTATAAAACAATGGAATTTGTTATCAAAAAGTGGAGTGAGAATTACAAATTTGAATAGCTTTTTTTTTAAAAGCTGGGGTGGAGCTTTTGTGGAGGACTGGTTTAAGAAGGGCTGCTAATCCTGTAACTATTGTTACCTCACAGTTAAGGGCCTTCATATGCCTTCACATTCAAGCTGCAGAAAAACTATATTAGCATAAAGTATACTTCAGAGGAGTCAGCAAGGCATTTTTTTTAAAAAAAAAAGTATGATAATGGGGCAATTGAACTTTTCCTCATTTTCAATGCAAGGCCTCACATGGGACTTAAAAAATGATGGATTTTGACTGTCATTTTAAGTACAGGTAGTTTTCAATTTATGCCCACATTTGGGACAGAACTTCCATTGCTAAGCAATTTGTTAATCACACCAGATTTTAGCATGTTTTTAAGCCATAGTTGTTAAGTGCTTCCCCAATTGACTTTCCTTGTTAGAAGCCTCCTGATCCCAAGATGCTGCAGTCATTATAAATACATGCTGGTTGCCAAGCACCCAAAATTTGATCACATGACCATGGGGACATTGTGCAGTCATAACTGCAAGGACCAGTTGTAGGTCATTTTTTTCAGCATGATCATAACTTCAAATGGTTATTAAATGGTCATAAGAGAAGGACTACTTGCATTGACCATATCCTATGGATACCCCTCATGTGGCTCTATCTCAGGGGTCTTCACACTTGGCCCTTTTATGACATGTGGACTTCAACTCCCAGAATTCCTCAGCCAGTTTTTCTGGCTGAGAAATTCTGGGAGTTGAAATCCACAAATCATAAAAGGAGCGTTTGAAGACCCCTGCTCTATCTACTGCATAAGAGCAGCCCAGAAATACATATCTGGTTAGCCATTTTTATTCTATGCAAAGGTATATAAAGCACTGAAAATTGAAATTGCTCTGATCATGCTTTTTGGAAAAAGGAGTATGCTAACATTCAGTTCATTCCATCTATCCCAGCCAACTCTACTGGTTTTGACTGTCCCAAAGGTGCTTTTTCAAGAGGCAACTGGACTTTTTCAAGAGGCAATTGTCCAGTTGTCTCTTGAAAAAGCACTCTTGGGAAACAACCATGACCTGGATGATTGAGAATCTTCATAGACACCAATTTTGATTGTATTTCTGCAGAAGTCATTGCAGCAGAGTTTCTCAACCTTGGCAACTTAAATATGTGTGGACTTCAACTTCCCAAAACTATTCTGGGAATTCAAATCCACACCTCTTCAAGTTGCCAAGGTTGAGAAACACTGCATTACACTTCTGTCAGCAACTATGGTGCTGGTGTATATGATGTGTGTGTTTTATATGGAGGGCTACAGTCTCACTCTAATAGAGAAAAACATGTCCAGGTGAGTTGTATGCCTGCTCTGTCTCCTATCCAGGTGTTAAGTGTTGATGGGTTGTTTAGGTGTGTCTTCTCTTGGTTCTTAAGACTCATTATCTTAGAAACAGACTTCATGGGGATGACCCATGAGACAGAGGACTTCTTCAAAGAGAAATTCCTTCGGTAAAGTAGGGCACACGTTTGTCTGTAAAATCGAAGGCTGAACCTTTTGACATGTCCATCATGGCTTAGCATGCATTGGCTACATTAGAGCTTTACTCGGTAACTCCTTAATTAAACTACGATGAAAATATTTTTTTTAAAAAAACTTAAAGACTAGTTTGCTATATAAAAGTCAATAGACAATAATATATACTTGTAATGATGCTTGTTTCTTTTCTTGCTATCATGGCATCAACAGTCACATGGCTTCAATTAAACTGAAGTAAGACTTCCAGAGTGATAAATACTTCTTAGGTAAGGTTGACGTTGCATCTCTTAAATTATATACTGCTCTCTCTTCCATCTACTTCCTCTTCTTTTTTTCTTGACAGCCAGAGTTGAGTCCTTATCTCACTTCTGTCCAAGTGCCTGTGTCACAACCTATCTGCACTTCAAGCTTTATTTCTTCCGCCTGTCCTGGGAAGGGATGGAGATTAAGCCTTCACCCTGTAGCACTTCCCTCCACTCTAGTTCCACAGATAATACTCATCTTAAGTAGAACCATGTTAGCCCTCCATGTTTTTGGTATCTCAAGTCCTTTTCCATGTTGCTTCCTTGATCTCTCACTAGAGATAGTGGGAGTGTGATGTGAGAAGACTACTGGCAGAGATGCAGACAGAGGCTGTGAATCACCTAAAGAGAATTTCCTTCGCTTTGGTGTTTAACTGATGCACGTTCTTCTTATTGTTAGGTCTACAGGCAGTCCTTGGCTTATGACCACAACTGAGCCCAAAATTTATGTTGCTGAGACAGTTAAGTGACTTATGCTCCATTTCACAACCTTTCTTGCCACAGTAAGTGAATCACTGCAGTTGTTAAGTTAGAAACACTTTTGTTAAGCAAAGTCAATGGTTTCCCCATTGACTTTGCTTGTCAAAGGGCTACAAAAGGGGGTCACATGACCCCAGGATAGTGCAACGGTCATGAATATTTTGATCAGGTGACCATGGGGATGTGTGTGATCATGTCATAAGTGTGAAAAATGGTCGTAAGTCACTTTTTTCAGTGCTGTTGTAACTTTGAGCAGTCACTCAATGAACTGTTGGAAGTCAAGGACTACCTGTATTTAGTAGACTTATATCTCTTCTCCAGAAACTCAAAGCACCTGGCATTTTTTCTACGTTTTTCCCCCATCATTAAAGCTTAACAAATTGAAGAGACTGTTCTGCTGGCCAAACTAGGAATGGCCCCTAGTATTTATATCGGGCATGGGCAATCCAATGCCTTCCTGCTACTTGCCCTTGATGTGGACAAATTTATTTCATTTTGTTTCTGAATCAGCTTTGTCTACACCAGGGGTCTTCAAACTTGGCTGTTTTATGACTTGTGGACTTCAGCTCCCAGAATTCCTCAGCCATTCTGGGAGTTGAAGTCCACATATCATAAAACGGCCAGGTTTGAAGACCCCTTATCTACACCTACATGGACAATGACTGAGTTGACACAATACTTGCCCTTTATTGTCCTGAAACATATAATAATGGCCAATCTGCAGAACATATACTTATGGTTTCTAGTGCAGCTTTATACTTGTGAATAAATGTTAATGTCAGGTTTGTGTGCAGATCTGGATTCAAAGGATATGCTGTCATGGACATCTTAACTCCTTTTTCCCCATGAATTGTGGGGAACCATTGCACAAGACCAGAAAAAGAAACAACTGCTTTAAGGTGTCTCTAACAGATTTTACGCACACGCCCATAAAATGTTGTGAATCACATTGTGTTCTTTTTGTTCTTCAAACCAAGATCTTTGTCCAGCCCCAATAAATGTTACGGCATGCCATTAAGTCTCAGTAATGGGGAAAGAAAACCAATAAGGCAGATAAACCTTGCTTTAGCTGAAAAATATCAAATTAATAATAATAATAATAATAATAATAATAATAATAATAATAATAATAATAATAATAATAATAATAATAATAATAATAATTTTATTTGTATACCGCCCTTCTCCCGAAGGACTCAGGGCGGTGAACAGGGCAACATATAAAAGTACAAAGATACAAAAGTTAAAAAAGAATTAAACACAATGCCCAAGCTAAAACAATAAATAAATATATTAAAAACAACAATAAAATCCCAACCCATCCCCCATCAGGCCAGGCCGGCTTGTTCGAACAAATAAGTCTTCAGATCGCGTCGGAAGGAGCGACGGTCGGGCGCCATCTGGAGCTCAACTGGCAACCGATTCCATAGCTCCGGGGCGCCCACAGAGAAGGACCTCCCCCTGGGGGCCACCAGACAACATTCTCTGACTGGTGGCACCCTGAGGAGGCCCTCTCTGTGGGAACGCACAGGGCGGAGGGAAGTTGATGCCGGCAGCAGGTGATCCCTAAGGTACTCCAGACCCATGCCATGTAGTGCCTTGAAAACCAGTACCAGAACCTTGAATCTCACTCGGAAGACAACTGGGAGCCAATGCAGCTCACGGAGCAGAGGTGTAACATGGGAGTATCGGGAGACTCCCAACACAACTCTCGCGGCTGCATTCTGTACCAGTTGGAGCCTCCGAGTGGTCCTCAAGGGCAGCCCCATGTAAATGAACAAGTCTTCTCTAAACTCACTCCCATACTAGTTAAAATTGTCCTGTTCTGATGAATTCACTAGGTTCAGCAGGATTCATCTATTGTTTTGTGCCAAGTTAAGCTAGCAAACCTTGCATTTGAATATCTTTGTTTTCTAATACTGTGAGATGGCTTCTTCCATTTTCTGTAAGCCATGTCCTGGCTATAAATATAAGCAGCCTTCAACCAAATCAAATCATAAGTCCTCCACGGTGACTCGAACAAAGTTTTAAATAATTGCACTTGAAAGCATTTTCTGGGACTGTAGACGGAAGTTTTCCCAAACCATGTAGAAAGGCCAAAGATTGAACTGGATGCTTTTACATAAAAAAATACAGGTAGTTCTAAACTTACGAGCACAACTGAGCCCCAAATTTTTGAGGCTAAGCAAGACAGTAGTTAAGTGAGTTTTGTCCCATTTTACAACCTTTCTTGCCACAGTTGTTAAGTGAATCACCACAGTTGTTAAAGTTACTAATATGGTTGTTAAATGAATCTGGCTTCCCCATTGACTTTGCTTGACAGCAAAGTCTCAAAAGGTGATCACATGATCCAGGGACACTGTAACTGTCAAAAGTACATGCCTGTTGCCAAGTGTTTGACTTTTGATCACATGACCACAGGAATGCTGCAACAGTCCTAAGCGTGAAAACGCTCATAAGTCACTTTATTTCAGTGCTGTTGTAACGTTGAATGAATGGTTGTAAGTCAAGGACTATCTGTAGGCTCTCCACTACTGAGCTAGGCTAGAGTTCTTCCCATTTCCAGAACTTTTTGTTTTAAAGCAGACAATTCGGATGATTTAATGTGATTATTTTTTTTATTCATTTTTCAACTCAAGCTCACATCTTAGTCAACAAGTCTCTGCTGATTTGAAGCATCCCATATCTGTACGAAAATTATCTTTGAGCTCCTTCAACACAAAGGTATCCCATGAACCATCTTTACATTTATGGATGATTCTGAAATTGCCTTTGTTTCACCCCTAATTAGTTATCATTTTAAAATGTGAATGGTGAAATGGAAACCAGGCCACCAAAGAACACAGTGGCTGGACACCATCAAAGCTGACACCAGGAAGTGCATATTAACAATTCAAGGTAGTGCAAGATCAGAAGACATGGAGAGATCTGGCCCATAGACTCACCAAGCATCATCATTTTAAAATACTGTTTTCCTTCTGCTCCTACCAGTTTTTTACGATGGTCAACATCTCTAATACTTCCTTAATTAGGTGGTTCAGCCAGGATTTGAGATGAACCCAGTGACCCTTTTTAGTTTGCTACAGACCTTCCTGCCTCATCCCATAACCCTCAATGGTCTGCCTGCAAGACTATTTTTGGACCCAGGTTTAGTGCTCTTTCAACAGCAGAACTGCTCTGAGTGAGAGATGCAAGCAACTTTATGCATCTAAGCTAGCACTTGGGCAACTTGAAAATGACCAAAGCTTCCATCTCCAGGTACCCAACCAACACTCATCCAATCCCTTCTCACCATGTGTTAAAGAAAATTGTTTTTCATGCCAGCAGATCATGCTCAGTGGGAGGTGAAACAAAGCCACCAACTGCATCATTTAACTTGTCCTGCATTGAAAGTGTAAGGAAGCATTAGCACCAGCCATGAAACTAGAAAGGAGTTTGCCTATTGGGGCAGAGCAATTAACCCCAGCAAACGTTTATGATGACTCTGATCGAAGCACATGAGCATGGCCGTGCAGAGAAACCCTCCAACATAATTATTGACATGTTACAGTGTTTCTCCTCGGTGGTACCAGCACTCTGAAATTATGGCAATGGCTAGTGAGATAAAACTGAATGAATAATTGAGAAAACCAGGTAAAGGTTAGGAGACAAAACAGTGTCCAGTTTGCTCAGACCTACAAGCAAGCCACACTTGGAAGACTTTGCAAAGGTCCACCTGACTGACCTAAATTCTCTAGACCTTTTCATCAAGGTGCTATGTTCTAGTCCAGTAGCATTGTAACTATAACCAAAGTCCTCCGATGATAAAGACTGGATGTTGATGTCCTTGGGATTTTCTGTGGGGTTGAGTTCTTCTGCACTGATGTGAATGCAAGGATGGTGAGCTAATAATCCTTCAGTTGTTGCTAAGCTATACATTTCAGCTGCCCCAGCTGCTATGGGCAGTACTGAGGAATGATGAAAATAAAAATGGGTTTGTGGAATCAGAGTAAGCCCCAATTTAGTCCAGCCTTTTGTTTCTGAAATAGCCAACCAGATGCCTCTGTGGTACTCATAAACAGCAGCTGAAGATATAAACATATCCTATTGTTGTTTCCTAGCTGATTAATAGCGCGTGTTAAATTTGTCCTTTTAGTGGTTCAGCAACATCTGGAGAGGCATATACATATTTGCTGTATCCCAAACAGCCTGAATGGAAGCTCTTCAATACCATAAGTGTGGAAAGAAAGAGAACTTGTTGACGAAATCAAGGAATACATATTTTAGCAGATTAAATCTGCTTTGCCAATTGTAATAAGGGGGAGGGATGAATCTGGAAAGCAAATTTATAACCACAGTGCAATTTAACAAGTCTTTAGGTTAATGCTATATTCGCTTCTGTTGGTTCAGACTCTGTGATCATTTTATGAAGCGTGTGGGATAAATGTGCTTAAGAAATTCTTTAGAAAAATAAATATTGTCTGTAAACCACATGACATACACAGTGCAGCTTATTCACTGTGATCCATCTTGGGTGAAATATGATCTCTTATCCACCTCCAACTCCCCAACTTAAAGATTAGTTGGAGACCACTTAGCATTTTCTCCTCCAATAATAAGGGTGGCATAATTCATCTCCTGACAAAAGAAGGAGGACCCCATTTAACACTTAAGGCATAGAGAGGAAAGAATGGGACATGTCTCCATGAATATGACATGGCAAATAGTGGACATTGCAAACCACCAGTTGCAAATCCCGTAGCACACTTGTATAGCTTGGTTTAAAGGGGAAAGACTATCACTAAGTATGGCACATGCATTGTCTTGAGGACCACACCAAGTTTGTGTGACATGTCAAGACCCATAATTCCAAACAGGGAGAAGTGTGTTTAGGGCCCACATTTTGTCCTTAAGATGCCCCCCAAAGCTCTATCCACAGTCAAATGTCTGGCCACACTCAGGTTTGTGTGCTCTGAGGATTGAAAAATCTTGTGGCGGATGTCATTCTTTATTGTTCTGGCCTTGTGCTGGCTGGGGAATTCTGGGAGTTGAAGTCCAGGTATCTTAAAGTTGCTAAGGTTCAGAAAAACTGGTGTAGGAAATAGCTTCCAAGCCTGGTACAGTATTATCCAGATGTACTGTTCTATGGTTTCTATCACCCCAAATCCTCAAGGCTCATAACGCTCCGTTAGAGCAGGCTATCCAGAACTAGGATAGATAATTCGCAGCTTCATTATACTATAGAAACATAACTTAAGCTTTAAACCTGTCATGTCCCATCATAAATTTCTACATATATTATACTCTTAAACAGGTATCTAAATAAAAAAACTGTTCTAATTAAATTGCAACAGTCATTCAATAAAATGTTAATTCCGCAATCTCCATAAATAATGCAGATGTGGGTAGCCTTTTGTAATGCATTTTTCTATTGTAATCTACTGTAGTAGATTAAATAAGTATTGGCTTATTTAAAAGTAATTGAATTGGCAGAGAGAAAAGGGGTAAAATAGGGATACGGATTACTGAAATGTTATTCTGTCACAGCCCTTTGCGTGAAGAGGCTCTAGTAAAATGGCAGTTGCAAATATCCTTTTGCAATGGTATTGGCTAAAAATACATTTTAAAAATTACGGTAGAATCAAAACTCTGTGCAGCACCAGTTGAATTCACTGTCCATTTGACTGTGTCATAAGGTAAAGTTTCCTTGAAATCAAGCTCAATTAATGGTGACTTCATAGATAACCCCAAGGGTTGCGTGTGATAGTTTGTGTATGTGTGTTTCTTAGCAACAATGCAGAACTGTTTTCCCCTTGCCTTTTTCTATAGTGTTTTTCCTCAGTGGTATCTAAGTATTAACAAAATCCAACCCTGATTAGCTTTCTCCAGTCTCAGTCAAAGTTGGCTGCGCATGCTATTATTTTGAAATTTTGTATTTTCTTGCAACGCCTATATACCTCTTTAAGACTTGCCACTTCACACTATATCTTGGCAAATTTACAATTCATAAGGCAACAACAGCCTGAATTGCTAACTGTTCATCTGGTGTTCTTGCCAACTCCAAGAGTGCAAAAATTATACATCCTCAAGAAAGGAAACTCACTGATCATCAAACTTGCTTGCCTTCTCCTGAGAGCAATGTTATTAAAACATTTAGCGATCAGCATTTGCTTAATCAGGGAAAGATGACTTTGAACAACATTGTTTTCAGTGAGGAACAGACTTGCTTTAAAAAAATGCTAAATTTGCTTGGACAGTATAAGAGCTAACCTTGGTGTCTCTGTTGGTGAGTCAGTTGCTCTGAGTCATTAAGTGAAAACAAGCGATTCGCCATCTGGTAATTACCTTTGGGGCTGAGGTGTAAATCCCTGCTCTTTAATCTTACCACTTTAAAAAAAACATTTCCTCATAGGTGGTCCAGATGGTGAGAAAGCCTTTACACAATGAATAAAAGAGACCAGAAATATGCTTTTCTCCAGTAGCAAATACACTCGTGGTTATTTTTATCAGTCCCTTGTTCAACAATTGCCACATAAGGCAGCAAAGTTTTACAACTGATAGTAAACTGAAGCACGCCTTCAGAGGGGCCCAAACTGCAAGAAAGGTAGAGAAAAAGATTTAAAGGGCAGGATATATTCAAGACTCCATTGTAAAAGTTAATAAGACTTTTAAGACCATCGGTTACGATGACATTTTTACGCACCCCATTATAAAATTGTATTTTAAAAGTATAGACATGAGGGGGGGGGAAATAGAGGAAGACAATGATTAATTCAGCTGAAGTTATACAAAATCACTGCAAAATGTCAAGTTCCAAGAATTGTTTGGGCAAATAATTTAGGAAAAGAAAGGGAGAGAGGGAACACTAATGCTGATTTTGAGGGTCACGCCTGGAACACTTACAAAGTTAGACACATTGATAGATAGCCTTCAGACACACAAACTGGGTTTTATCAGCTGCAGAGTAGGATGAGGCCAAAATAGGGGGCAAGCTTGTAATATATACAGGCCGCCAGATACAAATGATTGCTAGATGACAGGTAAAAATAAGGTTTTGTCTATTTGTCTAATAAAGACAAACAGATCCATTAGCCACTAAAATGAGAAATAAATCAGATGGGGGGGCATATATTAACAATGGTTTGGGCTGTTGTCAGGCATGTCTGTGGGAGGGGGTCACAATACTCAAGATGGTTTCCGTAACCATGCAATTGGACCATGTATAAAGGAGCTTGGATTGGATTGTTATGGCCACCATCATGTAGCTCTGTTAAAAATCCTTTCATTATGGGTAGACCTCAGCTTATGACCCATCACCTAGCCATCATTTAAAGTTATGACACACCTCCCCAGAAATACTTACAAGTTTTTAAAGAAAAAAGAAAAAGTTATAGTGGCCATACCTTTACTTCTGGGATCACATGAACACATTTTGCACACAAGGCAACCAGCTCGGTTTTATGACCATTTGCCACATCCTGCAGTCAGATGACCACAATTTGTATGTTTTTTGCCAGTTGTAGATGTTTTCTCCTATTCGCTTTGGCTCCTGCCCACCTAGCAGTTCAAAAGCATACAAACGCGAGAAGATCAATAGGTACCACTTTGGTAGGGACATTAATGGGGACATGAAAGGAGCACCAAACCAGGCAATGGTGATGTCACCAGCTAATCCTTTCAACCTGGAAGTGCCTTGGTGCTTCTGACACAAATGGGATGGGAACTTCCAGTTTCCAGCAAAAAATGCCCACTGGAGGAAATGGATTCGTGAAGTTCACTTAACGAAGGCCACAAAGGTGTAAAAAAAACACTATTCCGCTGATGTGATGTCTCGACTTACAGCTGCAATGACTTAAGACATAATTCTGGGCTCAACTACAGCCATAAGTGAGGATTACCTGTATAAAAAAAATCCTTCTGTCTGATTGGGATTCCCGTAAACTGCCTTACGAATATAATATGATGTAATAATTATATGATACAGGTAGTCCTCGACTTACAACAGTTCAACAACACTGAAAAAAGTGACATGGCCATTTTTCACACTTATGACCATGGCAGCATCCCCATGGTCACATGATCCAAGTTCAAAAACTTGGCAACTGACTCATATTTAAGAAAGCTGCAGTATCCTGGGGTCATGTGATCCCCTTTTGCAACCTTCTGACAAGAAAGTAAATGGAAAGTCAGATCACATAACAACCATGTTACTAACTTAACAACTTCGGTGGTTCACTTAACAAATGTGGCAGGAAAGGTCGTAAAATGGGGCAAAACTCACTTAACAAATATCTCAGCAACAGTAACTTTGGACTCAGTTGTGAACATAAATCGAGAACTACTTGTAATCGAAAATAATATTAGCTTACTATGGAGCTACCAAACATCCGTCAAAGCAAAGACATTAAACTTAAATATTGTCTAGCTTTCTGTGCCTCTTGTATTATTATTATTATTATTATTATTATTATTATTATTATTATTATTATTATTATTATTATTATTATTATTATTATTATTATTATTATTATCATCATCATCAACTGTTTCCACAACAGTAGTCACTCAAAATTTTCTGTATTGTGACCTTGTAAATTGTCTTCTTCCTTTTCCTTGTCCATCAATAGCCTAAACAGCCTAGATTTATATTATTTATTTTCTGATCCCAGAAAACCAGTCCCTTCAAATCTATTATCATTATAGATCACATGACCCTTCATGTTTCTGTGGCGAAATTTGAAAAACACATTGTCAGCACATTTATATTGTCACTAGGAATTTTACTTTCTATTACGTAGTAATGATTTGTATTTTTATTTTGCGCATTGATAAAACATTTTCAGTTAAGGAAAAAAGGTGAGTATTTAGACAGACTGAAGAGTAAGTAGCCAAAATTTGTTCAAGACACAATGGAATGAAAACAAAGTTTTGGTTTGCAACAGTTATGTGTCCATTGCTAAAAAGGAGTCAAGATACTACATGGAGGGAAGTTAGCAGTGGGGTACCACAAGATTCTGTCTTAGGCCCAGTACTCTTCAATATCTTCATAAATGACTTAGATGAGGGAATATAAGGGGATCTCATCAAATTTTCAGATGACACTAGGCTGGCAGGAATAGCCAACACCCCAGAAGACAACCTCAGGATTCAAAAAGAGCGTTATAGACTTGGGCCCTATCCAACAAAATGAAATTTTATGTGGAGAAAAGCAAGGTTTTACACTTAGGCAGGAAAAACCAAAGGTACAAGGACAGATTAGTTGAAACCTGGCTCAAAAACAGTAACTATGAGAGGGACCCTGGAACAATCACTTAAATATGAGCCAGCAGTGTGCAACGACAGCCAAAAAAATGAATACAATCCTTGGTTGAATAAACAGAAGCATAGAATCAAAATCACATGAAATATTAGTACCACTTTATAAAGCCTTAGTAAGGCCACACCTGGAATACTGCATCCAGTTTTGGACACCACATTACAAAAAAGATGTTGAGAGTTTGGGGGGGGGGGAGAAATGCAAAGAAAAGCAACTATGATGATTAAAGGCTTGGAGACAAAAACAGATGAAGAACGTTTGCAGGATTTGGGTATGGCCAGTCTAGAGAAAAGAAGGACTAGGGGTGACATGATAGCAGTATTTCAATATATGAGAGATTGCAATGAAGAGGAGGAGGTCAGCTTGTTTTTCAAAGCACCAGAGGGCAGGACAAGAAACAATGCATGGAAACTAATCAAGGAGAGAAGCAACCTGGAATTAAGGAGAAACTTCCTAACAGTAAGAACAATTAACCAGAGGAACAGCTTGCCTTCAGACATTGTGAGTGCTTCATCATTGAAGGATTTTAAGAAGAGACTCGACAGCCACTTGTCTGAAATGGTATAGGGTCCCCTGCTTGAGCAGGGGGTTGGACCAGAAGACCTCCAAGTCCCTTCCAGTTCTATTCTGATTGATTGATTGATTGATTGATTGATTGACTGACTGATTGATTGATTTGAGGTGTCATATTGAAAATGAGAAGCATAAAAACATGGTAAGCTATTCAGTTTCACAAATCAAACTAACATTTTTTTTCCTAATTTTTAATGAAGTTAAAATTAATGAGTTCTGTTTCCTTCTGTAAAACAACCTTAGCAATTGTACTTAGACTTATATTACACTTCATAGTGCTTTACAGTGGTTTACAGGGTCAGTATATTACCCCCAACAATCTGGGTCCTCATTTTACCAACCTCAGAAAGATGGAAGGTTAAGTCAACCTTGAGGCCCATTAGGATTGAACTCCAGGCTGTGGGCAGAGTTTGCTTGCAACACTGCACTCTAACCACTGCACCACCGAGGCTTCTCAACTTTAGCTGTTGCCTTGATATAATTGTCATGAGGATCAACTATAAACTACTGATTGTTTATTATTGTTTATTGTTGGAACGCCGATGCCCTGCTTGAGTGAACCTCAACTTTTCTGCCTGGATGGGCATATTTGTACTTTTGAGAACATGTAGGCACCATTGAGAGCTGAGTGAAAAGACAATTCTAGTTGTGAAACACCTAATCTTACAAAGCCTTGCAGCCAAATGGCCCCAGGTGTAATTGTGGGGAAATCCCCTTCCTCCAAATTAGTCTGTAAGGTCAAGATGGTACTCAGAAACTGGTGCACTTTGCAGCAAATCTTCCCGCTCGTGTTGCATATATATTCCTTATCTATGACCATTGGTGGGATGATAGACACACACCTTGGAGAACTGTAAACAAAGCCAGCTTCCCTGAGTACTGTATATATTTACAGCAAAGGGCAGAAAGCAAAATTTATTTGTCTACACAGATAAACTTCCTTGTAGATCAGCCTCTCATATCTGAGGCCTCCCTAGCTAGGGCAGCCAGCTTTTAAAAATGAGCCTTTTCCATTAACACGAAACATGCGCAGATTTGGAACTGGAGACGTGACAAGAAACAGGACTCCCTTGTCTGCAAAGCTCTGCATTCACCCCTTCTTTTAAATGCAATCTTTTATCAAAGTCGCATGTGTTTTCAATGAAAGTCAGATGTGGCTGCAGTGAGACCAGGAAACTGATTCACAAGTACATTTGAAGCTCCCCTATCTTTTCAAGTCCACCTTATGTTCCCATCTGTAGGAACACAAGAGGGGAAATAGTGGGGTTTGCACACAACACCGTTTCTATGCTCTGAATCATAAGTACGGCACTGTTCAGAGAACCAGCTGGGACCAAAATGAAAACATTAAGCATCTCCTCTGAATCAGAACTAGAAAAGCCAACGCCACACAATCTGTTAGTCATCAAACACAGCCCTTCACCCTCACCCTTTGCCCCAGGTACTGATCTACAGTTCTGCTTATTGCTATCCCAGCAAAAAAAAAATAGCTGTTAAGATTTTCGGAAGGGAACATTTCCACAAACAAGAAAACTCACAAATCCTTCTTTCTTGGCTACTAATTTCCATAGTTATTGCATTTTTCTTTTCCTCCTTTTTTAACCACACAGGGGCAATCACACTTCAAACGGCAACAATGAGGCATTTAAGAACCGCTTTTAGTAACAGTCAATTTACAAAGCTGCCTTTTGACCTTGAAGCTTGATCTACATCAAGCTCTCCAAAGGCACTCTTACTGTAAAAAATGCTTTCAGTTCCACTGTGTTTCTCCCCCCCCCCCCTCTTTGCAACAAGAGACACATGTAAGAAGCAGAATCCATTTATAAAACATTCAGGGGACAGCAGGAAGTGGAGGTCATATTTATAAAACCAGCTCAATATGAATTTGACTTTTAATTTCCATGTTTCCAATTTTATTGCCCTCAAGTCAACCTCTTAATAAACTCCAGAATGCTGATGGGAATAAGGAACAGTGAGTCCCTGTTACCAAGCTAAGTAGCAGCTAAGGCATCCATGGCTGGTGTGAAAGCCAAATTAGATGTTGCAGATGACATCTCCATAAAGGCTCTCCTTGATGCATCCCTTAAAGTACAAATAGAGAAATCTCCCAGAATCTAGATTGAATAACTGCAATGTCCATCATGAGTAAAGAGATCAGCCTCCCAATCAAACACAGATTTGCCAACACAATAATTTTTTTCAATTGCTACTTATGGCTGTGAAACCTGGACTCTCAAAAAGGTAGATAGGAGAAGGGTGGACTCTTCGAACTGTGGCACTGGAGACGACTGCAGATAGTCTTCAACTTATGACTACAATTGTTGTTAAGTGAGATATTTGTTGTCAACGCTGCTAACATTGGAAGTTCTTGCTTTGACAACAGATGAAAATGCAGCCATTTTCTCTATGCTTTTAGAATCAGTTGGTGCTGGGAGGGGGGATTGGGATGAGAGTTCAGTTACCCATAATAATAATAACTCTGCCGTGGGAAACCAAGGACAAACTGGGTCCAGAGCTGATAACGTTTGGCGGGCTGGAGAGCTGGGGAGAAAGCCCATGCTTCAAGCTAGTTGGGGAATGTGATTTATGACTGTTTGTTGGAGGTGGGAATTGTACTTTGTTACTTTGTATCCAGGGGAGGGGAATTTAGTTTTTGGGTTCAACTATGTAGTGCCGATACTTGGTTTCCCGAATAAAAGATTCTTTAAGCAAAACAATGCCTCAAAGTTCTTTTGAAGAGTTTCATCTGTCAGAACCATGACATTTGTTAACTGACTTTTGTCCCATTTTATGACTTTTCTTGCCACAACCGTTAAGTGAATCATTGCAGTTGTTAAGTTAGTCACATGGTTGTTAAATGTATCTGGTTTACCCATTAACTTTGCTCGTCAGAAGGCCACAAAAAGGGATAACGTGTCCTTGGGACACAGCAGCAGTCATAAATATAAGTCAGCAGCCAAGCATCTGAATTTTGATCACATGATATGGGGATGCTGCAAAGGTTGTAACTATGAAAAGCAGTTGTAAGTCACATTTTTCAGTGCCATTTTAACTTTGAACAGTCACTAAATGAACTGTTGTAAGTCAAGGACCACCTGTATTATGCATCCCATGGACTGAAAAAATCACAAACAAGGAAGTCCTAGACCAAAGCTCACCAAAAATGTCACTCAAAGTCAAGATCGCCAAACAAGGGTCATCGTGCTTTAGCCATGTCGTGTGAGCAGACTTACTTAAAAAAATCAACCTTGCTGGGAGTGATCAGCAGAAAAAGGTGAAGAGACCACTCTAGTACCTATTGGCTGGACACAGGGATGACCATGACAGAGCTGAAGATGGCAGTGCAAGACAGAGGGGCACAAAGAGTGCTAATCCATAGAATGGCCAAGGGTTGAACAATGACAGATTGAATAATGGTGATCAAAAGGACCTGGCCATGTTGTTTTCTTAGAAGCAATATGGTGGTGATCTATCCTTCTCTTCTACCAGAAGAAGAGCAGGGGCAGAAGAATGCTATAGGGCAGGGGTCTTCAAACTTGGCTCTTTTATGACTTGTGGACTTCAACTACCAGAATTCCTCAGTAAGGTACTCTGGCTGAAGAATTCTGGGAGTTGAAGTCCACAAGTCATAAAAGGGCCAAGTTTGAAGACCCCTCCTATAGGGGCATATTATATCACTCCTCTCTCATAAGATATGCTCTGTACACCTGTAGGACAGTACAGGTTGTAGTTACCACAAACACTCCGTATATCTCACGAGACAATGAAAAAGTATAGATTTTGGAGATTTCAGCAGAGAGGAAAGAGAGTGAGTGATTTGTTCTTTTTTCATCTTGCAACTTCTCCTACCATCAGCTGTGGCTTTGAACACGAGTTTAGTGCTTTTCTGGAACAATAGTAAACCCGTGTTCAAAAATAGCCTAAAGAACAACAGACAGATATGGACATATCTCTCTTTAAAAAGCTTTCAACCATTACTTCTTGTCCATTCTCTGCTCTCTCTCCCACTTTACAATACAGTGATCACCAACTCTGTTGAGCTGTTATTCAGATTGATCCAGGTTTCCAACCAACTTCAAAAAAACAAAAACAGTCTCTTCCACTGCCTAAAACAGAAGGACACTGAAAGATGGTGTCCAAGGACCAAAGAGGAGGAAGCATGCCCTCAGCCAGCTAAAAGAAGCAACTGTGCCAGGCTAATCCCACCTCTAGGAATCATCTGACAGCATCTCCACAAGATGGTTGATGAAGGATATCATCATTGTAATCATGATAAAATTGCTTGAAGGGGAGGCTCTGGTTACATCCATGGAGGGGGGAGCCACCTTAACCCAAGAGCAACTGAAGAGGAGTTAAGGTGTTGACTAGGATCAATGTAAAGGCAACTTCACATTCACATTATCACTGTATCATTGTATTTGTTTGGACAGTGTTGGTATCTGAAGCAATGATTTCAACTGATATTTATATTTAATTTAGTCTTTCACCATGGTATTCTAACTGGATCCAAGATCTTTTTGTAGTCCATCTCGCTATCTTGTAGGAGAACGTCCAAGTGGCTATGTGTAATTGTAGAACCACCACCATGTCACTTTTTGGGCCCACCTGTTGTTTGATAAAGATATTGTATGTTTTATCCATTTATAGTGTAATGAGATCTTTGAAGTTAGTCAAATTTCTTTGTTTCTGATTCAGTCTGTGAGATCTCTAACGTCCATCTTTCCATTACATGTTGCATGACTTGACGTTTTTCTGCATTTGTGTTGCATAAATTGCACAATTCATATCCACAGATGATTGCTGGAAGAACCAACCATTGTGTTGAAGGTATTTGCCCTTCTCCATCTTCTGGATAATTGTTTTCTGCCATCAAAGGCGCCCCATGTTGCTGTTCTCCTGAGTAATATTTCGTGGTGAATTTTGCATAGGGTACAAACGACCACAACTGAGCCTAAAATTTCTGTTGTTAAGTGAAACATTTCTTAAGTGAATTTTGCCCCTTTTGTGACCTTTCTTGCCATGGTTATTAAATGAGTCACCGCAAATGGTAAGTTAGTAACGTGGTTGTTAATCTGGCTTCGCCATTGACTTTGCTAGTCGGAAGGTCACAAAAGGTGATCGCATGACACTACAACCGTTGAAAATAGGAACGAGTTGCCAAGCATCTGAAATTTGATCACGTGGGCCTGGGGATGCTGCAATGGTCGTAAGTGTGAAAATTTTATTTTATTTATTTATTTATTTTATTACATTTATATACCACCCTTTCCCGAAGGACTCAGGGCGGTTTACAGGGTGATTAAAAGCAAAAATACAAAAGTTAAAAACAAATTTTAAAAAATTATATTCGTCCCTGCATAAGTAAAACCCCAGTTAAAATTAAAATTAAAACTAAAATTAAAATTTTCAGCCTGGGCCAGAGAGCTCGAAGAGCCAGGTCTTCAGGTCCCGGCGGAATGAACGGAGGTCGGGGGCAGTCCTAAGCTCCACTGGCAGCTGGTTCCGAAGGGCAGGCGCACCCACTGAGAAGGCCCTATCCCTGGGTGTCGTCCGCCGGCAATCTCTTACCGGCGGCACCCTGAAAAGACCCTCCCTGTGGGAGCACATTGGACGAAGGGAACCTGATGCCGGCAACAGGTGTTCCCTCAGATATCCCGGACCCAAGCCATTTAGGGCTTTATAGGTCATCACCAGCACCTTGAATCTCACCCGGAGGGCAACCGGGAGCCAATGCAGCTCGCGGAGTAGAGGTGTTACATGGGAGTATCGGGAGACCCCCATCACAACTAGCGCGGCTGCATTCTGCACCAGCTGAAGCCTCCGAGTGGTCCTCAAGGGCAGCCCCATGTAGAGAGCGTTGCAGTAGTCTAGGCAGGAGGTCACGAGCGCATGAGTGACTGTGCGTAGGGCATCTCAGTCCAGGTAGGGTCGCAACTGGCGCACCAGGCGAACCTGGGCAAAAGCCCCCCTGGTCACGGCTCCTATATGGTCTCCGAAATTGAGTCGTGAATCCAGGAGGACGCCCAAGTTGCGAGCCCTATCGAGTCACTTTTTTTCAGTACCGTGGTAATTTTGAATGGTCACTAAATGAACTGTTGTACGTCGAGGACTACCTGTATTAATTTCTTGGCCAAGACAGCAGATATATCTTTCTGCTCATGACATGTTTAGGTACAAGTGAAGAAAGAGTCTGAGAAAGAGAAACAGTTCAGATATAAGTTCTGTCTTCATGTCACCATAATCGTTATTGCATTAGCCTGTCAAGAACAGCTGTTCTCTGCTGAACTGAATAATTGCAGAACTCCTAAGAAAAACCAACCAATCTTTGTCACCATCTGGAGGACTGAACTATTACAACATCTCATTCCAATCTCCTTTTAGCTCCACCCTTACCACTTAGCCAGTCTTCTCAGGAAACTATTATAAAAAAAAATCTTTGTAGCTCATTTATTGCATTGTATCAATATCAAACTGTTCCAGTGGCTGACAGTCTCCAGCCTTGATTTTTGGCTTAGCCTCTCTCTCTCTCTCTCTCTCTCTCTCTCTCTCTCTCTCTCTCTCTCTCTCTCTCTCTCTCTCTCTCTCTCTCTCGTTTTCTCCTTTAATTTTGATGCCAAACTGATTTACTTATCAAGTAAAGCCCTGACTTAACCATAGTTTACTGAATAAGCCACCAGATCAGACTTGCAGAACATGCTAATCAGAACAATCACTTTATTTATTCATCAGATTTGAAAAGCTGATTCCAGGATAACTTTGGGTGGTATACAACATTAAAAACAGATTGAAGTAAATATGCAACCAAGAAAAAAAAACCTAATGAACATTGAGTAAAGAGCAAAATAAACACATAACAACATTCCTGTAAGAAGCCACCATGCACGTCCTGGGTTTTGGACGAAAGCCAGGTTTTAAGGGCCCATTTAGATGCAATATGAATCTCTAGGGGACTGTTGCAACAGAGAAGGCCCAATTCCTGTCCCATCAGATGACATTGATAGTAGTAGTAGTAGTAGCAGCAGCAGCAGCAGCAGCAAGAACAACAACAACAACAACAACAACAACAACAATATCTGAGAGGGCTGCCCCAAAGAAGAGGGAGTCAAGCTATTCTCCAAAGCGCCCGAAGGCAGGACAAGAAGCAATGGATGGAAACTAATCAAAGAGAGAAGCAACCTAGAACTAGGGAGAAACTTCCTGATAGTTAGAACAATTAATCAGTGGGTACAACTTGCCTCCAGAAGTTGTGAATGCTCCAACAACCTTGACAACTTTAAGACGTGGATTTCAGGTCTGCTGGCTGAGGAATTCTGGGAGCTGAAGTCCACAAATCTTAAAGTTGTTAAGGTTGCAGACCCCTGGCATGCATAGATAGATAGATAGATAGATAGATAGATAGATAGATAGATAGATAGATAGATAGATAGATAGATAGATAGATAGATAGATAGATAGATAGATAGATAGATGATGGATGGGTGGATGGACCGATGGACGGACGGACCGACGGACGGACAGAAGAAAGATAGATAGATAGATAGATAGATAGATAGATAGATAGATAGATAGATAGATAGATAGATAGATATGCAGGATCACAACAAATTTGCAATTATAATTGCATGTTAGTTAAATACATTTTCTTCATTATATCATCCAAGAACAGGGGAATGGTTGTAACCCTATAATCAGCAGTAGGATTATAGTGTACAAACCATTTAAGTCAGCATGTTCTTTAGTGTACAATTGAAGCAAACAGTACTGTATTGCTAATCTTCCATTTATGCTCCTGCCACAAGCAGCGTGAGTCCAGCAAAACCACTCTGCACACACACTTGGCTTGTTTAAAAACTGGGTTCACCCATCATGCCAAGCCATGGTTTGTTTAGGCATTGCTGAGTGTATAAACCACAACTGTTGGCTAGATCTACACAGCAGACTAAACCATAAACTTTGGTTTGTCAACCACAATTGCTGGGTTCATATTGCACACTAAGACCATACCAGACAAACCACATTATGGCCTCATGCTATGCACAACCCCAGCAATCTCAATTCGTGATTTGCTATGACTGCATGAGCTGTCTATTTACTTTCCATCTTACTGGATGATTTTCAGTAAATCAGCAAATTGCCTTTGCATTGTTTAAAAATAAAAAGAGCTAAAAGATTCCTAATTGTTACTCAAAATTCGGCTATTAAAGTATCTTGACCTACAATTACTCCGGTGCAGCATTGAGCTACATTATGCAAATCATCCTAGTGCAGGGGTCTTGAAACTTGGCCCTTTTATGACTTGTGGACTTCAACTCCAGGAATTTCTCAGTCAGATATGCCCCAGGCGTGCCTGGCTGAAAAATTCTGGGAGTTGAAGTCCACAAGTCATAAAAGGGCCAAGTCTGAAGACCCCTGTCCTAGTGTAATCCTTCCGACATTATCTGCGTTGGGATTCAGTGGAGCCTATAAAATTTTACAGAACGGTACATCTTCCCAGCTATTCTCACTATCCATCAATCAAAAAGGACATAGAACCATGATCTTGTAGGAGCCATTTAGGGTATTGTGGCCAACCTACCCCTCAGCGGAGAAATCTAAATGAAAGCGATGGCTGTCCATCATCTGACTGAACACAATCAACTAAAGGAAACCTCTGTCTGTACAGATAGTCCTTGACTTACAGCCACAATTGAGTCCCAGATTTGTGTTGCTAAGTGAGATGATTGTTAAGTGAGTTTTGCCCCATTTTACAACCTTTCTTGACACTGTTGTTATGTGAATCACTGCAGTTGTTAAGTTAGAGACAAGGTTGTTAAGTGAATCTGGCTTCCCCATTGCCTTTCTTGTCAGAAGGTCACAAAAGTTGATCTCATGACCCCTGGACATTGCAATCATCATAAACATGATCCCATTGCCAGGCATCTGAATTTTGATCACATGACCCTCAGGAGGCTGCAACGGTCGCAAGTGTGAAAGACGGTCCTAAGTTGCTTTTTTTCAGTGCCCTTGTAACTTTGAACAGTCCCTAAATGACCTGTTGTGAGATGAAGATGGCCTGTAATGGACTGTGAGAATAGCCTTGAGGAAAGGAGGATGAGCCACAGTCAAGGCAACAATCAAATAAGAGAAACCTAAGTTCAAAGCAGGAATGCAGTTTGAGAAAGAGTCTTAGACAGGACTCTCCTTAGTTCTCTTTAGGATAAAGGCACCGGGGGGGGGGGAGACATTCCCAGACTTGCAAAACCCCAATTCCTAACTTTGGTGATCAAGTCCAGTCTACCTCAAAAGGCTGACCCTCCCCCTCACTCAGTAATTTAGCCCATAATCAAATTGCTCTTACTATTAGGATGCTTTTTGGCATTTAACCAGAATTTGCCTTCTTGTATAATCTATGATTGTGGATCCTGCACTCTGAGATAATAGAAAACAGCTTTGGGTTGTTTTTTTTCTGTTGTATCTCTGCAGATAGTTAAAAAAAATCTATCCTGTTTCCACCCAGTTTTGACTGCCTAAATCAACCTCATTGTTCTTTTCCGCACTTGTTTCCAGATTTGGTAATAATATTTCTCTCTTTTTTTTTTAAGCCAGACATTGACTCAACTTCTATGGTGGCAACTTAAAATGGCAGATCAGTCACTGCCAATTCCTCCTTGAGTCAGAAAATACAGGTAGTTCTGAAACTTACAACCATTTGTTTAGCCGCCGTTTGAACTTACAACAGCACTGGAAAAAAGTGACTATCCGGTCCTCACACTTACAATCATTGCAGCCTCCCCATGGTCACCCGATCAAAATTTGGGTACTTGGTCACCAACAATGGTTGCAGCATCCCAGGTTCATATTTGTATTTGGCTTTTTTTTCTGATGCCTTTGAGTGTTGATTCGTAATGAAGGCTAAAACCTATGAAGAATTATTGCGGGAATTGGGTATGTCTAGTTTAATGAAAGGGACGCGGTGGCCCAGTGGGTTAGGACGCTGAGCTTGTCGATCAGAAGGTCGGCAGTTTGGTGGGTCGAATCCCGAGTGCCGCGTAGCAGAGTGAGCGCCTGTTACTCGTCCCAGCTTCTGCCAACCTAGCAGTTCGAAAGCACGTAAAAATGCAAGAAGTAAAATAGGGACCACTATGGTGGGAAGATAACAGCGTTCCGTGCGCCTTTGGCGTCTAGTCATGCCAGCTACATGACCATGGAGACGTCCTCGGACAAGCGCTGGCTCTTTGGCTTTGAAACGGAGATGAGCACCGGCCCCTAGAGTCGGAAACGACTAGCATGCATGTGCGGGGGAACCTTTACCTTTACTTTAGTTTAATGAAAAGAAGGAGTAGGAGTGACATGATAGCAGTGTTCCAATATCTAAGAAGCTGTCATAAATAAGAGGGGGTCAACCTACAGTATTCTCCAAAGCACCAGAAGGCAGGACAAGAAGCAACAGGTGGAACCTTATCAAGAAGTGATCCAACCTAGAACTAAGGAGAAAATTCCTGACAGTGACAACAATTAACCATTGGAACAGCTTCCCTTCAGAAGTTTTGGGTACTCCAACACTCAAGGATTTTAAGAAGAGATTGGACAACCATTTGTCTGAAATAGTATAGAGTTACTGCTTGAGTAGGGGGTTGGACCAGAAGACCTCCAAGGTCCCTTCCAACTCTATTATTCTGTTCCATTTTGACAGGTCCCTGCTGTCATCTTGGGAAGATATTAGCAGTGGTTTGCCGTTTGCTTCCTTCCTAGGTCTGAAAGAGGGATTGGCCCAAGGTCACCCAGATAGTTTTATGCCTCCAGCAAAACTAGAACTTCCAGACATGGGGTGGGATGAAGAACAACTATTTTATGCCAGGTTGCACAAAGAGTCGTGGATCAACATTACTCTAAGATTTTGAAATAACTTAAAGGACAAAGCCAGGCTGCGACACCACCATTCACCAGACCTCTCCATGTTTTTCTTTTCTTGCAAATTATCCTTATTCCCACCACATCTGTACAACATATTTAAAAGAGAAAGGGTGATGTGTTTGGGCATGCCGGCATAGCAACTAATTTTACCTAAATGACTGGGAGGCGGTAGGCAAAACAACTGACTCGAGTCATTTGAAGCTGGGAAAAACTATCTCGTAAATTCTCAGCTATTGTGATCTATTTGCTCTTCTCTTCAAAAGAGAAGAAAGACTTCACAGGAGCAAGGTGCAATCATGCAGACAAACCTGCGTAGAAAGATAGTAGGATCTCACAGGTGTTCAATTTAAAGGGTAAATATTGCTATATTTACCAGATGGTTAGCAAAGGATCACTGTCTTCAATTCAGTGCCCTATTTCTTGGGGCAGTCTTTAATACTCCTTCCTTTGTCACAGTTCTGCTTGTCTTCATCAGTGAATCAGTGTCACAGGTCAGCAGTGTTGAGAGCAATGTGAGGCACATCAATCAAATAATAGAATAACAGAGTTGAAAGGGACCTTGGAGGTCTTCTAGTCCAACCCCCTGCTCAGGCAGGAAACCCTATACCATTTCGGACAAATGGCTGTCCAGTCTCTTCTTAAAAACTTCCAGTGTTGGAGCATTCACAGATTCTGGAGGCAGGTTGTTCCATGGGTTAATTGTTGTAACTGTCAGGAAGTTTCTCCTTAGTTCTACATTGCTTCTCTCCTTGATTAGTCTCCATCTGTTGCTTCTTGTCCTGCCTTCAGGTGCTTTGGGGAAAGTTTGTCATGGTTGTAGAATAGCATAGCACACATGTGCAAGATTTCCAAAGAGGCAAAAATTACCTGCGACATTAAAAAAAAGTATAACTGGAAAAAGAACCAACTTGTGAGTCTTCTTCTCTGCTCCAACCTGCTAGGCCTGAGGCTCAGGAAAATCAGCAATCTTCACTTCTGGCTTGGTGCATTCACAAATCCTAGGATCTAATGGTTCATACAGTCTTAAGCTCTTGATTGTAACGCTAGGTTCATATTTAACAAGACCGTGTTCATTCACCGCTTGGTGATGAAAGAAGATATGGACGATGTCTATTACCAATCTTTCCCTAGCCCAGATGTTTGACAAGTCCCATAATTCAGCATGATTTGTAGAGGTTCTGAATTATACACATTGTAAGGCAGCACACTTTGGGAGTATTGATTTGGGTTGATCCTCATTTTACAAGGAAGTGAAAAATGATCCAGGATTATATCCAACATTAGAATTCCAGGTGTTTCAGACTTCTCACCACTGTTAACTTTGACTTTTTTTACCCAGATGTTGACTATTCCTGGCAAAGAATTTTGGCTATGGAAGTCCAAATCATCTGGAGAGGTGTCTATGACAACTTGCCATGGCCAAGTTGCCATAGCCAATTGACCACAGCCCACTTGCCAAGGGACAACTCACCATAGCCAACACACTGCAGGACAATTCGCTGCAGAACAAGAGTTACACTAATATCAAAGAAATGATGAAATAAAAGCATTAAAGCAAGGATGCAGAAAGAGAGACAGAATGAAATGTGAATGACAAAAATTAAAATATTTTTTTAATTTATTTTAAATAATTAAAATGAGTTGTTAAATTGCCCCGCAACGAGTTGTCCTGTGGCGAGCTGGCCAAACGAGTTGACTGCAGTTGATTGTCCCATTCCGTCTGGAGAGAGTGAGGTAAGAAAGGATGTTATTGGGTATTTCATAATAATAATAATAATAATAATAATAATAATAATAATAATAATAATAATAATAATAATAATAATAATAATAATAATAATAATAAGAAGAAGAAGAAGAAGAAGAAGAAGAAGAAGAAGAAGAAGAAGAAGAAGAAGAAGAAGAAGAAGAAGAAGAAGAAGAAGAAGAAGAAGAAGAAGAAGAAGAAGTTGTTGTTGTTGTTGTTGTTGTTGTTGTTGTTGGTAGGGACCTTGGAGGTCATCTAGTCCAACCCCCTGCTCAGGCAGGAAACCCTATACCATTTCAGGCAAATGGCTGTCCAGTCTTTTCTTAAAAACTTCCAATGTTGGAGCATTCACTTCCAGTGTTGGAGCATTCACTTCCAGTGTTGGAGCATTTCTCAACCTTGGCAACTTGAAGATGTGTGGACTTCAGCTCCCAGAATTCCTCAGCCAGCCATGTTGTGGAATTTTGGGAGTTGAAATCCAGCAGTCTTAAAGTTGCCAAGGTTGGACACCCCAGTTTAGAGGTTCTCCTTATGAGTCACTTCAATGTTACATCATAACTGATGTAACCGCTTCCTTGTTCCGTGTCAAACTTCCGCCCACGGGCCGGATGCATCATGGCAAAACCACGCCCACCCCATTGCTGGCAATGGAAAAAAAGTTGCAATACGTCATGACACGTCACACGACGTTGTGAGTTTGACACCCCTGATTTATGTGCTCTTCAGTCTCCACAAAAAAAAAACTGTGTTCCTTTTTTGTTTGAAAAGAGTTTGGTCCTAAATAAAGAATAGTTTCTTGAAATTCAGAACAGGGGGCAAGGAATTGGAATGCATGGATTTCCAGATGCTGCTAAGTTATCATTCTTAGCATCCTTCATTATTTGCTAAGGTCTTCTAGGAGATATGGTCCAATATGAAGGACAACAACCAGAGACGAGGTTGGAGGGGAGAAGGGGAATGTTCTCACTAAATTTACTTTAATCCCTCCTCTATTTTTTCTGATTAAATTATTAATTAAAGGTAAAGGTTCCCCCGCACATGCGTGCTAGTCGTTTCCGACTCTAGGGGCCGGTGCTCATCTCCGTTTCAAAGCCGAAGAGCCAGCGCTTGTCCGAGGACGTCTCCGTGGTCATGTGGCCGGCATGACTAGACGCCAAAGGTGCACGGAACGCTGTTACCTTCCCACCGTAGTGCTCCCTATTTTTCTCCTTGCATTTTTACGTGCTTTCGAACTGCTAGGTTGGCAGAAGCTGGGACGAGTAACAGTCGCTCACTCTGCTATGCGGCACTCGGGATTTGACCCGCCAAACTGCCGAATTAGGCTGGTTCAAACAAGCTGCCTATTCTTTGGCCGTCCTGCCAAGACTTGGGCTAGCTTACAGGTCTTTACATTAAGATGCTTATTGATTTTAGGTCTTGCCAGTGGTGGGATTCAAATATGTGAATAACTGGTTCTCTGTGTGGATGCTGCTTCCGGAAGTCCGTTCTGGGCCTGGGCAACAAAAAGTAGCTACCGGTTCTGCCAAACTGGTGTGAACTAGCTGAATCCCATCACTGGGTCTTTCTTGTTTAGAAAAAAAAATTGTGCTTTCTGAGTTTTGCAAGATGAAAGCTCCCTCTGCTGGTACAAAATTTGATTTCTTTTTCAGCTGAAGGAGAAAGCGGGGGGGGGGGAGAAATGCAACAAATAGTAAAGCTTTTCAAAACTGATATTTCAGGGCTTCGTTTACCATTAACAAGGCAGGTGGAAGTTTCTTTTCTGATTCGCAAAATAATTTCATCAGGATTTTGAATTTGACCCAAATGTTTGACCAGAACTGGTGCAACCAGATCCAAGCTGCATCAATTCAAAGGACTACTAATTGGTAGTTCTCACTTAACAATTTGTCTCACTTAGCAACATAAATTTTGGGGTCAATTATGGTCGTAGGTCGAAAGTTACCTGCACTTCCCATCCCAAACTAGAGGTAGTTCAGAAAGGCTTCTACAGCCAATCTTTCGATGAAATGGAAACCATGGCGACTGTTCGATTTTAAAAAAAATCAGTTTTCTTGGACTTGCTTCCAGAAGCTTCCAGAATTTCCAGCCACTAAGGCCTGGCTGGGAATCTAGAGGGCATTGGTTGGGAAAGATGAGAAGTGTGGGATCCTATTAATCTATGGGTAGAATTATAGGTTAATATTGTACAGATAAAACATTTCAAGTTGAGCCAACCATGTCTCTTTTCCTTTGGTTATATCAACTATGAGAAGTTAACCAGAATTCAATTTAATTATGGCTGCATTTACATACTATGCCAAAGAAAAAGATTGATTGGTGAAGACACACAGGTCTTTAAGTAGTCTTAGATTAATTTTATTGTCGCTGAATTTGGAGCTTTGGCTGTTGAAGATTTATAAAAATCCAAACATATAATCAAGTTTTGTTGTGTCATTAAATTCTGTTTTGCATAAATCAGCATTTGATTGAAGTGATTTACATAAATACAATTTTAAAAAACATAAATCAGATGACATGGTAACCTCAATCTTCGGTTATAGAGCAATAGGGTCTGTGGTTTGCATATTCTCCCTCACTTTTTTTGTCTTGGTGCCTTATAAGAACAAAACTATTATCCAATATATAGAAATTAGGTGTTGTGGCTTAAAATAAATTCTAAGCTAATGCTAAAATAACCATTTACAAATCCTGGATTATTTACTTGACTTCTTTAATAAATGGCAATTTATTTTAAACTGTTATACATTATTTCCATATAATATGTAGCTTAAGTGAGTCAAATCAACTCAAGCAAAATGGAATTCTAATTTATTCTTTGTTTATTTATTTTTATTATTTTTTTTATTTTATTAGACTTATATACCGCCCTTTCCCGAAGGACTCAGGGTGGTTTACAGGGTATTTAAAACAAAACCAGTACAAAAGTTAACAACAATTAAAAAAAATTAAATCATCCCTAAAATTAAAAACCCCAGTTAAAAATTCTCAGCCTGGGCCGGAGAGCTCAAAGAGCCAGGTCTTCAGGTGCCGGCGAAATGAACGAAGGTCGGGGGCAGTCCTAAGCTCCACAGGCAGCTGGTTCCAGAGGGCAGGTGCACCCACAGAGAAGGCCCTTCCCCTGGGTGTTATCCGCCGGCAGTCTTTTACCGGCGGCACCCTGAGAAGACCCTCCCTGTGTGAACGCACTGGACAAAGGGAGCTTGATGCTGGCAGCAAGTGTTCCCTCAGATATCCCAGACCCAAGCCATTTAGGGCTTTATAGGTCATCCCCAGCACCTTGAATCTCACCCGGAGGGCAACCGGAAGCCAATGCAGCTCGCGGAGTAGAGGTGTTACATGGGAGTATCGGGAAAACCCCATCACAACTTCAGCACCAGCTGAAGCCTCCAAGTGGTCCTCAAGGGCAGCCCCATGTAGAGAGCATTGCAGTAGTCTAGATGGGAGGTCACGAGCGCATGAGTGACTGTGCGTAGGGCATCTCGGTCCAGATAGGGTTGCAACTGGCGCACCAGTCGAACCTGGGCAAAAGCCCCCCTGGTCACGGCTCCTATATGATCTTCAAAATTGAGCCGTGAATCCAGGAGGACGCCCAAGTTGCGAGCCCTATCAACGGTGGGGGTAACACCTCACCCCCCATCGTTTAGTCATGTAGGAGAAGGAATAACAGAATAACAGATATGGAAGGGATATTGGAGGTCTTCTAGTCCAACCCCCTGCTCAAGCAAGAAACCCTATACCAGGGGTAGGCAACCTTGGCTCTTTTATGACTCATGTATTTCAACTCCCAGAGTTCCTGAGCCAGCAAATGGTTGCTCAATCTCTTCTTTAACATCTCCAGTGCAGGAGCACCCACAACATCTGGAGGCAAGTCTTTCCACTGATTAATTGTTCTAACTGTCAGGAAATTTCTCCTTAGTTCTAGGTTGCTTCTCTCATTGATTGGTTTCCATCCATTGCTTGTTGTCCTGCCTTCAGGTGCTTTGGAGAATAGAATGACCCCCTCTTCTTCATGTCAGCTCCTTAAATATTGGAACACTGCTATCATGTCACCCCTCATCCTTCTTTTCATTAAACTAGACATACCCAGTTCCTGCAATTATTCTTCATGCATTTTAGCCTCCAGTCCCCTAAACATTTTTGTTCCTCTTCTCTGCACTCTTTCTAGAGAAAGGGTCTTCAAACTTGGCCCTTTTATGACTTGTAGACTTCAACTCCCAGAATTCCTCAGCCAGCGTGACTATTTCGTTTTCTGGCTAATAGTTTGGTCCAGTGGTTAAGGCACCAGGGTAAAAACCAGGAGTCTGTGAGTTGTAGTCCTGCATGAAAGTCAGCTGGGTGACTTTGGGCCAGTCACTCTCTCTCATCCTACAATGTCAGGCTCTGGCAATAAGCCTGATGGTGGTGGTGGTGGTGATGATGATATTGATTATGATGATTATGATGATGGAGGAGAAGGAAGGAAGGAAGGAAGGAAGGAAGGAAGGAAGGAAGGAAGGAAGGAAGGAAGAAAGAAAGAAAGAAAGAAAGAAAGAAAGAAAGAAAGAAAGAAAGAAAGAAAGAAAGAAAGAAAGAAAGAAAGAAAGAAAGAAAGAAAGAAAGAAAGAAGGATGACTATTACTTTCTGGTTAATCAAAGATGGGTATAGTATGTATGCTGAGAGCAGAGTTGAATACACAAACACCTGTCAGGGATACCTTCACAACCTGCCTCCAGAAGTGGTGAATGCTCCAACACTGGAAGTTTTTAAGAAGAGACTGGACAGCCATTTGTCTGAAATGGTATAGGGTTTCCTGCCTGAGCAGGGGGTTGGACTAGATGACCTCCAAGGTCCCTTCCAACTTATTATTATTTTTTTTTTAATTATTATTATTATTATTATTATTATTATTATTATTATTATTATTATTATTATTATTATTATTATTATTATTATTATTATTATTATTATTATTATTCCAAGCGCACCTTTTCCTAGAATAACACCATCTGTTGAAAATAGCCTTGCAAGCCCAGGAAAACAGATTCCTAAATGATGGTGTTTCCAACTGCTATTATGAGAATGCCTGCTTGTACTGCACAACAGATTTTTGCATTTCACCTCTGAATTACTGCATGGCACTAGTGAGTAGCTTATAACTTGATTGTAAGGACGGGCCCTAATGTGTGTAGCAATTTAAAAATGCAGAAAATGATAGTTGTATATCAAATGCAAACTAAAGAGTAGCCACTGTGGTTGCTAGGGAGGATTCTAAGGACTACAAGAACTTGTAGCTGATTCAAATTCTGCACCAGACAGGTTAGGTCTCTTTTGCATCATGACACATAAAACAACATCATGCTGCAAGGAAGAACTACTCATAGCAGGTAATTTATCTCTTAGGGAACCTTAGCTTACTTGACAGATCTTCCCATTGAGAAATCTAAGAGTTCCCTAAAACACAATTGGGAAACCACCATTATATCCCCTGCACTTAACTTGGCTGTTATTTAAAGGAGAACCAAATATAATATTTCATTTAAACCCTTCCCCCTCCTGCTGAGCAGCAGAATTATGCCTCCAGACTAGTATTGGGGGGGGGGGGAGAGAATATAAAAACACACTGAGAAAGCTGAGAAAACCCCATGTAGTATTTTGCTTGGCTTTTAGCCTGACGTTTGTAGTGAGAATGAGGGCTCCATGGATGTGTTTCCCATTAACTTTTTTTTAAAAGCTATTTAAACTTCATTCATCCAAGACCCCAAAAGAGAGAATTCAACGGTTTTATCAATTTGATCCTGAACATCATTCAATTTCTTGGCTCAGTTTCCACCCAGATTACCATTCCAGGGAGTGTAGTCATAACAACCTGAGTTCTAGGTTATGCAGATATTGTCTACCCGGATTTTGAATTCCTAGAGGACCCATTCATCTCCATAGACAGAATAACAGAATTGGAAGGGACCTTGGAGGTCTTCTAGTCCAGTGGTCCCCAACCTTTTGGACTCCAGGGATCAGTTCTGTGGAGAGAGGTTTTTTCAGCGGAGTGGAGGGGCCATGGTTTCACATGCTGTCTGCATCCCTCACATGCATGGATGGGGCTTTGCTCATTTGTGCAGCCCGATCGCTGGCGTGCCGCGGACCGGTAGTAGTCTGCACCCCAGGAGTTGAGGACCCCTGTTTTAGTTCAATCCCCTGCTGAAGCAGGAGGCCCTATACCATTTCAGGCAAATGGTTGTCCAGTCTCATCTGGGCCCGGATTATTTACGGGAGTACCTTTTGCCGGCGTTAACTTCCCATTGTCCTGTGCGCTCCCACAGAGAGGGCCTCCTCAGGGTGCCGTCGGTCAGGGAATGTCGACTGGCGGCCCCCAGGGGAAAAGCATTCTCTGTGGGCGCGCCTGCCCTCTGGAATCAGCTCCCTGTTGAGCTCCGGATGGCTCCCGACCTTCGCTCTTTTCGCCGCGACCTGAAGACTTGGCTATTTGAACTTGCCGGCCTGGACTGAGGGATTGGGGTTTTAGATTTTAAATTTTAAATTTTAGAACGTGTTTTATTGTTTAGGGCTACTTGGTTTAATTTATTTTAATTTTTGTATATTATGTGTTGTATATAGTGTTTTAATTGCCCTGTACACCGCCCCGAGTCCTTCGGGAGAGGGGCGGTATATAAATCCAAATAATAAATAAATAAATAAATAAATAAATAAATAAATAAATAAATAAATAAATAAATAATAAATAAATAAATAAATAAATAAATAAATAAATAAAAGCCTCCAATGATGGAGCGCCCACAACTTCTGAAGACAAGCCGTTCCACTGGTTAATTGTTCTCACTGTCAGGAAGCTTCTCCTTAGTTCTAGATTGGAGCGTTATGGGCTGGTGAGAAGTCCACAGTGCATGCTTCACTAAAAACATACTTTGTTCTCCTTGAATAGTTGTGGAAAATTTCTGTCCTCCAAAAAAATATGAACAACCAAGTGTGGCTTTGCCTAGATTCCTCTTGGGATGCAGTGAGTCAATAAGATATTGAAATTAAAATACTGATCCATATAATAAATCCTTTCATTCAAGAGACTATTTTAGACTAACAACTCAAACATAGACCTGACATTACTTTGGGGTAGTTTTTTAAATACAGTTCAAAGTGGCAACAGGGCTGAAAAAGGTGATCTACAATCAGTCCTTGACTTATGACAGTTGCAACATCCCTGTGGCCACTTGGCCAAAACTCAGGCACCTGACAACGGGCATATATTTATGATGATTGCAGTGTCTCAGAATCACATGGCCATCATTTGCGACTTTCCCAGAGGGCTTCCACTAAGCAAAGTCAATGGTGGAAGCCAGATTCACTTAAGGACTGCATGATTCGCTTAACAACCATAGCAGAAAGGTTTGTGAAATCAGAGGCAGCTCACTTAACAACCACATCACTTAGCGATGGAAGTTCTAGTCCCAATTGTGGTAATAATTCAAGGATTACCTGTGTAATAAGAATTTATTATATGAATCAGAATTTTAATTTCAAGAACTTATTCACCCACTACATTCCAAGAGGAATCCAGAGAAAGTCACACTTGGTTCTTCATATTCTTTGAAGGACAGACATTTTCTATTTGGGGAGGGGGGGGAGTATGCTGTTTGTGAAGCATGCACTGCTGACTTCTTACCAACTTACAATGGCCCAACCTAGAACTAAGGAGAAATTTCCTGACAGTTAGAACAATTAATCAGTGGAATGGCTTGCCTTCAGAAGTCATGGGTGCTCCATCACTGGAGATTTTAAAGAAAAGATTGGACAACCATTTGTCTGAAATGGCACAGGGTCTCCTGCTAGAGCAGGGGGTTGGACTAGAAGACCTCCAAGGTCCCTTCCAACCCTATTATTCTATGTTCATCTATATTGGAATTCATGTTGTAAAGGGGCATATGGGTATTCTCAAGCATAGAACAGCTGCAGGACGGTAACAGAATTTAGAGTCCTCCCAAACTGGGTTAAATTCTGAAATCTGCACAACCCAGTGATAAACTGAACAGCACATGGATATAAAACTATGCAATATGAGAACTCTTTTCCAAACAATGAAGTAGCTAAGAGCAGGGGGTTGGACTAGATGACCTCCAAGGTCCCTTCCAACTATTATTATTATTATTATTATTATTATTATTATTATTATTATTATTATTATTATTTCAAAAAACTCAGTTGTGTTCTCAATACATGGCAAAAGAGAGAACACGAGTGAGGTTCCAAAGCAATGCTGACAATTTTGGTGATTCTTTACTAAGTATATTTTCCAGGAAGTAGTAATGGCTGTTATGACCACAATGTCTTGGTCTGGGCCAGTGTTTTTCAACCTGAGCCATTTTAAAGATGGGTAGACTTCAACTCCCAGGATTCCCCAGCCCGTGACATGGGCTGGGGAATTCTGGGAGTTAAAGTCCATCCCTCTTAAAGTGGCTCAGGTTGAGAACCACTGATCTGGGCCATAAAAAGACTATTCCTATAATGTCAAATGCTTCTTCATCTCATTTACTAAGGTTTTATTGGGTTCTATTCTACTATTTCTCAAGAGAGAGAGAGAGAGGGGAAAAATGTATCCTGGGAGTGCATCTGTCAGGAGCAATAAATAAATATTTTCTGCCTGCTGAACAAATTGTATTTCTGATCCTGCCATGAGGCGGATTTTGATTGTTGTCCGAAACTGTCACAGAATCCTTGGAACCATCCAGTTCTCTCTCACAAGCAGTTTCCCCCGTTCATGTCAGATATTTTCTTGAGGGCCAACCCCCACTTTTTCTCAAGGCCTCTGTAACCTTACAACAAATGCAGGCTCAGGGGAAACAGGACAGCCATAGAGCCAAATCTAAGCCTTCTTCTGCATTGGGTTACACAAAAAAAGGCTAAACATTTCTATCCCCAAGGGAATTTGCATAGTGAAAGATACATGAGAAATTAATTCAGATCAATTCACTGAAGGAATTCTTCCTTTGGCAGACAACAGGCTATGCAAAAACTGTGGGAATGCTGTCTATTGCATTCCAGATTCTGAAAAACTATAGTTTCCAGACAGTATAATATGAAGCATGTAGCCAAATTTCTGATAGCTTCGTGTCACCATGGTTACAACTACCAAGTGAGTTTATTCCCCTGGGAATTCTTACGCTTAAAAGCGTTTTGGAATCTTAAAGAGCATGAAGAGATTTGGGGTGTGGGGTCCTTGGTGTTCTCTGAGCTGGGCTTGTTTCCTTGCAGACGTTTCATTACCCAACTAGGTAACATGATCAGTGCATCAAGGGGTATAGAAAGCAGTAAGACTGGAGGTAGCAGGAATCGGAATGGTTATGTTAGCTGGAGATTCCCTGGTGCAAGCACAGTTCATTTTGGTCTTAGGAGACTGAACAAGACTGGCTAGGAAAGAGAGAATGACTGAACAAAAGCTAAGAGTGAGAAGGGTTCATAAAAGGGCAAAATGCTCAATAATGAAACAGAAAATAGGACATCGTGGCTCACCACCTGCGATTCGTGTATTTAGATCAGACATCGGGATACAAAAATATGAGGGTAGAGGCTACCTTACAATGTAGCTCATTATTTTGCGTAATCTTGGCTTGCTGCAAAGATCTCTGGGTGGAATCATAGAGTTGGAAGCAATCTCAGGGGTCTGCTTGTCTAATTCCCTACTCAAGGCCATCCTGGTCAAATGGTTGTCTAATCTCTTCTTGAAAACCTCCAGCGATGGAGCACCCACAACTCCGGGAGGCAAGCTATTCCATTGATTCATTGTTCTCACTGTTAGTAAATTTCTCCTTAGTTCTAGAATGGATCTCTCTTTAACCAGCTTTCAACCATTACTTCTTGTCCTCCCCCCCCCCCTCTCTCTCTCTCTCTCTCTCTCTCTCTCTCTCTCTCTCTGTTATGTATCCAGGTGAAGAGAACACATACACACTTACATAGCAGTCACCACCAGGGGGCATTGAACTGTAACTGTTTTGGCAGGAACCCAGTTTCGGCGGGAAACAGAGGTTCAAACCGATTGGCCGGCTGCTCACCTGGCCAGGTATAAAAGGAGGGCAGGTAACCCCTATTCCCCAGTACAGTCACTTCCACCGAATAAAAATCTGCCATGCTGTACTCATCGTCTCGGCGCCTTCCTGCTCTCCAGAACCCACAACACATCTCACACATCTCTCTCTCTCTCTCTCTCTCTCTCTCTCTCTCTCTCTCTCTCTCTCTCTCTCTCTCTCTCTCTCTCTCTCTCTCTCTCCTCCCCCCCCCCCCCGGCAACCAGCCGGCAACCAGCTGGCTCTCTGCCAAAGGTCTTTAACTGATTTCTTGCAAAAGATTTTTAGAATTTGACCAAGAGTGAACATATTTCACAAAGCATCCATGAAGCTACCACAGCAAAGCTGAAAATTAATTTACAGGCTCTCCCCTGTTCCTTTTTAATGTGATTTTATTTTTTATTTTTTTTATAAATACCAATCACATGGACAACTAGCCAGGCCAGTTGTTAGCTGGATTCTCTGTTTCTTATGTCCCAAATAAGAAGACAGAGTAGCAAAAAGTACTGCAGTTTTGCTAAGATCGTGGGAAAGAAACGTTGGAAAAAAGGATACTGTCTTATTTAAATAATCTGAAGCTTTCCTCCCTACATTTCTGAGTGTTTGAGAGGTTTTAAGGAGGAAACTGGGTTTGTTATTCCTTGCAGATTAAGGAGATTATTATTCCCCTTCCAGACTCTTGGATGCAGAGATTCCATCTTTTTTGTGTGTCACCATTCCTGAGCAAGGGTGAGATTCAGCCAGTTCGCACCACTTCGGCAGAACCGGTAGCTAATTTTTTTGTTGCCCAGGCCCAGAATGGACTTCCGAAAGGGGCATCCACACGGAGAACCGGTTGTTCACATATCTGAATCCCACCACTGTTCCTGAGCCTTGGAATTCCATTGGATAGTGAGCCATTTTTTCCCCTCGTACAAAGTTCTCCTTGTTTTCCGGAAAACACTGATCCAGACTTAGCGGGCCTTTTTCTCTTATCCAACTGATAAGTAGGAAGTTCTGGGAACAGGCAGGAAAGACACTTGATCCATCCACTTCACCATATCTCAGATCAATTCTCACGGAGGAAGTTCTCATTAGAAACCATTCCAGAAGATGGTATCTTTCCTGAAGGACTTGTCAACACAGCCTCAACTTTCAATCAGGTCTTATTTATGTTCACTCTACACCCAACTCAATTATATTATTCTCTTACTGATGGTGCTTGTCCCCAGGCAAGCAATAGTGTTTATCATCAGCAAACAATGAATGTATATATGCAGTATCAAAGCAACATATCTGGGTTGCATATATTTGAAATGTTGTTTTAATCCAGAATTAAATGTGGTATTAATTTATTTGTCCATAATCACCTTTCAGGGAAACTTATCCTCCGTGATCTGCCATCAGTATGTCTAATATTTGTACTACTTTTAGCTATATAATAATTGACTATGGCAGGTCTTGACAGTTTTGAGGATTATTATGTGTGTAATAGTCTGTTTTTCTGATTTGATCATTTGGGGTTTTTGTTGTACACTCCCATGCTTCATGTGGAATGAGGCCACATATACATAAATGATCTTTGAGAAATTTGGAAATGCATCCAATTGTGCCAGGGGGCGAAACAAAATATGTGGTTGCCATTTTCGTGGCAGCTGTGTGCATATTGCATCTATTTGATGGTACAAAACTTGATGGTTAGTGAAATTCACTCTATATTGAACCTTCTCAGGGGTTCACCAAATACCCCACGGTTTCAAATTCTCTATTTGCTACAAATCACATTGCTCATGTCACTTGCTCAGTGATGTTGTGATATCAGTACAACACCAGAGTGATTTCCACAGTTTGAGATTTTCTTAAGCCCTTTACGGCAGAGGTCCCCAACCTTTTGGGCACCAGGGACTGGTTCTGTGGAGAGAGGTTTTTCTGCAGACCAGAGTGTGCATGGTTTTGTGTGCTGCCCGCATCCTGCAGATGTGCCCTTGCTTGTTTGTGCAGACCAATTGCTGGCATGCAGTGGCGTGGTACTGGTTCGTGAACCGGGGGTTGGGGATTCCTGTTTTACTGCATGCTGATGAGACAAGTCACTTCTTAATTCAAATGTTAACCGATAAAGGAAATAAGACACGGCCTATTCAGCAGAGCAGGTGGTTCCCATGGAACTTGATTGGGTGCAGTTTTGCTCTTCTGCAGGCACACATGGTTTTATTGAACCCATCTGTTTGCTTCTTTCTTCCAGTTTTAAGACCACCCACTTATTAATTGACCCTGAAGAGCTTAAAAAAGGTAAAGGTTCCCCCGCACATGCATGCTAGTTGTTTCCAACTCTAGGGGCCGGTGCTCATCTCCGTTTCAAAGCCGAAGAGCCAGCGTTTATCCGAGGACAGCTCCGTGGTCATGTGGCCAGCATGACTAGACGCCAAAGGCTGTTACCTTCCCACCGTAGTAGTCCCTATTTTTCTACTTGCATTTTTACGTGCTTTCGAACTGCTAGGTTGGCAGAAGCTGGGACGCATAACAGGTGCTCACTCTGCTACGCGGCACTCGGGATTCAACCCGCCAAACTGCCGATCTTCTGATCGACAAGCTCAGCGTCCTAACCCACTGAAATACAAAATAAAATTTCACCTGGAGGTGTAGTGGGAGGCGTGGAAGACTTTGGGGGATGTGGGAAAGAGATGCTGGCTAGGAAATAATCAGGAAAGAGGAGAGGAAACCCTCTAGGGCTTAGAGGTCAGAGGAAAAAACTAGACTGATGTCAGATCTCCTGGGTAAATCAGACAGAAAACACAACTAGATGAGTCCCAAAGGTGCTTTTTTTTCATGAGGCAACTGGACTTTCTTGTTTTTCTTTGAAGACGTTTCGCTTCTCATCCAAGAAGCTTCTTCAGCTCTCTGTGACTGGATGACTGAGAGTCTCCATAGACACAACTCGACGAATGAGCTCGAACGTATTTGAACATTAGCAGAACCCTGCAAGTCTGAAAGTGTAAACTACTCACTGCCAGTTTTAACCGTTTGATTCATTAGGGGCAGACCTGGGCATTTTTTTAGCCTACGGGTCACATCCAGCCCATGGGTGGTCCTGTTCTGACCCACGGCATTGGAGGCATGGGGGGGAGGTGTTGGTGGTGCATCGAGAAAGGATGGGACACTGGTGCAGGGGTGGCAGCAATGGGAGGGGCAGCAGCAGCCCTCCTCAATAGTCCCAGTTTCTCATGTGGCCTCTTGGGAAAATTAATTGCCCTGCATTAAGATGAGGCCTTTCTAAGTTCCTTCCTCCGGCCACTAAGCCACTGTGGGAATCTTCCCTCTTTTGTCTAATTCAGACATGTCAAACACAAGGCCCGGGGGCCGGATCCGGCCCGTGAAGTGGTTTCATGTGGCCCGCAAAGCCATCCTGGAAACAGTGAGGGAACGGCCCCCATTGCCTTGGCCCTGGCCCAGAGACCCTCCTCCTGCCAGAGACCCTCAGATCTGTCCCACTCCTGCCCAAGCCCCCATAGGCACCCTTGATGCGAACGATGTAGAGCTGGCCATGCCCACCCAGTAGGCCATACACAGTCTAGCCACGCCCAACCTGGCCATACCCACCTGGCCCCTTGAGGGCAACCGCAATGCTGATGCGGCCCTCAATGAAATTGAGTTTTACACCCCTGGTCTAATTGCTTCCTAGGCATCATCACTTTTCCTCATTCCCCCAAAGTCCTCCACACATTCCATTACCCCCGGCCAGTTCGATATAAAATTTCAACAAAAACAAACCATATTGGGGACAACTAACCTTTGAAATGCACCCTTCGGTCCATGCAGCGCCCTGGCCCAGGACCTGGGTGAAACAAACCAACCAAGCAGGTTTTTCAAGGCCCTATGAAAAGCTGGCAGGGCCAGGGACATGCCGTTTCATAGGGCAGGTATGGCAACCCACAGAGGAGGGATGCCATGGGCCCCATTGGCCAGAGTATTCTGGCTGGTGGGGTCCAGAAAAAGGGGCCTTCTCTCCCGTTGGTTCTGCACTTTGGAACATCTTGCCCCTCCCTCCCCAAGTGAGGTCCTCTCAAACCTTCCTCACTATCCACAAGAGCCTAAAGATCTGGCTCCACCAGTTGGCTTGGGGGTCCAAAGAAGGGGCTTCTGGTTGCGAGTAGTTTAGAGATTAATATCATTAATATCATCCAAACTCCCTCCCTCCCCATCTTTTAGCTATTGCATTTTGTATTTTTATACATTTGTAGTTTTGTATTTAAGGGACGCGGTAGCTCAGTGGGTTAGGACGCTGAGCTTGTCGATCAGAAGGTCGGCAGTTTGGCGGGTCGAATCCCGAGTGCCGCGTAACAGAGTGAGCGCCTGTTACTCGTCCCAGCTTCTGCCAACCTAGCAGTTCGAAAGCATGTAAAAATGCAAGTAGAAAAATAGGGACCACTACAGTGGGAAGGTAACAGCGTTCCATGCGCCTCTGGCGTCATGCCGGCCACATGACCACGGAGACGTCCTTGGACAAGCACTGGCTCTTCGGCTTTGAAACGGAGAGGAGCACCGGCCCCTAGAGTCGGAAACGACTAGCATGCATGTGCGGGGGAACCTTTACCTTTACCTTTAGTTTTGTATTTACATAGTTTTATTTTTTTTTAATATTGTAAGCCACCCAGAGTTACCCTGTGGTAAGATGGAAAGGCAATAAATTGATAAACAAATAAAGAGAGAAGACATGTCTCCCAGAAGGCAAGACATGAAGCCATGAATGGAAACTAATCAAGGACAGAAGCAACCTGGAATTAAGGAGAAACTTTCTAACAGTGAGGACAATTAACAAGTGGAAGAGAAGAGATTGGACAGTCATTTGTCCGGAATGGATAAGGTCTCCTACTTGAACAAGGGGTTGGACTAGAAGACCTCTAAGGTCCCTTCCAGCTCTATTTGGACTGATTGGTTGGATGATGGCATTGTTTTATTGATCAGACAGTCACCCCAAAATCCTAAGCCTGTGCCATTTGTTGTTGTTGTTGTTGTTAGTTGCGAAGTCGTGTCCGACCCATCGCGACCCTATGGACAATGTTCCTCCAGGCTTTCCTGTCCTCTACCATCTTCTGGAGTCCATTTAAGCTCACGCCTACTGCTTCAGTGACTCCATCCAGCCACCTCATTCTCTGTCGTCCCCTTCTTCTATTGCCCTCAATCTTTCCCAGCATTAGGCTCTTCTCCAGTGAGTCCTTCCTCCTCATTAGGTGGCCAAAGTATTTGAGTTTTAGCTTCAGGATCTGGCCTTCTAAAGAGCAGTCAGGGTTGATCTCCTCTAGGACTGACCGGTTTGATCGCCTTGCAGTCCAAGGGACTCGCAGGAGTCTTCTCCAGCACCAGAGTTCAAAGGCCTCAATTCTTTTGCGCTCAGCCTTTCTTATGGTCCAACTTTCACTGCCATACATTGCAACTGGGAAGACCATAGCCTTGACTATACGCACTTTTGTTGACAGGGTGATGTCTCTGCTTTTTAGTGTGCTGTCTAGATTTGCCATGGCTTTCCTCCCCAGGAGCAAGCGTCTTTTAATTTCTTGACTACAGTCCCCATCTGCAGTGATCTTGGAGCCCAGGAAAATAAAATCTGTCACTACCTCCATTTCTTCCCCATCTATTTGCCAGGAATTGAGAGGGCCGGATGCCATGATCTTGGTTTTCTTAATGTTTAGTTTCAACCCAACTTTTGCACTCTCCTTCTTCACTCGCAACAAGAGACTCTTCAGTTCCTCTTCACTTTCTGCCATTAGAGTGGTATCATCTGCATATCTTAGGTTGTTGATATTTCTTCCAGCAATCTTAATTTCAACTTTTGATTCATCTAGCCCTGCCTTTCTCATGATGTGCTCTGCATATAAGTTAAATAGGCAAGGCGACAGTATACAGCCTTGCCGGACTCCTTTCCCAATTTGGAACCAATCAGTGGTTCCGTGTCCAGTTCTCACTGTTGCTTCTTGGCCCGCATATAGGTTTCTCAAGAGACAAATAAGATGTTCTGGTACTCCCATCTCTTTAAGAACTTGCCACAGTTTGTTATGATCCACACAATCAAAGGCTTTAGCATAGTCAATGAAGCAGAAGTAGATGTTTTTCTGGAACTCTCTAGCTTTCTCCATGATCCAGCGTATGTTGGCTATTTGATCTCTAGTTCCTCTGCCTCTTCGAAATCCTGCCTGTACTTCTGGTAGTTCTCGATCCACATACTGCTGGAGTCTAGCTTGTAGGATTTTAAGCATAACTTTAGAGTGTTGTAAATCAGGGGTCCTCAACCTGCGGTCTGCAGACTGGTACCGGTCCACGGCCTGTTGGGAACTGGTCCATGCAAGGGACAGGTGTGAAGCTTTATTTGCACATGCATGGGATTTAGGTTGCCCACACAAAACCATCCCCCACCTGCTGCCACCACCACTGCCGCCGCCAATCCATAGAGCTAGAAAGGTTGGGGACCACTGCCATAGGTGACCACCAACACCTGGAATTGTACATGGAAACCCATTGATAATCAGTGCAGCTTTCATAACAGTACTGCTATACCAGGACCCTTAACTAGTCACACGGCTTCATTCTACTATAGCTTCCAAGTGGTCTTCAAAGGCAGCCCCTTGTAGAGCACATTGCAGCAATCCAGGCAAAATGTAAGGCTTTCGTGGCTTTTTTTGTGCATGGGATTCTTGGCTTATGACGGACTGGGTGGAAGCAGTTTGACTTGGTATATCACCAAATCTGTTTTAGTTTAAATTTAACTCCCTGTGGTTAAAGGATGGGATTAATTGACCCAATTAAGCATGTTATGGGAACAGGAACACTAAATCTCTTGCTGATAAAAAAAATTTACCGGTGCGTGTTTTTGAAAACAGCTCTTTGTCGGGCAATTATCCAGAGTCACTCCACAGATTTTTATTGACGAGGGTAGAATTTAATCCACCAATATAATCTTCCCTTGTTTTTCCTTGGGTGCTTCCTTTTTTATTCTGACACCAGCACCATGATCATCACTTTAAAAAGAGCTGCAGAATACTTAATATGTGTGTGCATGCAATATACTTTAACAGAGCAATGCTAAATCAATGCTAGTCACTTCATTTGTACAACGTAATTACTGGTTAATTAATTGTCACCTTGCTTGTAGGTATAGGGAGGTGGCTTAATATATTCTGTGATCTCATTTGATAATTTATGCATAATCCAGAAAATTGTTTGATTCTATTACTAGGTTAAAAGTGCTTAGAGAACACGGCCAGTGAGAAGTACCTAATGGCATGCCCACCCAGATTTAATTAAACGGTTATTGGCATACAGCGGTTGTCACCCATCACAAGGAGGCTGCTGCAATTTGCACCCATTCTAGCTTGCAAGCAGTCTCCAAGGCCAGTCCCATGTAGAATGCATTACAGTAGTCTACACCACAGGTGAGAAGGGGGAAATGCTCTGCTGGCTGGGGAATTCTGGGAGTCTCCCAGTTTAAAACTTCTTCTAGTTTAAAACACTGGTGTATAGGAGGACACCCAAGCCATGACCTACTCCTTTAGTAAGAGTGCTACTCCATCCAGGGACAATACATTTCCAGGAAGTTCATGGACAAAGAGCAACTCCAACTCTTATTATTACCCATAAATCTCAGACATGGAGAAGAAGGAGAGATGTCCTCAGAATAATAGCTTAATAAGCAGCCTGAGATCACATAGCCATCAGCCCCTATAACAAGGGCACTAATAGATTGGGCTGATAAAACTGTAATGAAGTTTTATATCATCTCAACAATGCTGGGCAATGCAAGATGTGTAAATCACAAGCAGGAAAATAGCCAAAGTAACAGCACTTAAAGATGTTTTTTGCAGCTTCCAAAAAAAAGGGGGGGGAGGGATTTCATTTTTGAATGAATAGGGTGCCATCTAGTGCTGGAAGAGAAAAGAACAGTATACAATAATGCAGTATAAGATTTGCAGTTTTGACAACAGGTCTATTTAAAGCTGTTTAGACACTTCCCTGTTGCAAATTAGCAATGTGCAAGCCAGGTTGAGAAAATGCTGTTCTACAGTAGTCCTCGACTTACAATTATTCATTTAGCAACCATTCAAAGTTACAACGGCACTGAAAAAAAAAGTGACTTACATCAGGTCCTCACATGAAAGACTGCTACAGCTTCCCCATGGTCATATGATCAAAATTCAACTCTTGGCAACTGGCAGGCATTTACAGTGGTTGCAGCATCCTATGATCATGTCCTCACCATTTGCAACTTTCCCAGCTGTCCTCCGATGAGCTAAGTCAATGTGGAAGCCAGATTTGTTTAACAGCTGTGGTAAATGTGTGTTCCAATATCTAAGGGGCTGCCCCAAAGAAGTCAACCTATCCTCCAAAGCCCCTGAAGGCAGGACAAGAAACAATGGATGGAAACTAATCAAGGAAAAAAGCAACCTAGAACTAAGGAAAAAATTCCTGACAGTGAGAACAATTAATCAGTGGAATGACTTGCCTTCAGAAATAGCGAGTGCTCCAACACTGGAGGTTTTCAAAAAGAGCTTGGACAACCATTTATCTGAAATGGTATAGGGTTTCCTGCCTGAGCAGGGGGTTGGAACTAAGAAGACCTCTAAGGTTCCCTCCAACAGAATAGTATTCTGTTTTTAAAAAGATGGTAAAAATGGGTCCCACTGATTTAACAACCACCTTGTTGAATTTCCTTGCAAGGGAAATTCAAGTCCCAATTATGGTCGTAAGTTGAGAACTACCTGCAATTTCAAGAGTTCTTAATTTATTTATTTATTTATTAATGGGACTTATATCCTACCCTATCTCCCGAAGGACTCAGGGCGGCTACAGTAAATTAAAATTAAAAATTAAAATAAATTAAAGATTAGAGTTAAAAATTGTAAACATAATTAAAATCCCTGTCAGTCCAGGTCAGCCAGGTGGAAAAGGAGTGTTTTGAGGCCGCGGCGAAAGGACTGGAGATCTTGGGCCATCCGAAGCTCAGGGGGGAGCTGGTTCCACAGGGCTGGCGCTCCCACACAGAAGGCCCTTCCCCTGGGGGTCGCCAGCCGACATTGTCTAGCCGACGGTACCCTGAGGAGGCCTTCTCTGTGTGAGCGTACTGGGCAACGGAAATTCGTTCCCGGCAGCAGATGGTCCTGCAAGTATCCCAGGCCTAAGCCATGTAGGGCTTTAAAGGTAAGTACCAGCACCTTAAATCTCACCCAGAGGGCAACCGGTAACCAATGCAGCTCACGCAGGAGGGGTGTAATATGGGAGTATCGGGGTGCTCCCATCACTACCCGTGCAGCCGCACTCTGCACCAGTTGAAGCCTCCGAGTGGTCTTCAAGGGCAGCCCCATGTAGAGAGCATTACAGTAGTCTATACGGGAGGTAACGAGTGCGTGGGTGACTGTACGTAGGGCATCTCGGTCCAGAAAGCGGTGCAACTGGTGTACCAGGCGAATCTGGGCAAATGCCCCCCTAGCCACGACTCCAATATGATCTTCAAAACTGAGTCGTGAATCCAGGAGGATGCTGTTGTGATTCAGGGTCAGCCTGTGGGTTTGGCAGTTGGGTCGGACGACTCAGAGGAGGAGGAGGGGGGGTGTTGAAGAGCTTGCTGAGGGGATTGGACAGCTTGATGAGAGCCCCCAGCCAGGCCCCTCTCATCTGGTCACGACGCAGACCCAGCTGTGTGAGCCTGACAGCGTGGATGAAGATGACCCACAGCTGGCCCTGTTCAAGGATGCCCGACGCAGGAGGCAGTCAATCAGGAGTAAACAGAGGAAGGCAATGGGGCACCTCGGAAGGAGGCAGAGAGAGGCCACGCCCTGAACTGTATTTAAGGGGAATGTGTGGGAGGGCTGGTTTGCTGAAGGCAACTGCTTGGATAGTTCCTGTTTCTTAGCTCCTGTTTCATGGTTGGTGTCTTGTCTTGCTCTGTTTTATGTGAATAAATTTGGCAGGCTTTATTCCAGCCCCTTGCCGTTTGTAAAGGGGTTGTCCCTGCTTTTGCTGCAGGGCCGGTAGCAGGCTGGTACAGAACAGATGCCTAGATTGCGTGCTCTATCAACGGGAGGTAACATCTCTCCTCCTATAATCAAAGATGGAACCTCTTGGACTAAACGAGATGTCGGCACGTAAAGCCACTCAGTCTTGGCCGGGTTGAGCCAGAGCCTGTTCTTTCCCATCCAAATCTGTACCGCTTCCAGGCAACGGGACATCACATCGAGGGCATCACTGGGTTGGTTCGGGGTGGAGATGAAAAGCTGGGTATCATCAGCATATTGATGATACTTCACCCCGAAGCCACGGATGATCTCTCCCAGCGGCTTCATATAGATGTTGAACAGGAGGGGCGAGAGCACCAACCCCTGGGGCACCCCACAACTAAGGGGCCAAGGGGTTGAGCTCTGCCCCCCTGCCAACACCGTCTGCGAAAGGCCCGAGAGGTAGGAGGAGAACCACCGCAGAACGGTGCCTCCCACTCCCAACTCCTCAAGACGACGCAGCAAGATACCGTGGTCGATGGTATCAAAAGCCGCTAAGAGATCTAATAGGACCAGGACAGAGGAATAACCCCTATCTCGGGCCTGCCAGAGATCATTCACCAGCGCGACCAATGCCGTCTCCGTGCTATACCCGGGCCTGAAACCCGATTGGTACGGATCCAGATTGCTCCTCCAATGTGCCTTTTATGGTGTGGCTTCTAGGCTACTACAAGCTGCTTTGGTCATCCGTCTGGTTAGTTTTTCTTTATCTGTTATCTTCGTAAGTTTTGGCTTGGCCATCTCTGCCCGCCCTCTGTGATCCAACTGGAGGGGTCGATGGGATTTGTTGTCTCAACCTATCTGAAAATGCCGGGATGGGGAAGGGTGTTTGAAATTTTAAAAAATCATCAAGTTTCAAAAGTGACTTCCCTCTATTCTAGACCAGTGTTACTCAACCTTAGTAGCTTGAAGATGTATGGACTTCAACTCCCAGAATCCATGCTGACTGGGGAATTCTGGGATTTGAAGTCCACCCATTCCAACCTAACACCTTCTCCAATGCAATTATTAAGTCTTTAACTATCTGCTATACAGTATACAGTAACTATATAGTATCAGTTAAGCACACTCAAACTTTACCAAAAAAAACCCAAGTAGATCTGGAAAGTTTCAATGGAAATCAAATTTCTCCATATATTTTTTTCTCAACAAGATTCATTGAAATAGAATATTTTAGTTACAAAAATCTCAACAATGGATTGCTTTCTCTTTGAAACCCAGTTTATCTTCCAGGGTGCTATTTATTTATTTGTTTGTTTGTTTATTACATTTCTGCACTGTCCATCTCCCATCTCCCAAAGAAGGTCTGCGGGCAGCATACAATAAAATGGATAGATAGATAGATAGATAGATAGATAGATAGATAGATAGATAGATAGACAGACAGACATAGACATATAGAGATATATAATGTTAAATAAAAAAAATAAGAGGAGGCAAGAGATTAAACTTAGTTAAAAGACAAAGGGAGGGTTTTCAGAGGACATGCTTCCCTGGGCACCTCATTCGAGGCTGCTAGCTTGGTTATTCAACAGTGAGACACTGGTGAAGCGGGCACAGCAGCATCTGCATTTTCTGCACCACACAAGAAAACTACAGTTCCCCCGTCCTTACCACTGTCTACAGAGGGACGATCGAGAGCATCCAGTCATACAGCATCACAGTCTGGTTTGGAAGCACCACTGCTTCAGACAGGAAGGCGGTGCAGAGAGTGGTGAGGATGGCCAAAAAGATCATTGGCAGTTCCCTCCCTGTTATGTCCGGAATGACGAGCGTAGACAGCGAGGTTGAACAAGAGAACGTTTATTGAATGCAAATGGGTCAACTGCCAAGCAGCCGTTGAACCCTGTCTTATATACTAAGGTGCCTTTAAACATAACCAATCCCCGGCTCAGAATCTCCCGCCGAGAATGTAACAACCAATAACTGCACCTGGGTTTCCCGCCTAGGAAAACCACTCCCATTAACTATGGACACAACACCCCTTCCCCCCCAGATAAATGTTATTACTTAACATAGTCTTTTAGATAACTTGGTGGCTTATGATTCCTGGCTGGGTATCTGCTAGCCGTGCTGACAACTGGGGTGCCTACTGTTCCGCTATTTGTTTCTGCCTCAGGGCCTGTTGTTTGTGGTACTGACTCAGGCAATGCCACACCTGTGGGTTGTTGGGGTTCAATGGACTGTTCAGGGGACTCTGTTGGGCTGCCCGGGGAAAATGGTTCAATTTCTGCTGTGCTACTTTGGGGAGTTGCTTCAGCTGCCCTGATTTGTATTCCAATCCCCTCACCCCCTGGTGCTGCACCTAACTGGTCATGACTGAATGCATTGTCAGGTGTAGTGGTGTTCCTGTCATTGTTGGCCTGTACAATTTCAGGGGACCTTTTCCTTAGCTGATCGATGTGTCTCCTGATCAGCTGATTCCCTTCCCCCTCAATTAGGTAAGATAACGGTCCAGTTTTGTCAATGACTACCCCTTGTGACCATTTGTCCCCCTGTCCATAGTTCCTTGCCCAGACTGCATCCCCGATATTTAGAGACCGGGTCGGGATGTCCAGTTCAGGTTCCACAGGTAGTCTGTCGGGGTGTAGTCTGTCCAATTTGGTAGTTAGGCGTCTGCCCCACCTCATTTCAGCTGGGCTTTTCCCTGTGGCCGTGCAAGGTGTCGTATGTTGAGCCAACAGGAACTGAGCCAGTCTCTGATGCCAATTCCCCTGGATGATCCTTCTTAGGGCGTCTTTGGTTGTCCTGACGTTTCGTTCAGCCAATCCGTTGGAGGAGGGGTGGAAAGGTGCCGATGTCGCGTGCCTAATCCAGTTGGCCTTGAGGAAGTCCTGAAATTCATTGGATGTGAATTGGGGCCTGTTGTCAGAAACAATCACGTCAGGTAACCCATGGGTGGCAAAGAGTCCCCGCAAGACCTGTATGGTTTTGGCTGAAGTCATGGACTTTACTGGCACGACCTCCAACCACCGGGAGTAGCTATCCACAACAACTAGGAATGTGAGGCCCTGGAATGGGCCTGCAAAATCAATATGAATGCGAGACCAAGGGTTCCTAGCCACTTCCCACTTATGTACAGGTGTGTGCGCTTGTTCTGGCCTAGACTGTTGACACTGATAGCACCCGGCTACTCTGTTCTCAATTGCTGTGTCTAACCCCGGCCACCATAAATGACTCCTCGCTAGGGCTTTCATACGCACAATCCCCGGGTGCCCCTCATGTAGTTCCCCAATCACTGTGTTCCTATGATCCTCTGGAATGACAACCCTATTTCCCCACAGTATACATCCGAGGTGTGATGACAATTCATCCTTCCTACTAAAGTAAGGCGTGAATTTGGGGTCAGGATTTTTGTTAGGCCACCCCCCTTGTACCCACGCTGCTATTCTGCTAAGGATGTGGTCTTTTTTGGTAGCTGCTGCAATGTCCTTGGCTGTAAGTGGGCATTCTGAGAGTTCCTGTAGAGACAGGATTTGGCCCACAGGTGCTGGGTCCATGCCAGTATCTGCTAGGGGTAATCTGCTAAGGGCATCTGCATGCCCCATCTCTTTGCCAGGTCTGTGTTTGATAGAGAACGTGTATGCTGAAAGGAAAATTGACCATCTCAGCATCCTAGGAGACATGATTTGGGGTGTCTGTTTGTCTGTGGTGAATAACCCTAGGAGGGGTTTATGGTCTGTGTATATTGTAAAGTTCCTACCGTACAGGTAATCGTGGAACTTTTTTACGCCTGCCACGATGGCCAAGGCTTCCCTGTCTATTTGTGCATAATTCCGTTCTGCTTTAGTCAAGGTCCTGGAATAATATGCAATAGGCCTCTGTTGACCCTGGTCATCCATGTGGCTTATGACTGCCCCTACTCCATAAGGAGAGGCGTCGCATGCTAGGAAGATTGGTTTGTTTTCAATGAAGTGGGTGACTGTGGAGTTGCTGGACAATATGTCCTTCAATGTTTGGAAACTGATTTTGTGCTTTCCCTGCCACTGCCAAGGGGTCTTCCTATCTAACAGCCTGTGTAAAGGTTCAGCAATAGCTGCTTTGTGAGGCAAGAAGGTATGGTAGAAATTTATTAAGCCTAGGAAAGCTTGTAGTTCCGCCTTATTTTTGGGTTCAGGTGCTAATTTGATTGCCTTAATTTTTCCTTCAGTAGGGTGTATGCCCTGCGCATCAATTCTGAATCCTAAAAATTCAGTTGATTTTACACCTATGCAACACTTGTCCTTTTTTAATTTAAGCCCTGCATCCCTGAATTTCCCCAGTACCTGTTCCAGCCTGTCTGCTAAGATGTCCTCAGTTTTTCCAGCGATTAGGACATCATCGAAGTAAGGGCATACACCTGGAATGCCCTTCAAGGTCCTCTCCATCACCTCTTGGAAGATGCCTGAAGCTGCTGCTATGCCAAATTGAAGTCTGTGAACGCGGAACACCCCCTTGTGGGTAACTATCGTTTGGGCCTCGGCGACTTCCTTAGACACAGTGAGTTGCAAGTACGCCTGCGCCAAGTCGAGCTTGGCGAAAATGGCGCCGTTCTGGATCGTCGCGAGGACCTGCTTCACCATCGGGACCGGGTAAGCGTGTTTTTTCATTGCTAAATTTAGGGTAGCTTTATAGTCGGCACAAATCCTCACATCCCCGTTCGGTTTAAGGGGTGTGACGATTGGTGTCTCCCAGAGGCCTCCCTCTACGGGTTCTAGGATGCCCTGGCCTACTAGCCTATCTAGTTCGGCCTCGATTTTTTGTTTTAGGGCGAAAGGCACCCTCCGGGCCTTAAGCCTAATGGGCCTAACAGCGGGGTCTAAATTAAAAGTAATGGGGGGCCCTTTGTATCTCCCTAACGACCCATCGAACACGTCTGCGAAGTTATCGCAGACAGACTTAAGGGTCTTACTATTAATCATGTTAATTCCCCCTACCCAGATTCCCAGGGCCGGGAACCAATTGAGGCCTACTAGGCTGGTTCTCTGGCCCTCGGTGACTCTGGGTAGGGGGAATTAACACGATTAATAGTAAGATAGTAAAATGGGGGGGCTGTCTCATCTATAGAGGGGAGGAGGGCATTCGTTCCACAGGGGAGGGGCAATGGCAGAGAGAGCACTTGGATAGACATTTGTCTGAAATGGTATAGGATCTCCTGCTCTCCCTTCCAACTCTGTAGTTCTGTATTCATAGGTATTCTGTATTCTGCCAGTCTTAATTCTTTAACTCAGTTTGCAGCATACCTTCCCTGCCTGACTGGGTGGGACCCACTGATGTAATGGGACACTTCTTTAAGTAGCCAGACCCCATGCCATGCAGGGTTTTATAGATCACAACCAACACTTTGAATTGGGCCTGGAGCAAACTGACACCCAAGGCAGCTTGCACAACAGAGGTGTTACATACACACTTCTCTGGGTGCCTAGAATCTCTGCTATGGCAGAGATGTTTCCAGTCTTTTATGCATAGCTTCTGTCTGAAATGATAAGAAGGATATTCTTTTAAAGCTTAAACAAAAATCACGAAAATAGGATGCGTGGTGAACTAATGAGAGGATGGTTGTAAGAATAATATAAGCCAGTTTAAAAAAATGTTATACATAGATGTTATCACTATCTGTATAAATATGAAAAATGTCTATATTTAATCATATATTGAAAATATTAAGAATTATATTTGTTTAAGGTTGAACAAGAAGAATACAAATGGGAGAAGATCACAGAAATATATTATTAATATACTAATGATGGAATTATCAAATTTAATCATTATTGACTGTTAATTAATTATTATTGCCTCTTTTTTTCCTCAGATATATAAACCAAGACATCATGCTGTACACCAGGCGCTGGAGATTGTTGTTGTAAAAACCAATTTTTTAAAAAAAAAGAAGAAGAAGGATATTCTTTTAACCGATAAGAGAGGATACATTTGTGGGCAGGCCTGTGAGCATCACTCAAGGTCTGAACATATTGTAACAGGATGTTACTTACCTGGAATAAAATACCTTTCAGAAAGCTATCAGACCTCTAGAGAACCTGTTAAGCTCCCTCAGAATAAAGTAGTTTGTCACTAAAGCACTTCGGATGAATTAGTTAAGATCTTATATAACTTGTTTATGGTGACAGCTACATGCTTATAGACAAAGATAAGTGAAATCTATGGCTCCAAGGCCTGGCTCATTTCATATGATCAGATCCGCCATGATTGTTTGATGCGGGGAAAGGGGTACCATGTGAAGTACGGGATGACATCCTACAAATGATTGTGTGATTTTATCACACCATGTTTTTATGATGCACATGACATCATTGTGGCTTTTACCTCAGATGGGCTGAGGTAGGCTAAACAACTTCACTTACCACAGTGATTGGGATCCCGGTCTGTGCTAAGCTAAGCCAAGCCAAAAACAAATTACATTTTAACTTCCTCTGAAATATGACAATACTAGGTAAAGGTAAAGGTTCCCCCGCACATGCGTGCTAGTCGTTTCCAACTCTAGGGGCCGGTGCTCATCTCTGTTTCAAAGCCGAAGAGCCAGCGCTTGTCCGAGGACGTCTCCGTGGTCATGTGGCCGGCATGACTAGACGCCAAAGGCGCACGGAACGCTGTTACCTTCCCACCATAGTGGTCCCTATTTTACTTCTTGCATTTTTACGTGCTTTTGAACTGCTAGGTTGGCAGAAGCTGGGATGAGTAACAGGCGCTCACTCTGTTACGCAGCACTCGGGATTCGACCCGCCAAACTGCCGACCTTCTGATCGACAAGCTCAGCATCCTAACCCACTGAGCCACTGCGTCCCTTTTATGACAATACTAATAGGATCTTAAATTTCAAAAAAAACTGAATTTGTTGGTCTTCCCACAACTCAATTAAAGAATCCTGTGTTATATAACTGAATACCCTCAGTTTCCTAAGCTTACCTCACAGGGTAGTGGGAAGGCCAAAGTGGAATCAGGATACAGGAACCTGCACTTAACCTTTAAAATGCAAAGATATCTAAATAAATATTATTTTACATACAACACAATCTTCTCAGAAGTATGACCAAGTTCAACCAGCCTTCTTTCTAGTAGGTATATGAAATTACAGCCTTAATTTAAAAGAAATGCCTACATTTTATCCAAACAGTATTTTCTTTAAAATGTTAATACAATTTGTTTCTTTTTTAAAAAAAAAACACCCACACATTCTTATAATCATTTATAGATAATTTTCATTTTTTAAAAAAACAAGCATATATTTTGCTGAGGGACTTCCTTACTTCTGGCCTTGGACATAAGAAATGAATCAAGCCCTTCTAACAACTGTGACTTCATAAGCAGGAAGCTTGTTTTGCAAATAAAATGCAGTACATAAAGAAAAGCAATGATAAAAGATACTAGCATGAAACCCAAGTTACTACTTCTTTTTTTTCCCCACCCCTTTTCTTGGTTGAATGTAATAGCCAGCATCTGGGCTGAGCAGTAAACTGCCGCTTGGAAAGAGTCTGATAGCACATTTTGAGCCTAACAGTTTTATTTAAAGCAATAAGCTTTGGTGAGCTGCAAATCACTTCATCAGATGCACGGAGTAGCTTGACTTGATGGGAGGTTTAAATAGAGCGAGGCAGGGGGCAAGGGGAGGGGAGACATGATAGTTATACAGATACGGGTCCTGTTGTGATTCAGGGTCAGCCTGTGGGTTCGGCAGTTGGGTCGGACGACTCAAAGGAGGAGGAGGGGGGTGTTGAAGAGCTTGCTGATGATGGCTTTGAGGCTCCGCAGAGCCCTCAGCCAGGCCCCTCCCACCTGGTGGAGACCCAGCTGTGTGAGCCTGACAGCGTGGATGAAGATGTCCCACAGCTGGCCCTGTTCAAGGACGCCCGACGCAGGAGGCAGTCAATCAGGAGTAAACAGGAAGGCAATGGGGCACCTCAGAAGGAGGCAGAGAGAGGCCACGCCCTGAGCTGTATTTAAGGGGAATGTGTGGGAGGGCTGGTTTGCTGAAGGCAACCGCTTGGATAGTTCCTGTTTCATGGTTGGTGTCTGTTTTATGTTAATAAATTTGGCAGGCTTTATTCCAGCCTCTTGCCGTTTGTAAAGGGGTTGTCCCTGCCTTTTCTGCAGGGCCGGTAGCAGGCTGGTACAGAACAGGTCCTTGGAAGGCCCATGACAAGCATCTTACAACTGTAATGTGTGAAGAGGCTAAAACATATAAGGAATGGTTGCTGGAACTGGTTATGTCTAGTTCAGGGGTGTCAAACTGCCGGCCCATGGGCAGGATGCATCATAGAAAAACCGCACCCACCCCATTGCCGGCAATGGAAAAAATGTCGCGATACATCGCAGCACAACGTTTTGAGTTTGACACCCCTGGTCTAGTTTAACGAAGAGAAGAACTAGGGGTGATTTGATAGCAGTCTTCCAATATCTCAGGGGCTGCCACAAAGAAGAGGGAGTCAAGCTATTCTCCAGAGCGCCTGAAGGCAGGACAAGAAGCAATGGATGGAAACTAACCAGAGAGAAGCAACCTAGAACTAAGGAGAAACTTCCTGTCAGTTAGAACAATTAATCAGTGGAACAACCTGCCTCTAGAAGCTGTGAATGCTCCAACACTGGAAGTTTTTAAGAAGAGCCTGGACAGCCATTTGTCTGAAATGGTACTGGGTTTCCTGCCTGAGCAGGGGGTTGGACTAGATCAGGGGTGTCAAACTGCCGGCCCGCGGGCCAGATGCGTCGCGATGAAACCACGCCCACCCCATTGCCGGCAATGGGGAAAAAGCTCCAATACGTCGCGCGACGTCACGTGACGTCGCGGGTTTGACATGTCTGGACTAGATGACCTCCAAGGTCCCTTCCAACTTTTATTGTTGTTGTTGTTGTTGTTATCCTTTGTATATTATTATTATCCTTTGTATGGCAATCTTGATGCTCTCTGAACTTGGTTGTTTGCTTGAAGACATTTCATTACTGAACTAGGTAACATCTGATGATGTTCAAGTGAGCTACAACTATTATTTATTTTTATTTATTTTAATTCCATTTATATCCCGCCCTTCTCCGAAGACTCAGGGCGGCTTACAAGCTTAGCAGTAGCCTTCATTCTATGTATATGCCTGCTTATTAGGGCTTTCACACACACCCCCAAGCGGCATTATTACAAAGTCAGCTTAATTGCCCCCAACAATCTGGGTCCTCATTTTACCTACCTCGGAAGGATGGAAGGCTGAGTCAACCTTGAGCCTGGTGGGATGCGAACCTGCACTAATTTCAGGCAGCTGGTGTTACTTAAGGAGGCATTAGCCCACTGCTCCACCAAGGCTCTTTTCTAATTATATTCTACAGTATTAGAACTCAATGTGCTTGTTAAATCCTTCCGAGATTTAACTTCTTCTCTTTATGTCTCTAAGTACAAATAGTCCTTGACTTGCAAACATTCGTTTAGCAACTGTTTTGACGTTACTAAACAAATAATTTTAAGCAAAGGATTATCAGTGTGGGTTTTTTTGTTTTTTAAAAAAACGCACAATAGTATCTTCAGAATACTAAACTCTATTTTGTGATGAAATATGAAACTATCAACCAAACGCACATAGAACAAAATGAATTTAGTATTGCAAGACAGTACTGTAGTATTGCAGTCCTACAAGGCATGGTGCAGTACAGGAAAATGCTCTGCCAACACCTTAGCATGCATTATCACGTGCTTTAAGCCATGTTTGAGAACTGCTGTGTGACAATAAACTAATATTTACAGGATCCACTTCTTCAGATTCTTGGGAATTTGGGCTGCTCTCAGGCATCCATTTCTTAGCTTCTTTCTTTATTCTAATTATGAGTTGGAACACAAGATAGGGACTTCCAGAGAAGTGGGCTGTTGATCCATTCAGTGAATATCCTGTTTTGACTGCAGCACTGCCTGAAGTGCAGTGACTGAGAAACAATCAAGAGATGTACCAGGTTTCATTGCATACTTACCATGAGAAAAACACAGCTAAGGCACTTAAGTGAAGGTTTATAACTTTAAAACTGTCTCTTAAAAAACTGTTCTTCCCCTCTTAGCTATTTCTACAGGATTACTTTGTTGTAGAGCAGACAAAGTGTGCCTTATTGGGTAGTTATTTCAAAAATATTTCCTAACCTAAACACAGCAACAGAATGACCATCAGCAGGCAAAAATCAGTACTAGCAGGAGTGACTGTCGACTTCCTGATGGCTTCCCCATTGAGCTTCCTCGTGGGAAGCTGGCAGTGAACATCAGAAGTCTTCCTCCCACCCTTCCTCCTTCCTTCTAGAAGGAGACGTACACTTATATGCTACAAGACCCTCATGAGGCCAGGTCATTATTGTAACTTGTTATTGTAAACCTTTGTTAAGCACCTATTTTAACCAGTGCTGATATTTATTATGTTGTCTTTTAAAAACAAAATCTGCAGCACAGAAGACTCAGGATGACGGAGAGGCTAAGCAAAAAAAAACCCAAAACTCTTCTTATTTTCTTCCTTCCTTATTTTGATTCTTTGGACCTGCAGCAAAATGATCATTTAGTGTTTAGCACATCCCACCCACCCCACCTCCCGTGTTATTAGGGCAATGCTTCCTAGATGACATAAAGATATCGCAGCATGGCTGGAAAGTAAGAAAGCCAGCAGAGAACAGGATTCAATCATCATCAAAGCCAGTAAAGGAATTAACAATTTCCTTCATTTGTATTTATTTATTAGTTGAATTTATATACCGCCCTATTCCCGAAGGACTCAGGGCGGTTCACAGGGCAATTAAAACAGTACAAAAAAGAATAAAATGGAATTAAATTAGTACAGGCCCACAATTCCTAATAACAATAAAATTAAAATTTTAAAACTAATTTAATATAATTTAATTAAATACTTTAAAATTTAAAATCCCTCAGTCCAGGCCAGACAATTCGAACAACCAGGTTTTTAAGTCCCGGTGAAAAGAGTGAAGGTCGGGGGCAGTCCAAAGCTCCATCGGCAGTTCGTTCCAAAGGGCGGGCGCACTCACAGAGAACGCCCTCCCCCTGGAAATCACCCGCCGGCAATCTCTAATCGGCGGAACCCTAAGGAGGCCCTCCCTGTGGGTGCGCACAGGACGATGGGAGACTGATGCTGGTAGCAGGTGCTCCCTAAGGTAATCCGGACCCATGCCATTTAGGGCTTTATAGGTCATCACCAGCACCTTGAATCTCACCCGGAGGGCAACTGGAAGCCAATGCAGCTTGCGGAGAAGAGGTGTTACATGAGAGTATCGGGACACTCCCATTACTACTCGCGCGGCTGCATTCTGCACCAGCTGAAGCCTCCGAGTGGTCCTCAAGGGCAGCCCCATGTAGAGAGCATTGCAATAGTCTAACCGGGAGGTCACGAGCGCATGAGTGACTGTACGCAGGGCATCCTGGTCCAGATAGGGCCGCAAATGGTGCACCAGGCGAACCTGGGCAAAAGCCCCCCTGGTCACGGCTCCTATATGATCTTCCAACAAGGGCAGCCAACAAGGGCAGCCAACTAGCACATAGCCTTTTGTAGTAGAACACTGCACCCACCTTGCAGCCATCAGTCAACAATCCTGTTTTCCAAGGAGGGGTACACCTGGCCTATAAGAGGAACTCAGTTTCATCACTTGCAGCTGACGTCTGGAACAAGGTTCTCCCTGAGACCCAGATAAACCTCATTCTGCTATTATTCAGAAGAACTGGGAAGACTGGCCTCTTCATCCAGGTCGTCGGAGAGGACCTTTGTTCCACTTGGGCTGGCTTACTTACCATCTTTTTTATGGATTTTATTGTAATCTTTATTTAAATTTTATTGTAACTATTATCCTTCTCATCTTCCTATTATCTTCTTTCGTTGTTATCTTATTCCTTCTGTGTCCAATCACACTTGGCCAATAAAGAACTATTCCAGAGGTCCCCATCCTTTTGAGCACCAGGGACCGGTTCTGTGGAGAGAGGTTTTTCTGCGGACTGAGGGGGGCGTGGTTTCATGTACTGCCTGCATCCCGCAGATGGCGCTTTGCTTATTTGTGCGGACCGGTTTCTGGCATGCTGCAGCCCAGTACCGGTCCACAAACCGGGGGTTGGGGACCCCTGAACTATTCCATTCCATTCTATTCGTGTGAGCTATCCAGAGTCATTGGGAGATGGATAGCATGTACATTTAATAAATTGTCTTCATCATCCTCACATGCTAACCTTGGATGCTTTTAAAAATAGCTGGGGTAATTATAAGTTAGTCTGTTCAGTGAACTGGGGTCCTTTGATTAGTTTACATTCCGGTATATGCAACCCAGAGAATGCCTTAATTCAATGACCAAGTTCAATATATTTTTAGACACAGCTTTGAGGCGCCCTGCTGTAATACTAAAGATACTTAGTCTCATGTTCCTGTAAAGTTTTTTTTTCCAGACAGGGATCTATTTTTAGTTTTAGGGGGGGGGGGTTTCTACTAAACACCAATTATTTACCTATTTTTTTAGGCTAGAATAGGGTTGCTAGTTTTTTATTCAGTTTACACCACAGATTTCTCCATTTTTAGAATATTCTATACAACCCGTGACTCATTGAGTCATGTTTCAGAGATACTTTTTTATCTAAACAGAGAAACAGAATGAGCACATCTGGGCAAAAATATAGTGCGAGCGGGAGTGACTGCCAATTTCCTGCTGGCTTCCCCATTGAGTTTCCTTATAGGAAGCTGGCAGAGCACATTGGAAATGATAATCACATGGCCTCAGCTGACCATGACAGCATGATAGGACTGAAGCGATCACAACTCGCCAAATTTCAACCCTACAGGAGTCTTGGATTTTGGATACATTCTGCAAGTTAGCCCATCTGGGGTATGTTGATTCAAAAACTATTGTCTCATGATGCATCATTTCACTCAATTGAAGAATACAGCCAATTGAACAGACACAAGAGTTTTAATATAGAGAGATATGAGATGAATCCCCAAGAACAGCCTTGGAACAAGGATATGTTGCTAGAATCCGAGTCAAGAGTTCATAGAACAAAGGTCTCCAATCTTTTGGGTACCAGGGACCAGTTCCATGAAGAAAGGTTTTTCCGCGGACCGGAGAGTGTGTGATTTTGTGTGCTGCCTGCATCCCACAGATGGGGCTTTGCTTGTTTGTGTGGACCGGTTGCTGGCATGGTGCGACCCAGTACCAGTCCATGGACCGGGGGTTGGGGACCCTTGTCACAGAAGACACCCACAATCCAAAAAGCTTGCATTGATCCCAAACTGATACAACTAAACCAGTGTTATTTTTTAAAGTTTTGCAACTTTAAAATGTGTGGACTTCAACTCCTAGCATGCCAGCTAGGAAATTCTGGAAATTGAAGCCTACACATCTTAAAGTTACCAAGTTTGAAAACCACTGATCTAAATTAAGTCTCCTAAAGGAAGGAAATTTATCAGCTAAAGCTATCCATCAATTAAAAATAACAGAAGTTGGGTGAGAACATCTTTTTAAAAACACAATCTGACAAATGCAGCAAAAGTTCATACAATGAAAACATTAATCTACAAGTTTACAGTTTAATATGTGACGCAATTACTCCTTCCTAGAAGTCAAATTTAGGTATTTTTTTCTTATTTCTTTCTTTTTCCAGCAGATTAAATCCAAAACAGCATTGGAAAATAAAGAACCATGCCCTCAGTGATCAACAGAGATGATCCCTAGTGAGTTCACCATCAGTGAAATTGATCATAAATGCAGACTGTGGCTCCAGTGAATATGCTATTCTGTTATAGGATCCATTTAATTTTGTGCACTTCTGTCTGTCATGGCCGTGAGGCCCAAAAGAGCAGTTATCATACCACATTAGAAGATAACAATACTGAGCAACAGTATCCTTGAAATCCCATAAATCAGGGGTAGACAACCTTGGCTCTTTTATGACTCGTGGACTTCAACTCCCAGAATTCCTGAGCCAGCATGGCTCAGCTTGGAAACCTCTCCCTTTTCCCTCAGCATGGCTGGCTCAGGAATTCTGGGAGTTGAAGTCCACGAGTCATAAAAGAGCCAAGGTTGCCTACCCTTGCCATAGATCAACTCAGTTTAACCCAGTTTAACCCCAAGAATACCTGGAGAGAGGAATGGTCCAAGATTCCTTCTTGTGATCTGACCATTAGTGATCCCTCTACCAAAACACCTGGTTTTATTAACCTGCCTCACTTTGTCTGGGTGAAATTGAACAAAATCAGGTGTAATACTGGAAGTGCCTCTGCCCCGTAACAGTGGGAAGGGAAAGATTCCCTTTGTTGCAATTGTGGTGCTGATATGCAAACTATTAAACATATTGCGCAAGAACTCAAGAACACAACTTGAGTTCTCTGGTTCCCTAAAAGATCTGCAATAAGCAATGTCAGAGGTGATCACCTAGTTAGCTGAACTGGACATCCAGTTATGAAGCCACTGTGATACTCCCATAGAAGTTTTACTTATAATTATGTAGACTGTGCATGTATGTTTACTTCTGTCATGTCATGTTCTCATCATATGCTAAATAATAGTAATAGCACCCATTAAACTATATAAGCCAATAATTCCAGTTGCTTATCATTAGAAAGCACCCCCAAACTGCAGCTGGATTTTATTTCATTAATTAGGATTGAAACGCTCCTAAGACAGTCTAAGGGGGTTAAAAAAAATCTTTAAAATATGGGAAAGCAGAGTGACTGTAACAGAGTTCACAAACAATTTGAGAAGCTTGAAGTGTACTATTTAAAAATGTCTATCTCAATTCCAAATCTTTTATGATTTACGAGCATATTGCATCTAAGGTATATATTATTCCGAGAGACACCCTTTAATTACTTTTACCCATTTAAACCGTTGCTGTGTTTCTCACAGCCTGTAGCCTGGTATTAGAAAATCAAACAGAAAACAGAAAATAGGATAATTTTAAAGCTCAGTGAGTATAAGCAAGTGTAAAACAGCCTCCGCTGAAAAGAATTGTTATATGTGGAAGCCAAAAGGGCATCAAACCATGGTAGCAATTTGAAACAGTAAAAGCCTGGCTCTCGGCACAGTTGAGGAACAATTAAAGCATTATTGAGGAACTGAGATTTAGAGGTAAGAATAATCATTGCCAAGGTCATTCATCACCAATGAAAGATGTAGGCATTTTGCCATGGAAGACTTATATGTATGTAAAAAGGTAAAGGTTCCCCCGCACATGTGTGCTAGTCATTTCCAACTCTAGGGGCCGGTGCTCTTCTCCATTTCAAAGTCGAAGAGCCAGCGCTTGTCCGAGGACGTCTCTGTGGTCATGTGGCCGGCATGACTACACGCCAAAGGCGCACGGAACGCTGTTACCTTCCCACCGTAGTGGTCCCTGTTTTTCTACTTGCATTTTTACATGCTTTCGAACTGCTAGGTTGGCAGAAGCTGGGACGAGTAACAGGCGCTCACTCTGTTACGTGGCACTCAGGATTTGACCCGCCAAACTGCTGACCATCTGATCGACAAGCTCAGCGTCCTAACCCACTGAGCCACCGCGTTCCTGTGTCCCTTTATATGTATGTATATAACTACATATACTCAGAGGTAACATTTATTTGGACCTGTGTCAAACTATTAATATTAACATTTATTTGTGATAAGGAGAGACTCCATTGCATCCAGCTTGACTCCTGATGATTTTAAGAGCGCAGACATTGCTTTCTAGGGAAAAAGTAAAAATGCATTGTGCTGCCTGGTTCTACAGTGACTTTTTTCCAATACAGCCTCTTCATCTTCCATCTGATATCCAGCTCCATCGTTTGACCTTTGTTATCTTTTCCAAGATCTAAGTCAGTGTTTCTCAAGTTTAAGATGTGTGGACTTCAACTCCCAGAATTTCCCATCTGGCCTTGCTGGCTGAGGAATTCTGAGAGATGAAGTCAACACATCTTAAAATTGCCCAACTTGAGAAACATGACCTAGATACTGTCACCAGTTATAATTTATACTGTATGTACCAAGCTTTATCTGGCACACTATCATAACTAGCCTGTCACCCAAGGCATTTTTTTTAAACTGAATACAGGTAATCCTCGATTTACAATCATTCATTTAGCGACCATTCAAAGTTACAAACACACTGGAAAAAAGTGACTTATGACTGCTTTTCACACTTACAGCCATTGCAGTATCCTTGTGGTCATGTAATCAAAATTCGGATGCTTGGCAACTGGCATGCATTTATGACTGTTGCAATGTCCCGGGGTCATGTGATCATCTTTTGCGACCTTCTGACAAGCAAAGTCAATGGGGAAGCCGGATTCACTTATCAACCATGTTACTAACTTAACAAATGCAGCGATCTGTGGCAAGAAAGATTGTAAAATGGAGTAAAATGCACTTAACAACTGACTTGCTAAGCAGCAGGAATTTGGGGCTCAATGTGGTTAGAGTTAGGGTCAAGTCAAGGGCTACCTGTGGTGTGGGCTGTCTTGCTTACAAACTGAAACCAAAAGAAAGGAGCCTGAAAGTGATCCAATCTCATGGAGGAGAGTTGACGGAAGAAAGTGAAAGGGTATTTTTTAATTATGAATTAAAGAGTTCAATCCTACATCAGAAAGCATGAACTAGGGCAGGGGTAGGCAACCTTGGCTGTTTTATGACTCGTGGACTTCAACTCCCAGAATTCCTCAGCCAGCCATGCTGAGGAGAAATGGAGAGGTTTCCATGCTGAGCCTCACTGGCTCAGGAATTCTGGGAGTTGAAGTCCATGAGTCATAAAAGGGATCATAGTTCCCCCATGCTGGCTGAGGAATTCTGGGAGTTGAAGTCCACGAGTCATAAAAGGGCAGTATATAAATCCAATAAATCCAATAAAATAAATAAAAGAGTCAAGGTTGCCTACCCTGAACTAGGGTTTTATGGTTTTTTCGGAAAGTAGGAATCCATAAGTTACAACAGTTGTATATTTTACTAAAGCAATTGCAGATCATGGAAAAATATAGAGATGGGTTTTAAGAAACACTCTGAATAAAAGTTCTCATCCATGATAAAAAAAAAGAAGATTCTGTTAGGTGCCATGAATGAATGGGTGGGAAGGAGAAGATAGTCCTTGACTTACGCTTGCGAGTGAGTCCAGAATTATTGCTGTAGGTCATTGCGGTCATTAAGCAAGTCATCAGGTGACTGTACTTGATTTTCAGCAGTCATTAAGCAAATGCGGCGGTCATTAAGTGGATAGGTTTTATCCAATGGGCATTTTTGGCCAGGCACTGGAAATAAATGCTGTAAATCAGCAAAAAAAATGCCATAAATTGTAGTCACACGACCGTGGGAAACTGCAAAGAGTTGTAAATGCCAGCCAGGTGCCAATGGACCAAAATACAGAAGTCAAAAACCAGAAGGCAAGACAAGAAACAATGGATGGAAACTAATCAAAGAGAAAAGCAACCTACAACTAGGGGAACAAAATGCCTTCATAAATCGTGGCTGCTCCATCACTGGAGGTTTTTAAGAAGAGACTAGACCAGGGGTCTTCAAACTTGCCCCTTTTATGACTTGTGGACTTCAACTCCCAGAATTCCTCAGCCAGCTTTGCTGGCTGAGGAATTCTGGGAGTTGAAGTCCACAAGTCATAAAAGGGCCAAGTTTGAAGACCCTTGGACTAGACAGTCACTCGACTAGAAGACCTCCAAAGTCCCTTTCAGCTCTATTCTATTCTAATCAAGGAGAGAAGCAACCTGGAATTAAGGAGAAAATTCCTAAAAGTGAGAACTATCAATCAGTGAAACAAATTTCCTCCAGATGCCTCAACCACTGGAGGCTTTAAAAAGACACTGGACAGCCATTTGTCAGAAACAGTATAGGTCTCCTGTGTGAGCAGGGGTTGGACTAGATCAGGGGTCTTCAAACTTGGCCCTTTTATGACTTGTGGACTTCAACTCCCAGAATTCCTCAGCCAGCAAAGCTGGCTGAGGAATTCTGGGAGTTGAAGTCCACAAGTCATAAAAGGGCCAAGTTTGAAGACCCCTGGACTAGATGGCCTCCAAATCCCTTCCAACTCTGTTACTTTTTACTGCCCTTGTCCCTCAAGAGACCCAACCCACAGTCTGAAAAACCCTGATGGGGGAAGGAAAAGGGGTTTTGCAAAGAACGTTGCCAAAGACAGCAAGGAACGGCCAAGGCTGAACAAAGTAAAGGAAATGCACAGCCATTCTGATGGAAATAAAAAGAAAAATTACTTGGGAAGTTGATAAAAGAGAGCTCAACAAGAAGCCAGCAACAAAGAAAGTGGAATTAAAATTAGAAATAAAGGGGATGAAATGAAGTCAGGGAGTGCTGGAAGGAGTATGTTAGAGATTTGTAAGGAAATGATGGAAGGAAGGAAGGAAGGAAGGAAGGAAGGAAGGAAGGAAGGAAGGAAGGAAGGAAGGAAGGAAGGAAGGAAGGAAGGAAGGGAGAGAGAGAAAGAGAGAAAGAAAAAGAGAGAAGAAAGAAAAAGAAAGAAAGTCAAATGTTTAGAGAATATTTTTTTAAATATTAAATCTGCAAATGTAAATGATGTAACTGGAGAACGTTCCAAATCTGTGTTTATGGAGTGGCTGCCCAAACTCTTTTAACATGTCTATGAAAATTTCATATGCTTGACAATGGAGGTTACTGTTCCCTTAATCAAAAGGAATGACACCAAGAACAAATGTAAAACCACAGGGAGGGATTAGTTTGTTAAGTGTCCCTGGGAAGGCGTTTGGCAGGTTTTGATGGAAAAGGTTCCAGAGGTGACAATGTAAACCAACTGGGAAAATGGTGGGCAGATGTGCCGGGTTTTATTTTGCTATGCTATGCTTTACTTTTTGGTCTCTGGGAGCAATGCGTGGCTGTGAGAAGGGAACTTCAACATGTGCTGAATTAAAGAAACTGTAGGATGAAGTAGTGGAGATGAAGGTTGGAAAGTTAAAAATATAAGCTGAGGACTGGTTGGCTGTACTCATTAAAAGCCAACAGTACTTGATAGTACTTGATTACTTCATGATAGAATAAAGTGTGAGCATAGATGGAATGCTAAGTGAATGGATCGGCATTAAGCATTAAGGCAATAGATATGTGATATCCACTTAGTTGTTTAATGTATTTATAAACAAACATGTAAGGTATATTAAAGACATTAGGTATTCGATGTTGAAGGAGGTTAGAGATTGGGAATGTAGTTGTGTATGCAGGAAATACAGTCTTCCCTAAACCAGTGGTGCCCAACCTTTTGGGCACCAGGGACCAGTTCCATGGAGAAAGGTTTTTTCCGTGGACCGGAGAGTGTGTGGTTTTGTGTGCTGCCTGCATCCCGTGGATGGGGCTTTGCTTGTTTGTGTGGACCAGTTGCTGGCATGCCACGGCCCAGTACCGGTCCATGGACTGGGGGTTGGGGACCCCTGCCCTAAACTCTGCTGAAGATGTTACCTAGCCTGGTAACAAAATGTTCAGAAACCAACTCACAAGAGCTCAGAGAACGAACTTTCACCTTCACAGTGTTGTTGGCTGAGAATCAGATGATTTGCAGAAAGTGTTATGCAACAAGGCATATGGAGGTGAGAATTAAGGTACGGGGAAAAAACACCCAAAGGTAGTTGAATTTGTCAGGGAATTTTGAGTGAACAGTAAAAATGACAAAAACCTAGAGTAGATAAATGTTTAATAAAGAGAGGAAGATGGAAGAATGCATTTTAAGATGTGCAAATCATAGAATGACAGTCGGTAGCACGTGGTAAAACCCGAATACCAAAGAATATGAAACCAAGTGAAAATGGTTGCGTATAAAAACATGTTTATGGCCCTTTTGCCTAATGGAAGTGAGATCTGGATGTATTGGGAGAAACTTAAAAGCTGAATGAAGTGGAAGGGGTTATTTAAGAACCGCTGGGGCAGGGGGGAAAAAGAGATAGGACCCAGAACAAATGGATTCTTAATAAATATGAGCAGGAAGTGAATAAGTCTAGTCTAGTGAAAAGAAGGACTGGGGTGACATGATAGAGGTGTTCCAATATTTGAGGGGCTGCATTAAAAAAGGGGGGGGGCTCAACCTATTTTCCAAAGCACCAAAGGTAAGACAAGAAACAATAGATGGACACTTTTCAAGGAGAGAAGCAACCTAGAACCAAGGAGAAATTTCCTAACAGTGAAAACAATTAACCAGTGGCATGGCTTGTCTTCTGAAGTTGTGGGTGCTCCATCTCTGGAGGTTTTTAAAAAGAGATTGGACAACCATTTGCCTGAAATAGTATAAGGTTTCCTGCTTGAGTGGGGGATTGGACAAGAAGACTTCCAAGGTCCCTTCCAACCCGTTATCCTGTTGTGTTCTCAACGCAAAAGTGAGGGACCAGTACATTGAGGTGGTTTGATCATGCACGGAATGAATGAGCATCAAATCACAAAACAACGATAGGAAGGTTGAGCAAATGGCTTGAGAGTCACTGAAAATCAAGCTTTGATAGAACAAAAGGCTGCCTTATCACTTGGGGTCCTCCTGTGAAAAACGGGATGCACATCTGGTTTGCTATCTTTTCCTTCTCATTATTTTAACCTCCTGCTCTAGACAAAAGATCTGGGATTCTCGGGTAACTTTCCACCCAAGTATTAACCAGATCTGACCTTAGCTTTTTTCCAAAGTTGGTTAGATGGTGCCACCTGGGAGGGTGGGGGAGAGATCTAAAAACCAAGTCGTCCTTGGCCTCACAATCCTGAACCATCGCTGCTTGATCCCTCACAAAGCAGATGCCATTCAAATTAGACCTATCCATCCATAAATTTGTACAGTAGTTAAAGTCACAACTGTCTCCTTCCCCTCGCGGAAAAGCCCCAAAGAGGCGGAGGAAAGGATAAAACCCATCCTCAAAGGATCAGCGATGGGGGGGGGGGTCGTCTTTTCAACGCTTCTTTCCGGAGAGTGAATAGGCACAGGATCCTGTGCTCCCTTCCGCGAGGTTGCGAGCCACACTTTATCTTACATCTCAGCTACACGCCCTTCTTTGCGCGTAGGAAAGCCGAGAGAGCAGCATTCAAATGTTAAAACGGTAGGTGAACTCGCCGCCGCCTGCTTCTCCCTCCCCGCTCGATAGTAACCGAAGCAAGAAGAGCGAAGCAGAGTACGTATTCCGAACTTCTAAATCTGGATCTCCACTTGGTCCATTCTTAAATCGGTATCAGTTCAAACTTTTAATTGGCAGGTCTTCAGCCTAAAAGGAGACACGCATCCTGTTTCTCTCTCTCTCTCTCTCTCTCTCTCTCTCTCTCTCTCTCTCACACACACACACACACACACACATCTTGTTCTAGAGCCTGACTCAAGTATGAATTTTAAAGGCAGCCGGGTTCATAAAACCCCGGACCAACAGCAACATAAGTGGTTTGGTTTAACGTGTGGGTGAGAACATGAGGTATGATGCTTCAGAAATTATCTTTCATCACAACGAGTTAAGGAGAACCCAGTCAATGTTGGTTTATTCCTAAGACATTATTAGGCCATGGCTCAGTGTGATTAAGTGAACCTCACTAGCCCCTTGGAGCAAGCAGAAAAAGCACTCGGCTCAGTCGCCAATTTTCCTAGTTGTTACTTAAAATCAGTGTGTGATATCCCTAATAGTTATTTTCCCCGCTCAATTATCTCCGATTGTTGCAGACTGTCTGGTCAAGTCCCTGCGGGTTTTCTTGGGAAGGGTTTTCAAAATCACTAATTTTGAAACACTAATACTTTATTACGTTTATATGCCGCCGGACTCCCAACCATCTCTAGAGACTTACTAGTTAAGGGATGAATTCCCAATTTCCGAATTTGAAAATCAACTGAGTTGCATTCACGGCATCCCAACGCAGCCAGTGGTAAAGTGGTAGTGATGGGAAGAATCAGAGGACTCCTTTCCCATCTAATTAGGAGAGAACGCGAGACTTTTAAGACACCCCCTTCTCGCTCACCTGCCAATATTTAACAGGAGCAACAGGTAACATGGCCGGTGGCAGGTAAGACAAGATGCTTGACTGTAAAATCAAGACCAGGAGACAAAAGGGGGCTTCTGAATACCTGCAAACAATTATAATGCACGATTGGTTTCCTTGATTCGGGCGCTACAGTTGCACGACTCCCGCCTTCCGGCCCCTGGGGCTGATTTGCAAAGCCATCTTCAGACACACTTCACCCCACCCCCCCACCCCGCCCCCGTTAGCCAGTTTCGTCCGTGAGATTAACGGCATTTTCATTATTATTATTATTATTTTTTTAAAAAAGATTCATCTTCCAACTGAAGGGTTCGCGAGCGTGTGAACGCGCAGGTGCGCGTGCCAACCCCCCCCCCCTCTAGCTGCTTTTGGAAATAAGGGCAAAGATTTTTTTTAAAAAAAAAAAGTGGTCGGGATCCATGTGCCCTGCTCAAGCATTACCCAGAGGGGCTGAGGGTGGAGGAAGGTTGTGTGTGTGTGTGGGGGGGGGGGGGAAACGCATCGGTGCACTGCCTCCATACGCGACCGAAAGTTAACAAAACATTAACATCCTTTCTTTTTGCACCAGCCTCCATTCTGATAGCTATTTCGGGGGAAATGTGCTCAGGGTTCAACGGTGCCTGCCAACTTACTTGGGAGTAAGCCCTACCGGACTTAGTGAGAGGTGATAGAAGTAAAAAAAACTCCGACCAGTCGAAAACCCACGGCGTTCTACTCTTAAGCAAAAAAAAAGGGGTGGGTGGGGGGTGGGGAGGGCTTGTCCAGGGACAAACTTACTTAGCAAAGATTTACTCCCAAGTAGAGGGAGCACTTAATTAGGACTTAATTAGAATCTGCACTTAATTAGGACTTAACTAGATAGCTAGCAATGAAGGAGATGGGACGGTATCCGAGAATGATAACACCGGTGTCGGAGGTGAAGATGTATTCGTATTGACGGCAGTGTTATCTCTACGGCAAAGTTAATCCTCCTTATTGCGTTCGATGAAAGTTAACAGTAACCACACCAATCTTCACGTTCAGAGATAACAAAAAGCGGATAAAATAAGGGAAGAGTACTTAATCCGTCGGTCGGGGGGGGGGTGAGAAAAAAAACAGGAGGCTACTTTTAAGCAACGCCTTGACCGCCCCCCGCCCCGGCAAAGAGTTGGCGGTCGAATTTTGGCGTCCAAAAAACTTTCCAGCAAATCCAGGGACCCCGATAGAGGAGCTGTGGATTTGTATCGTATGCAAATACGCAAGCTGACGTAAGGGATCATGTGGGTTTTTGGTGTAGATCGCCACCACCGATCGGAGAGATTTTTTTTTTATTTTTTTTTTAAAAAAAATCCTACTGTATTGCCTTTTTTCTCTCTCTCTCTCTCCTAGAAGGGGGCGATTTGTAGAAAGTGAAAGTCCCGGACCGTCTCCTCGGCGTTCTAGAACGCGCAGCGAGAGTTCTATTCGGGGGGGGTGAAAGTTCCGCGTCTCAGCGTTCCAAAGCTTGGATCGCAGGTAAGGAAAAACTTCGCCCTGCCTTCCTCCTCTCGCCCGCCCCTCTTTAAAAAACACACACAATAAAAAAAATTTTTAAAAAATTAAAAAAAAACGCAGCAGCACCACCAGCACCGGCACCCTTCATGGGGAAAAAAGGAAGCGGTTGGGATGCCTGGCCAAGCCAGATCGGGATATTCTTTTTTAGCCGCATGGATTTTCGCTGCTCTTGCGCTAGTCTTACCGAGCGATCCACTTCGACCTAACTTTTTCCGCCCTCTCCCCGCTAAGGAAAGAAAAAAGAAAAAAAAGAAGCCTCCGCTTTTTTGTGTGTGTGTGTGTGTGTGTGTGTGAAGACTTCAGTTGGAAAGAAGAGGGGCGTGTAAGGGAAGAGCGAAAAGCCAGAGAATAGAATTCAAATTGGGGCAAAAAAAAAAGAAAAGGCACGTACGGGAGGAGGAGGAGGAGGAGGAGGAAGGGGGGGTGGGGGAAGAAGGCTTTCTCTTTCTTCGCCTTCTCTAATCAACCGTAATCGACCGCCAAGTTTTTGAGGGGGGGGGGAGAGGAACGGGGCCGCGAGAGACAGAAAACGCCAAGGTCTCTCTCTCTCTTTTTTAAAAAAAAATATGTCTACGTTTCACTATGTCGACATCAGCAACACAAAATATGGCGTCCGCTTTGGAGAGGGCGTTACGTAGAGCCGAGAAAGACGATCTTGAAAATCCGAGGCTTGGGGGGGGTGGGGGGGAGGAAGAAAAAAAAAAGGCACCCCCACCTTCCGCCGCTCCCTCCCTCCCCCCCCAACCCCCCCCCCGTGCAACACAGCTGCCATCGGGAGCTGAATTCAAAGCCAGCGGCGTTTGCACTCTTCGAGGGGGGGGGGCGTCCTGGCATAGCAAGACACAGCAGAAAGCAGCGGGTGCGGGGGGGCACTTTTCAGGCGACAAACGGGCAGAGATTTTGCATTTGGGTTTCATTCCGCCCCCCTACCCCTCCTCAACCCGGGCGATTTAGCTTTAAGGCAGAGCGCCGGCCTTTGTAACGCGCTGGCTTGCAATAGCGTCTCTTGCCTTCTTTCTCTGCCCCCCCCAACCGCCCCCCAACCGCCCCCGGCTGCAGAGAGCGCTAGAAATGGCAGGAGACGTTTTTGCATTTTACCGTTTTAAACCAGGCCGGTCCAGCTGTTCTTAGATTAGCAATATTTAAAAGCACATCTCCATCCGTTCTTTCCTCCCCCCCTTTTTCTAATTATCTTTCTCCCCCACCCCCCAATACCCTTTTATCTCGCAGCTCATCCTCCCTCCTCCGTTCAGGTTCTCTTGCCAAATACCTGGTGCGTTCCAAACGCCCTGTGCAAAGCCAAAACAAAACAAAAAGTTATTCCTAACGGTGGTTGGTTTCATTTCTCGTTTTGTTCCTGTTCCAAAGGTCTCCATAATCAGGAAAAAAAATAATAATCTTATTGAACGTGTTCGGGTCATGCCATCCCCTTTGGAAAGACTTCCAGGTTACGAGGTGTCTGATTTTAATTCCCCACCACCACCACCATGAATAAGTTTTCTCTCCCTGAGGATCCTGCATGTATTGGTCCTACCCTATGGAGAGAAGGTAAATAACCCAAGATTCCCCTCCAACCCCATGTCGGAGCCGAGTGTGGGAGAGACCTATTTTCTAGGAAGTGAAATTGCTATTTGCTGAGACCTTCCACCTGACCGTTTTGACTTCAAAGCCATGTGAGGTTTTTGTGCCCTCCGCTACTTCCGGATCTTCTTTTGTTTGCTTGGTGTGGGAAAGCTGTACAGCTGGGTGGGTGGTTATTTTTTTTTTTAAAGGCACCAAGTCGTTTTTTTTGTGTGTGTGTTTGGTTTTTTTTCCCCCTTAAGATTTCCAAAGGCCTCTTGTCACCTGCTGGGACAGAATCCGTGTGCAAGGCAGTTGAGCAGTTTCTGAAGCTGAGTGTGCATAACAGTTGCTTTGTAATAGAGTCTTTTAAGATAGTATCTTAAGTGGCTCGCACAAGGTCATGTTCTCCTCCCCCGCAAAATGTACCTTCCAGACATGGCAAAATGTACCTTCCAGACATGCTAGGGCTCCCAGCACAGCTGTAGCTTGAGGATAGAGTTTTAATATCCAGATCCTCAGAAGCAAGGTCCACAAGCGGTTTGTACACGTACAGGTTCACAAGTAGAGGGAACCATGGAATCAAGTCTCTGTTCAACTGAAATTTGCATGCCTGCAAACAGCCCAGGACAGCAGTGATAGTAATAATAAAAACATCATGGACTTTTCAGTTCCTAGGTTCTGACTGAGTTTATGCAACGTGCGTAAGTCGTAATGTTATATAAATGCAGCTAATGAGGTTTGGAAGCTATGGTTTATCATGTAGTATGTGCAGGCAACCAATCTTGGTTTAGTCAATAACCGTGAGTAAGCAAACAGTGACCTGATCCAATTTGTGGATCTTATCTTAAATCATATATATATTTGGCAAGATGTAGTCCAACCTTGTAGTTTTGACAGTACTTTATAATAATTTGAATTTCACTGAACTGTCCTGAAGAGAAATACCTAATAGCATCTCCCATCTCTCCAACGTTGGCATGGTGTTTTATTTTACTTTTATTTTATTATCTTATTTTACTTCATTTAATTTATATGTTGCCTCATATCAGACGACTCTAGTTTTATTCAGCCTCTTCATAAACAACCTAGAGCAGTGTTTCTCAACCTTTGCAACTTTAAGATGTGTGGACTTCAATTCTCAGAATTCCGCAGAATAACTGGCTGGGGATTTCTGGGAGTTGAAGTCCACACATCTTAAAGTTGCAAAGGTTGAGAAACACTGACCCAAAGGATAGAGCAGAAGGGATGTTTATGACATTTGAGGATGACCTCAGACTAAGGGAAATAGCTACCACCTTACAGGACAAAATTAAACACACAAATACAGACCTGGAAGAGCTGGTTGGTGTTTGGTTGTGAGAAGGATCTAGATGAACATGAGGAAACTATGGGATGTAGCAGGCAGAAGGCCAGTGAACTCTTAGGCTACATGAACAGAAGCGTTGCCCCTGACTCGTGAGAGGTAATAGTGTCACTGTAGCTCTGTTGATTTGATTACTCTTGGGAGTGTTGTATCCAGTTCTGTACCCAAGAAACTTAGGGATGTATGAATGGGTTCAGAGGAAGAAAAGAGGTCTGGAAACAGTGGTGGGATTCAGCCAGTTCGCACCAGTTCAGCAGAACCAGTAACCAATTTTTTGTTGCCCAGGCCCAGAATGGACTTCCGGAAGCGGCATCCACACAGAGAACCGGTTGTTCACATATTTGAATCCCACCACTGTCTGGAAACCATGCTTTATGAAGAGTGAAAGGGCTTTGCAGGTTTAGAAAACAGAAGACCAATGGAATGTGATTGCAGTCGATCCAATGGGCAAACGACAGATGGATCTATTTTTAGAAATTGATAGCTGGAGAAAGACCAATAGATTGCAATTAAAAGCAATTCATGCTGCCACTTATGACAGTAAGAGCTGCTGAGCCATGGAGCTATGTAATATCTAGAGCAGGGGTGTCAAACTTGTCACATAACGTGACGTGTTGCAACGTATCGTGACTCTTTTCCATTGCCTGCAAAGGGGTGGGCATGGCTTCGGTATGATGAAACCGGCCAGCGGGCCGACACACACATACACCCGATCTAGAGGATTGGGAGTTTTCGAAAGGGTGGCATCAGGATGTTACAGTTTTCTACACTAAGCAAGGGTTGAACTAGATGATCTCAAAACCCCTTCTAATTCATTCATTCTGTAATTCAGGTTCCAACCTTCTCCAATTCACTGTGCTCAAGAAGTACCGGTATTCATTTTCATCTTCCTTAATTCCCAACTCATTGTGGTCTACGGCTTGATCCTTTCCAGACATATTGGAGTGTTTTTCATAGGGTTCCTGATTCAGAAAGAGTGACTTTAGCATTCTTAGGAATTGCTGTCAGCTCCTGAATTTTCCATTTGTCAAAAATAAATAGCTACACAACACCCTCTTGTATTACTGTATTTTTTACTTTTTTCAAACATTTTTCCATTCTAATTTCATTATGGTGGGATATAATTTAATAAAATTTTGCTGCTTTCAAGCTTTTTTTTTTATTAAAAGACCTTTGACGTAAGTATTTCAGGATGTTTTGTAATTCACAGTGAATAAGGAAGGAAGTAATTAGAAATAAGTGCATAATGATCCTTATATAATTACAGCAAAAGTGATATGTACTATATTTTACCCTGTTCCTTTTCTGTGTTACCGCCTGCAGCTAAACAGATGAAGCAAGAACACAGTGTAGATAAGTTTGCTCATTTTTAATTACTTACTTGAAATATTGTACCCGCTTTTGTAAAAAAAAAAATCAGCTTCTGTGTGGTTTCAAAGACCCAAGAGAAACGAATAAACCATGAGCAGTTAAAGAACAGTATCAGGATCTGCATTAGCAAATGAAAAAGATGTCAGGTGATTTTAAAAATATCTACTGACATAAATAACTCTTCGGTTCTAGAATTGTTATAGCCTGTGGATATAAAAACAGGTCTTTTGACTGTGTGAAATAATAGTTTTCTCTTTCTTCTGTGTTGGGCAGACGGCATATCAAGTGTTCAGGTCAGGGCACCATATTTAAGGATTTAGACAAAGAAGTTTAGAGATCAAGACTGGATACTTATCAGATCAGAGACTGAGAAAAAAAAGGGAGAGTTGATATTTGAGAAGACCAAGAGAAATAGGAAATGCCATACCCTTCAAATATTTGTAGGAAATGCCATACCCTTCAAATATTTGAAGGCATGCCCTTGCAGAAGACCAATGCATGTTCTTTTTTCATCCCAGAATTCTTCACTTATAGAAGATTTGGATTCCTTCATGGAATCTGGTTGATCTAAATGGCTCCTCTAATTATTTGATTCTCTGATCTTTCAGAATTATGGTCTTATACTGGCTAACCAGATACTACTGAGAAGCCTATAGTAAGGCACAAGCACCTGTTACCATACGCTCATGTTAAAACTGCTTTTAACCAAGCAATTAGAATTGACCTGAATATACCTTTTCATTTCATTTCATTTTATTAAATTTATATGCCGCCCTTCTCCCTGAGGACTCAGGGCGGCTCACAACAATAAAAATTAAAAAAACAGAGTAAAAAAATTTAAAAGAGAATTAAACAATAAATACAAAATTACAAAACAATTTAACCCAGTAAAAGCCTAATTAAAAATCGTACTCAGTCCAGGCCCGCTTGTTGGAACAACCACGTCTTCAGGTCACGGCGGAAGGACCGAAGGTCAGGGGCCATCCGCAGCTCCGGAGGCAGTTCATTCCACAGGGTCGGTGCGCCCACAGAGAAGGCTCTCCCCGAGGGTCGCCAGCCGGCATTGCCTGGCCGACGGAACCCTGAGGAGGCCGACTCTGTGGGAGCGAACCGGGCGATGGGAGGTTAACAATGGCAGCAGGTGGTCTCACAAGTACCCCGGGCCTAAGCCATGCAGGGCTTTAAAGGTTATTACCAGCACTTTGAATCGCACTCGGAGGGTAACCGGAAGCCAATGCAGCTTGCGCAGGAGTGGTGTAACATGGGAGTACCGAGATACTCCCATAAGCACCTGCGCGGCCGCATTTTGCACCAGTTGAAGCCTCTGGGTGCTCTTCAAGGGCAGCCCCATGTAAAGAGCATTGCAGTAATCCAGGCGAGAAGTGACGAGCGCGTGGGTACCCGTGCATAGGGCATCTCGGTCCAAAAAGGGGCGTAACTGGCGCACTAGGCGAACCTGTGCGAAGGCCCCCCTGGTCACAGCCGTTAGATGATCTTCCAAATTAAGCCGTGAATCCAGGAGGACACCCAAGTTGCGAGCCCTTTCTGAGGGGGGCAATACCTCCCCATCAAAAGAGATGGAACTTGTTGAACAATATAAGATGCCAGTATCCACAGCCACTCAGTCTTGGAGGGGTTAAGCCTGAGCCTGTTCCTTCCCATCCAGACCCGCACTGCTTCCAGGCACCGGGACATCACCAATATCTTCCACCAAAGATATTGTGGTCATGACTAATAGCAATTGATTAGGACTGTAAGAACTAGACCAGGAGTAGGCAACCTTGGCTCTTATATGACTCGTGGACTTCAACTCCCAGAATTCCTGAGCCAGCCCTGCTGAGGGGAAAGGGAGAGGTTGCCATGCTGAGCCATGCTGGTTCAGGAATTCTGGGAGTTGAAGTCCATGAGTCATAAAAGAGCCAAGGTTACCTACCCCTGAACTAGACTGCAAAGTCTGGATCATCACTAGATGGAAGCAAAGAGCTAGTATTTTTAGTATCTTCTTGCTGTTATCTAGAGATTATCTACAGTTCTTCAGTCCAGATTAAGGAGAATTTTACTTGATTTTGTTACCCATCGTGAACATCTCAAATCCACTGTTAAAACCACTCAGTTTGGTAGCCATCAGTACATCCTATACCAGTGGTGGCAAACCTATGGCACGTGTGGGCACCAGCGCCATGCCTCGGGGGTGGCAAGTGTCCCTCTTCAACCAGCTGCCCCCCACAGGTGTCCCTCCCCACGAGCAACATTGAGGTGACCACACCCACCTTGGCCACACCCACCCTATTTTCCATGACCACCACAGCCACACCCACCCAGTAGGCCACACCCACCTGGCACCCAGTGATGGATAAGTGGGTTTTCGGTTGCAGTTTGGGCACCCGGTCTCTAAAAGGTTCGCCATCCCTGTCCTATACCATAGTAGCAAATTGCACCAATATTTGGGGACTTTATGAAGAATAATTACCTTTTTATCTGATATGAATGTCCCCTCTTCTTCCTCAGGAATATTCAGATGGGAGGATCTTGAACTCTGCCCCCCCCCAAATTTGAGGATGGTCCCTAGACCACCCCAAAGATTGCTGCCAGATTGTTTTTGATGTCAGTAGCAGAAAAACGTAAACAAGTGGGAATAATCATATTCGCTGTCATTATAATTAAATTAAACAGCCTGGGTACCTTCCACTTTGATGGGTTCAACCCCAGGCTTGTCACACAAAGATAGAATGTGTCCTCAGGTTGCAAAATGTTGGCATCATGTGTTTTGAAAAGACAACCGTACAAGATAGGCCAGGTCAGGAAACAAACTCCTTAGGAAGACTGGAAGTCAATTTAGATTGGTTCTAGCCACAGACTCTTGCAATATATGTAACAAGTCAGGGAGGAGTCAGCCTGAGCTTCTTCTTAATACCATCTTCCTTCCCAGGACCTAAGGAATGCTTCTATCTTTTTTGTTTATATGTAATAATGTCTGGTTTTTCTCCCCTCATCCCAGGTCACATCCAAGACTGTTTTAAAGAGAGGAAAAGCCTTCCCTACTGGTTTCTCTGTTCAGTACCTCTGAACAGTTTTCTGTGTTAGAGAGGTCTTGAACTTCTGCTTTGGTTGGTTCCATCAAAGGATTGTTGGTGAGGAAGGAGAAGGGGACAGAATGGTCCTTTCACACAGTCAAATGTGGTTTCGAGTCTTGTTTAGCTAAAAAGAATGGGCTTCCTTAAGGGCCTTTGCCACCCATCGATGTAAAAATGAGCTAGTGAGGTGGCTTCAGGATTGTTAACATCCCTTCATCTACTTCTTAATTAAGTTCAGGTTTTTTTATGTTTTGATTGATTAATTGTTAACCATGATGGTGATTTTAGGTACTGATTGATTGTTTTAATTTGTTTAATTTTAAGGGGTGGCTAAAGTTAGAACAGGGACGCGGTGGCTCGGTGGGTTAGGACGCTGAGCTTGTCGATCAGATGGTCGGCAGTTTGGTGGGTGCCGAGTGCCGCATAACAGAGTGAGCGCCTGTTACTCGTCCCAGCTTCTGCCAACCTAGCAGTTCGAAAACACGTCAAAATGCAAGTAGAAAAATAGGGACCACTACGGTGGGAAGGTAACAGCGTTCCGTGCGCCTTTGGCGTCCAGTCATGCCGGCCACATGACCACGGAGACGTCCTCGGACAAGAGCTGGCTCTTTGACTTTGAAACAGAGACGTGCACCGGCCCCTAGAGTTGGAAACGACTAGCACGCGTGTGCGGGGGAACCTTTACCTTTACCTAAAGTTTGAACCTCTTGTTTTGCAAAATGGGCAAGCGTATAAACCGGATGGATGGATGGAAGGAAGGAAGGAAGGAATAAATAGGCAGCTAGATATATGCCACCATAGTAAAGTTTGAGAAGGACTATAATCAGTCATCTGTCTAAGAGGTTCTTGTATGCTTATCAGAGAAACAGATCTTTCATGCTTCTAAGATGCCTATTGATATTTAAGTAAGTCTGTGGTACCTTAGAATATTAACACACCCTAGAAGCAGTGATATATAGGGCATGAAGTTTCACACTTTTTGTTTGTTTTCAAGGATCCTGGTGATTTAATTAGCACTCTGGGGGGTAGGAATAGGGAAGGCTCTTTTGCCATTTGTGCTCTGACAGTTGCCTAGTCAGAATCCTCAGGTCCAAAGTGCCATTTTCCCCCTCCTTTTGGCAGATAAGTGAAATGATCTCAGAAGGTACTTCTAGCATACAAATTTACAAACACACACACACAGAGAGAGAGAGAATGTAGAGAGGTGCACCATACAAGGTTGATTGGGTTTGGCAAAAGCCAGCACTTTAAAAAAGAAATGAACAAATTTATAATCAGATAAATCCTAAGCTATCTTCTACCAGGGCTAACTTGCACATATGAATCTAGCAGTAAAATTAATTGTGAACTGTAGGAGAAAGATCTCCTAAAATCAGCAGACCAGGAGATGTCCTCAGATACCTCTTGGAAGACCAAATGTAAAGGATGGCTCCTATCTGCTCTTGTTCCTAAATAATATGTATTTCCAGACGTTGGCTCAGTGTGCATGTAACAATAAAAGTACTTGATCTTGTGATAGCAAACCCCGCCTCAAATTTTAGACTCTTCTCTAATACAGGTTGAGAACAGAACCTTCTTTCCATTCAGACCAACATGATGTCCACTCCAACATGATGAGGGTGTTCTCTCCACATTAATATGTGGTATTGCAGGTGTACAAAGTTCTAGGGGGATATGAGAGAACAAATTACAAGTATAGAAATAGTGTAAACCTGATAGGTAGTTCCACTGTCTCTTTAAATAAACGGGGGAAAATAGTTCTGCTCAGCTATTGAACTTAAAGAGACAAGCACACAGAACAATTTTTTGTGTGTGCAGTAGAGGTAGTCCTCAACTTACAACTGCTCGCTTAGCAGCCATTCAGAGTTACGACTCGCCTACAAAAAAAGGGAGTTACAACCCAGTTCCAATAGTCAGCACCTCCATGTGGTCACATGACCCACTTTGGGCCCTCAGCAACATGGCTGCATTACAGCTATTAGCATCCCGTGGTCATGTGACTGTTTTATGGTGGTTTCGCTGAAAACCGTAAGTTATTTCTGGTTTTCAGGAGAACCGGGCTGTAGCACAGGGATCCCTAACCCCTGGTTCGTGGACCAGAACCGGGCTGCAGCAGGTCAGAAACTGGGCCACGCAAACAAGCAAGGCCCCATCTGCGGGATGCAGGCAGCACACAAAACCATACCCCCTCTGGTCTGCAGAAAAATCTCTCTCCACGGAACCGGTCCCTGGTGCCCAAAAGGTTGGGGGCCACTGCTATAGCAAAGAATGGGTCCATTAAGGTCCATGGTGCCTGCTCAATGGATACCACTAAAAAGTTCACAAAATTGGGTTGATCTCATGGCCGACCCCATATCTAGCCATCACAACATATGACCATAATGGGCAGTCATATGTTGAGGACCACCTGTGAGTAAACTACAGTAGAGAGAAACAGCAAATATTCCATTAATGTATGCCAACTTCCTTCATTTTGTTTGTTGTTTTTGCAGGACATGTCACTGTTGGAATTTGTCCATTTTTGCTGCCTAATGCTGTGATGTGACTTCAGCCTCTCCGCAGCCTTGGGTAGCAGGGTTAAGACTGGAAGCAGGAGCATATGTTTCTATTCCTGTGTGTTTCTGTTTCCACCCTTAATATATTGCAGATAAATTACACTGCCAAAATCAACTATGTGCATAAATACAGCTCCACCACACTGTTCTCTTTCAGAATAAGCAAAATGCAGGGAAAGAGTGAGCGATAGTAATCGAAAGAAAGTACAGGTAATCGTCAAGTTACAAACACAATTGGGACCGGCATTTCTGTCGCTAAGCAAGGCAGTTGTTAAATGAGATGCCTGATTTTTTTATCACCTTTCCATGACACAATTGTTAAGCAAATTAGTGCAGTTGTTAAGTGACACATGGTCATTAAGCAAATCTGTCTTCCCTCTCTGATTTGGCTTGTTGGAAGCCAGCTGGGAAAAGGTCACGGACATAGATCACATGACTTCAGGACTCTGCCACCATTGTAAATACATGCCAGTTGCCTGGCACCTGAATTTTAATTAATCATTTGACCATTGGGATGGTGGCACAGTCATAAGTGTGAGGACTGGTCCCTTTTTTAGTGCCATCCTAATTTCAGATGGCCGCTAAACAAATGGTTTTAAGTCAAGGACTTCCTGTAAGGTAGCAAGGAAAGGATATGTAGCAAAATCTACTGTAGTTCAAACTGATTCTATTCACCACAGCTCTCCATACTTCTCTGGCCTTGGCATCAGATCAGCCAATAGAGTTTGACTTCTAACTTGAGTTAGTTGAGGCTTTCACATAAAGCTAATTAGTAAAGACTGAGAAGGTATAACCTTTCTTGCATCTGTACCATGTTGGTGGTTAGGACAGTACTTGTCCATTTTACCAGTAAAATGTGTATCTGCAAAATCTATATACTACTACAACTCTCAACCTAAGATATGGAGATGATACCACTCTAATGGCAGAAAGTGAAGAGGAACTAAGTTGGGTTGAAACTAAACATTAAGAAAACCAAGATCATGGCATCTGGCCCTCTCAATTCCTGGCAAATAGATGGGGAAGAAATGGAGGTAGTGTCAGATTTTATTTTCCTGGGCTCCAAGATCACCGCAGACAGGGACTCCAGCCAAGAAATTAAAAGACACTTGCTCCTGGGGAGGAAAGCCATGGCAAACCTAGACAGCACACTAAAAAGCAGAGACATCACCCTGCCAACAAAAGTGCATATAGTCAAGGCTATGGTCTTCCCAGTTGCAATGTATGGCAGTGAAAGTTGGACCATAAGAAAGGCTGAGCGCCAAAGAATTGAGGCCTTTGAACTATGGTGCTGGAGAAGACTCCTGCGAGTCCCTTGGACTGCAAGGCGATCAAACTGGTCAGTCCTAAAGGAGATCGATCCTGACTGCTCTTTAGAAGGCCAGATCCTGAAGTTGAAACTCAAATACTTTGGCCACCTAATGAGAAGGAAGGACTCACTGGAGAAGAGCCTAATGCTGGGAAAGGTTGAGGGCAAGAGAAGAAGGGGACGACAGAAAATGAGGTGGCTGGATGGAGTCACTGAAGCAGTAGGCGTGAGCTTAAATGGACTCCAGAAGATGGTAGAGGACAGGAAGGCCTGGAGGAATGTTGTCCATGGGGTCGCAATGGGTCGGACACGACTTTGCAACTAACAAGAACAACAACTACAACTCTCACTTGATGATCTTTAACTGGGGGAAACAGTGCCTCATAGAACAACAATTTTTGAACCAAGGTATCTCAGATGGGCTAAGTTACAGAATGTGTCTAATATCTGAGACCCATAACTCCCAACAGAATGAAATTTGGAAAAGTTTTAACCGCTTCAGTGCTACTGGCTGCTGATGCCCTGCTGGGTTGATTTTCATTTTTAACATTCCAAGACAGTTTCCCAGCCAATCTCATAATCCCTCACCCTCTCCTCCACCCAGCAGCCACTTACCAGGCAAGGGGAAGAAGGAAGGAAGGAAGAAAGATTTCTGATGCTGCCTGCCAGATTCCCACAAGTAAACTCCATGGGGAAGCTATCAGGAAGTCAGATTCCTCTGCTATCACTGCTTTTCTGCCCACCCGTGGGCATTCTGTTTCTTTGTTTAGATAAGGAAATATCTCTGAAACAATGACCTAGCAGGTCACAAATTGTCTAGTAAGATATTAAATCAACTTTTTTGCCTCTGTATTTCATTACCATAGCTGATTCAGAAGCATCAAATAGTTCCAAATTAGCTACCCCTACCTTTGAGCAACACACTCCTAGCTTTACAGCAAGCCTAGGCTCAGTGTTTCCAAACGAAAGCATTGCAGAGTGCCTGCCACCTGCCTGAAACTCAATGCGAACAGCAGTTACGAAACGAGATGTTCCAAATTGGAAACGCAGCAGGGGACAAGTGGTTGAATCAGGTCTCATGAATATAACTTAAGTAGAAAGCAGTAACGGATGTGCCTACAGGCTCTGCTCTGGCTTGAAAACAAGAGTTTCTTGGCCCCTGGCTGGGTAGAAATGCTGACCTAGATAAGATAGCTGAAAATTAATTTCACATTTCTAAAAAGTTTCCTACTGCACCTTCTTAGTGCAGTTGAACAGATCGTTTGTAAAAAAAGCCAGGTTTAAAAAGATGGCATCTCAGCCCTGAAAAATAGATCAGACAAGTAGGTTGCACAGTGTTACACACAGGGAGGAATGTTTTCCTTGCCTCAGTAGTCTTATACTTAACTGCAAATTGTTGTCCTGAAGATTGTTACTCCCCTGTCCAGTTGTGGAAGATGAGCGGTGGAGGGGGGCACAGAGAGGAGAAGAATTAGCAAAAGTAATCCTTCTGTGAGAACATGTTGGCTGATTTACAGGTTGTCCTCGAATTATAACAGTTTAATGACCGTTTGAAGTTACAACAGCACTGAAAAAAGTGACTTGTGACTGTTTTTCACACACAACAACCCGTTTGGCATCCTCATGATCATGGGATCAAAAGTCACATGACTGCAGTGCCCCGGGGGGGGTCACACGATCCCCTTTTGCGACCTTCTGACAAGCGAAGTCAATGGAGAAGCCAGACTCACATAACGACTGTGTTACTAATTCAACAATTGCAGTGATTTGCTTAACAACTGTGGCAAGAGAGGTCGTAAAGTGGGGCAAAATTCACTTAACAACCGTCTCGCTTAACAACAGAATTGTTGGGCTCAACTGGGGTTGTAATTCAAGGACTACCTGTATTTTATTTTATTTTGGAAATGCAACCGAGTGTTCCAGGCTGGAAAAGGGCTGCTAGTTTGGGCTATTTCATGCCTTATTTCTCAAGTTAAGCCTATCAAAGGCTTATTTAAGGTAATAATTAACTGCTTTCTTTTTAAAAGTGGGAAAGTGCACTGCTGCAATTTGGAGATTTGTGATCTTGGGGGTCCCTGAAGAAGGAGCCATGGCTTTAGGGGAGATGCAAAGAAAGCGTATAGTAGAGGCTGGTTCCCATATTGAAATTATTGGTTTTCTCTACAGTAAAAGCATCAGCCTTCTCTAGAGAAGAAGAAAATATCCTGAAAGTATTAAGAGACTGTTGTAGAAACAAACAGCTGCAAACATCTCCATTACCAGTGCAAAGAACTGCCAAGTTGTGGTACGTAGGAAAGCAGCTGGGAAGAAAATGAAGAGATCTCCACTATTAGTGTACTTTGGAAATGTTGTCTGGGAAGTAATTGCTGGAATTCCTTTAACACCATTCATTTCCAAGTTGTAGCAAAGACAAGTCTTGAGAAGGGTGTTTGGAAAAGAAAGACTTTAGGTCAGGGGTGTCAAACTGCCGGCCCACATGCCGGACGTGTCATCGGGAAACCACGCCCACTCCATGGCCGGCAATGGCAAAAAAGCACCGATACGTTGCGCAACGTCACGTGACGTCGCGAGTTTGACATGTCTGCTTTAGGTGGACACCACAGAGCTTAACAGGATGAGAAGTACTCTAAGGCCTTAATTTTAATGTGATTAGGCACAGTGCATGGAAAAGGAAAGAATTTGTCCCTGAATATAACAGAATAACAGAGTTGGATGGGACCTTGGAGGCCTTCTGGTCCAACCCCCTGCTCAGGCAGGAAACCCTATGCCATTTCAGACAAATGGTTGTCCAATCTCTTCTTAAAAACCTTCAGTGTTGGAGCACTCACAACTTCTGGAGGCAAGTTCTTCCACTGATTGTTCTCACTGTCAGGAAATTCTTCCTTGGTTCCAAATTGCTTCTCTCCTTGATTAGTTTCCATCCATTGTTTCTTATCTTGCCTTCTGATGCTTCAGAAAATAGGTTGACACCCTCCCTTCTTTATGGAAGCCTCTGAGATATTAGAACACTGCTATCATGTCACCCCTCTAGTCCTTCTTTTCACTAGACTAGACATACCCAATTCCTGCAACCACTCTTGATATGTTTCAGTCTACAAGTCCCCTAATCACCTTTGTTGCTCTTCTTTGCATTTTTTGTGGAGCCTCAACATCTTTTTCACATTGTGATGATAAAGCACCATTTAGTATCTGGAGCAGATTATAACTTCATCCTGTTCAGTGGATACAAAGACAGCTTTTATCAATCTGGTGCCTTACCGATGGGTCTCCAAAAATCTCCCATAAATGTAGTCCTCGACTTACAACCACAACTGGGACCCAAATTTCGGTTGCTTAGCAAGTCACTTGTTAAGTCGGTCATGACCAGACTTACAACCTTTTTTGTCAAGGTTGTTAAGCAAATCAGTGCAGTTATTAAGTGAATTGTATGGTCGGTGAGCGAATCTGTGTTTGATTTTGCATGTCAGAAACCACTGGGAAGGTTGCAAATGGCAATCACACGAGCCCAGGATGCTACAGCTTCATAAATATATGTTGGTTGCCAAGCACTCAGATGTTGATCTCATGAGCATGGGGATGCTGTGATGGTCATAAGTCACAAGAGGACCGGTCCTAAAGTCCCTTTTTTCAGTGCTGTTGTAACTTTGAACGACTGTAACTCGAGGACTGACAGTAGCCGGTCTTCGATATAGATTTTGCAGATACACGTTTTACTGGTAAAAACGAAATCTTTGCCTTCCGAAGTTCTTTGAATGCTATGCAGGTGTTTGAACACTGAGCTGATATGTGCAAACCACTGTATGTATGGCTTTTGACCGCCTATCTCTAAGCCTTGCAGGCATCTGGAACTGGTAGCTCTCCAATCATTAATCCCTTTCTGAGATTATTTAAAGCCAGATTCTTACAAGTGTGTCTCTCTGGCAGCCCAGTTCATAGCGGATTCCCAGAGCTGATTCCTTGTTTTAAAGTCAGCAATCTGCATTCACAAATGCTTACCGTTTTTTATCTTCAGGGGCTGCTGTTTGCAGAGCGAAGGGCTGCGCTCAGTCCCTTTCTGGCCAATTATTTAAACAATATCTTCTCCCCCTAAAATGAGGTACCTTGCTGAACAAGCCAGTGGTTTGTGGGTGCTTTGCATTTTATTTGAACTCTTCTGCGCTCTCTCTGAAGCAGAGAAAAAAACGAGGAGTGTAACAAGGCCTTAACCCCCAGCAGATCACACTGTAAGAACAAGCTGTGCTCTGATTTAGACACCTTAATCTCTCGTTCAGCAACGTTGTGCTAATGCAAGAGTTGTGTCATCTAGTTAAGCTAACTGGAGAATCCTCCGTTGCACATGAAATTGGCAGTTCAAAGTTTTTGTTACAAAAGGAATCATTTGAAAGCCGAGCTGAGGTGTGCGCGCTGCATGCCAAAAATCCATATCTACTTGAATACCTGGGATTAAGATTTGGGAAATAATATCTTGGTGAATGGTTGCTACTCAGACCAGAGGGAGGTGTCTTTCCAGGCCAGGGGTGGGCAACTACAGATAATCCCCGAGTTACGAGCGTTCACTTAGCGCTTGTTCGAAGTTACGCAATAAGCGCCCCCTATTGTTTACAACAGGGGCCTTCAAACTTGGCCCTTTTATGACTTGTGGACTTCAACTCCCAGAATTCCTCAGCCAGCGTGCCTGGCTGAGGAATTCTGGGAGTCGAAGTCCACAAGTCATAAAAGGGCCAAGTTTGAAGGGCCCTGGTTTACTACAAGCAAGTCCTGAAATTACGAATTTTGCAGCTCCTTACAACGACTGCAGAGGCTCTGCAACTTTCACCCAATTTCCTCCCCCTGCCCCCTAAAACTGCTTCCCCCTCCCTTCCTGCTGCGCCGGACTCACTTACCTTGTAAAGATCTGTCTCCTGTCTGCTGCAGTTTCTTTGCCTTCGAGGGAGAGGAGAGTCGATGGAAGCTCCTGGGCGCCGTAAAATCACGTGACTTCAGGCACCCATCCTCTTCTGCCGAAAATGAGTGCTTGAACTCTCACGAGATCACAGACCCCAGAAACTTTCAATCTCGGTACGAAAAGCGTTTGCGGTGCCTGTCTTCTGCTCCTCCCCCTCTCCCCAAACTCCTTTCTGCCCCCACCAGAACACTTTTTGCCCTGATAGAGAACTGACGAAGACTGGAAGCTTCGTCTGCCTGCAAATGGTGCAGTTGGAAACAGATTCACTCTGTTTCCAAGTCCCCATTTGCAAGCAGATGAAGCTTCCAGTCTGTTGTGATTCCATGCCAGCCTGTGATCCCAACAGCTGAGTCCGGGGAATCAGAGGAGGAGGAGGAGGGGCCTGGGGAGCCATCAGAGTCGGAGGAAGGCTGTGATCAGTTACAAGACTTACAAAGTGAGGAAGAACCTGGCCCCTCCACTCGTGGTCAAGCTGAAAGCCAGCTGTGCTGGGAGGCTGAGTCAGACTCGGAGGAAGCACAGCTGGAAGACCTCAGAGACGCTCGTAAATGTAGACAGGTCACATGAGTAAATCAGAGGGAGGCAATGGGGCAACTCCAGGGGAGAAGGAGAAAGCAGTGAGAAGCCACACCTTGGGGGCTGCGTAACAAAAAGGGAATGTGTGGGCAGGGCTGGTTGCTGGAGGCAACCATTTGCAAAGAACTTCCGTGTCAAGAGATGATGGTCTATTTATTTTACCAGTGAGTTATTTCCTGTTTTGGCTCGTGCTCCATTTTGTTTGTGGACAAGGTCTGTAACTCCAATAAAAAGGGTTTATTTTTCCAGTCTACTGTTACAAGAGGGGTTGCCTTTTGAAGTAACAAGGACTTACGTAGTCTGGGACAGAATACAGTCTCCCTCTGGGCAAAAAGTGTTTGGGCGCCTATGGGGCGCTTGGGAGTGGAGCGATTCACTCCATTTCCAAGTGTCTTGTAGGTGCCCAAATATTTTTCACCCAGAGGGAGACTAGAAGCTTCATCTGCTTGCAAATGGGGCACTTGGTAATGGAGCAATTTGCTCCGTTTCCAAGTGTCCCATTTAGACGAAGCTTCCAGTCTCCATCAGTTCTCCGTCTGGGCCAGGGGTAGGCAACCTTGGCTCTTTTAGGACTCGTGGACTTCAACTCCCAGAGTTGGCTCAGGAATTCTGGGAGAAGTCCACAAGTCATAAAAGAGCCAAGGTTGCCTACCCCTGGTCTGGGCAAAAAGTGTTCGGGTGGTGGCAGAAAGGAGTTGGGGTGGGGAGGAGCAGGAGACAAACACTTTTCATGCCCAGGATCTTCCATTTACTCTCCCTCTGGGGCAAAGAAACAGTGGCAGAGAGGAGGCAGATGTTTGCAAGGTAAATGAGTCCGGCACAGCAGGAAGGGAGGGAGAAGCATGAGGTATCTTAGTGCAGAGGTCCCCAACCTTTGGGGCACCAGGGACCGATTCCGTGGAGAAAGGTTTTTCTGCAAACCGGAGGGGGCGTGGTTTTGTGTGCTGCCTGCATCCCACAGATGGGGCTTTGCTTGTTTGTGCGACCCGGTTGCTGGCATGCCACGGCCCGGTACTAGTCACAGACCAGGGGTTGGGGACCCCTGTCTTAGTGGATCGGGGAGGCCTTGACCTGTTCCATCACTAGCCCCTCCCCCCCATGGCCTTCCCCACCCTGAGATACCTCATGTGCACTTAACGAACCGCACATTTGGCTAGTGAATGCGTGGGCGAAAGCAGGGAGTGATCTCATTCCAAGAACAAGATTCACTCCTACGAATCCTCGAGTTACGAATGGAGTGGGCAGTCTCCACTCCATTCGTAATTCAAGGACTACCTGTATAGCAACATCAGTAACATCTTCAGTGGAGTCTAGGGGATGTCTGTGTCCGTGTTCTTCTGGTTATAAGGGCTTTGTGTGGTCAGTCTGGGTTTTGGCAGAATTAGATTGCCAGCAGATGTCAGAATCACTGAAATTTCCCGTTATCGCTACAGGTGGTCCTCAGTTAACCACGGCCCCATTTAGCAACCGTTCAAAATTACAATGGTGTTAAGTACCAGTCCTTGAACTCACACCTTCTGCAGTACCAATTATTGAAGTTAGACCTTCTGCAGTGTCCCCACAGTCACATAATTGCCATTCTAGCACTTCACAACCTTGCAACATTGTAACCTCAACCTTGCACGCACTAACCTCTTGTTAACTGACTTTTGGTTTGCATTAAATGCGACCTGGTAGGTTTTGCACTACATTGAATATCACATTATTCCAATTCACATTGACCACGTCCTTTCTTGTTCGTGGGGACCCTGGTGCCCTCTGTGCTTGATTTTTTTTTTTTTGCAAACATTTCATTACCAAACTAATATCATTAACAGTGCACTGATGATGTTACCTAGTTTGGTAAAGAAACATCTGCAAGAAAACCACCAAGCTCAGATAGCACCAGATATTCTGCTGAGCTACAGATATTCTCTTCTATCAGTATTTGTTGTTTGTTTGAGCATCTTTTTCTGGAGCAAAAGATGCTGTGCATTGCACACCTTTGTAATTAAAACACTGAACTAGGAATGCAAGGCCTCACATTGGAACAAATAAAGTTTCTCACACTGGTTGAATTAAACAGAAGTCTATTCGGACTATGATGATAAAAATGGACTATGATAAAATGGACTAATAAGTAAAAACCATGCAGGATATGATCCTTTTAACAGCCATACTTAAAGTTCCCAGTTTTATTTCTGGAATGTAAGAAATTTTGGTCATTTCTGTGACTAATTAATTTTGTAGCATTGCCTCTCAATCCTGACGCCTAGTTTTTCCAACACCCTTTTGATTATTGTTTTAAAGAACGTTTCCTTTTTAAGAAAAATTGTGTTCTAATTCAGGTTTTCTTTCACTGAACAAGATGTCAGTGCATTGCATCAGCACAGTTGTTCCTTGTGGTTGTCATAGTCACACAAGTTTAAACACCCAAACAAAGCAATCAGAAATGTATAACTGATTATGGATTATTATGAAAATTAATTCATAAACTGGCTAGCTGGCTGATGCATTTTAATAATAGAGCTTCATTATTTGCCCAAAATGTAAAACTACCATAAAAGGAGAGTTACATATCATAATACTTATGGCCAACATTCTTATTATTCCTAATTTTGTCTGCATTGTTTTTACATGGGGGGGTGTCTTTTCCCCAAACGTAAAAGCAATTCAGAGGAAAGACATAGATGATGATGCTCTACAGATAGTTGAGTTATGATCATAACTGAGTCCCTGTAAAGTGAGTCACCACGAACCGGACCCAGTTTTACAACTTTTCTTGAAGAGGTCATTAAACAAGCCCATAATTTACTATGGGGCAGTTCCAGATACTGGAAATCAACCAAGTAAACCCGTCAAAAACATCATAAATTGACCATAGGATGTTGCAAATAGCCGTAAATCAGGCCTGTTGCCAAGTGCCCAAAATGCGGTCACATGACTGCAGATGGGGCAGAAATCAGAATTTCTAAATCTGGTCTAAACTTCTCAATAGAGAATTCTGGGGAATTCAACCATGCTGGCTGGGGAATTCTGGGAGTTGAAGTCCACACATCTTTTAAAAAATCACTAAGATTGAAAAACACTGTTCTAGAACAGGGGTCTTCAAACTTGGCCCTTTTATGACTTGTGAACTTCAACTCCCAAAATTCCTCAGCCAGGCACGCTGGCTGAGGAATTCTGGGAGTTGAAGTCCACAAGTCATAAAAGGGCCAAAGTTTGAAGAGCCCTGTTCTAGATAAACACTGAGCTGTACTTCTTGTTATCTTTATTTACTCGGCACCTGCCACATTCACATTACCCATCCTGATAATGCAAAGCTGTGAGGAGAGAAGAGCCATATAGCATTTAATGGCAGTTTTAAGATGTCATGAGTCAGCAACAGCAGCACCTGGCCTATTTTAGCTTTGCTCCGTTGCTATGGCAATTGGTTTTTTTTTAAAAAAAATAAATACTCTTTTTAATATTTAATGGGAACCCCTCCTACGACAAGGCTGCATATAAATGGTAAACAGCTACTACAAAGAGCTGGAATAAAGTAAGATTCTGAAGCCAAGTTTTTTAGCATGGAACTGTCAGCTCCCCTGATAGATCTCTGCAATTCCTTAGTGGTGTGAAAATGTCCTTGTTCCAGAGCCAGAAAGCAAATACTGTGCAAATTCAGTGAAAACAAAACCAAACAATAGAAACTCCCATCTCTTTCCTTTTATTTTATTTAATTTTTTTGAGTTCTTGAAGGTGGTTGCCCTGACTCTGGCAATGATTGTAACAGCTTTCGTTATGTATGATTGAAGTCGTATTTCCTTCATTTTTTATTCTGAATTGAGTTTGCTATAGCTTTTATTTGCTGTTTTTTCTATGGGTTGGGCTGGATGGATTTCACTCTGCTGCTTCTCCGGGAGTTTGGATCCAGAGAAAGGAGGATTCAGGGGAATTTGGAAGAGATGGTAGCCAATCCCTTTGTCATAAATCTGCCAATAATTAGGAATCACGGTTTTATGTAGGAGACCAAACAGAGAGAAAAGCTGTAAGATGGTTTTCAAAACAAGGCTTCCTTTTTTTTTCAGGGAGCCTGAATAATTTAAGAGCTTTCATATTTTAATCAAGCATTTATGCAACACCTCTAATCTTTTGTACCAGACAGAATGCTTCCAACGTTATGTTCCAGATGGTGGATTGCAAATCGTATTTCCTTCCATTTCCTTTGTGGTCATGGGAATGGAGATAAAAGAGTCTTAGCTTACAGATCTTTCTCACTGAATTTTGGAGCCCATAGATATTTTAGGTATCACTCTGACTTTTGATGGCTGCAAACTGAAACACTGATAGCCAGTGCCATTTGCATTTCCAAGAAGGTGCAAAACTACCCATTGAAAATAAAAATAGGGGATGGCAGTAGCCTGCAATTTGGCTTACAACATGCGAAGGACTGAGGAGAATTTTTCTGAGAGGAAGAATAATTAAGCAATGGGACTGGGTTGCCTCCTGGAGTTGTGGGTGCCCCATCGCTGGAGGTTTTCAAGAAAAGTTTAAACATCCATTTGTCCTGGATAGTATACGATCTCTTGCCTTGGCCTCCAAGGTCCTTTCCAGCCCTATAATTCTATGTATTCTTCTTACCACCAAAATAGGCTGGAGTTATATGGGCTAATGTGGAGTATCAGACAGACAGACAGGGCAGATAGATCAGTTTTTCTCTCCTGATTCTCTCACCTCAGCCTGAAGTTGGAAGTCTAATGGCTGTCATCACCATGAATGAGTTTTAAAACAGGTGAATGCATGGGGATTGGATTACTGTGGTCACCTGATTCTAGAATCTACCCCTTGCTGCAACAGTTTTCTACATCTTTAAATTTCTGGGAGTCTACCTCTGTGAAGATCTGACCTGGAAAGTTAACACAACCCAGGTGGCTAGAAAGGCCCAACAGAGGCTTCACTTTCTTAGGATCTTGCGGAAGAACAGGGTAGAACAACAGCTAATGACCCTCTTTTACCGGTCTACCATAGAGAGCGTCCTCTCGTATGGTATTGTGGTTTGGTATGCTGGTCTGACAGCCGCGGACAGGAAAGTATTACAGAGGGTAGTGAGCACAGCACAAGACATTGTGGGCTGTTCCCTGACACCACTGGATGACATTGCCAGGGCTCGTTGCCTTGGAAGAGTGAGAAAGATTCTCAGGGATGACTCACACCCTGGACGGTATCTCTTTACTACCATCTGGTAGGAGATACAGGAATATAGCCAGCCGTACCAACAGGCTGAAAAATAGCTTTTATCCGTGGGCTGTTAGGCTTTTAAATGGGACATAATCTTATGCAGAATTGACTTGGGAGGCCGGTGTGTGGTGTAGTTGGTTCACATGGTGTGGTGGGATGGAGGGTTTGTTGTCACTGTGTGTTGGGGGGAGAGAGCACAGGGGGAGGCTCAGCTAATCTCAATGTACACTTGTTGTACTTTGACAATAAAGGTTTATTATTTATTATTATCTTCCTCTACATAAATATTTTATCCCGGCATTGCAGAATTTCAGCTGAAAGTGTAAAAAACACTTGGAGGCATTGAATAAATTGCGGGGAACCTCATTTCAATGGGCTCCACTGGGGACGGCGGGGTGGGGGGGTGGGGGTGGGGGAGGGATGACTGTTATTCTCAGACACTTTAGGATTTACTGTCTGGTAGATCAAAGAACTGCCATGACACATGTTGCTCACCCATATCATTTATGTGGTGACATCACTGTGCAAATGAGGAGTTTGACTGATGAAGTCATCAGATCTTTCACAGTTTTTCCCTTTGCTGTGGACACCCAAGCCCTGTGGGTCTTTCTACCATAATACTTGCCTGAATCATGAGAATTTACTTAATGGTTATGCTTATCTAAAGACTGTGCACCTTTGTTGAGAGATGGAGAAGGATCAGTGGTTGTCCTCTAATTGAACAATGCTTACCAGCAACTCTGTTTTATGAGCTCATGAAATATCTTTCACGTTTCCCAGCCTGAGTCAACAGATACTTGAACCTAACAATTTAGCTCTTGAGTGAAAGATCTAGAGCAGGCATGTCAAACTCGTGACGTCGTGTGGCATATCGCAACTTTTTCCCCATTGCCGGCAATGGGGTGGGCATGGTTTCGGCGTGACGCATCCGGCCCGAGGGCCGGCAGTTTGACATGCCTGATCTAGAGCAGGAGTGTCCAATCTTGGCAATTTTAAGACTTGTGAATGGCTGGCTGGGGAATTCTGGGAGCTGAAGTCCACAAGTCAAGTTGCCAAGGTTGGATACCCCTGATCTAGAGGCAGTTATGTATACAAGTAGTTCTCAACTTACGACCACAATTATGCCCAAAATGTATGTTGCTGAGAAATTTGTTAAGTGAGTTTTGCCCCGTTTTATGACTTTTCTTGCCATATTTGTTAAGTGAATCACTGCAGTTGTTAAGTTAGTAACACGGTGATTAAGTGAATCTGGCTTCCCATTGACATTGCTTGTTAGAAGATTACAAAAGGGGATTGTGTGATCTCAGGACACTGCAACTGACATAAAAATGAATCAGTTGCCAAGCATCTGAATTTTGATCATGAGACTATGGGGATGCTGCAATTGGTCATAAGTGTTAAAAATGGTCATAAGTCACTTTTTTTCAGTAACTTTGAATGGTCACTAAACAAACTGTTGTAAGTCAAGGCTACCTGTATATTTCACATTGAGCGCACATTTTGAATAGTCCAGTCTTTCTTTCATTATCTCAAATTCATACATATAAGTAGTAGTAAAATAAGGTCTACGTTGTGTGGAGTGTCATCCTGATGGTTTGCGAATGCAACTGAGCAGTTTTCTTGACAACAGAACAGATGTACAGTATTTTTTGCAGCTCCCTGGTCTGTCCTGAGTGGAAGTGTGCTACAATTGTCTGAGTGGGATATCTAATTGCTAATTGCACTCACAACAATCCTCTGAAACTCATTAAAGCAGCTGAATCTTTTTGGGAGTAATCACACAATTGCTGTACAATTCTGTTGTTGTTGTTAGTTGCGAAGTCGTGTCCGATCCATCGCGACCCTATGGACAATGTTCCTCCAGGCCTTCCTGTCCTCTACCATCTTCTGGAGTCCATTTAAGCTCACGCCTACTGCTTCAGTGACTCCATCCAGCCACCTCATTCTCTGTCGTCCCCTTCTTCTATTGCCCTCAATCTTTCCCAGCATTAGGCTCTTCTCCAGTGAGTCCTTCCTTCTCATTAGGTGGCCAAAGTATTTGAGTTTTAGCTTCAGGATCTGGCCTTCTAAAGAGCAGTCAGGGTTGATCTCCTCTAGGACTGACCGGTTTGATCGCCTTGCAGTCCAAGGGACTCGCAGGAGTCTTCTCCAGCACCAGAGTTCAAAGGCTTCAATTCTTTGGCGCTCAGCGTTTCTTATGGTCCAGCTTTCACTGCCATACATTGCAACTGGGAAGACCATAGCCTTGACTATACGCACTTTTGTTGGCAGGGTGATGTCTCTGCTTTTTAGTGTGCTGTCTAGATTTGCCATGGCTTTCCTCCCAAGGAGCAAGCGTCTCAGCTTTGAACTGTGGGATCCTTGGTGCTCTCTGAGCTTGGTGGTTTTCTGGCAGACATTTTCTTACCCAACTGGATAGCATCATCAGTGGCAGAAGGGAATGGGATTTGCTCTTATTTTTATATACTAAAAAGAAAATATGATGTGTTACAGTATTAATGTCATGTTTCAGGATTCCTTTCATTTAGGGGAGGTAATTTTAATACGCTATAATAGGGCTTTACAAATCCTATGAAAGAAGGAGTATGAAAGAATATGCTCAAAGCATCTTTGAATCATTAAAGCAGCTACCTCTTTTGTTCTTAGATATCCTCAGATGTGTTTTGCAGTCAACTGCAAGCATGACTGATGCTTTAGATCAGACATGTCAAACTTGCAATGTCATGTGACATCGCACGACGTATCGGAGCTTTTTCTCCATTGCCGACAATGGGATGGGTGCAATTTCCTGATGACGCGTCTGGCCCGTGGGCCAGCAGTTTGACACCCCTAGAGTACACCCATTTTTTCCAGATTTGTATGGCTGCTTTAGAAGCTTACCTCAAGTGTCTCCATTACTCCTGCACAGCCATTTTGATATATGCAGATGGAAGTAGTTGAGATCAGTTTAAGGAAAGGTGCTTTGCACACCCTACATAATTACAAAGAGAAACTGATTTCTGGACTAGAATCCACAGTTTTATTTGGGAGCATGAACTAAAATCACTAATGCAAATTATAGTAGCATTCAAATAAAGCTTTGATTTAATGGGCTATTTAGGGAGACTATTATTCCCAAATTGCTGTTAAATATAAATGCAATAATTGACATCATGTAATAAGTGAGGTAATTAAAAATACATCATTTGCGTCAATTTATGTCATTTTTGTAACTAAGATACTATGCAAATGATGTGTATTGATGCAAAAATGGCAATATTACATAAATTAATGTAAATTTTAATTTGTTATTGACCTACAGTGGATCTGAAATTTCAGAGAAATACCTTGATAGAGATTTTGCTTTTTACAGCAGGGGTCCCCAACCTCTGGACCGCACATCTGGAGGTCATTGGTGGGCAAATGAAATTGTACATCCGCAGAATCTAGGTTGCACGTTCTTCCCCCCCGCCCCGGTCCATGGAAAAATTGTCTTCCACGAAACCAGTCCCTGGTGCCAAAAAGGTTGGGGGTCACTGAGTTACAATATATCTAAAGACTGCTACATTGCAATTCTGTAGTGTAAATCAAAAGTTTTTACCATACTTATTTTTATGTTCCTTCATAATATGAAACTTCGGAATATCTACTATTAAATTTTTAAAATAGTAATAATATTTCATCAGTCACTCATGCCCTAGTCATCTTCAACTGGTCCAGATTTGTGGCAGTGCAAGCAATAATGGGCATCCCTTAATATGCCCATGTGAAACCTCTGATACACAAGCTGCATTTGTTGCCATTTTGCTTCTGAGTGCAATTCAAGGTCCTGATTGTAAAGCTGTAAAGCCCTATATGGCATAAGGCCTGGTTACTTGAGGGCACATCTGCCCAGCTAATTTAATCCTGCAGGATTGATGCACTTTGGATTCTTTCAGTTAAACAATGTCATCTATCAAGGCCTATCAAGGAAGCAGGCCTTCTCTGTAGCAGAACCTGATCTCTGGAATAAGGTTCCCCCAGAGATCTGAATGGATCCCACTCTATTATTTTTTTAGAAGAGCTATAAAGACTTGACTTTTCACCCGGTCTTTGGAAAAAGAAAGTGAGATCCCTTGCTGCATGGTGCTTGTAATCTTTGATATTTATGTTTTAATTGATTTTATTTTAATTCCTTTCATTGTCATGAGTGACCCAGAATAATTGAGTCAGCATGCAAGTTTAATAAATTAATAGCAGTAGCAAGTAGTATTTTAGAAAGAAAATAAAATGTGAAACAGTAAAATTAAAAATATAATAGCAACCTGTCTTAAATTCAGATCACCTTCCTTTTGTTAATAGCACAAGCCCAAACCATATGAGTTAGCATTCCTATTTAAGAATGGCATTGCTTGCAACAAAGAGAACATAAGCAACACTTATATAAACATTTTATCTTAGTAAGCATTGAAACATGCATAATTTTAATTAGTACTAACTGTGAGAGGGATCTCGGAGTCCTAGTAGACAATCACTTCAATATGAGCCAGCAGTGTGCTGCAGCTGCCAAAAAAGCCAACACAGTGCTAGGCTGCATTAACAGAGGGATAGAATCAAGATCAAGTGAAGTACTAATACCACTTTACAATGCTTTGGTAAGGCCACACCTGGAATACTGCATCCAGTTTTGGTCACCACGATGTAAAAAAGATGTCGAGACTCTAGAAAGGGTACAGAGAAGAGCAACAAAGATGATTGGGGGACTGGAGGCTAAAACATATAGGGAACGGTTGCTGGAATTGGGTATGTGTAGTTTAATGAAGAGAAGGACTAGGGGTGACATGATAGCACTGTTTCAATATCTCAGGGGCTGCCACAAAGAAGAGGGAGCCAAGCTATTCTCCAAAGCACCTGAAAGCTGATAGGGCTGGGAAACTAGTTGATTTTTTTTTTGAAATGGAGATTCTTACAGGATCCACAGGCATCAAGATTTCTAAAAGCAAGATTCAACACATAACATAGTTGTTAGTTGGAATTTGGAGGTGGAGAAATTGTGGAGAATCAACTGGAGGCTGAAATGCAATTGCACTTTGTCAGTATTTGTTCATACCTTTTCAAATCCATCAATACAGGCTGTGATGATTTGGTGATTTTGTTTTGCTTCATTATTTATAGTGGCTGTAGCAGAATGGTTGAGCTCGGAATTCTTTCTCCCTGTTAATTGCTGAAAGGTAGTAGCATTTCTTAGATATATTGAAATTTCTGCTGCTCAGAACACTTATGAGTATTTTAATTTAGATTATACTTTCTGTGTCCAAATACTAGGGAATGATCATATGTACATTTGTATTTTCTATTTTGCTTGTCTCTATTTCAGCAGAAAAAGTCGCAGCAAAATAAACTTTGATCATGTTAGATATAACAGGAATGCTAAATTTATACCAGTTGCAAATAGGGACACGCTGAATGAAGTAATTTTAGATTCCCAAATATTTTAATCAGCCAAGGTTCTAAAATGTAATGAATTGAATACAGTTGATCAGTTCTCTTTTATGCAATGTGTTTTCTAAACCCAGAATTCTAAAGATCTAGCAGAATGTGTTATATTTTCTGGTGTGCACATATATTTGACCATAAATATGCAGCAATAACTATTAAGGTATTGCTATTCAGAAAAACAGTAACAAAAATTACTATTTTAAAATCTAATAAAAAGTACTAGAAGTAGCAATGTTTGCAAGTGACAGATTTGAACTCGAAATTTATTTATTTTTATTTAAGATCTGAAATTGGCTAAATTGGGTGGGTTTTCTCTTTCGTCAAGGCCTATTCCTATCTCTGAAACTGACCCAATGGGGCAAAGGTTATCTAGCAATTCATTGAAATTGCTTGATGCCATATCAGATGTAGGAGATGAGCAGGCTGAGCCCAATGGAGGGGTGAAACGCGTCATCAGTCATGAGTCCCTTTGCACCCAAAAAAGATCTTAAGTCCAGCCCACCTTGAATTCCATTGACTCTTATCTACTGCCAATTTGCTTGGACCATTAGTAGTTCAGATTCTTGTAGAGAACGTAACCTTGCAATAAATCTCTGTGCCCATTTGAACTGCCTGGATCTTCTCATTTCCCTGGCGCTTGATATCAGATTATTGATGGGTCTAGTTCAGTATTGTTGGAGAAAATATATATGGTTGTTAAGTGCCCATATGTGGGATACATTCTGTAAGTTAGCCCAGGGTTTTTCAACCTTTTCACCCATTGTACCACTTTTAGGATATGGCAACATCTGAGTACCATCAGTCACCTAGCAGGTGTCAAAAACGTGATGACCAAAAAAAAAAAAGAAAAAATTGATGAAGTACAGGTAGTCCTCGACTTACAACAGTTCGCTTAATGACTGTTTGAAGTTACAATGGCACTGAAAAAAGTGCCCCCTAAGCCACAGCCAAGCAAGACACCTGCCTGCCTGCCTGCCTGGTAGCACTCTTCCTCTTGTCCGAGGTTTTCATCGTTGTGAGCATTTCTGTTGAGTATTGGCATGGGGGGTGGGGGATGTTTGGTTTTTATTCCCCCCCCCTCTGCTGGGTGGTTGCAGCAGGTTTTGGTCACTTCACATGACCCTTGGACACTGTGACCGTCCTAAATATGAATCAGTTGCCAAGCATCTGAATGTAAATCACAAGGCCCTGGAGATGCTGCAACATTCCAGCTGATCGGCGCTTCTTCTGGGCTCAGCAGAAGTGCCAGGATAAGCGCCAAACTCCAGCTGGAGCCTGGCGCTGAACCTGGTGCTTCCACTGAGCCCTGACAGCCCTGCAGCTCCAGCCATCTCTCGCTCAGGCTTGTGCGATGCTGCCATCGGCTCAGCTCATTCCCCTCCCCCGCTACCACTTTTCTAGGATGGTCGCGTACCACCTGCCAGGTGCCAATGTACCACAGGTGGTACCCGTACCACTGGTTGAAAAGCCCTGAGTTAGCCCATTTGAAGTACATCGGTTCAAAGATTGATAGCACATGATCAAACCTATCAATTAATTCAATATAGGAGCTGTATAGAAGTTTCTTTGCGGAAAATCTTTTTCTGCAAACAAGGTCGAGTCTCAAATTTGCAAGCAAAAACAGGTGTGTCCTCTCTGATTTATCTTATTTTCTTTCTGCATAAGCCTAGTCGATGACACAAGGCTCCTGAGCCAAGTTGTTCTCCTCTAGAAATGAAGCTGAAAAGCACAGCAAGAAATAAATGGCATATCTTGCAAAATATCCTGAAAGGTTTGCTGCAGAGAATGCTTTCTTTCGTCTTAGGAAGGGGAAAAACGGGGACGTGACCCTTTGGCTTAGTTATTTAATGATGTGTGGTTGATACACAGCATGCTATTTTTAAAGCATCCACTGTGATTTTCAGAAGCAGCAATGTACTGACAGATTCTTTCCTTCTCCGACTTTGAAAAAAAAAAGGAATTGTTTAATTTAAGAGTAGGAAACAGGAAACTGAGATACTACTGCAAAGCAAAGGGCAAGTTTCCACCATGAAATGTTTGGAACTACCAAACAAAAAAAAATCCCTTTTCTATTTGTGGGTCATCAAAGCACACTTACAAAATAATGTTGGCTGAAGCTTGTTTGGACGCCTGCTCCCCTGTCCAGAAATGAAGCCTAAAATAGTTTGTAGGTGGGAAGGGGGTGTAGCTGAGAACTTTTTCATCAAGCTCTTTCAGTTCAAAGGAATTTTGTGAATGGCCACACCCGTTTTATCCAGTGGCAACTCTTCTCTTACAGTCGTGTGAAGAGTTCCCAACTTATAGAATCAAAGGGCAGGAAGGGACCTCGGAGGTCTTCTAGACCAGGGCTTTTCAACCTTTTCACCCATTGTACCATTTTTAGGATATGGCAACATCCGAGTACCACCAGTCGCCTAGCAAGGTGTCAAAAACTTGACGACCAACAAAAAAAAAAGAGAAAAAAGTGATGAAGTACAGGTAGTCCTCGACTTACAACAGTTCACTTAGTGACTGTTCGAAGTTACAATGGCACTGCAAAAAGTGCCCCTCCAAGCCACAGCCGAGCAAGACACCTGCCTGCCTGCCCGGCGGCGCTCTTCCTCCTGTCCGAGGTTTTCATCGTTGTGAGCATTTCTGTTGAGGATTGGCAGTGGGGGTGGGTAGGGGGTGTTTGGTTTTTATTTCTCCCCCCCCCCTCTGCTGGGTGGTTACAGCAGATTTTGGTCACTTCCCATGACCCTGGGACACTGTGACCGTCCTAAATATGAATCAGTTGCCAAGCATCTGAATGTAAATCAAAGGACCCTGGAGATGTTGCAACATTCCAGCTGATCGGCGCTTGTTCTGGGCTCAGCAGAAGTGCCAGGATCAGCGCCGAGCTTTAGCTGGAGCCTGGCGCTTATCCTGGCGTTTCCACTGAGCCCTGACAGCCCTGCAGCTCCAGCCATCTCTCGCTCAGGCTTGTGCGGTGCTGCCATCGGCTCAGCTCATTCCCCTCCCCCGCTACCACTTTTCTAGGATGGTCGCGTACCACCTGCCAGGTGCCAATGTACCACAGGTGGTACCCGTACCACTGGTTGAAAAGCCCTGTTCTAGTCTAACCTCCTGCCATAGGCAGAAGACCTTATTCCATTCCCAACAAATCTTTTCTTGAAGACCTTCAGTGGTGGAGCACCCACAACTTCTGGAGGCAAGCCATCCCACTGATTGTTCCACTGTCAGGAAATTCTTCCTTATTTCCAGGTTGGATCTATATATAATGAGCTTCCACCCCATTGCTTCTTGTCCTGTCCTTTAGTGCTTTGGAAAAAAAAGTTGACCCCCTCTTCTCTGTGATAGCCCCTCAAGTATTGGAGGAGAGCTATCATGTCACCCCTAATCCTTCTGTTCGTTAGGCTAGATTAGAATGTACCTAGTTCATCATATAGTTTAGACTCCAGCCCTTTAATCACCTTGGCTGCTTTTCTCTGAACTAGGAAAGAGTGTTTATGTTCTTAATGTTCCAAGTATGCCTAACTCAAAGGATTTGGGAGTGTGGAGTCCTTGGTGCTCTCTGGGGTTGGTTGTTTTCTTGCAGACATTTCATTACCCAACTAGATGACATCAAGCAACAAGCAGTACCCCAATCAAGGAACTATCCTCAGACAAATGATCAAACAGTAAACAAAAACCTAATTAAGGAACCATGATGAGAACTCCCACCAACCGTAGCAAGGCAAGCCATTTATACCTAAACAGAGTAAATGCCACTCCCTTCTAGCACTGATGATGCTACCTAGTCAGGTAATGAAATGTCTGCAAGAAAACAACCAGGCTCAAAGAGCACCAAGCACCCCACATGTCAACCCTGAGTTACAAGTATTCTCTTCTATTGGTAGATTTGGGGACCTGTGCACCACTTAGATTTAGATTTAGATTTATTGAGATTTTTATACCGCCCTTCTCCCAAAGGGACTCAGGGCGGTTCACAGGGCATAAATATAAACAACAGTACAAACATTAAAAGATAATTAAATTAATGCCCAAGTTAAAACCAGAATAATAAAACAAACCTATAAAAAACCCAAGTACCCCCATCAGGCCAGACCCGCTAGTTCAAATAAATGGGTCTTCAACCCGCGACGGAAGGATCGGAGGTCTGATGCCATCCGGAGCTCAACCGGCAGTTGGTTCCATAACGCCGGAGCACCCACAGAGAAGGCCCTCCCCCTGGGGGCCACCAGTCGACATTCCCTGACAGGAGGCACCCTGAGGAGGCCCTCTCTGTGGGCGCGCACAGGGCGGAGGGGAGTCGACGCCGGCAGCAGGTGGTCCTCGAGGTATCGCGGACCCATGCCATGTAGGGACTTAAAGATCATAACCAAAACCTTGAACCTTACCCGGAAGACAACTGGTAACCAATGCAGCTCACGGAGCAAAGGTGTAACATGGGAGTACCGTGAAACTCCCAAGACAACTCTCGCGGCCGCATTCTGTACCAGTTGGAGCCTCCGAGTAGTCTTCAAGGGAAGTCCCATGTAGAGAGCGTTACAGTAGTCTAGGCGAGAGGTCACGAGCGCATGAGTGACCGTACACAAGGCCTCCCGGTCCAGATAGGGCCGCAACTGGCGCACCAGGCGAACCTGGGCAAAAGCCCCCCTAGTCACGGCCACTATGTGATCCTCCAAAGTGAGTCGTGAATCTAGGAGGACTCCCAAGTTGCGAGCCCTATCCACTTAGATCAGTGGTGTCAAACTCATAATGTCACGTGACGTGTCACGACGTATCATGACTTTTTTTCCATTGCTGGCAATGGGGTGGGTGCAATTTTGCCATGACGCATCCGGCCCGCAGGCCGGCAGTTTGACACCCCTGACTTAGATCATCCCTTGTTATCAAAATAGAAGTTCTCATTCTCTTTCTTCCCCCATATTCCTTGTAGGACGAACACATCTTTTGACATTGTATTTATAGGAGTGTTCTGAAAAGATAATTGGGACCTCAGCCACCATATAGAGACATCAGATCAAAACTGTTTCATAAACAAGATAGCTTGGAGGGATAATACCTGAAAATGCAGGAATTCAGTAAAGTTCAGTGGAAATGGGAAGCTGGGAAAATAAACCACTTTGATGTTCTGTGAGGCTGTAATATTTTTCTTAGCTTTAAAATAAGGCTCGGTACAATAAGCAGGCTGCGCTTACTTGTACCTTGAATATTATCAAAACCTCTGTTGGTTGCAGTCAAGATTTCTTGGATCCTGAGTAACATTTCCAGGAATAGGTTACAGAAACACTTCTGGGTCTTCTGTGTTTAAAAGAACAAAAGGAGAGTTTGAAAGGCAGCTCAGTGTAAGGGTTAAGACGTCAAGCTAAAAACCAGGAGACCATGAGTTCAAGTACCACCTGAGGCCCAAAGCCAACTGGGTAACCTTGGACCAGTCTCTCTGTCTCAGCCCTAGGAAGGAGACAATGGCAAACTATTTCTAAACAGCCTTGCCAAGAAAACTGCAGGGATCTATCCAGGCAGTCTCCAAGAATCAGACATAATTGCCCAAAGAGAAGGGAAAAAAGAGACAACAGTTTTGGTTTGTGACGCCAAGATCCCATTGGTTCTGGAGAGGCCTAGAAGAGCTGTCTGTGAACCAGTGATGAAGGTCATGAATGACAAGGGCTATTTTATACATCCATTCTCACCAATAAACTACTCTATGGCATTTTGGCCACAAATACAGATGACCCCTTTAAGCAGGCCTGGCTGAGGAATTTTGGGAGTTGAAGTCCACAAGTCATAAAAGGGCCAAGTTTGGATTGACTTTATTGTGGGACGTGCTTTTGTTAGCAGATTGTTGTTGTTAGTTGCGAAGTCGTGTCCGACCCATCGCGACCCCATAGACAAGGTTCCTCCAGGCCTTCCTGTCCTCTACCATCTTCTGGAGGCCATTTAGGCTCACGTCTACTGCTTCAGTGACTCCATCCAGCCACCTCATTCTCTGTTGTCCCCTTCTTCTCTTGCCCTCAACCTTTCCCAGCATTAGGCTCTTCTCCAGTGAGTCCTTCCTTCTCATTAGGTGGCCAAAGTATTTGAGTTTCAGCTTCAGGATCTGGCCTTCTAAAGAGCAGTCAGGATTGATCTCCTCTAGGACTGACTGGTTTGATCGCCTTGCAGTCCAAGGGACTTGCAGGAGTCTTCTCCAGCACCATAGCTCAAAGGCCTCAATTCTTTGATGCTCAGCCTTTCTTATGGTGTAAATTTCACTGCCATACATTGCAACTGGGAAGACCATAGCCTTGACTATACGCACTTTTGTTGGCAGGGTGATATCTCTGCTTTTTAGTGTGCTGTCTAGATTTGTCATGGCTTTCCTCCCCAGGAGCAAGCGTCTTTTAATTTTTTGGCTATAGTCCCCATCTGCAGTGATCTTGGAGCCCAGGAAAATAAAATCTGTCACTACCTCCATTTCTTCCCCGTCTATTTGCCAGGAATTGAGAGGGCCGGATGCCATGATCTTGGTTTTCTTAATGTTAAGTTTCAACCCAACTCTTCTTCTTCACCCGCGACAAGAGGCTCTTTAGTTCTTCTTCACTTTCTGCCATTAGAGTGGTATCATCTGCATATCTTAGGTTGTTGATATTTCTCCCGGCAATCTTAATTCCAACTTTTGATTCATCTAGCCCTGCCTTTCTCATGATGTGCTCTGCATATAAGTTAAACAGGCAGGACGACAGTATACAGCCTTGCCGGACTCCTTTCCCAATTTTGAACCAATCAGTGGTTCCGTGTCCAGTTCTCACTGTTGCTTCTTAACCCGCATATAGGTTCTCAAGAGACAAATAAGATGGTCTGGTACTCCCATCTCTTTAAGAACTTGCCAGAGTTTGTTGTGATCCACACAATTAAATGCTTTAGCATAGTCAATGAAGCAGAAGTAGATGTTTTTCTGGAACTCCCTAGCTTTCTCCATGATCCAGCGTATGTTGGCAATTTGATCTCTAGTTCCTCTGCCTCTTTGAAATCCTGCCTGTACTTCTGGTAGTTCTCGATCCACATACTGCTGGAGTCTAGCTTGTAGGATTTTAAGCATAACTTTACTAGCATGTGAAATGAGTGCAATGGTGCGATAGTTTGAACATTCTTTGGCACTGCCTTTCTTTGGAATTGGAATGTAAACTGATCTTTTCCAATCCTGTGGCCACTGTTGAGTTTTCCAAATTTGCTGGCAAATTGAGTGTAGCACTTTTACTGCATCGTCTTTTACGATTTTGAATAGCTCAGCTGGAATACTGTCACCTCCACTAGCTTTGTTGTTGCTCAGCTTTCCTAAGGCCCATTTAACTTCACATTCTAGGATGTCTGGCTCTAGGTTAGTGACCACCTCATCGTGGTTATCAGGGACATTAAGCTCGTTCTTGTTAGGTCCCTGCCATTTTGGTCCTTTATCATGCCCATTTTTGCATGAAACATTCTCTTCATCTCTCCAATTTTCTTAAAGAGATCTCTGGTCCTCCCTATTCTATTGTTTTCTTCTATTTCTTTGCACTGTTCATTTAAGAAGGCATTCTTATTTCTTCTAGCTATTCTCTGGAATTCTGAATTCAGTTGGGTGTATCTTTCTTTTTCTCCCTTGCCTTTCGCTTCCCTTTCCTCAGCTATTTGCAAAGCTTCCTCAGACAGCCATTTTGCTTTCTTGCATTTCTTTTTCTTTGGGATGGTTTTAGTTCCTACCTCTTGTACAATGTTGCGAACCTCCGTCCATAGTTCTTCAGGCACTCTGTTTATCAGATCTAATTCCTTAAATCTATTTGTCACCTCTACTGTATATTCATCAGGGATATGATTTAGTTCATACCTGAGTGGCCTAGTGCTTTTCCCTACTTTCTTCAGTTTAAGCCTAAATTTTGCAACGAGAAGCTCATGTTCTGAGCCACAGTCAGCTCCTGGTTTTGTTTTTACTGACTGTATAGAGCTTCTCCAACTTTGGCTGCAGAGCACGTAGTCAATCTGATTTCTGTGTTGACCGTCTGGTGATGTCCATGTGTAGAGCCATCTCTTGGGTTGTTAGAAAAGAGTATTTGCTATGACCATCATATTCTCTTGACAAAATTCTATCAGCCTGTGCCCTTCATCATTTTGTACTCCAAGGCCAAACTTACCTTTTCCATGGGGTTTTCATGACAAAGATACTGGAGTGGGTTGCCATTTCCTTCTCCAGTGGATCACGTTTTGTCAGAACTCTCTGCTATGACCTGTCCGGCTTAGGTGGCCCTGCACAACATAGCTCATAGCTTCATTGAATTACGCAAGCTCCTTCACCACGACAAGGCAGTAATCCATGAAGGGGTGTTAGCAGATAGATGTACTTATATCATGAATGAAGGGTTTTGAAGTGAATGGAAGGTTGGGTTAATTTTCAGATGACATCAATGCACAGATTTCTGTGCAGAAATCTGTGCAGAAACTTAGAATGAAAAAAGTCATCTTCCACTATGCCTTTTAATTTACTACTGTAAAACTTTCATTTAATCTCTTTTCTTGCAAATGTATAGATTGCCCATTCCCAAATATATTATATATAAATTTGGATCTTTGGAATTTAATTACTATTGTAACTTTAATGCAGATTTTTCCACCCTGAAGCTAAGCCCCAGATGACCTAATTGTGAAAGAAGAATCAGAAGGAATATTCAAGAATAATAACATTGTCTCCTCAAAATTGAGGTATTAATTCAGGTTTTCACTGTAGCTTGAAAAATGGTGGAAATGTCTTTTTTCTCTCCAAGGTCAGCCATGCGTATTTGGACTCTGTAACAAAAGCCACACTTCAACACAGGGATCAAGTCAAAAGAAAGATATTCGAACTTTCATCATTGAGTGCAATTTAAATCATTACTCCCTAAGTCACAGGTCTGCAACCCGCGGCTCTGGAGCCGCATGCGGCTTTTTCAGCCGTCTCCTGCGGCTCCCAGTCCTCTGCCATGTGCAGTCCCCAAAAAAAAGTGGGACTAAAAAAGTTTAACCAATCAATTCAAATATGCAGGGTAGGTGCATATCTCGCCTTGGCTCCACTCTTCAGTCAAACCCTGTTCTGCACATGCGCGCATGTAAACACATGCGCACAATTTTTTTGCGGCTCCCAGTTTTTCCTTTTGTGAGGGAAGCGGTTCCGAGTGGCTCTTTCACTGTTTCAGGTTGCTGACCCCTGCCCTAAGTATTTAATTACTGTCTGTCACATTACAAATTTTAACTTGGGGATATCATGAATGGCTCCAGGCTGCGTCCAAAATTTTGAACAAGCTTTAATTGAAAGGACTGTTGTCAAGTGTCAAGCTTCTTCTCCTTCTACTGAGTGCTTTATTTATTATTTAACACATTTATATCAGAGGTCCTCGCCCCCCGGGCTGTAGCCCGGTACTGGGCTGCGGCCTATTTGGAACCAGGCTGCATAACCAGAGGTTGAGTGCGCTTGCACACGCAACTCTACTTGCCCAAGCAGTAGTAGGTGCGTGCACTTGCACACGAAGCTCCATTTGTGCAGGCGGCAGATGTCTGCATAAATGGAGCAGCGCATACAAGCCCGCTTGCAAGCTGCTTGCGCAGAACCATCACCTTCTGCCAAGAGCAAAGAAGGGCACAGAGAAAAGTCTGGGGAATTAAAAAAAGCTGAATAATTTTGGGCAGATTATTACTTTATTTGTAGTAATTAGGGAAAATGTGAAGGTGTTAGCCATGCAGGTAGTCCTCAGCTTACATCCATTCATTTAGAGACCGAAGTTACAAGGACATTGAAAAATGTGACTTGCAGCTGGGTCCTCGCACTTACAACTATTGGAGCATCCCCACAGTCGCATGATTAAAATTTGGGCGCTTAATCACCAGCATGAATTTTCGACAGGTGCAGCATCCCAGGGTCTTGTGATTGCCAATCTTCCCAGCCAGCTTCTAACAAGCAAAGTGGGAAGCCAGTGTCAACTGTCCAGTTGGCGGATCCAGGAAAAAAAACCTCGTGGGACATAATTTTACCAAGAGTATAAACTTTACTGAATAAACCATGTTGGCACAGACGAAGCAAAACCAGCTCTGGGTTTCCCACACAAAAGCTAGCATAGTTAATTCCCCCCTATCCCTGTGTGCCACCCACAATCCATTACGTTCACTAATCACTTCTGTTCGTTTTGTTCTGGGACACCAGTGATGCACGCTAGTCCATTTGCTTGATGTGTCCTTGGGTTGGGCACTCTCTTATGGGAACAGATGATGCTCAGTTGCAACTGTCCCCCACCCTTGCATTCCTCCCCCCTTTTCTTTGTCAAGCTGCAAGCGAAGCGGAATAGAGGTGAAAGTGCCAATCAGGCTTAACAGCCAGATTTACTTAACCACTTCATGATTCACTGAACATCTGCAGAGATTTGCTTACTAACCATGGCAAAAAGATCATAAAATGACTCATTTAAAAACCACCTTGCTTAAAAATGGACATTCTGTTCCCAATTGTGATTATAAGTCAAGGACTACCTGTAGTCCAGATCCAAAGCACAACCAGGAATAAAAACTTATCTTTGTTGGAAGGTTACATTAACAGACTCTGGCAAGACTGAAAGTGTTTTTCACCTCCTTTCCTTTTACTCTCTGGAAGGGAGGGTCCTTCTGAAACATCTCCTACATCTTCCTTCCTTTGGTGGGCTGACTTTTACACACTGGTATTACCTAATCTGTAGCTCTTCCTCCTGTCTCCCAAGGCAGGGGTTCCCCAAGCCCCAGGCCGCAACCTATTACCAGGCCACGGAACTGGGCCACAGAAGTGGCAAGTGAGCACACATGCTCTTGGAGCTTCAGTTGTACATGCAGTGGATAGACAAACATGCGTGCAGCTCCCTTTGCGTGAGTGCTCCCCTGCCGCTCATACAAAACTATCCCCTCTCCCTCCACCACCACCACCCGGACCGGTCTGCAAAGCTGGAAAGGTTAGAGACCGTGGTCCTAAGGTCACTCACATGTACCACTAAAATAAGGAGGACAGTATGAAAAACCAGAGGGATGCGGTGGCTCAGTGGGTTAGGACACTGAGCTTGTCGATCAGAAGATCGGCAGTTTGGTGGGTCGAATCCCGAGTGCCGCATAACAGACTGAGCGCCTGTTACTCGTTCCAGCTTCTGCCAACCTAGCAGTTCGAAAGCACGTAAAAATGCAAGTAGAAAAATAGTCCCCACTACGGTGGGAAGGTAACAGCGTTCTGTGTGCCTTTGGTGTCTAGTCATGCCGGCCACATGACCACGGAGACGTCCTCGGACAAGCGCTGGCTCTTCGGCTTTGAAACGGAGATGAGCACCGGCCCCTAGAGTTGGAAACGACTAGCACGCATGTGTGGGGGAACCTTTACCTTTACCTTATGAAAAACCAAGAGGAAAGATAAAGGAACAAAAAAAAATTCCCATTATTTTAGAAGAAAAGGACATGGTGAATTCTGGAGTCTTTCTTACTGAAGAGCAGATCATCAATAAGTTATATCCTGGCGTATCGCCTGACAGCCTGGACTATCAGAACAAATTCCATTATGCCCAAGGCAAGAGACTTTGAAAGGTTCCATTGGGCATTTAATTTGTGATAGGATAATTTTCTCGCGTCCATGAGATATTCCCACGTGTATTTCTGGACCTGCCAAACATTTCTTCCTGCTCATCTTTCTTCATAAATATGCAAGTGCATGTTTAAGCAAGCATTTCACGATGTTTATTACATTTGTATGTTTTGGAGAAAGTCACTTCATTTGTAGGCTTAGCTGAGGAACGAGGCTTGGACCGAGTAGATGTTGGGTTAATAAATAAATGAGTCATATCTTGTTTGTTTGTTTTTTTCAGTGGCCCCGATGGAAGATTTGGCTTCATATTTCAGTTCAGCTTGGTTTTTGTTGATTTTCCAATGCCAGTTCAGAGCTGTACCATCTTATCAAAATCGATGTTAACTATCTATGATATCAGTTATCCCCAAAACCATGCTGAGTTAGAAAATGTTGCTTTCAAAAAAAGTGATGAGAAGCATAGTTGTCCTTCATGCACCCCATTATGACTTTACATAGGTTGGGGAAACCACTGAGCTTTCCAGAGCTAACTCTGAATACTGGCTTGGGTGAAGTTGCAAATCAGCCTACTTGGATCTCTGTTAGAAAAGCATGTCATCAACATCTGGCTTATACAGGTTGTCCTTGACTTATGCCCAATTGCTTAGTGTCCATTCGAAGTTACACAGACCTCCCCAGAGTTACTTACAACCCAGTTTTGAAGTTCCAATGGCCACCTCCCACATCTTACTCATCTCCATAGAATGTTTTGTTAATGAGAAGGATGGCATTCATCTTGCTCACAAGGATATAATCCGAAGCAGTTATTATTACTTCTGAAGTTTTTGAGATTTCTTTTTTTACAATGCATTTCAAGGAAAATGTGTATCTTAATTTTAAAATCCAGTTGAGTTCTGGTTTCAGAGGATGGATTTAACATTTTTATGAATACAGCTAGTTGTCTAAATCAGGGTCCTCAAGCCCTGGTCTGTGGCCCGGTACTGGGCTGCAACCCATTGGGAATTGGATCTCACGGAGGGGGGCGGGGCAAACATGCAAGCAGGCGAAGCTCCATTTGTGCAAGTGATGGGTGCAGACACAAAGCCATCCCTTTCCCCCGCCCGCCACCACCACCAGTCCACAGAACCAGAAAGGTTGGGGACTGCTGGTCTAAATTGTTGTTCATCGGCTTCTGCCTTCTATCCTATTTAATTTATTGATTCCACTTTTAGAGGGGGGCTTATTCCACGAAACCTCCCAATTTCTGTTCCTTTTACACTTTTCTTTCCCTTCTTTGCAAAATTTATTAGTGCCGTGGAATGACTAAAACAGCAGCAGGGTTGTTTACCCTTGGCTTTGATACTGACTGTCCCAACCAGAAACCACTTTTTTAAAAAAAATCATGCAGATTTTGATTTCTGTTTATTATCTGGGGAGAAATAGACTATGTGACTATTGGCAAGCTGAAGACCTTTTGGCCTCTGTGTGGCTTGCCTTCAGTTTCCAGTCCAAATGAATCAGATCTCTGACTCCATAGCCACTGCGTCCCTTTTCTCTGCTTTTACTCGGCTCTTCACCATTGTTGGAGGGAATCAGGAACAAAGCTTGCTCTTTACCCGCTGCCTCGGGCATCAAGCAGTAACATCCATCCAGAGAGATGGTCAGATGTCTTGGTTTCCATTGGCAGCCAAGCTTGTGAACAAAACAGCTGAAATCGAAATGCAAAGGTTGCGCAGAAGGCTTGTCAGTGATTGGCAGGGGGAGGGTCAGTTTGTGTCCAAAACAGAGTTTAACAACTATATGGGATGAACAAAAAGTGAAGGCTGAAATGATTCAGGGTGCAGATGCAGAGTTAGCCAAAGGAGAAACATCTGGATTTCTGCTTGCTGTTCAGCCACTTGAAGCATCGTTCATTGATGCAGTCAGTCTGTTTGTTGAATTGTGCATTGGGCAGCTCAGTTGCCAGATCAGAGAATAGCTTGATTATTATTTTTTTCCTACCAAGAAAAAAACCAGCTGGTTGAAAAAAAATGAGTGCACGTATTGTACAAAAGGCAGTAAGTGACGTTGTTGGTCCTATATAACACAATATTCTGCATTTGGACTGAAGATTTCCAAGGTTTCAAAAACAGTTGTTGTTGTTAGTTGCGAAGTCGTGTCCGACCCATCGCGACCCTATGGACAATGTTCCTCCAGGCCTTCCTGTCCTCTACCATCTTCTGGAGGCCATTTAGGCTCACACCCACTGCTTCAATGACTCCATCCAGCCACCTCATTCTCTGTCGTCCCCTTCTTCTATTGCCCTCAATCTTTCCCAGCATTAGGCTCTTCTCCAATGAGTCCTTCCTTCTCATTAGGTGGCCAAAGTATTTGAGTTTTAGTACAGGTAGACAATTGAGCTCAACATGTCTGTTGCTAAACAAGACATTGGTTAAGCGAATTTCGTCCCGTTTTACCACTTTTCTTGCCACAGTTGTTGAGTTGAACCACTGCAGTTGTTAAGTTAGTCACATGGCTGTTAAGTGAATCTGGCTTCCCCATGGATTTTGCTTGTCAGAAGGTTGCAAAAGGTGACCCCGGAATACTGCATCCGGTATAAATATGAACTGGTTGCCAAGCCTCCCAATTTTGATCACGTGACCCTGGGGATGCTGCAACGGTCATAAGTGTGAAAAACAGTCATAAATCACTTTTTCCAGTATCACTGTAACTTCGAAGAGTCACTAAGCAAACTGTTATAAGCCGAGGACTACTTATATTCTTGCCCTTGTTTCCATTTGTTTTTCACGGGGGAAAATTCAGCGAAATAGTCCCAGTGAATTGAATTTGAATTTGTTTTTCGCCTTTAGAGCGCAGTCTGCAGCTGGGTTATTGCTGTTCTCAGTAGAGAATATGTAGGCCTTGTAGATCATCACACCAGTACACAAGATCACACAGTAATTTTTTGTATCAAAGTTAGAAGGGCTCAAAATGCTTCATTTTGAAAAGACAGTGCCGTATAACTTTATTTTGGAGAGAGCAAGAAGCAATAACCTGTGAGGTGAGAATGTTGATATTCTAAGCCTGGCTGAGGAATTCTGGGAGTTGAAGTCCACAAGTCATAAAAGGGCCAAGTTTGAAGAACCCTGTTCTAAGCCAATGTTTCTCAACCGTGGCAACTTTTGTGGACATAAATCTCCCAGCATCCTGGCTGGGAAATTCAGGAAGTTGAAATTCACCCCTCCTGAGGTTGATAAGCTTGAGAAACGATGTTCTAAAGTATGCATTTCACCCATCATGGTTATGCTTCTCTCTCATCCTCACCTTACATGTTGGCTTAGATGTAAGAGATCTTAGTTTGCACTCAACCAGAGAGAGAAGTATAGCCATTGAGGGTGAAATCAGATAACAAAGTTACTTATCCTGGTGAAGCAGGTCTTTTTCAATGAGATAAGAAAGGCATACTTTAAAACAGTATTTCTTAACTTTATCAACTTAAAATGTGAACATGCTTTCAGAAGCTGTGAGAGATTTTCCAGAGTGCAGTTTACATGCTGGCTGGGGAATTCTGGTAGTTGAAGTACACACATTTTAAAGTTGCCATGGTTGAAAAATACTGCTGTACGCTATAAAAAACAACAGTGTTGTTATTTTTTAAAGAGTACATATTTAACTTTTCAGCACCTAGATGAAGCTCCCCCTCTCCCTCCCTCCCCTCTCTCTTCTTTGTAATTGTGAAACAGAATGATTGGTATATGCAGAATAACGAACCAATTAATTTTATAAATGGCCAATTTTAAGGCAACACAGTACTTTTTTTAGCCACTGATTTAAATCAATAGTTATTGTTTTTGTCATGTCTCTGCACTTTTTTCTGGAGTGTGGCTTCTGAAAGCCATAGAGTGTAAACAAATTAGCCTGAGCACACACAAACATACACAACTATGCCCTACATTAATTACAAGAAAGCAGAATTGATTGATTGATTGATTGATTGATTGATTGATTGATTGATTGATTGAAAAATAGCCAGGCGTAGGCAACCTTGGCTCTTTTATGACTCGTGGACTTCAACTCCCAGAATTCCTAAGCCAGCATGGCTCAGCTTGGAAACCTCTCCCTTTCCCCTCAGCAAGGCCGGTTCAGGAATTCTGGGAGTTGAAGTCCACGAGTCATAAAAGAGCCAAGGTTGCCTACCCCTGGCCCTAGGTTGATACTATGGGAGTACTAGGTGCAGGTAGTCCTCAACTTATGACCACAACTGAGAGCAAAATTTCTGTTGCTAAGCGAGACAGTTGTTAAATGAATTTTGCCCCAGTTTATGACCTTGCCAGAGTTGTTGAGTGTAGTTGTTCACTGTAGTTGTTAAGTTAGCAACATGTTTGTTAAATGAATTCGGCTTCCCCATTGACTTTGCTTGTCAGAAGGTCACAAAAAATGATCGCATAACCCTGGTACATTGCAATTGTCATAAATATGAACCAGTTGCCCAGCATTTGAATTTTGATCAAGTGACCATGGTGATGCTGCAACTGTTGTAAGTGTGAAAAAAACGGTACCACTTTTTTCAGTGCTGTTATAACTTCAAACAGTCACTAAATGAATGGTTGTAAGTTGAGAACTACCTGTATTGCATAGGAGTTGAGTCTGGGCTTGTACATTTTTCCTCTATTTATTATTCTGTGGTACTGGTTGTGTGTGTGTGTGTGTGTGTGTGTGTGTGTGTGTGTGTGTGAGAGAGAGAGAGAGAGAGAGAGAGAGAGAGAGAGAGAGAAGATAATGTTAAATTTACGACTGTCTTCTTTTGGTGCCCTTAGGCTATATTAGACATATACGATTTACAAATTATTTATAAACACACTTGAGTGGGTCAAAGTAAACATTTGAATGACCCAACTTCATCCAACTTTACACTTGAGTAGAGATGTGCTGACTTTCACACAGGAAATTGTTTGTGAAAGAACCCTTAGACTGTAAATAGTTGTGAACTTGTTCTGCTGGTAGTGGTTCAAAGCTGTTTAGAAGGATTTAAAAAGGAAGAAAAAAAGGCACTGCAGACTGTATTGTAATCCAGGAAAAAGGGAGTCATTTGTCCTATTTCCACCAAGTTCTCACATGATTCTACTTAGGAAGAACTTAAATGACAGATGGTAGGGACAAAATAGACAGAACTTGGCTCGGTTAGTAATGACTATCCCAGTGCTGGAAACTATTCCCTCTATAGCAGTGTTTCTCAAACTTGGCAACATAAAGATGTGTGACCTTCAGCTCCCAGATGGCTGGGGGTTCCCCGTGCTGGCTGGGAAATTCTGGGAGTTGAAGTCCACATATCTTAAAGTTGCCATGATTGAGAAACATGGTGTCTTGAGAACACAGGAAAATTCCTGCTGAAGATAACCCAGCATTCTGTTTCCAGCTGAAGCCAGCAAGAGGTCTTTCTCATTTGTCCCATACTTGGAGGAATACTCTGAGGAAATCCCAGCACATGGTACTTAAGAGAGACAGACCCTTCCTTGTGGAAGAGGCAAGGAGCCACTTCATGTAGTAAAAGCTGGGGAATAGCAAGTGGTGTAGAGGTGTTGGTACAGCAGAGCGCTGTGGATGCCCTAAATTTACTAAGCATTCTTGACATCAGCGATGAAATAAGACTCAGCTTCCAAGGAACAAGGAAGGAGAGCTTTGTCTTCACCTCAAGAAGCAGCTTGATTGGCCTTATATACTATTTCTGGAGATGGAGGTCCCATATTTCTTTTATTATTATTATTATTATTATTATTATTATTATTATTATTATTATTATTATTATTATTATTATTATTATTATTAATAATAATAATAATAATAATAATAATTTATTTATTTCACTTATATACCGCCCAATTCCCGTAGGACTCAGGGCGGTTTACAGGGCAGTTAAAATCATAACATCATAACATACAAAAATTAGAAAAAGTTAAAACAATTAATTAAATTGAAAGCCCAGAATTTAAAAGTTAAAAAACATTTAAAACCAATTAAAAACCCGTCAGTCTAGGCCCGACAGCTCAAAGAGCCAAGGTTTCAGGTCCCAGCGGAATGAGTGGAGGTCGGAGGCAGTCCTAAGTTCCATCGGAAGCTGGTTCCAGAGGGCAGGCGCACCCACAGAGAAGGCCCTCTCTCTTGGAGTCACCTGCCGGCAATCCTTCACCGGCAGTATCCTAAGAAGGCCCTCCCTTTGGGAGCACACAGGACGATGGGAAATTGATGCCGGCAGCAGGTGTTCCCTCAGATAAACATAAACATAATTATGTATGTTTAAAAGCCATGCATAAGAAAATCCTCATCCTATGATTTCTCAGTTGAGGAACCATGATGTTTATTGACTGATGGATTCCACTTCACTCTTGAGAGATGGATGAATCCATCTCAATCCAACCTTCTACTCATGTATGGCTTCCAACGCATTCTTAGCTCAACTAAATGGAAGGATAAGTTCTGAATGATAATGAGCCCTATCACTAATTCTATCCATGGATCTTCTGGATCAAAAATTTAATTAAGTGCGGCTTGGGAAATGCGCCAAATCACTGTTGCTGGTAGCAGTTTAATTGATTGATGGTTTATTTCAGAACAGATCACTTCTGGCTATGCTCTTGAATTAGTCCCCTCTAAAACCCAAGTTCTATTTCTCAAAGTCACACAAAGTTGTTGTTGTTTTTACATTTTTTTTTTACAACTCATTCAAGCCAAGGAGCCAGGGAAGTAGCGCACCTAATGTTAATAAGCTAGTCTCCCTTTTTGCATGAGCTAATGTGAAACGAAGAAAGAGGGGCTTTCCTCTTAGTAAAATCTTTGAAGGGTTTGATCAAGAAGTGTGATGGAGATTTCAAGCCACCATTTATAGACTTCGATGCCTTGACAAGAGGTCAGCTTGATGAAAAATGTTCTACTGATTTGGCCAGTATTGGATTTTAAACAGCAACCTGGAGCCTGAATCTTTTGTCATTCCAACTATGGAATACTTTGCTATCCAAGTAAACTTTACTTTGCTATCAACAGTGCTTTTTTTGTAAAAGAAAAAGGTGCCGGAACTCACACATGTCATACAACCCGCATTGCCTACCCTACAAGGTTCTATCCAAAAAAGGTGCCGGAACTCCATTCTGAGCGTTCTATGAGAAAAAAAGCCCTGGCTATCAAAGTAAAGTTTTGTGAGAAGATGACCAGGTACAAAGAAAACAGAAGCATCAGATAACTTCTACCAACAAGAGTACCTGGCTGGCCCCTGGCATGCTTTTAAACTCCTTTTCTGTGGTCATTTTAAGGGATGAGAAGAGGGAAGTGTTATTTACTTAATTGTATTCAAATTTAATTACATTTAAATTTAAAATAACTTTTACATCTTTCTTTGCCCAGAAAAGTTTTTGGTATGCAAGATCTCTCATATCTGGAGGCTGCAAAAGGCTATGCCTATTTAAGGTATTTCAGATCTTTTGCTTTTAAAATTAGGAATGACCAAATGAGTGTCCCCAGTATGAAACTCCAAGATCCGTGCAACTCTCAGCATCCATGGTTGTTGATCCATCCCCCCAAAGATGAATTTTGAATGAAAAAAGCACAAGGAGAAAGAGGGGGTAGATATCTTCCAGAATCACTTGCCTAGTTTAGTGAGGAAAGATATAACTTTGCGAGCAATTCAATCTTTGGAATGTGCCATGTCTTGTCATGCTCAATTTTCTCGGAAACAGACCATGGATACCCCTTTTCTGAATTCTATTTCGGGGGTTTATTGTTCTGGGATTGCTGAATTCTGGGAGTTGAAGTCCATAAGTCATAAAAGGGCCAAGTTTGAAGACCCCTGGTTTACACATTCGGTATGCACAGTCATTTTAAATATTGCAGTCCTATCCCAGGGATTGTCTACGGAGATTCTGAGTCACCCAGGTGATAGTTATTCCAAAGGGACTTTTTCACTGGACTTTCTTTTTTCTTCTCATCCAAGAAGCTTCTTCAGCTCTGACTGGATGGCAGGGAATGGAAGGTTTTATACTCCTTGCAGACAGCTGGTCAAAAATCTACATTTTGGACAGAGAGGACCGCTGGTTTGAAACAAGGGTCAAGGAAGCCCTATATGTCAAAACTGAACAGCCCTCTCAATAGAGGAGAAGGAATAACGACATCATCTATCTCCAGTCTACAACACAGTCCTTTCAGCAGTTCCAGGAAGGCTCCAAAACCCATTTGCACTACTCAGGTGTCCCTGAAGACACAGATAAATCTCCAGGGGGTCTCAACGGCTCTAAAAGAATGCAAATGACCAGCTGTCTGCAAGGAGTATAAATCCTTCCATTCCCCACCATCCAGTCAGAGCTGAAGAGGCTTCTTGGATGAGAAGTGAAACATCTTCAAAGAAAAAAACAAAGTCCAGTTGCCTTGTGAAAAAGCACCTGTGGGATATCCCAGGGATTGGATATTATCTTGGTGTTTTAATATGCTTTGCTTATGAAGCCAAAACCGCAATCATGCAAAACTTTGGGACTGTTAAATTTTCCGGTACATGTTTTTCTCCAATAAAACATGCTAGTATCTTGGTAATCCAATTGTTCCCTCCTGCAGAGTTTTCTGCCTTATGCACCAGTTCTGTCTCATTGAGAGCACGTTAAGGAAAACATGTTAAAACATCCTCTGACAATCCTAGTTCTTTATTGATTTATTAATAGATAAGTGGTCACCAGCCGTGTTGTGTGGAGGTAGAACAAATCTTAATATGCTCCCTTTCATTTGAAATAAATAAAAGCAGCTGGAGACAGAGCATTGGGGAATTGAGGCTCATCTGGCAGATATATTTCATGCATTTCAGTTGGGTTTAAAGACCTTTAGGATGCTTGTTATAAAATAAATGAAAAATGTTCTGGGGTATGAATTTCCCTGAGACTCAATTGTTATAGATTTCTTTATAATAAGCCAAGTTATTGTTGGGTCATTCATGAGACCAGATGAGATACATAGTATATTTGGATGCATTTTCTTGGCAGCCTAATAAAATTTGTTTATTTTTGCTTTTTCCCCAGCATATTTCTTGACTCTTTCCTCTCTCGTATATCCCCCTGGATTTCTCAGATAATCACCATCTAATTACTAACCAGGGCAAAAAGCCTTAGTTTTGTTGACACTATTATTAAAAGGATACAGGTAGTCCTTGACTTACAGCAGATGATGATGATGATGATGATGATGATGATAATAATAATAATAATAATAATAATAATAATAATAATAATAAATAATAATAATAATAATAATAATAATAATAATAATAATAATAATAATAATAATAATAATAATAATAATAGAAATGTGTAACAGTGATATCCATTGTCATTGGGGCACTGGGAACTATGTCCAAAAACTTTGCAAAATACATCAAGAAATTGCAGCTTCCTGCAATAACTCCAGCAAAGCTACAAAAAACTGTGCTACTCGGAACATCTTACATTTTAAGGAGATACCTGGTTGATACCTAGGATGCTGGCAGCAACCCATGCCAACCATTAGTGCCAGTCAATTTGAGTGTTCAGTTGACTGAGTTTCATGTTTTATGAATAAAAGTTTTATATAATAATAATAAAAATTGGAAGGGACCTTGGAGGTCATCTAGTCCAACCCCCTGCTCAGGCAGGAAGCCCTATATCATTTTGGACAAATGGCTGTCCAGTCTCTTCTTAAAAACTTCCAATATTGGAGCATTCACAGCTTCTGGAGGCAGGTTGTTCCACTGGTTAATTGTTCTGACTGTCAGGAAGTTTCTCCTTAGTTCTAGGTTGCTTCTCTCCTTGATCAGTTTCCATCCGTTGCTTCTTGTCCTGCCTTCGAGCACTTTGGAGAATAGCTTGACTCCCTCTTCTTTGTGGCGGCCCCTGAGATATTGGAAGACTGCTATCCTGTCTCCCCTCGCCCTTCTCTTCATTAAACTAGACATGCCCAATTCCAGCAACCGTTCCCTATATGTTTTAGCCTCCAGTCCCCCAATCATCTTTGTTGCTCTTCTCTGTTCAGTGACCGTTCAAAGGCATTGAAAAAAGTGACTTGTGACCATTTTTCACACTTGCAACCATTGCCACATCCCCATAGTCACGTAATCAAAGTTTAGATACTCGACAACTGACTCAGGAAGTTTGCAGTGTCCTCTGTGTGTGTGTGTGTGTGTGTGTGTGTGTGACGTGATCCTCTTGCGACCTTCTGACAACTAAAGTCAACGGAGAAGCCAGATTCACTTAACAGCTGTGTTACTAACTTAACAACTGTCGTGATCCACTCAACAATTGTGGCAACAAAGGTCACAAAATGGGGCAAAATTCACGTAACAACTGTCCTGCTGAGCAATGGGAACGTTCGGCTCAGTTGTGGTGGTAAGTGGAGGATTGCTTGGAATTCATCTGTTCCCTGCAGTTTCCAAAGATATAAAATATAACATGGGTGAGGAGAAGGAGAGTCTAGTGTCTTTTCCTGTTCTGCCTGCACAACTCAAAAGATCAGATTTTACCTCTGCTATCAGGAATTGAATGTTGTGGGGCTACATTTCCCAGGATCGCCTTGGTCATACTGGCTAAAACTGTTGGGAGTTGGAAGTTCAGCAATGTCAGGACGGTCCTGAGTGGCAGGAAGAGAAGAGAAGGGGGAGACAAGAAAATGAAGGAGATGTTTGAAAGCCTATCTCCAAGGGAAAATCTGGCCCATGGGGTCATAATTAAGGCCTCTTTCCTTCCTGGAAGGCATAGGGCAGTCCAAACCAGTAACAGTAAGCACTTAAGGATGCCCCAGCGTGGAGTGTTCAAATGCACCCACTTCCCTTGACCCCCCCCACCATCAAGGGAGGCAACTAAGTTTGAAAATACAGGTAGTCTTCAACTTACAACAGTTTGTCTCGTGACCGAAGTTATAACGGCACCGAAAAAGTGACTTATGGTTATTTTGCGTACTTGCAACCATTGTCACATCCCCATGGTCACGTGATCAAAATTCAGACACAGGGCAACTGGCATGTATTTATGACGGTTGCGTTGTCCCGGGGTCACATGATCCTCTTTTGAGACCTTCTGACGAGCAAAGTCGATGGGGCAGCCAGATTCACTTAAGAACCTTGCTACTAACTTGACAGCTGCAGTGGAGTCCCTTCACAGCTGTGGCAAGCAAGGTCGTAACTGTCTCACTCAGCAACAGAAATTGTGGCCTCAGTTCTGGCCGTAGGCTGAGGACTACATGCAATTCGTAGCTTTTGGCCTTTCCAAAGACAGAATTTAAAGCAGGCCCTGATTGCCCTTTCTGCCTTCAGAGAGAAAGAAGCTGTGCACCTTTTAACAATGTGTGTCTTGTTTTGTAATGCAGGTGTAATGCAGACCACTTTGTATGGTGGGTCACGACCAAAAGCCATGGATGGCACTAGACTCCTTTAGAGTCCAGCCTGGGATTATTCCTGGAAGTGCTAAAAGCATTGAAGAGGGCACCTTTGGGACTGTTGTTTCCAAGGGCACGTCTACAGCGGTCATGGCAAGCAAAAGGAAGTCAACAACTCCGTGTCTGGTACGAGCCTCTGGAGCTACGGAGTCCAGTGACTCCATGGACTGCAGTGCAGAAAAAGCACCTGGTGCTTCTGAGCAGGACTTAGGAAATAATTTGACAGCCAGCAAGGATGTTTTTGAGAATGACTGTGAAGTGATCGAGGGGAAATCATCTCCAGCCAACCCAACGAGGAAACCCCTTGGTGGTTACGAATGTAAGTACTGCCCATTCTCCACCCAGAACCTGAATGAATTCACAGAGCATATAGATACGCAACACCCCAATGTGATTCTCAACCCCCTCTACGTATGCTCGGAATGTAACTTCACAACCAAAAAGTATGATTCCTTATCTGAGCACAACACCAAGCTCCATCCAGGAGAAATCAATTTCAAGCTGAAGTTGATCAAGCTCAACAATCAGACTGTCTTAGAACAATCCATTGAGGTGACAGGCAATCCAGCTGTGGTTGAAACCCCTGACTATGAAGGGGCAGGTGATACAAACAAAGCAACACAGATCATTCACATAGGAAAGCCTAAAGGTGAGACCAAGAAAGCTTCTGTGGACAGCCATCTTGATGGGATTCCTCAATTTCTTCCAGATATCACTGAGCCGATTACATGTATTAATGGAGCAGATGTCCTCCAAGATATCCTGGCCCACGTGATGCCCTCTGTACAGCTCCCGCCAAATATCAACCTAGTTCCCAAAGTCCCCGTTCCCCTGAATAGTACCAAATACAATTCTGCACTAGACACTAATTCTACCATGATCAGCTCCTTCAACAAGTTTCCGTATCCTACGCAAGCGGAATTATCATGGCTGACGGCCGCCTCCAAGCACCCTGAAGAACAAATTCGAATTTGGTTTGCCACTCAACGTTTGAAGCACGGCATCAGCTGGTCTCCTGAAGAGGTGGAAGAGGCAAGGAAGAAGATGTTCAATGGCACCATCCAGGCAACACACCAGACGATTGCTGTTCTCCCAGCTCATGTTGCCACAGCCAAGATGCCACAGCCACTGATTCAGACAGCTGTGCCTTGTCAGATACTCAGTCAGACCGGCCTAGTACTGACCCAAGTCTCAAACGGATCAAACATTCCCCCAATTACCCTCGCTATGGCAGCCAACCAGTGTCAGAAACGAGGTGTGCAGAACCAGCTGGCTGTCCCAGAAGCCAAACGTCAGCATGTCAACCCAACAGAATTCCTGCCCAAACAGAACGTGTCTGCTGCACCGGTAAGCACAGCAACAATGCCACACTCTACTGTGCTGCCAACGTCAACCAGCGACCGCAAAAAAACCAAGGAACAGATTGCAGCTCTGAAGGCAAGCTTCATTGTCACCCAGTTTCCTGACGATGCAGAAATTTACAGGCTAATTGAAGTCACTGGGCTTTCAAGGAGTGAGATCAAGAAGTGGTTTAGTGACTATCGTTACCGGAGTCAGCGGGGAATTAGCCATATCACAAGTGAATCTGTAGCCAAGGACCATCTTGCTCTAGGTAGTGTGCGGCAGGACCCCACCTATCATCCCTATCCGGACTTCATTTTCCAGCAGTTCAAAGGAAAAACTCAAAAACAAATTGCAATCCTTGAAGAAAGTTTCCTTAAAAACTCTTTCCCGACACATATTGAGTTGGAAAGACTTAGGACCGATGTCAGGATGACCAGAAAAGAGGTTGAATGCTGGTTTGCTGAGCGGAGAAAACTTAGGGATAATATGGAACAAGCTGTCTTAGACTCAATGGGATCAAGTATAAAGAATAAGGACCCAGTTGCTTCCAATGGTGCAATCAATCAAACAGAGCAGGTCACCATCTCCCAACGTCCAGCCTCTTTGCCCAAGTGCTCCACAGCTTTTGCTCCAAGCAGTCAAGAACAGGTCCGCTTACTGAAGAGTATGTTTCTTAGAACTCAGTGGCCTTCTCCACAGGAGTATGATGAATTGGCCGCTCAGACGGGACTCACCAGAACAGAAATAGTCCGTTGGTTCAAGGAGAACAGGAGCTCACTAAGAATGGGGACCTTAAAATGGCTAGACCAACATCAACAGCAGAGCGTCATTGATGGCTGTGCAGAAACTAAGGGTCCAAAGCCACCTGGACCAAAGAGTAATCATGACGAAGTTCAGCTACCCAACAAGGAGATCCAGAAAGTTGGGAAGCGAAGCGCAGAAAGTCCAGAACAGCCTGAGCTTCAGATTAGTCATAATAGTCAGGGTGGTGAAGAAAAACCCAATGCCAGCAGTGTAAATTGGGTGCAGCTGACTCTAGATGACGATTCTGCTTCAGACTGCATAGAGAGTTGGAACGAAATAGGACCTAAAAGCAAAACAGATTTTGATTCTGAAAGTATATCTGGTGATAACGCTCACAGCTAGACAGGTAATAACACTGGTGCTTTTGTCAATCTAATTTTAGCCCTGCCTCTTCCTTCTTCTTGATTTACTTTTTTTTCCTCTGTGTGCCAGCATATTTTGAGCAGAGTATTTTTATTTAAAAAAAAAAGAATGTGCCCAGTGATGCTCTAGATAGAAACAGGAGTCTCCAAACTTGGCAATTTTAAGATTTGTGGACCTCAAACCCCAGAATTCCCCATGGCTGGCTGAGGAATTCAGGGAGTTGAAGTCCACAAGCCTTAAAGTTGTCAAGTTTGGTGACACCCCCCCCCCCCCGTGCTTGAAGGAAATGAATTTGGAACATAGATCCTCTCCTGATATTAGATTAAGAATATTTTCAGTCTAGCTGAGTATTGCCCGTTTCAGCTGGCAGAAGAGTTTGCTATGAACTTGCCTTCCAAGATAAACAATAATTGCCAAAATCCCCAGTTTTCATTTTTTTTAAAAGAAGGGCTAGCCTTTAGCCCTTGTAGAAACAGTGTTATAAAGCAAAATCTGAAGTCACCTTTCTGCCTCTTATAGAAGGCTCTTCCTGCTTTGCAGTGTTGTTAGCCCTTGAACAAACAGTGTTAATAGTTGGCACAAATACTGCCCGGGGAAAGGGTTTTTTATTTTTATTTTTTTTTTTTTTGTTTTAATCTTCCTTGCTGAGAAACAATTTTCAGCAGCTAAATGAAAAAATCCTTGATTCTGAAATTGCAGCTTGCGATATACAGTTATATAGTAACGTACTGGCTGAAAAACAAAAAGTGGGACAGATAATAAAGAGTCGGTAATATCTCTAAGATTGATTTTGCTTTCTCGGTTCCAAAAAAGTGACCCTGCCACTATGTGTAGGTGGATCTATCATTGTTTATTTATATATTTCATAATGAGGAGAAGAGGGGGGCTGTAAGGTAAAGTAGCCCATCAAGATACTGAAGTCCTCTGATGCCCTTTGGGTTAGGAAGGGGAGAGAGAGAGGGTTGCCTGGCAATCCTGTGCAAAATAATCCAGTTTGTCACAAGACTGCTCAAAAATTTGTTTCTTCTTGGGCATTGCTCTCGTGGGATATTTAGTGTGGATTTTAGATGAATCCCATGGCACTGCTGAATCCTGACAAAGTTATCAGGTTATCTGTGTTACATAATTTGATATTGAGACCCTGAATGCTTCATTGAGCCACAAGTGTGTGTGTGTGTGTGTGTGTGTGTGTGTGTGTGTGTGTGTGTGTACATACACACAAACATACATACATATACGATTAAAAGTCCAGGTTAGCTATATAGTTCTTAAAGGGTTTGGAGTCAAGACCCCAAACATTGTACTACCTATTGACAGGTTATTTCACTGTTACTCTCTGCTTCCTCCCCCCTATTTGTCTGCTCTTTTGGGGGTTTTGTACAGTCTTGCACCTCTTTCTGTCTTCTGCCGGTGCTCAGCTTTGTATTCCTCACCAACCCCATCCCCTTGGTTGCTCTGTCACTTTCTCAATAATCTTGACCTTCATCCTTCTTCCTTCATCTCCTAGTCTTAATTCCAGGATCCCACCTTCTCCATCTGTTGTTGTGTTTACCCTTACAAGGAAACGGAGTATAGAATATGAATGTGTTACGTGTGACCAGTGTGTGTGTGTATATGTGGGGAGGTGAATCCTATGTTCAAGGTCCTACATGTCCTTGAAGTTCAGGAGGTGGCTTTGGGCTAGTTCTTTTGGAAGCAACAGAGCTTATTTCACATTGTGGGGATGAATTGAGGAGAGACCCTCCTGTCAATCCTCTCAGCTTTCAGAGGAGAAATGTGTTATGAGCATAAAAACAAATTAAAAAAAACTTTCCATTGTGTAGTGGAGATTATACTTCTTTTAAAAAGTTATTAATGCAGTCTTTATTTAAAAAAAATTGTTGTTCCTGGACACAGAAGATCTTTATAATGACAAATTCTCTAATTTTCCAGTTGTAAGGACATTGAGCAGTGAAGACCTCATAGCTCCAGATGCATCTGGAAGAAACTGATTAGCTATACTCATTTCCATATCACCCCAGATACGGTTTTGAGGCTTCCTTTGGTCACCCTGGTGGATGACCTAAGCCAGAAACTAAATGGAGGCAGTGCAACATGGTTGGTTCTCTTGTGTTCCTCAGTTCTAGTATCTTCAATCCCACTTTCATATCTTCTGAGACTATTTGAGGAGGTTGGATCGTAGGGCCCTCCTGTTCAAATGCACCCAGAAGATGCTGTTGTGGAATTACTGTCAGTCCCTAAGTTATTGCATTATCTCGTAGGGTTCTATCTTGTCCCTAAGTTGTCTAACATCTACATGAAACCACTGGGTATAATGACCAGCAGATCTGGGATGGAGTGCCACCAATGTGCTCATGAAGCTCTGTTGCTCCTTACCATTAGCAGTTTGCCCCTTTGAATGTTGCTTAAATTTGATAATAATTTAATCTCCTTAGAGGAGCAGAACAAGCTGAGACTAAATCCAGACAAGATACTGTTAGGAGAAAGTTGAACATGGATTTCGGATGGGTTGCAGTCCCTCAGAAAGCTGATGACAGCTGTGGCAATAAACATAATTGCACAACAATTAGTGAGCCAGCTATATAACTCTTCCAGACGTTACATCCTGTCTTGACTATTGCAGTAAGCTTTATTTAGGATTGTCCTTGGAAAGCATTCAGGGATTGCAACTGATGAAAAAAGTATGGTGGTTAGGCTATTAACCCATGCGTGGCACAGGGATGGTACAATGGCTGTATTGAAAGATCTGCTCTAGTTGTCACTTGCCTGCCAGCATAATTTAACTTGCTGCAGTTGACATTAAAAACCTTATATGGCGCAGAGCCATTGATTGCATCCTACATTGTAATTTTGAGGAGTTTTCCCAACGTATGGAATTAGCGATTCAAGACTGACTTAATGAAAGGTTTCTCTTTCATTATGAAATGTATTTCTTCACATTTTAAATTCAGAGATGTCCCCTAAAACATATTTGCCGACATTATACGATTTCAGTCTTAATTTTTAAAAAAGCACTTTGACTGTTTCATCTCGTTCCTGCAACAACTGGGCTAGTGTTCAAATGCCTCAACAGCATTGTTTGTCCACAAAAGACTAGCTAGCTATCTCAGTACAACCTGTCACACAAAATGGTTACCAGCCACACATGACTGTCACACAAAATGGTTAGATGTATAGCCTGCTTTTGCTTTAGAAGTGTAAAATTGTGTTCTGTGCTTGATCGCTGTTGTTATCATTATTGTCATGATTATCCATGATATCGTTTCAAGCTACATTTGGAGGTTTTATTTATAGCCCGCTTTTATTATTTTTACAAATAACTCGAGGCAACCAACATATCCAACATACCTTTTGCTTCCTGTTTCCCCACAATAGCAACCCTGTGAGGTGTGTTGGACTGAGAGGCAGTGATTGGCTCAAGGTAACCCATCTGGCTTTCATGGCTAAGGAGGGACTAGAACTCACAGTCTCCTGATGACTGGCCCAAGGTAACCCGGCTGGCTTTCATGGCTAAGGCAGGATTAGAACTCACAGCCTCCTGCTTTCTAGCTGGTTCCTTAACCACTAGAGTCTAGACCAAACTGGCTCTCTTTTCTTCCTCTCCCAAATACTATTCATTAAAGACATTGAGTTCAGGACAGATTTAAAAACGCACTTGGTTATATAACATATGGCTGAACGTTGGGAGTTTGGGGCTATCAAATATGATGATGGGTCATACATTAAGTGGGGATTGAACAAATGCATGGAGGATCAGACTACCAGTCTTGGTGGCTGTGGATTGCTTCCAGAATTCTTCATTACTATCCTATAGACCCACAGGAAGACGGCATGAGTGGAATTGAGGTCTTACCCTTCTGACATGCTTATGAGTTTCCTAAATGCATCTGACTGGCTACTGAAAGCTGGACAACAGAAACCTACGTAATCCAGTAAAGCTTTTCATAGATTTTGTTATTGATCCCTTTTATATCTTGCCTTTCTGCTTCTATAGTCTCAGTCCTGCAAAGGTTGATTGAAAGTGAATGATGGCAGATTGTGATCAGCAAAATTTCCTGGTTGAACTTCAGACCTTCGTCATAGTTTCCTGGCTTTTAGTCCAGCCCCCTCAACTGCTACCCCATACTGGTTTGAAATGGCAGTTAAAAACAAAGCCCGTTTGCATCACATGAAACACTCTTTAGGTATTGGATTATCAAAGTATAATTTGATATAAAAATGTCAGTGGGTATTTGTTTGAGATGACACTAAGCTGGCAGGAATCGTCAACAGTCCACGAGACAAGCTCAGGATCAAAAAAAGATCCTGACAGACTTGAACAAAGGGCCCCATTTAATGTGGAGAAAAGCAAGGTTTTATACTTGGGCAGGAAAAGGTACAAGTACAGATTAAGACAAAACCTGGCTCAGAAACAGTGACTATGAGAGGGAACTTGAAGCCCTAGTGGACGATCACTTAATTTTAATTTAATTTAATTTAATAACATTTATATACCGCCCTTCTCCCTGAGGACTCAGGGCGGTTCACAGGGCAGAATAAAATAGCAAATACAAACATTAAAAAAGATTAAACAATTGCCCTAGTTAAAAACAATATAAATACAACGCTAAAAACCCCCAGAAAAATTAAAAAGCGAAAGATAAAACAACCCCAACACCCCCCCCCTCAGGCTAGGCCGGCTTGTACAAACAAAAATGTCTTGAGATCGCGACGAAAGGAGCGAAGATCGGGCGCCGTCCGGAGCTCTACCGGTAGCTGATTCCACAGCTCCGGAGCGCCCACAGAGAAGGATCTCCCCCTGGGGGCCACCAATCGACATTCTCTGATCGGTGGCACCCTGAGGAGGCCCTCTCTGTGGGAACGCACAGGGCGCAGGGAGCTTGATGCCGGCAGCAGATGTTCCCTGAGGTACTCCGGCCCCATGCCATGGAGTGCTTTGAATACCGTTACCAGTACCTTGAATCTCACCCGGAAGACAACTGGCAACCAATGCAGCTCACGGAGCAGAGGTGTAACGTGGGAGTATCGGGAGACTCCCAACACCACTCTCGCGGCTGCATTCTGTACCAGTTGGAGCTTCCGAGTGGTCCTCAAGGGCAGCCCCATGTAGAGAGCGTTGCAGTAGTCCAGACGAGAGGACACGAGCGCATGAGTGACCGTGCATAGATCATCCCGGCTAAGATAGGGCCGCAACTGACGCACCAGGCGAACCTGTGCGAAGGCCCCCCTAGTCACGGCTCCTATATGATCTTCCAAGGCGAGCCGTGAATCTAGGAGGACCCCCAAGTTGCGAGCCCTATCTACGGGGGGTAATAATTCACCCCCCATAGCTAGAGGTGGAATGTCCGAATAAACCCGGGATGAAGATATGCAAAGCCACTCAGTCTTGTCGGGGTTGAGCTGGAGTCTGTTCCTCCCCATCCAGACCCGAACCGCCTCCAGGCAACGGGACATCACGTTGAGGGCATCACTGGGGTGGTTTGGGGTCGAAAAGAAAAGTTGGGTATCATCAGCGTACTGATGATACCCAACTCCAAAGCCACGAATGATCTCACCCAGCGGCTTCATGTAGATGTTGAACAGGAGAGGCGAGAGGACCGACCCCTGAGGAACTCCACAAATGAGAGACCTCGCGGTCGACCTCTGCCCCCCTGCCAACACCGACTGCGAACGTCCCAAGAGATAGGAGGAGAACCACTGTAAAACTGTGCCTCCCACTCCCAATCCCCTGAGACGCCGCAGCAAGATACCATGGTCGATGGTATCGAAAGCCGCCGAGAGGTCTAATAGGACTAGGACAGAGGAATGCCCCCTGTCCCGAGCCCTCCAGAGATCATTCACCAGCGCGACCAATGCCGTCTCCGTGCTGTGCCCGGGCCTGAAACCCGATTGGTACGGGTCTAGATAATCCGCTTCATCCAGGACCAGAGGGAGCTGATGCGCCACCACACTCTCAACAACCTTCGCAAGAAAGCGAAGGTTGGAGACAGGACGAAAGTTGTTCAATACAGCCGGGTCCAGAGCAGGCTTCTTGAGGAGAGGCCTCACCACCGCCTCCTTCAAGACGGTGGGGAAGATACCCTCACTCAAAGAAGCCGATATAACTGCCTGGAACCAGCTGCGTGTCCTCTCCCTGGCTGCATAAACCAGCCAGGAAGGGCACGGGTCCAGTAAACATGTGGTGGTGCTCCACAACTTAAACATGAGTCAGCAGTGTGTGGCAGCAGTTATGTATCCATTGCTTAAAAACTACATCTACATGGAGGGAAGTAAGCAGTGGGGTGCCACAAGAGTCTATCTTAGGCCCAGTACTCTTCAATATCTTCATAAATGACTTAGACGAGGGAATAGAAGGGGATCTCATCAAATTTGCAGATGACACTAAGCTGGCAGGAATAGCCAACACCCCAGAAGACAAACTCAGGATTCAAAAAGATCTTGACAGACTTGGGCCCTATCCAACAAAATTAAATTTAATGTGGAGAAAAGCGAGGTTTTACACTTAGGCAGGAAAAACCAAAGGTACAAGGACAGATTAGTTGAAACCTGGCTCAAAAACAATAACTGTGAGAGGGACCTTGGAGTCCTAGCGGACAATCCTTTCAATATGAGCCAGCAGTGTGCAGCAGCAGCCAAAAAAGCTAATACAATCCTTGAGGCATAGTCTTAAAAACACATGAAGCAGTACCGCTTTATAAAGCCTTAGTAAGGCCACACCTGGAATACTGCATCCAGTTTTGGTCACCACATTACAAAAAAAGTTGTTGAGACTTTGGAAACAAATGCAAAGAGCAACTATGATGATTAAAGGCCTGGAGACAAAAACAGATGAAGAACAGTTGCAGGATTTGGGTATGGCTAGTCTAGAGAAAAGAAGGACTAGGGATGACATGATACCAGTATTTCAATATTTGAGGGGTTGCAACAAAGAGGAGGGGTCAACTTATTTTCCAAAGCCCCAGAGGGCAGGACAAGAAACAATGCATGGAAACTAATCAAGGAGAGAAGCAACCTGCAATTAAGGAGAAACTTCCTAACAGTAAGAACAATTAACCAGAGGAACAGTTTGCATTTCAGACATTGTGGATGCTTTATCACTGTAGGATTTTAAGAAGAGACTCGACAGCCACTTGTCTGAAATGGTATAGGGGGCCTATACTGGAAGACCTCCAAGTTCCCTTCCAACGCTATTCTGATTCTGACTTCTGAGCAACATGAAGATAAGATCAAGTCTGAACTTCAGAATGGTGGACTTAGGTAGTGATTGAGGTGTTGGGACTAGAACTGGGGAGACCGATGGAACCCCAATACTCTCAGCCAAGAGGCTCACTGAAGGACTTAGGGCCGGTCACTGTTGCTCAGCCCAGCCTAACTCACAGGGTTGTAGCGAGAAAATAGGAGGAAAGAATGTGTAATGGTATGAGAAGATGACTTTGGGAGACTGGGCAAAGAGATGCAGCTAAGGCAGGGGTAGGCAACCTTGGCTCTTTTATGACTTGTGGACTTCAATTCCCAGAATTCCTGAGCCAGCCATGCTGGCTCAGAAATTCTGGGAATTGAAGTCCACGAGTCATAAAAGAGCCAAGGTTGCCTACCCCTGAGCTAAGGGAACGATCAAGAGAAGATGCAGTTTTACCTCACAACAGGAATGTGGGTGGGGCCGTAGGCTGAGAATGGAGGCTTCCTGGTTTCTTGGTCTATAAAACGGACAAGGGCCAGAGACATATTTTCAGACCTACAAGATTCTGCTAGTGTAACTTTACGATAAAATAGAATTAGCTCATCTTGACCATGTTTGCTATATCATCTATGTCGCAAGGCTGAAAGTATCTCTCTCTTCTCCCCCCCACCCACTTCCACCTCATTTTACAACCCAATAAATTAAAATGTGACTGCATTTTGGACACTATACAACTGGCCTGCATTTATGGTCACAAGACCGTGACTTATGATGTTTTTGCCAGAAACCCGTGTTTATTTCCAGTTAATTGCAAAAACTGTCCCATATGTTGTTCTTCCGTGTCTAGATCAAACTTGAAACTGCCAGAATGAAGCCACCTTCTTGGCTTTGTTGTTGGCCAAAAATAATTATCAATACATGTTTCTTTCTGGTAGCCAATATAACAGCAGATAGGCTAGACTCTGTGTCTCTCCACATTCACATAGCGTGTTGCTATCCGCTAGGAGTCTCCACTTGAGCATATTGGTTTTACATTTAGCCTCTCTAACTCTCAACCTATCCTCCAAGTAGTATAAGGGAGATCAGATCCTTCAGCTGTATCCTCCTTTAATTGTAATTCCTTGCACGATTTCAAACCATCCCATAGCAAATAATGAGTTCACTGAACTGTGGTGTTTGCCTTACAACTGCCTTGTTCGCTTAATGACCACTGCAAAAAAGAGGATAGAATTAAGTGCAGTAAAGTGACCCACTTTACTATTGTCATAACTTACCACCAAAATTGTGGTCACAATGACAGTCACAAGTTGAAGACTACTTGTATTCAGGAGAAAGGGCCACAGTAGCCTTTAAGGTTTAAGATCAATTTATTTTAATTGATTAAACACAAAAACAGTATTAAAAATCCAAGAAGATTTTTTTATATACTCCACCCATGTGTGCTGTTCCTTTTCTTCCTGTTTGGATAACTCTGCTCTTTCCTTCATATTTCAACCTTCCAATTGAAGATCCAAATATGTGCCCTCTAGTGGGGAAAAACTCCAGTATTCTTAACAATTGTCTTGAATTTAAATCACATTCCAGTATAGAATAAACAATGTTTAAATTTACTGAGTTCATTCAGATTAGTGGATCAAATGGGCCCATGATTATCCTGTAATATCTGTAAATCAGGATGATACCCATTTCACTTTTTTAAAAGACTATTGAAAACGGATACCTGCTGTCTGCTGATAAAACGAAAGCTGTTCCAGACTAAAAAGTATGTTGCTTCCAGCATTATTTTCATTTCCAAAAATCCCCGTGGGTTTCACATATGCTCCAGAGCCACCCATTGAAAATTAAAATTGGGGGTGGCTGGAAGTGTGGGTACATCCACCTGTCAGAAAGCAGACGAACAGAAGGGGTAGAAAATATTTTACTTCTGGATTAATGCAATGCAATCTCTATGGAGCTGCCTTTAAAATCACTCAGAAGCTACAGCTGGTCAGAATGCCATAGTGCTAATGGTTATGGGAGAACCTCAATACGTCCATATAATGCCAGTATTTGGTGAGTACACGGTTACTAGTTGGCTTCTGGATGCAGTTCAAAATTACATTAAAGTATTTTTTAAAGTCCTTCATGGATCAAAGCCTTGTTACTTGCTGAATGACCTATCTTCAATTATTTTGGCCCATTCGGTAAGATCTGGTAGGCATGGTGTGCTCCAGATCCTATCTCTTTAGCCAAGGGTCTCCAGACTTGACATCTTTAAGACTTGTGGACTTCAACTCAGAATTCTGAGAGTTGGCTGGGGAATTCTGGGAGTTGAAGTCCATAAGTCTTAAAGCTGCCATGTTTGGAAATCTCTGGTTTAAGTTATGACATCTTACGGGACACAGGAAGCATGCTTTGTCTGATGCTGCATCTGCCCTTAGGAATAGTATTCCTGTCATGATTCAGACAGTACTAGTCTTGCCTTTCTTTTGCAAACCCTTGAGGACCTTCTTCTTTCTCGGGCTGTGAGTCAGGAGGATTAGTAAACCTATCTGGATTGAGTATTTCAGTTGCCGAATGCCTCCAGGATAATTTGTTTCATGCTTTATTCCATTTCATTGTCGCTTGTCTATTTCTACAGCTGGGATAATTGTATGCCATCCTGAGCCATTTATCAAAAGTGGCTATACAAGAGATAGGATCTGGAGAAAACCAAGCCTGCCAGGTCTTACTAAATGGGCAACAGTAATTGGAGGGAGGTCATAAAATTTTACTGACTGTCAGTAAAATTAGAGATGGCGAATCTCTAATCTAGCCTAGATGGATGACCAAGAGCAGGTTGTAGTGTAGTCATTAAAGGCACCCGAACCTGAAAATTTACAGTGGAGTTCTAGGCCCATGTTGGACTTAAAGCTATCTAAATGAGTAGGCCATTTCTCTCTCTTAGCCCCAGGAAGAAAGGTAGAACAGGTGACTTCTGAAGATATAGGTGAACCTGCCCCTGAAACTATGAATTGGTTTTATCTAAATAGTTCTGGGTACATATCCAAGTAGGATTTCATCATTGCTAATAACTCCAGGTTAGGTCCCAAGGGACAATACTGAAAGAATTGGAGCTGAGTTTCAAGAAAAAATTGTGCCACTCCACACACACACACCTCTTGCTTATCCACCCCTGTTTTTGTATGTGTGTCATGACGTTGTGCACATCGTGCTCAATTCATTCTGACCAAACTTTCAGATTCTGCTCTGAAAGGGTTCTGGAAGAAAATGGATTCAACACAAAAAAAGCAAGTGAGGGGCCACAAGAAGTCTGTTGGAGAAAATGAATCAGGACTGAAATGCAAAATCGTCATGTAAAGGAAGAGAGAATGGGTCCAGAGGAAGAAAACTGAGAAAGTCATGACTGGATGAAATTAAAAGTCACGAATGGATGAAATGATGATGATTGAATGAAATTGGTTCTCCTGAGAATGAAGGAGGCAGGCAATTTAATGGATCAAAGACAGTGTAGGAAGCCTTATCTGGATGTGACTGAAGCAAGGATTTGCAAGAATAAAACGGTCTGAGTGGCTGAATGGTGTGAACTACATTTCATCACATTTCTTTTTACCTATCTCGTTTGTATGTATACATTTATTTTTTTCATTTTTGTCACATTTATAGACCCCCCATCTCATAAACAGGTGGGCAGCATACACCAGAACTAAATCAAACAATACCATGTTTCCCCAAAAATAAGACCAGGTCTTTTTTTTTGCCTCCAAAAGAGGCACCAGGACTTGTTTTGGGGGGATGTCTTTTATACTCACCTCGGCATCAACAGCCCCGTCCAGCCGGTCCAATTCTTGAGCCTGCAGCTGCATTCCAGCCTGCATTTTGCAGTCAGGCCTTTCCAGAAGGCCTCTGAAGCCGAGGACCAAACTATGGATTCAATCCATAGCTTGGTCCTCAGCTGCAGAGGTTTTGCAGAACAGAGCTAGGATTGAATCCATAGCTTGGTTCTTGGCTGCACAGGCCTTCCAGAAAGGCCTGTGACTGAGAAATGCAGGCCTGACTGCAAAAGACACCGCAGAAGAAGTGGGTTGATGAGGAGAGGCCTGGCTGCAAGGTAAGTGTGCCTTGCCCCAAAACCAGGGCTTAATTTTTTGGGGTAGGGCTTATACTAGGCCCACCCGCAGAAATCAAGCTAGGGCTTATTTTCAGAGTAGGCCTTACTTTCAGAGAAACACGGTGCATACAAAATAATTGTTATCATTATTAAAAACGTTTATGATTATAAAAAAACATAAAACTAAAAGAAAAAAAACCTATTGGGTAGAGAGCAGATGTTAATAACAGTGGGGACACCTCATTATTTCAGCAGGCCCCTGGGGTCCCCAGGCCTAATGGCACAACCGGGCCTTGATGGACTTCCAGAGAGACAAAATGGAAGAAGCCGGCCTCATTTCAGGGAGGAGAAGACACCATAATGTGGGCACCACAACTGAAGAGGCCCCGCTGCCTAGGGTCTGCCAAGTGTTGCTCCCTACTCAACAGGACCTGCAGCATGCCCTCTGCTGGGTTTGGTGAGATGGGCAGATATAATTGGGGAGAGGAAGTCCCTCAAGTAACTCAGCCCCATGCCATGTAGGGCTTTAAAGATCAAAATTAGCACCTTGAATTGACCCTGGAAACAGACTGGCATCCGATGCCGCTAGCGGAGTGGGTGGAGATATAATGTGTTCTTCAAGAAACACATATAACTGCCTGTGCTGTTTATATTCTGTACCAGATGAAGCTTCTGGATTCTCTTCTTCATATCTTCAAATCTTTTGACTTGCGATTTCTTACTCTCTTTTTTTCTGCACGTCCCATTACATGGCAATAGGAATGCAGTAAGTGTGTTGTTTGCATAAATGCAATTTAGCCAATTTGCATGCCAAGAAAGGGTGGGACTCCAATATCAGAGACCGTGCTAGGTCTCCTTATTTTACTGCCTACATTAGGTCTGTTCATAAAGCACCTGGAATAATAGAACATGTTTGTAGATTGCCCACCCTGCATATTAATATTAGGCTGCTGGAAAAACTCAAACTTTCCAGCTTGCTATAACTTCTGGCTAAGCATTTGCTTTTTCTCATTTATAGGCATTTCAGTCAACTTTCTAGTCCTATCTTTTGACTCTCGTGAGAGCACATGGTTACTAATCCTGCGATTACGTAAGGTCTTCGGAAGTAGGATAGTCACACGTTTGGACTCCAGAATCACGGTCAAGATGGAAGAAGAGATCATTTCTGGCTTATCTGGAGAAGTTTCATATGCCAAAATCTCACTTGGCGGATTTTTCTTAAAAAAAAAAAAAATTGAGGTTCTTGTATATAAGCTTTTCCTGTAGTGTGTTACTTTCTCCGTTTCTTGATGACTTTTTGTATACTTGCACTGCAGAATTTTTTTGTTACCTTTTTTGTTAAGCACAATAGATGTGAAAGCAGTGCTTCATCCAATCCATTTCCTACAAATTGCTAAATTCCTGCCTGTATCCTTGTGATGGTTTGAAACCGTTTGGCCTACTGTATTAATTTCTACCACTAAAAATGTACTACCATAAGCTTGGTGCAGTGGATTGGATTAGAAATCAGGGGAGCGGGTTCTAGTTCTGCCCTAGGCACAAAGCCAACTGGGTGACGTAGGCCAGTCACACTGTCTCTGAATCTAGGAAGAAGATTCTGACAAGCTGCTTATGACAACGTTGCCAAGAAAACTGCTGGGACTTGTTCCTACAGTATCAGGAGTCAGGGTGACTTGATGGATGATGGCAAGAATTGTTTCAGTGGAAGTTGTATTCATCTCGTTTTGCACATTTGCTCCTCTCAAACCATTCGTTTGCATTCATCTCATTCACATTTTACACGTTTGCTTTTTCCACACATTTTACACATTTTGCTGGTGGCCATTCTCTTTGCATGGAAACTAATCTTCGTCAGATTAGGAGAACAAATCCGTTAATGCACCCAGTCATTCACCATTTGCCAAACAGCTGGACCCAGAACGCTAGAGATGTCAAGGGCTATTGCTTGATCCAAGTGCTTTTCTACTAGTGGTAGTACAATCCGAAACACAAAAAGACTTTGCAACGGAGGGCTCAAGCTTTATACCTTAACCTGTTTTATGGGGGGGGGGGTTGGCAAGTTTTCAGCTTGATTCTATGTCTGAGTGCACTTTTATTCTTGTGACTGCTGAGAAAAGGGAGAAATACTGAATTACGGCCTCTCTTTGATAAAAAAAAAATTAGGCTACTTTCGCATGGTTTGGAGAGAATGTTCCATTTCCCTCCAATATACCCTCCATAAACCTGATCCTAGAGATTTTAATTAAAGAGACTTTTCTAACAATTGTTTGTGGTAATTCAAGCAGAAACCATGTTTCTGATGAGATCTTCCTCTTGCCTGTTTTTTAAAAGCAGTAATTTGTACTTGAGTTGGTTCAACTCATCTAGAAGACACCAGGATGCTAAATCTTCTGTGTAACACGTGGATAAATCAGTTATCCCGCATTAACTTGAGGATTTGGATAGAAACAAAACTACCCTGATAACGTAAGATAAATTTATTAGAACTACGATTTAAGTCATTGTTCCTTTGAGTTATAGAATATATCTTTCTTCTGAGCACTACATGTTAGAAAAGCCCTTGGCAAACTGAGGTCTAGGACAGAGGTCTCCAACCTTTTGGGCAGCAGGAACCAGTTCTGTGGAGAAAGGGTTTTCCGTGGACCGGAGGGCGCGTGGTTTTGTGTGCTGCCTGCATCTCGCAGATGGGACTTGGCTTGTTTGTGCAGACTGGTTGCTAGCATGCCATGGCCCGGTGCCGATCCACGGACCGGGGGTTGGGGACCCCTGATCTAGGACAACTCGCTGCAGCCAACTCATCGCACCCAACTTGCTGCGGGACAACTCACCACAGCCAACTCACCACGGGCTAAGAGTTACACATACCAAAGAGATGGTGGAATAGAATCATGAAAGAAAGGATGCAAAGGGAGAGAGTAGATGAAATATGAATGACAAAAAATAAAACATTTTTAAAAATTATTTTAAATAATCGAATTGTCCCACAGCAAGTTGTAAGCGGTGTGTTGGCCGCAGCCATTGGTTCCATTCCAGACGAACTGATGCACATCCAGAGCAGAACATTTATGATATTAAAGAGCCTGGGAGGAGAGGATTATGAGAAATGGTTGGAAGTGTGGGAAAATTGCAGAGACACGGTAATTCTGTCTCGAAATGTCTGAAGGTTTTGTAGAAGATAGGGCAGAATTTTTCAAAATCTTCCCAGAAGTTTGGAGAAGAAATTGGTTATACTTCAGCAACTTCTAGAGAGACACAGGTTTCTCACTTGTAGACAACCAAATTACTATGCTATCTTGGGAATTGTTATATGGTTTAGTGGAAAAGTAGAGTTCTATTTTTTTTTCCAAGCTAGGAAAAATATCTGCTCATACTGTTTTGAGCACCCTGTGGTGGGTTCAAAACTCTCTTGAAGTTACAACACGGTAATAATAAAGAGATACAGAACCAAAATAAACAACCAGTTACACTTTTACAGCTTTAATTTAAAACTTTACCAATGACAAGAACAACAACAAAAAAAAAGAATTCAGTTACAAAAAAGAGAAGTTGTCAATACAAAAGAATAGAGGTTGCCTTGTTTCACAACAGAATCTGCCCTTGACAGTATCAACTTGAAACCGGGAGTAAAGTGCTTCAAGTAAACGAAGCAATGCTGAAAAGTGGTAAGAGTGAATTACATTTAGGAAAGCAATATGGTGTCTGTTGCAGACCGCTGAATGAAACCATTGCTCCGGAAAAACCAGCATATCGAGAAAAATGTAGACGAGAGGCTGTTTCCTTAATAGATAGGATTTCCACGTGCACAGGTATGCCGATGTGGAGATGCAAAGAACCAAATCCAATTTTGAGGATAGAACTGTCTTCCCTCACCTATCCACGCCTATCTGAACTACTGCAAGGTGTCCGTAGACCACAACTCACTATCAAGGCATTCCCACATACAATGGTTATCTACGTGTCCTTCCTGATTATCTGAAGTTATTCAGAGATAAACAAGCAAACCTAATCTCCATTTTCTTTCTTACTTTATGCTAGTAAGGGGTGGAACACATTAGGTATTGATCTCTTATATGTTCCTGCAAACGGGAGGTAAATTGTCATTACCAGTTCCCACAATTGGAAGAGCAAAATTGCTGTTCTCTTCATCAGAACACCTCTTTTGCAGTGAAAAATGCTGGGAAGATAAGAGAAACCATTATTTTTTCATTATTTATGTGAGTGCCATGCTCCATAGAGAAAACCACCCCTGGTTGCTTAATGAAACAGTAGAAGCATGCCTCCATAGAAATCCAACAGAAAGGTCCAAGTGAAGGATCACTCAGTAATAACCAAGCAATACCCTTCTGAAGAACTACCATAATAACCATTGGTAACAATGGGAGAATTTCATTTGGAGATTTATTTATTTTTGTTCTTTCTCCCGAGTCAAAGAATTTATAATCAATAAAAAAGCAGCATAACTAGGATAAGTGTTCTAATCTCGATTCCTCTTTTTATTTTTAATCTAAAGAGATGACATATTAATTGTCTATAAGGTAAAGGTAAAGGTTCCCCCGCACACGCGTGCTAGTCGTTTCCGACTCTAGGGGCTGGTGCTCACCTCCGTTTCAAAGCCAGAGCCAGCGCTTGTCCGAGGACGTCTCCGTGGTCATGTGGCCGGCACGGAACGCTGTTACCTTCCCACCATAGTGGTCCCTATTTTTCTACTTGCATTTTTACGTGCTTTCGAACTGCTAGGTTGGCAGAAGCTGGGACGAGTAACAGGCGCTCACTTTGTTACGCGGCACTCGGGATTTGACCCGCCAAACTGCTGACCATCTGATCGACAAGCTCAGCGTCCTAGCCCACTGAGCCACCACAATTGTCTCTATAAGGAAGCAATCTCTGGTCTTTTATTCGTGTGTTCTGAAAACTGCAAAGATGCAGCGAACATAAGAAATGTAGCTGAAAATGCAGCAATGGGTTGGTCTTGGATTTCACCTACCGTGTATTCTAGATCTTAACAGCTGACTTCTTGCTTTACAAATAGGCTAGCTATGGCCAAAATAATGTTTGCAATATTTTTCTTCAATTAACATCTAAAACACAGCATTCAGCCGCGAGGAGAAAAGAAAAAAAAAGAACTATACAAGCCCATAGCTGCTTTCTAATTTGCATAGCAACACCCAAAAAGTTAATTTAAAACCGTTGCTTGGTTCTTTGGCCGAAGAATCTGAGCAACCAATCGCTGAGGTATGCACACCATCCCGTCCTCTTTGTCATTTTCCTCTTTGGGGTAACAACTCATAGAAACACAAGAGTATCCAATGACATTTAAAACAAACTTGGGTTCCTGTATTTTTTTTTAAAAAAAACAAGCAATTAGAAGTAACATAATCTGGGTCTTTTGTCAGCTCATTAGATATAAATAAAAACCAGGGCCAGATTGATAAAGAATCAAGAAATTGGTGTTAACTGAATCCTTTGTCTACATATTACTGCTTTCCTCAGAAACCATAAAGGGATTGTAAACTAAACATGCTGGCTCAGGAATTCTGGGAGTTGAAGTCCACAAGTCATAAAAGGGCCACTGTTCCCCACCCCTGGGCTAATGTAATTAGTAGATGAGGACAAGACTAGAATTGCTATGATGTTTCTTGAATTTCCATAGCCGGGTCTTGTTGTCTAATAAACATTTAAGTCAAAGAAAGTCAAACTCTAGAGAAGGCCGATCATTTAAAGCACTGTTTCCCAATCACTGCAATTACCAGCTGGGTGGATTACAACTACAGAATTCCACAGCCAACATGGCCATTCAGGAGAATTCTGGAAATCCACCCACCTGGAAATCACCACGGTTGGGAAACACCAATTTAAAAAACAGAGAGAAGTCTGACTCATCCTTATCACAGCACATCTGGCAACGTTCTCCAACATCACCTCTCAACAGCTCCACATTATGACATGACACTGGCTTCTTACATGAAAACTAATCCCCACCTTCCATCAGCGATTCCTACACACTGTTTATGTGCTGGTGTTTCATTCAAAAATGAAAAATGCTGGAGGAAGTTAGTATCTGTTTTATTAAGGCTCAGCTATCTGACTCCTGTTGCCTTTAGCATTATACAAAGAGGTATTTCTACATTAATCATTCAACAGATTTTTCTGCATTCAGTCTGTCCTCACACTCATGTGCAAAAGGAGAAGCATTCCCCAGTCCTTCATGCCAGGATACACACACCAAAGCCACCATTATACATTTGAGACAACAGAGCACATTTTCCCCCCCTCATTTCCAATTAAATATGCATAGGATTAAAACCCCATCAAAATCAGGATGAATAGGACTTGCTCCAAAGTCAGTGCACACAGAACTGGGCATTTAAAATGCACCACATTTGCTATGCTGGGAGGACAGAGCTGCAATAAGTTTGCAAATTAAAAGCTAGCATTACTCAGCCAAACCTTTTCTTCCTTTGCTTGGTGGGTTCCAGGTAGAATCCGTTACCAATCGAATTTGATTTAGCTAAACAGTACTTGTCACTCAAAAGTCCATTAAAAAAAAGTTGTTTCCAAAATAAAGAGAAATGCAACTGTAGGTACCTGAAGGGTTTTCTTAGCGTTGCTGTGGACTCAAAACATTTTAATTAATTCAAACTGGAGGAAGAAAAGTCTCAAGACAACTTTTTTTTTGACCCCCAAATTGGAGTCAGGAAGGTTTTTGTAGGGCTTTTACATGAAATGAGGCCTACAAGACCAATTGACAAAACATGAATTCCCTTGAGAGAGCAGTTACAGAACGTACACTGTGTTGGACACCCTTAAAAAAAAGTATGTTTCTGTTTTGTTTTGTTTTAATGGCAGCAGTGAATTAAACAAGTTAATGGCCTGGAATAAAATCTATCTTGTCTCTTCAGTTATGTTGTCTTCCACCAGGAACAAACGAGAATTCGTAATGGGTCAGAGCCAACAACACGAGAGCAAACCTGGTCCTCGAACACCCTCCACAGCAAGAAACATTCCCGTGTGTTGTCGGAGATGTTCCTCACAGAAAAGGAAGAAAAAAAATAGAGCAGAAAGTTTTTTTTTTTCATTGATCACCCAACCGGAAGCCCTGGCCCCAATTGTGTCTTGTGTCTCCCTGGCGATTATCTACAGGTCTTCGCATACTGGCAGGAGGAACCCCAAATCCAGATACCCCTCCTCTTCTGTTGGGCAGCCAACTGTACCTGCAGGTTAAGAGAAGAAGGAATTCAGAAGACCACCCTAGCCAGTGGTGGGATTCAGCCGGTTCGCACCACTTCGGCAGAACCGGCAGCTAAATTTTTTTTGTTTGTTGCCCAGGCCCAGAATGGACTTCCGGAAGCGGCATCCACACAGAGAACCGGTTCTTCACGTATCTGAATCCCACCACTGACCCTAGTAGCACTTACTCCACTGTAACAGCTGAACGAGACTTTAGCAGAGAATTGAAGCTGAAGAAGCAAGAGAAGCCAACTTAGGCTGGAGTTTCAGGACAAAGCAGCTGGAAAGCTTTGCCGCCTTCTTCTTCTTCTTTTTTTTTAAACCAGTTTAGACTCTATCAAAAATTCTGAGAAATAGTGTAAAAGCTGGCTTCTGTGTGTTACTGAAAATCAAGCCACTGTTACAAGAGGCCTTCCAGCTTAACATGAGAGTCAACACGGAGGCCATTACTGCAAAGAGTGCTTGCTGGAGCTTCTAAAGCTGGTAAAGATCCCGGAAAGAAAGGGGAAGTATTTTGTAAATGGGGTTTACAGGTAGTCCTCAACTTACAACCATTCGTTTAGTGACCATTCAAAATTACAACGGCATTTTGTGACCTGACCCTTTTCCACACTTGTGACCGTTGCAACGTCCCTGTAATCACGTGATCAAAATTTAGATGCTTGGCAACTGGTTCATATTTATGACCGTTGCAGTGTCCCAGGGTCAGGTGATCCCCTTTTGCAACCTTCTGACAAGCAAAGTCAATGGGGAAGCCAGATTCACTTAACAACCGTGTTACTAACTGAACAACTGCAGGATTCACTTAACAAGTAATGGCAAGAAAGTTTGTAAAATGGGGCAAAACTCAACAGTCTCGCTGAGCTATGGAAATGTTGGGTTCCATTGTGGTCATAAGTTGAGGATTAACCTGTAAATGGGGGTGTGGCTAAATTTCAGCATCCATCTCAGGACAGGGATAAATCTTACCTTTGGTTTTCTACCCAACTCTCCCTGCTATTCTCTGCAGATCTCTGTTAATGCAAGTCTAGAGCTCTCTATCAGCTTTCTCTTTTCTACTTGTTTTCCAACAGCTAGCGAAAAACAGATTTTCCTCCCAGGAAACTTTCCTTGGCTGCTGAACAGGTCATGCATCCTCAGAGATGAAGGTTCCTTACGTTCTTAGCTCATTAAATTTAATTTTATTTTTAAAACTATCTCCAATTCTCTTCTCCTTTATTGATTCCGACTGGAAATGAGGGGATTTTGCTTTTCTGCTTAGCCCAGGGGTAGGCAACCTTGGCTCTTTTATGACTCGTGGACTTCAACTCCCAGAATTCCTGAGCCAGCATGGCTCAGCTTAGAAACTCTCCCTTTCCCCTCAGCATGGCTAGCTTAGGAATTCTGGGAGTTGAAGTCCACGAGTCATAAAAGAGCCAAGGTGGCCTACCCGTGGCTTAGCCTGTGAGTGTTCTTACCCAGGAGTCCGATGATCCTTGTGTGCCAAGGCTGAGATTACTAATGACCACAAAGCACATGGGTGTGATGCCATATCTATCTCTAAAATAGGTGATTAAGAAAAGCATCTAGCCGCAGCTTAGCCCTATGTCACAGAGTCAGACGTACCAGCTCCCACTGCTCACAAGGACACCAGTCATTTTGCTACAGACTTATTCCTTGCTTTCTTTAATTTCTGTGACAGACAACATAGAAGCCATAGCGCACCCCAAATGCTGCCCTTGGATATTCCAGGTGTCCAACAGCTTCCTGGACAGGAAACCTCAACATGTGAGCTAAGCCTCATCTTTAGGGTCCTTTCTCTTGCGTTAGTAAGAAAGCCAGTTTGGTTTAGTGGCGAAAAGCCAGGAGACGGTGAGTTCTAGTCCTGCCTTAGGCATGAAGGGTGGCTGAATGACTTTGAGCCAAATCACCAGGTGACTGTGAGTTTTAGTCCCACCTTAGGCATTAAGGGCAGCGGGTTGACTTTCGGCCGATCACTCGGCCACCCCACCTCACAGGATTGTCGGGAAAATAGAAGGAGGAAATAATATTAGGTATGTTGACTGCCTTATCTATAAATGATAAAGGTGGGATAAATAAATAAATAAAAAGCAATCCTTACAGGGAGTGCAGAATTATTAGGCAAGTTGTATTTTTGAGGATTAATTTTATTATTGAACAACAACCATGTTCTCAATGAACCCAAAAAACTCATTAATATCAAAGCTGAATATTCTTGGAAGTAGTTTTTAGTTTGTTTTTAGTTATAGCTATTTTAGGGGGATATCTGTGTTTGCAGGTGACTATTACTGTGCATAATTATTAGGCAACTTAACAAAAAACAAATATATACCCATTTCAATTATTTATTTTTACCAGTGAAACCAATATAACATCTCAACATTCACAAATATACATTTCTGACATTCAAAAACATAACAAAAACAAATCAGTGACCAATATAGCCACCTTTCTTTGCAAGGACACTCAAAAGCCTGCCATCCATGGATTCTGTCAGTGTTTTGATCTGTTCACCATCAACATTGCGTGCAGCAGCAACCACAGCCTCCCAGACACTGTTCAGAGAGGTGTACTGTTTTCCCTCCTTGTAAATCTCACATTTGATGATGGACCACAGGTTCTCAATGGGGTTCAGATCAGGTGAACAAGGAGGCCATGTCATTAGATTTCCTTTTTATACCCTTTCTTGCCAGCCACGCTGTGGAGTACTTGGACGCGTGTGATGGAGCATTGTCCTGCATGAAAATCATGTTTTTCTTGAAGGATGCAGACTTCTTCCTGTACCACTGCTTGAAGAAGGTGTCTTCCAGAAACTGGCAGTAGGACTGGGAGTTGAGCTTGACTCCATCCTCAACCCGAAAAGGCCCCACAAGCTCATCTTTGATGATACCAGCCCAAACCAGTACTCCACCTCCACCTTGCTGGCGTCTGAGTCGGACTGGAGCTCTCTGCCCTTTACCAATCCAGCCACGGGCCCATCCATCTGGCCCATCAAGACTCACTCTCATTTCATCAGTCCATAAAACCTTAGAAAAATCAGTCTTGAGATATTTCTTGGCCCAGTCTTGACGTTTCAGCTTGTGTGTCTTGTTCAGTGGTGGTCGTCTTTCAGCCTTTCTTACCTTGGCCATGTCTCTGAGTATTGCACACCTTGTGCTTTTGGGCACTCCAGTGATGTTGCAGCTCTGAAATATGGCCAAACTGGTGGCAAGTGGCATCTTGGCAGCTGCACGCTTGACTTTTCTCAGTTCATGGGCAGTTATTTTGCGCCTTGGTTTCTCCACACGCTTCTTGCGACCCTGTTGACTATTTTGAATGAAACGCTTGATTGTTCGATGATCACGCTTCAGAAGCTTTGCAATTTTAAGAGTGCTGCATCCCTCTGCAAGATATCTCACTATTTTTGACTTTTCTGAGCCTGTCAAGTCCTTCTTTTGACCCATTTTGCCAAAGGAAAGGAAGTTGCCTAATAATTATGCACACCTGATACAGGGTGTTGATGTCATTAGACCACACCCCTTCTCATTACAGAGATGCACATCACCTAATATGCTTAATTGGTAGTAGGCTTTCGAGCCTATACAGCTTGGAGTAAGACAACATGCATAAAGAGGATGATGTGGTCAAAATACTCATTTGCCTAATAATTCTGCACTCCCTGTATAGCTCATCTGGAAGGAGAATGGAAGACAAACCCTCTGCAAGGGTTCTTGTACATGCGGTGCTCCTTCAGTTTAAATAAGAAAAGCACCACTTAGTTGTAAACGTAATATAGACAAGAGAGCATTTTTAAGCAGAAGTTAAAGAACAGAGAGGGCAAGACAGACAAACTCTGGAGCCTATTGCCATTAGAGCAACATTTCAGGAAAATAAAGTTGGAAGTGAACAAATTTGGCATTTGGGAGCTTGTAATAGTTTGACTGAATCAACATTTCCCAGAAACAAAACATGAATGAAATGCAGCACCTGATCTAACTACGTATCCATCCATCAGGAAAAAAATGTGCAGGGGTCTCATTACTGCCATTGTACTTTTGTTTTCAATTTTAATTAGACTAACGTCTCAACATTCCAAAGTATTCAAGTCTGATTTTTTTTTTTAAAAAAAGAAAAAGATAAACCAACTTACAGGAACTGAGGTGTTGACAGAAAATTTCTTCCTCCCAAATCCACAGGATATTTAAACATTAAGAAAAAGTACAGATGACCAACCAAGTTGCCGATCAGTTCATTGATGATGCTGTAGGATATTAGGAAACAGCATTTTACAGTGTTAAAAATTAGCGATTGAAGCATTTCCCACTAATAAAGTGAAAGTATCTTAATCGGTGGGGCCAATTTCTAATGGGTTTGCACTACTGAAGAGCTGCCAAGACTGGAAATAACCCAGACAAGCTATCCAAGGGTTGCATACTTGTCTGCAAACATTTTTGAAAAATACACTTCTGCCAACCTGTGGGGAAGACAGTGCTAATGGACTAGATACTGAAAATTTAAAAAAAGCAAGTGCCGTAAAAATACAACCTAGGAATGACGAAAGTCACAATCTCCATCATCAACTGCATGTATTTGAGCTCTACCTTCAGAAGCCTTGAGACAGCACAATTCATAATTATGGGAGACTGTTACAAGTTCAATGCATTCTAAGTCACTTAAGTATTAATCCTTCTTCCAGCTATGTAAACAGAAAGTAGAGTGCCATTGCAAAATCAATAATAAGGAAGATTAGAGAAGAATGTTTAGTATTGGGCTATAATTTCAGAAGGAAGACGGATATTAAGTTGGCTTTCCTTGGGAAACTTCATTGTTGGAAGTTGATACCCAAGACTCTTAGTAGAGTTACTCAATTTACAAATACGCAACTTAGTAGCTTCAATATTTCCTATGCAGGGCAGAAATTAAGCAGGGCAACAACGGATGGCCTTCACGCCACCTCCCAGCCATTGTTTCCAACTTTAGAAGACCTCCAGAATTGAGCTCTCAAAATTAAGTAGCCAGTGCTGTGCAAAATCTGAGCGCAGAAAGACAATTCACTGGAGTCTTGTTTTGATCAACCTTTCAAGAGTGACTCTCGGATCAAGAAGGAGAGCAGATCTGGAGCAACAGAATCAATTCGGTGGTTTCCAATCTAGCTGGAGGTTTCAGAATTGATTCTAGGGCTTTTCCAGAGTTTCTGGGGTTACTTCAGACAATGTGCCATGTTGCAACTTAAGTTTCATATAGCTGGGTAAATCCTGAATTGGCTGAACACTGGAATAGGCTCTTTGACTGACAGAAGCACCCAAGCCAGTACTTGCTCTTTACTTTTGTAGTCAGCATGACTGGCACGGGTTGAAGACGCTTGATGTAACAATGAGTGACTGTGAAGCAAGTTTACATTAACAATGGCGGATCTGAAGATTTGCCTTCTTTAAGAATGAAGAGGGCAAGGCTATAAATGCCACTCATTCCAAACCAGATTCTTGGACCATAGATATGGGTCTCGCTGGGACAATCTGCCTCTGCTAAGTCACTAACAAAGATATTATCAGGAAGTCCCAACCTTGATACAACTGAACCTGAACAGTGTCAAGGGTGTCCTTCCCAAGAGAGACCAAGCATTTATCACAGCTAGAGCCCAGGAAAGCCAACAATCACAGGCAGTAAAGCACAAGCCTGTGGCACCCCAGAAAACATGTGAAAGGGGTACATGTTTTTAGTTTACAAAAATCAGTTTTTAAAGTTTGCATTTTTAAGGACAGTTCAGACAAAGGGCCTTCTCCATCCTCGAAGAAAGAGGTGGAAGGGAATATTTCAAGCAGGTCTGGTAGCAAAGCCCTTCAGGTCAAGTGGCTGAAATGGGTCTAGGTTCACATCTGCATAAGGCCCAATCCTCCCTACTGTCTTCGGACCATTTTACCTGAAACTGAAACAGCGTCGGCTATTTTGAAGCTTCCCACAACAGCCTAAAGACAAACCTTTCACCAAACTGAATCTTGCATCCCAAATCAAATTAGGTACTGTCCGATCAAAAGGGCGGTTTGGATTCAATCAAGCCCTCTTCAAACTGAATCAACACTGGTCTGCGCAGATCTAGCAAACAGCCCGTTTTGGCAGCATTATTTTAAAAAAAAAAAACAGCCACCATAAAATAGAGGCAGGCAGCCTGCAATAGCCTTAATACAAAGTTAACTGCCTCTAAACAAATGGCTGAAATTTTTGCCCTTACCTCCTCCAGCACTATTACTACATTTGTACAGCAGTCCCTAACCTTTCCAGCTTTGCAGACCAGCAGGAGAGGGGGGCAGAGGAGACGGTTCTGTGCATAGGCAGGCAAGCATGCGCAGCTCCATTTGCGCAAGCAGCAAGCATGTGAGACCACCATTCACACAAATGGAACTGCGCACACGTGCTCACCTGTCCACTGCACACACAAGTGGAGCTGCATGTGTGCGCTCGCCCGCCGCTTCCACAGCCTGGTCCTGAACGGACCATGGCCCGGTAGTGGGCTATGGCCCTGGGGTTGGGGACCCCTGACCTACAGTACACCCTTCCTCTCAGATCAGCTACAGCAGAGCATCTTAAGTTTCATGCCCTGGACCAGGGGTCGGCAACCTCGGCTCTTTTATGACTCGTGGACTTCAACTCCCAGAATTCCTGAGCCAGCATAGCTGGCTCAGGAATTCTGGGAGTTGAAGTCCACGAGTCATAAAAGAGCCGAGGTTGCCGACCCCTGCCCTGGACCCTTCCTTAGAAAAAGAATTTAAATGCGTAAGGAAATACTGTACAGGTATAACCTGTTTGACAAAGGAAAGCAGATATGCTCCAATACAATTATCAAAATGTTACAAACAACAAACGTGTAATATAATAATATACAGTATGCACTTCTTTATTAATCCGTTAAATCACTACGAAGGCAATACAAGTAGTTCTCCACCTCCTAGGGCCACAACTGAGCCCAGACTCTTGGTTGTTGAGCAAAGCAGTTGAGACATGTGACCGCTTTGCTCAACGATCGCAATCCCAGCTCTCCCAGTTGCAGTCATTAAGCAGACCGTTGGAGAATAGGGCCCGGGCCTCCCAAGCATGGTGGGATGGGAAGAGGATCTGGGCCTCCCGTCACACCCAGGAGTCCTAGGTTCTCTCCCCACCATCGTAAAATGTTGGGTGTTCGCTAACGTTTTTGCCAGATTTAAAATCCGTCCCTCAGCATACACAGGGGTCTGGGGAATTCTGGGAGTTAAGCCCACACATCTGAAAGTGGCCAAGGTTAAGAAACACTGATTTACAAAAGTATCACATCCTGCCTGTCTCTCCACATCCCATCAGATCTGACAACAGAAACATGCTCTGGGTCCCAATGGTTAAGGTGTGCTTTCTTTCTAGAGCAGAAAACATGCCTTTTATGACACAGCACCGGCCTTTTGCAACCTCGTTCCCCCCACCACCACCACCAAATTAGATTGGCCCCAATCCTGGCAACTTTCATAAAGCCTTGAGGCTTTGGATCTGTTCTTAAGCACAGAGACCAGACTGTTGATTGGAGCCCATGAGATTGCTGATTGTTTGCAAATTCTTACTTGGCCACTATTATAGTACTGTGGCTTTATTACCTGAATTTTTATTTTAAATGCTGTTATCTGCACAGAGTTAATGCAGTGATATCAGTGGGTATATAAATCAAAACAAACTAACAAGGCACAGACAAGCTAGCTGGAGATACTTACGAGCCTCCAATGATATAGTTGAATCCCAGGATAACCCATGGCAGATAGCATGCCTAGAAAAACAACAACACATATATGTTGACCATAACGAACCTGAAGGACAACATTGTTTTTTCACCTCATGTGCTAAGATCCTGAACTTGGTTGGGCCCTATTTCTAACAAGGAAATGCCTGTTGAGCTGCCGCTGAAAACAATGTTGGTTGGGATATTGGCTGGACGGTAGACTATCCTACTATCCGAACTGTGTTCGCATCAGTTTGCTACATTTCATTTGCTATGATTAACACCAAGCCAAGCTTAGCATGTTGAATAAACTTGCTTTTATGTGATTTTTTTCCCTAGGCTGCCATGTTTTCTCAGCTATTGAGTCAGGGAGCTAGATTGATAAGCCTACAAAATACCAGGCTGGAAGGAAGAAATTCATGAGTTAAAATAGGCATTTTCTGAACGTTTGATATGTGGAGCCCAAAACGTTCGCCATCACTATACTAAGTGGAGCAAAAATACAGTGGAGTGACCTGCAATGTTAACTTCTGGGTCTTTACAATGTTCCTTAGATGTTGCAAAGACAGACACTTTTAACATTTAAATTGCATGTACTATATGGTCTCTTTACTTGCAGAATGCAGCCATGTCTCCCTAACGATTTTGTTCTAAAATTCGTTAGCTATTACACATGGGACAAACTTTTGTTTTATAATATCTTCTTCCTACTTCTGTAATTTTTCTTCCATTAAGAAACTGTATATGGAGCAGTGTCAAGAAGAAAAAGATCACACAGATGTCAGATATGTAAATGCCAAACTTCTCTCAAAAATCTGGAAGGAATCAAGGAATTGCTACCATGATTCAATCAGATGTTGAAATTCCACTGATTTGGGCCAAACCTCCCAAGGCAGAAGCCCATCTCTTAAGCCACTCACCTTAAACCGAGTCCCAAACCAAAATGACACAATCATGTCTCTGTTCAGCTGGGCCCAAACATAAAGTACTGACATGATCAGGGGGATCATCAGCAACTATAAGAGGAGAAAGGATCCAACATGGTTTAAATCAGATAGAAAGACTCGCAAAATGAACTAAAAATCTTACAAAGAAAATTCCTGTTCAATTAAAGATACACCTCTGTCCTGTTCAATCTTTTTTTTTCCCTCAGGGGGAAAAAAAAAGAAATGAATTTGGAACAAGAACATTTTGGAGGAAAAAAGACATTTTGCAGTTTTCTCCATAATCCATGACCCTCTAAATCAAGGGTGTCGAACTCGCAACATCACGTAACCTGTCATAACGTTTTGTGACTTTTCCCCCATTGTCGGAGCTGGGGTGGGTGTGGTTTTGGCACGACGCATCCAGCCCGTGGGCTGGCAATTTGACACCCCTGCGCTACAATAACCACATAAACCCACATAAAGCTGATAGCTCTATGGTAGGGGTGTCAAACTGCCAGCCCATGGGCCAAACACGTCACAAGGAAACCGCGCCTAACCTATTGCCAGCAATGGGGAAAAAGCTCTAATATATTGCGCAATGTCACATGACATCACGAGTTTGACATGTCTGCTCTATGGAAATCAGCCACGGCAGGATGCTAACAAAGTACATTCAAAAACTATTTTTAGGTAAAGGTTTCCCCGCACATGCATGCTAGTCGTTTCCAACTCTTTGGCGTCTACTCATGCCGGCTACATGACCACGGAGACGTCCTCGGACAAGCGCTGGCTCTTCGGCTTTGAAACGGAGATGAGCACCGGCCCCTAGAGTCGGAAACGACTAGCACGCATGTGCGGGGGAACCTTTACCTTTACCTTTAAAGGTTCCCCCGCACATGCATGCTAGTCGTTTCCAACTCTAGGGGCCGGTGCTCATCTCCGTTTCAAAGCCGAAGAGCCAGCACTTGTCCGAGGATGTCTCCGTGGTCATGTGGCTGGCATGACTAGACGCCAAAGGCGCACGGAACGCTGTTACCTTCCCACCGTAGTGGGGACTATTTTTCTACTTGCATTTTTACATGCTTTCGAACTGCTAGGTTGGCAGAGGCTGCGACGAGTAACAGGCGCTCACTCTGTTATGCGGCACTCGGGATTCGACCCGCCAAACTGCCGACCTTCTGATCGACAAGCTCAGCGTCCTAACCCACTGAGCCACCACGTCCCTTTAAACTATTTTTAAGTGAAGGTAAATATACATGTTCCAGGATAATACTGCATGATCCACTCTGTCACCAGGACCAAAGTTTTATTCTTCCAAACTTTGGGGCTCATGTTGGACCCCATCCTTAGGGAACAGAGAGAGAGAGAGAAAGAACTTCGCTGTGAATGGGCTTCAGCATGAGCCCAAAAGCTTGGAAGAATAAACCTTTGATCTTGGTGAATGACTCAGATTGGATCCTGCAAAAAATGTTTCTTTATCAATTAACTGCAATTTAGCACTATAACTATAGTTGTGATTAATGTTAACTTTCGTTTACTGAAAACACATGTATACATCAAGATTTGAGATTGACTTGTTTCAGTAACTAATAGTAAAGCTATATGTATGGGTTTAAACACAAGCTTAAACATTACTCATTACAAAACGGAAAAAGCTTCCAGCTGTCTCTTTGCAGCCATATAGAGAGAGCAAAGGGCAGGAATCAGAGGCTACCACTATGTTTCAAGTTGCCATGTTCTCCAATGGCTGTTTCTTAACGTCATTTGTAATTCTGGAAGGATGTGCACCAAAAGTCCTAATAAACCCAGTTTTCAAAAAAAGGATATACTTACTTGCATATTCATTGCTAAGCCAGTAATCTTTTAATTTTAATTAAGGAAATCCAAACTAAGCAAACATTGATACTTAATTTATAATGATTCAATTGTAGGCAAGTAGAATAATTAATGCTAATCCTTGTTATCATATTGAAGCCCTCTTGATCCAGTGGAATATATTTGGATCTCTGCCCATCTGCTCCACCTGGCTTTAACTGAGCCTGTAAAAACTCTCTCAGTCATAGGCAAGTTTGGGTCAAACAACAGATTAACAGCAAGGCATAGCAGGGTTGGGTACTTTGAGATTCAGAGTACAGAAACCCAGCATGTTTGTGCAAAATAGACAATCACGTTAGGCCATGATACGGTTCATTCATTTGGCCCACTGTCGTACTAATCATGCTTTGTTAACCCAGCTCTTGTGTGAACCCAGCCATTAAGTCTTAAGCAAACCTTAAGCTCCCATTCATTTATATAGTGGTTGTTTCTGAATTAATCACCTTTCCCACCCAAACATGTGGACTCAGGATTATCAGAAAAGAAATGGGAGAAGCTGGGAATGGCTTCCCTAAGGCCACGAAAGCAGCCACAACCAATCTCTGCATCCCCTGCAGGGGAGGGAATGCTTTTCCAAGACCCAAACTTGTCCAAACGTTTGGCAGCAGATTCAGGAAAGGATACAACTATGCATATCCAGTTAAACAGCAGCATGAACACGTAGTCGGCAGGCCTTCCATCAAAAGCACCTGCGAACAAAGAATGGCATTGCTGCTGTGAATGTAATCCCTGGCAATTGTTGTTGTTGTTTTTTTGCTCCCTTTCCCCAAGAGGCAGTGGGAGCCTCCAGAAGGCTGTGATTAAATCGCAGGATGCAACTTTAACTTTTGCTCTGAGAAGGCAATAAGAGACTGCTCTGCTTGGTGAGGGTATTTGATGGGAAAATGTATCTGAAAGGCCAGTTTTTGTAGGAAAATCTAAATTACTACCTCTATATATGGAGAGTCTCTATAAAGGTAAAGGTAAAGGTTCACCCGCACAAGCGTGCTAGTCGTTTCCGACTCTAGGGGCCGGTGCTCATCTCCGTTTCAAAGCCGAAGAGCCAGTGCTTGTCCGAGGACGTCTCCGTGGTCATGTGGCCGGCATGACTAGATGCCAAAGGTCCCTATTTTTCTACTTGCATTTTTACGTGCTTTCGAACTGCTAGGTTGGCAGAAGCTGGGACGAGTAACAGGCGCTCACTCTGTTACGCGGCACTCGGGATTCGACCCGCCAAACTGCCGACCTTCTGATCAACAAGCTCAGCGTCCTAACCCACTGAGCCACCACGTCCCTATACACAATATGAATTCTAGCATTTTTGTTTTGTTTTCACACAATTACACAAAAACTCTAGCATCGAATATATGTATGTATATATATGTATTTTATATGTATTTTTTTGTTTTCCCACAAAAATTGCCCAAAATTAACATACTACAGGTAGTCCTCGACTTATGACCACAACTGAGCCCAAACTTGTGGTTGCTAAGCAAGAAATTTGTTTAAATATTTTGTCCCATTTTACGATCTTTCTTGCACAGCTGTTAAGCGAATCAGTGCAGTTGTTCAGTTAGTAACATGGTCGTTAAGTGATTCTGGCTTCCTCACTGACTTTGCTTGTTGGGAGGTTGCATGACCCTGGGACACTGCAAACCGTCATAAAGATGAACCAGTTGCCAAACAAGCATCTACATTTGGACCATGGAGATGCTTCTACATTTGTAAGGGTGAAAATCGGTCATGTCACTTTTTTCAGTGCCGTTCTAACTTCAAACAGTCAGTAATGAATTGTTGTAAGTCAAGGACTAACTGTACAAGGTCCACAATATAAGTCAACATTATAAACTCTACATCTCCTGCAGCATAATCTGAGTTTGAGAAATGTATTACAAAATTCTTTGTTTGCAAAGTTCCATCAGCTAAGGTTGCAATTCTTACATAATTACTGCAAATGGGAATAACTGGTTATGCTAGAACTTGTTTCTAAATAAACTACATAAGAACAATCCCAAAGTAACTTAAATGGTTGGCTTCAGATTTGATTTATTGTAAGGAGAACAAAAAGCAATTGTTGTGTTCCTTGTATTTAAAATGTGCTTAACACTTAGTAATAATCAAGCATATCATAAATTATTGTACTACATCAAAAGAAAATGGCCCCGCATGCACTTTTAATTTACTAGTTCTCAATGATGAGAAATAAGCAATTAAGATACTTGGCCAAGTTAAAAATACAATTAGCAGGATTTTTAAATCTTTCAAACCCTTTCACTTCTGCCAAACCTTTAGCAGTTGCCTGAGACTGGAGTTCTTTTTTCTCCCAAAACACATTCACAAAGTTTTTTTTACCAGAACTTATTAAAACGAAAGAGCACCGGCGTTAGAATTCTAGCAAGTTGAACTAATTTGAAATATACATCAATATGTACAATATGGCAGAGGTTTTTTTTTTAGAATTTATTCATTCTATTACTGTGTGCTGGAGGAAGTTCAGTTTTCACTGATAAGGGGGGGGGGGAGATGTTATCTTTTGGATATTTTCCCTGAGGTCTTTGTAGCTTGTAGAGGGAAATCTAAATATTCAAGTGATTCCCAAGCCAAGGTAACTTTTTGCAACTGCTAGTTTTCTGCCTTGGCTTGCAAAACGTTTTATAGACCTTTTCATTTACTTTGTTCTAACACAGGGCTTTTCAACCTTTTCACCCATTGTACCACTTTTAGGGTATGGCAACATCCAAGCAGAGCCTTGGTGGAGCAGTGGGCTAATGCCTCCTTAAGTAACACCAGCTACCTGCAATTAGTGTAGGTTCGAGTCCCACCAGGCTCAAGGTTGACTCAGCCTTCCATCCTTCCGAGGTAGGTAAAATGAGGACCCAGATTGTTGGGGGCAATAAGCTGACTTTGTAATAATGCCGCTTGGGGGCCCCCCCGAAAGCCCTAATAAGCAGGCATATACATAGAATGAAGGCTATTGCTAAGCACATTTGATTTGTGCTTAGATTGTAAGCCGCCCTGACTCTTCAGAGAAGGGCGGGATATAAATGGGATTAAAATAAATAAAAATAAATAAATTCCAGCTGATTGGTGCTTCTTCTGGGCTTAGCAGAAGCACTGGAATCAGCACTGAGCTCCAGCTGGAGCCTGGCACTGATCCTGGAGCTTCCGCTGAGCCCTGACAGCCCTGCAGCTCCAGCCATCTCTTGCTCAGGCTTGTGCGTTGCTGCCACCGGTTCAGCTCATTCCCCTTCCCCGCTACCACTTTTCTAGGATGGTCGCGTACCACCTGCCAGGTGCCAATGTACCACAGGTGGTACCCGTACCACTAGTTGAAAAGCCCTGTTCTAATATATGCATTTTTTTAATACACTCAACTGTCCAAAGACAGTTTTAGACATTTATGTACCTTTCTACAAGTCCATACAGGTTGTGAACTGAATATATAAACTGACTTTTTTTCCCCTACCACCCTCAAAAGTGAACAAGAATTGAACATTATAATGCTGTGGTTGTATGTTTACCTGTTTCCAGACGTGCTGAATACTGATACAAAAAATAGAGGTTCACCATATACAGAAAGCCTGTCCCTGGGCCAATAGGGAAATAAAATGTGGCAGTGATTGGCCTCCAGATCTGTTCAGACAAAAACAGCAGATGTGTAAACTAGTATTATTTGAGAACTTGTTTAAACAATACCAAAACTATTTGTATCAGGCAGTATCAGTGATTGGTAAGATATTGTACTACATATTAACAAAATTAAATCTGTAATTATCTGATGGATTATTGGAGGGGGGAAGCTCCCAGCCCACCACTCCATAAGAATATTGAGCCCCCATCAGTGCCAGTCTGATGGGTCATGAACACCAGCTATGCTGACTCAGGGATTCTGGGAGTTGACGTCCATGAGTCATAAAAGAGCCGAGGTTGCCTACCCCTGCACTAGCCCTACAAGAAAATATCAAGCTTCAATAAGGGTCACAAACGGGGACAAAAAACTTTTAAGGAAAAAAAATAAAGAGTCTCTCAAAGTGATTTAGTAAGATTTAGAGATGCTATCTGGCCATAAAATAATGGAAGACAGAAAGGAACTTTCTTGGAAGAGACAATAGGTGGTTGACAGCACAGAGAACGTCCCAAACTTTCAACATTCACAGGTGACACTATTTCAAGTGATTTGGGTGCCCTTGGTATGGGTTCTGGGTGGTTGGCTGTGGATTTGGGGAAGAAAACAGATCTATATACTGTACTATAAGACATAAACACAGAAGCACAGGCAACATCTGAGACTTCACTTAGAGTCTAGAGATTTATGATAACTGGACGGATGCTTTCTACATGCTATTTACTATGATTGCCATCAGCTGCCTGTCACATGTGAACTTTAGCAACCTTCCACCTGTTATAGGGACTTTCCTGTCTGTCACATGTTAAGAATAGCCCAGCTAACCAAGCAAATGGCAGCCACTACATAAATAGCCGTCCTGCAAAAGGCAAGCCATGTTTTCATTTGGATTTGGAATATCCCCTAACAGCATAACCCTTGGATGCACTGGAGGATAATTTTCCTTGTCCAAAGCCAATATGGACAATAGCTGCAACAGCAGAGGTTGAGCTACAGTCAAACATGTTTAGAAGGTATCCTATCAAGTAAGATCATGCTATAAAGCAATTAGTTCCTATCTAGATAATTGCTGCATCTCTCTATGGTAAAAGAATGATATATCTACCTCAAGTCTATGTGTTGGCATTCTCAGTACAAAAGCAAAGAACAGAGAGGGAAATATACCTGCGATCTGAGTGTCTAAGATACTGCATGTCTCTCAAAATAAAATGTCTTCCAAAGAAGCACATTTCTCCTCCAATCTTGAGAAATATAGTCTTGCATCTATCAACCTATCTTATCACTATATTTCCCTTTGCATTCCTCTGAGGTTGCACTAAAATGCAAAGGAATTGGCATACCAAAATGCTGAAATGTACATTCTACGCTCCAGTCCCTGCTTTTCTTAGCATACCAGTCCAGGTGGCAATGGAAAAAGACTGATAGTTAGAAAGCTGATTTATCGCATAACTTTAATTCCTATCATATTTTACATAATTTGATAAAATGGTTTATTCATAGGAAGCACTTTTATTATCCTGCAGAGAACATACGTAGTTATGTTATTTAGGCAGGTGATGAAATATCTGTAAATGAAAAATCATGTTTAGAGAATTCTTTCAAGCCTACATTTGTATTATTTATTTTCCTAAGCCCAGTGATCCATGTCTAATTGCAAGGAATAATTAGGGGAAAGCAATTTCACATAGCTAAGCATATTAAACATCTTCCTAAAAGAACTCATTTTGTTCAGCTAACACAAATATTGAACAAAAGAATCAAATCTTCCACAATAGTGATTTAAATTACTCTGGCCTCCTCAAAAAAAAAGAGAGACTAACCAACCACTTCCCGCTTAAATTACTCCACATTTTTTCCACTATTTGGTGCCTATCAAAATGCCAGAAGCCCTCTTGAATCTTAATGATTGTTTACATTCTTGGCACTAAAAAATCTTTATCTTGTAGCTCTGCAACAAGATAAAAGGCAATAGTGAAGTCTGTTACCAAGATAAATCAAACAATTCAATTGATCTCTTATGCTATTCTTTTATCCTATATTACTTCCTACTTCGGGTTGTTTGTTTTTTGTTAGCAATGGCCAGAAATTCAAGCAGCTCAACTGTTTCCATGATTACTGAAAACGGAAACACCTCCCACGCATCCATTCTAAGCCTGGAGTAGAACAGTTGGAACTAAAACTATTCCTTCTTTAGAGCTCAGTCTAGCTCAGAGGTAGGCAACCTTGGCTCTTTTATGACTCATGGACTTCAACTCCCAGAATTCCTGAGCCGGCTTATTTAATGTGTTCCATGAGTGACACGACACATACTTTTTCACACTTATCTTACCAAAGAGAAACGGGGACGATGAAAAACTGAATCTCTCAAGAAGCTGGCTTCTGCAGCCAATACAAAATAGTACCATAACTGTAGGAGCTTGTGTGCGGTAGTTTAATATTTGCACAGCACTCCTTACAGAGTTTTTTTCTCAGCCCTCTGCTATTCTATCTGCCTCTCCCTGCTGAGACCAAATATTTCCCACCAGGCAGTATGCAAATTTTCCCACTTTCAATTTCAGAGCTACCTTACAAAGCGCTTCACTTTTGATCATTTTCAACTCTTAGGCAAAGATCACTCAGTGACATGATCGCACCATGTAGTAAAGAAGTTACGATTAAGTCTATACATCATGTTCAGCCAAGAGCGTTGGAAGTAAAATCTGCTGTGGCTTGGAATGACCCCTAGTTTCACATGACTATTAACCTTCCGACCAGTGTGTCATTCATACAAAGAAAAGCACATGGGGGTTGGTCAGTATTTGGATGGGGAGCTACAATGGAAACCCCACATTCATACATACGTGCATGCACCCACATATGCGTATATCAATTCCAATTTCACAATAAATAAATAAATAAATAAATAAATAAATAAATAAATAAATAAATAAATAAATAAATGAATGAGAAACTGAATCCCACTGGTATGCTCTAGTAAAGTTTAAGAGGCTATCTATTAATTTTCCATATTGGTTGAAATTAGTCCTAACCAGAATATCAAGCTTGGGCACATTAAGGAAAGATTTCTCTGAAGAAATCTCTGATCCTGGGAAAGATACCAGGAAAGAAGAGGATGATCAGCAGCACGGTGGATGGACTTCAAGTTATAGTGATGATGACTATACCATTAAAAGACCTGAGAAACCAGGTTAGGGATAAATCATCATGGGGAAAAAATCAATGTGGCCATTAGAAATCGAAAACGACTTGATCGCCCTTAATCAGTCAATCATTTTCTGAAAGGTACTTTAAGTCTATCAAACAAATGTCCCTTGCTTAGGTAAGCACCAATCTCTTATTTTAAAAAAGACTTGTTTTATATAAGGTCAAGTTACGGTGCCTCCCACCCAAATCAATAATGGCACTTCCACCATAGCTAAAAAAAAAAAAAGTTACACAAGGCTGGAGTACCATCCCCGTACTTTCAATAACTGACTACAATTCCCAACACACCCAGCGCAGCATTGCTTTTAGGGGCTATAGGAAAGAGCGCGCAGTGCATGCTGGGAGCTATAGTCCAGATAGCCTACCTGGAAGCGGTTGATGAAGGCATCGGGCCACAGGAAGAGATAAACTGGGCTTATCAGGCCTAGCTTGCCAACGAGGGGCACCACGATGGAAGCTGCAAACCAGTAGCGGGTAATAAGCGGGATGCTCCGGAACCAGTCCCCGAGGTCCGACATCTCCCCTTCGCCACTGTGCCGCTGTAACTGGGAGGCCTGGAGGCCGGGCCTTGCGCTCCTCGCTCCCGCCGGTGCTTCTTTTTCAGCCAAAGAGCGGAGCTCCGAGAGGGGCTGAGCTGGCCGGTGGGTGGAGCCCGCCTTCTTTCGACGTGGCCACACCGAATTCGGCCAGACGGCTACTTCCGGCTTCCGCCTTCCGTTTGCTAAGCAACGGAACAAAAATAAAGGTGGGGGAAAGGAGCGTCACCGGAAGTTTCACTCTTAAAGGAACCGGGCATTTTTCACTCTCTCGTTTCCTGTAAATAGATGCATCTATGTATTGCAGGGGTCTTCAAACTTGGCCCTTTTATGACTTGTGGACTTCAACTCCCAGAATTCCTCAGCCAGCAAAGCTGGCTGAGGAATTCTGGGAGTTGAAGTCCACAAGTCATAAAAGGGCCAAGTTTGAAGACCCCTGATGTATTGCATAGATGTATCAACATTCTTTTAATTTAGTTGGGTTTCTTAATTATTAAACATTGCTTTTGCTGCACATGATTGATAAACAAGAGATATATTTTAATTCAGTGTTTAAATTAATGGTCCCTTGGGGTTTTCACTGGATTGTACTGTCTCGGTCTCTCTGGGCAAAAGAATGATGCATTACATCTCGAAGATAGTAGTTCTCCACCTTGGCAACTTTAAGATGTGTGGCCTTCAACTCTCAGAATTCCCCAGCTAGCATCTTAAAGTTGCTATTGTAGAGAAGCAGTGGTATAAGTTGTCATGCTATCTAAACAAGTTTCATTGACATTTGTATCTATTCAAATCATTAAAGGCTCACATTCCTCTAGGGCAGGGGTAGGCAACCTCGGCTCTTTTATGACTCATGGACTTCAACTCCCAGAATTCCTGAGCCAGCTGTAAAAAGCACTCTTGGGGAACTCAGGAAAGCAGCTTGTGTGACACTATCTTATAGGCAGATTACTCAGAGTAAGGGCTTTGTCTCATCCCAAATCACAGTGTTAACATCAGTAAGTTTTAAGAAAACTTCACATCAGTAAGTTTTAAGACCTGTGAACTTCAGCTCCCAGAATTCCCCAACCATCATGTCCACATGTCTTCAAATTGTCATGTTTGAGAAACACTATCTTTTGCGGCTCTGTATACAGTTAGGGTTGCCTTTTATTTAGTAGACAAACCTTCCTCTCCTGTGGGCATCGTTTCCTAAGGGCAAATCAGACAAATATTTTAAAATAATTACATACTGAATACATGAAGGAACACATACTGAATAGATGGAGGAACAATACAGTATACTTGTTCTGAGGACTTCAGCTCTTTATTTATTTTCAAGACATCCTGAAAGAGTCCCTTGACTTCAACAACTGCAAACTCAACAGGTAGATTTCGGGAGATTGGTTTGCTTCCTCCTCTCGGCTGCAACACAACATTCTGGACTGAGCCGCACTTGGACCATCCAACGGCCAAGAAAACTACAATTCCCAAGAGGCTTTGCTTGGAATGCTCCACACAGATAGGGGGAAAGTCTCCTGCCTCTGCCTTCCTGATTCCACGCCGATGGGAGGCGTTCCTTTCCTATCCCCCCTCCGATAGGCATTGCTATCTTCCTAAGTCAGAGCGGTCTGGCAGGAGAAGCGGCCGTTGGGGTGGATTCGGTCCGGCGGCGGCGGCGGCGATTCTGCTTTCTTTGCCGCCGGGATGCAGAGTTCGGATTTGGGCAACAGGGAACAGGGCAAAATCTGGCACCGCAGGCCCTCCCCGGCAACACAGCAGGGGTAACTTTCCGCAGCTGCAGCATCATTGGTTGCATTTTTAGCAGCTATTCAACAATGGAGCTTCCATCTTCAGTGATAGTCTATCTGTTTCCAGCAAGACTGACGCTTTTCACCACCTTCTGCTCAGGCGTTAAAGTAGTCCATGGCCCTCTAAAAGAGCTGGACTCCCAACTTCCATCAGCCCCCCCAACAAGGGAAGAGGGAGCACTTTGGGGAGGCCGGATGGGATATGTGGGGTGCACAGGTGATACAATGAAGGGGTCAGTGTCCCTTTGCTTTACGCTAATAAAAAGAATTTTGGAAAAATGCAGAATGCATGGATAGGACATGGTGCAACTGCCTTAAATATACTCACTGTACTAAATAGGGTTTCTCATCTTTAATTGATAAGAAGAAACCACTCCAGATTAAAAAGTCCCTATTTCTTTGCAAAAAGTGGCTGACATCATATAAGGGAAAGGTAGGTAGGTGTGTGCGTTCTCTCCCAGGATAATCTGTTATTACATCCATAAAAAGTTAAAAAAGAGCTATCATTTGAAGTGGATTTATTTGATAGGGATGTGACCCATTGAAACTCTGTCATAGGGGCAAGCATCTCCTTTTCAGTTGGGGATTGGTATCCCCATAACATGGGTGGTGGACTCATTTCATCCCAGTCAGGGAATTAAGCAGTGTGTAAGACAACTGCCAAAAAATATGCAAGGCCATCCATTCTCTCCCTCTAGATCTCCTTTCTCCTACAGTTCTCCATATATTAACTTTATTTTGCTTTCTTTCCAGAATCATTGTAAATATTATTCATACTACCACAGGATATCATTCCAAGACAATACGTTTTTTGAATGTGACTTTCGACTGTTCAGGCGAGTTTCTACTTGCTGGAGATCATCAAGGGAATATTTATATTTTTGATTTGGTGGGCAACAGGTTGGTATGTCATATCTCTCATTGTTTAGTTTATGCTTGCTTAAAATATATGAATTGCTTGAGATAGCAGTACAAGTATGCTAATGCCATGTGGGCTTTTCCCAAGATGCTCTCCATCCACACAATGAATAATAATAATTATTAATATTGAAATAATTATTGCATTGTTAATAAAATAATATTTTGTTGAGGATTGATTATGGCCTAAATTTATTTTACTTCTCCCATTTCAAGGCCGTCAGACTCTTTAACAACCTATAGATAAAAAGAGAGATCTATAGAAATACATCTTTAGACATAGATATAAACAGAGACACACACAAACAGTACACGGACACACATACAGAGAGACATATACATAAATACAAGAAGATCTGCCGTGTTTTAGAATAAGTTGAATCCTCTGGTTAAATGGTTCTCTTTTAGCATTAGCATGGTTATCTGTTAGCCAGCGTGTAAGGAGTCTATGAAACATTACAGATTGCTTGACTGACAGCTGCTGTAACTGATGTCTTATGCTCTGTCGGAATAAATTTGTTTTGACCCAACAGGTTTAACCTGGTTCAACGAACAGGACAAGCTTGCACTGCTCTGGCATTTACTCTTCGTAGGAAAACAGAATTCCTTGTGGCTTTGGCAGATTATTCCATCAAATGCTTCGATACAGGTAATTTAAAAAATTCCAATCCATAGTAGACAGCTTGTCAAAGGTGCAGGGACAACAGCTCCCATAATTCCTAATGGACTTCATAATTCCATAGTGCACCAACTCCCAGAGTTCCTCAGCCAGAATTCTGGCAGTTGAAATCCACACATCTTGTGCCAAGTTTGAAAAACACTGCTGTCATGTAATATAATGGTGTGCAGACTATTTCAAGTTTGAAACAGTTATTTTGACCACGTACTCATTCATCTCAACTGGTACAAAACTTACTGGTAGAAATGATCTGCCTAGGTTTGTGCAAAACCACTTAGGTTTGTGAAGGGGTAGGCAACCTTGGCTCTTTTATGACTCGTGGACTTATTATTATTATTATTTATTAAATTTTTATACCGCCCTTCTCCCGAAGGACTCAGGGCGGTGTACAGGGCAATAAATATAAAAACGAAGTACAAAAGTTAAAAAACAATTAAATATTATGCCCGATATAAACAGTAATTAAAACCATGTTAAAACCCCGACCCTAACCCATCAAACCAGGCCGGATTGCTCAAATAAATAAGTTTTTAGATCCCGCCGGAAGGAGCGAAGGTCGGGAGCCATCCTGAGCTCGACCGGCAAGCGGTTCCACAGGTCTGGCGCGCCCACAGAGAACGCCCTCCCCCTGGGGGCCACCAATCGACATTCTTTGATCGGAGGCACAGCCAGCTCAGGAATTCTGGGAGTTGAAGTCCACGAGTCATAAAAGAGCCAAGGTTGCCTACCTTTGAGCTAGACTGAGCTCTAAAGAAGGAATAGTTTTAGTTCCAACTGTTCTACTCCAGGCTTAGAATGCTGCAATGGTCAAATCACCACTGGGCCATTTCTAGAGAAGTTAGCACAATCTCTGAAGTCATGTTTCTTTCAAATTTGAAATCTTAAAAGTCTCCTGGTTCTTTCTGAGTTGATTCTGACCTTTCCCCCCTCTTCCTTCCTTCCACAGCAACCAAAGAACTTGTCAGCTGGATGAGAGGACACGACTCTTCAGTGTCTTCAATCTCAGTTCATGGCTCTGGCAGATATGCCATCACGTGTTCTACAGATACAGCCCAGCTTTGGGACCTGGACACGTTCCAGCGCAAAAGGAAGCTGAACGTCCGCCATTCTGTGGGGATCCAGAAGGTGAATTTTTGAGATAGTCCTCCATTGCCAAATTAATGCTCTGGTCTCCTGAAATCTGTGGCCATTTTCAATTTTTGTCAGGTCCCAATCAGGATCACAGTAAAACTGACTTTATGGAAGGAAACTTTCTCCTTGGTTAACATCCACTTTAGCCTTTTGACCCCTGGATCCCAGTGTTAGGTATTCCTTAATTTGCATTTGTCTGGCAGCTGCTCCTGTTGTCAGGACCCACCCCAATCCACGTCTTAGGAAAACAAAAACTCTTGGAGTCAGTTCTAGTCCAAAAGGAATTTTTACTAGGACATGCTTGGTTGTGGAAATACAAGACAGGACTTGGTCTTGTTTTACAAACTGAAACTTTATAAAGAGTTCCCGGTTCAACCCCCCTTCCCTCAACCTCATTTGGTCAGCCCCCCATCATTTTACTTCGTGTCATCCCTTTCGTGGGAAAAAGGGAACTTTATGGTTATTGCCTTCTTCCTCTCCAGAATTTAAAGAAGACACAAGCCAGATGCCTTCTTCTCTAACCCTCCCTTTTGTTCCCCCAGTTCAAAAGGTTTCCCTTGGTCTCTGAAATAACCTAAGGCAGGCTGAATCCACATGCGCTCCTCCTTCCTCAGGAGATGGCAGAATCCAGGGGGGTGGGATAATGTTTTAAACATACCTTTATGAATGTGATATAAATGGATTATGACACCTGTTGTAAATTGTCTTAGTTCAGTTGTTGCTGATAAACTGATTTAACTGATGATTGGGGCCGAGAGTGGATTTCTGCTTCCTGTTTGGTCTCTGTATATTAGGGGCATTAGACCCCAGCAGAAGGTGAGGGGGAACCATTCTAGGAACCAACCACAATCACTTTTGGGGGGAGGGGGTTCACCATTACAAAAAATCACAATGCAGTCATGGACTTTTGGAATGGAGATAAAAATAGAGAAGAAAACACGTTGCCTTCTCTATGAACTCAGCAAATCAGTGCCACCTGATTTGGTCTGGGAAGCTAAGATGGGAGTCTTTGTCACCCTGAACATGTGATCCGTTTGTGATCCTTATCAGAGAGCCCTGCCACATTTGCAAGGCATTCTCAAAGCCAATAAACACAGCCTAATCAAGGCTTTCAGAAGCCTCAATCAAAAAAATGAGAAAACATGAAACTTATATGTTTCTTTAATGTCAGGTAGTCCTCTACTTATGACCATTTGTTTAGTAATTGTTCAAAGCTGCAGGGTGCTGAAAAATGTGATTTACAACGGGTCCTAGCACTGGCGACCATCACAGCATCCCTGGTTAGCAAACGGCATGTACATACAATAGTTGCAGGATCCCGTGGTCGCCCTTCGTGATCTTCCCAGGAGGCTTCCAACAAGCAAAGTCAGTAGGAAAGCCAAATTCACTTAATGACTGCAGGGTCTGTTTAACGAGTGTATCAAAAATCATACAGTTCGGTGTGACTCTTTTTAACAGTCGCTTCAGTTAGCAAGGGAACTTCCAGTCCCAGCTGTGACCACAGGCAATTATGAGAGTACCAGTCTAATACTCACTCTGAAGAGAGACAGCTGCTCGTTTTAAAACGTCTTTTCCATGTGCTTTTTTGTCCCTGTGCTTTCAGGTATTCTTTCTTCCACTGAGTAACACCATTCTCAGCTGCTTCAAGGATAACTCGGTCTTTGCGTGGGACTTTGATACTCTTCGTTGCAAGTATCAGCTGCCAGCGCCCATCGAAGGTTCTTCGTTGCGCTACAAGGTCTTTGCCATGACCCGGTAGGCCTAGTCTTTCAGCCTGCAAATCTCCGACCTCGTCCTCTTTGAATTTAGTTTTCGCTAAAGTCCAGATTTTATTTATTTTTTATTTATTTATTTTATTTTTATTTTTATTCCATTTATATCCCGCCCTTCTCCGAAGACTCAGGGCAGCTTACAAGCTTAGCAGTAGCCTTCATTCTATGTATACGCCTGCTTGTTAGGGCTTTCACACACACCCCAAGCGGCATTATTACAAAGTCAGCTTAATTGCCCCCAACAATCTGGGTCCTCATTTTACCTACCTCGGAAGGATGGAAGGCTGAGTCAACCTTGAGCCTGGTGGGATGCGAACCTGCACTAATGGCAGGCAGCTGGTGTTACTTAAGGAGGCATTAGCCCACTGCTCCACCAAGGCTTTTGGACTTTACTAAACGCAGGGCTTAGTCCTGCAGAGGAACAATGCCATGCAATTAAAATACTGAAATTATAACTGAGAGGAACTGTAAAATACAGGTAGTCCTCAGCTTATGACTACAATTGAGCCCCAAACTTATGCTGCTAAGTGAGAACATTTCTTAAGTGAGTTTTGCCCCGTTTTACGACTTTTCTTGGCCCATTTCTTAGGTGAATCACTGCAGTTGTTAAATTAGTAACACGGTTCTTTAAGTGACTCTGGTTTCCCCCTTGACTTTGCTTGTCAGAAGGTCGCAAAAGGGGATCACATGACCCCCGGGACGCTGCAACCGTCATAAATGTGAGTCAGTTGTCAAGCATCCAAATGTAAATAACTTGGACCATGGGGATGCTGCAATGGTCATAAAGAGCCTTGGTGGAGCAGTGGGCTAATGCCTCCTTAAATAACACCAGCTGCCTGCAATTAGTGCAGGTTCGCATCCCACCAGGCTCAAGGTTGACTCAGCCTTCCATCCTTCCGAGGTAGGTAAAATGAGGACCCAGATTGTTGGGGGCAATTAAGCTGACTTTGTAATAATGCCGCTTGGGGTGTGTGTGAAAGCCCTAATGAGCAGGCATATACATAGAATGAAGGCTATTGCTAAGCCCATTGATTTGTGCTTCTTAGATTGTAAGCCGCCCTGAGTCTTCAGAGAAGGGCGGGATATAAATGGGATTAAAAAAAAATGTGAAAAATGGTTAAAAGTCATTTTTTTCAGTGCCATTGTAACTTCGAATGCTCACTAAATGAATGTTGTAAGTCGAGGGCTACCTGTAGGTGCATGAAGTTATTACTGTACACCGTGTTGCATTATTATTTGTACCAAGAGGAAGGGAAAGGTTGCACACAATAATTTGTTGATGTGATCTTAAAGGGCACCAGGAGTCAGAAAAAAGGATCTCAAGGGCACTTTCGTGGTTTGAGGTCATGGCTTCCCAGCTCTCTGGATGTCTTTCAATAGCCTGTGAAAACATAAGCCATGACTTATAAGAAATTGTGCTCTCTCTCTCTGCCTGAAACCTCTCTGTCCATCAGCTAGTAGTAGCTTTGGGGGATTCAGTTTGAAGAGCCCTGATGTAGAGCATGGATCCTGGCATTTTGATATCCAAAGCTGATTCTCTCTGAGCGAGTTACAGCCGTTGCCCAGTTGCCTCTAGGCTACAAGTTGGTTTAAGAGCTTTCTAGAGACTTTAGACTCCAGTTTTCCCAGATCTTAATGACCCTCCAAGCAAGCGACAGTCCAAAATGCCTGGCAAGAGCATCGGGTTGCCTCCTGGAGTTAAACACATTTAACCTTGAGATCAATCCCCCCGAACTCAATGAGATGTAGTGTCCACAAACATAAGCCTGTTTGCAGAATGTTAAATTAGTCATCGTAAGGGATTATTTCATTGTCCCAACCAGAGATGGTTTCAATCCAGACAAGGAATCACTTGATTTATACCATCTTGAAACCAGAGATCCTGTACATCAGGCTGATTCCTTACCCGGACTGAGCCGTCCTTCGCAAGTCATACTTGAGCGCTGTGAGAGTAAGCTGAGTTTGAGATGTAAGCTGCCACGAAGATGAGTAAATGAATGCCCATTGTCTTGCGCGGGGTTTCAGAGATGGCCGCATCCTGGCAGCGGGAGGCAAATCAAATCACCTCCACCTCTGGTGCTTGGAGTCTAAGCAGCTGCTACGAATTATCCAGATGCCAACCCAAGTGCGAGCCATGCGTCAGCTGGAGTTTCTTTCTGACAGTTTTGATGGGGGCTCTAATCAGGTGAGTTGACAAGCTGAAGCACAGGATGAAGAGTATTGATCAGAATCAGATAGCCATCGAATGGGTATTATTCACACTTTACACCACCTTATTCCACCTCCCTTTCTGATCCAGGTTTAAGATTTAGCATGTGGTATGTGTTATGTATGGGGTAGGAGCAGCAGCTCTGCAGGTACCACCAGGTGGCGCTGTGCTGTGGCTGGATTGGCCGAAGGGTTTTCGGCTGGAGATTCGGATGGATGGATTGGCCAGAGTGATACCTGGCTAGGTATATAAGGGGTCCAGGTAACCCCCTTTGCCTAGTACACGCCTACCACTAATAAAGAGCTGACATGCGGTACTCATCCGTTTCTTCCTTGCCATGCGGTCCAGACCCACTACACAATAGTATGAATCAGCCAGAGTCTGTTTGAAGCTGCAGCCAAAAACCTTGAAAGATTTTTTTTCTTCCTCAGATGCATGACCCACTACAGGTAGTCCTCGACTCAACGACCGCTTATTTAGTGACCAGAGTTACAACAGCCCTGAAAAAAGTAACTTATGGCTGGTTTTCGCACTTAACGACCGTTGCAGCATCCCCTACGGTCACGTGAATAACCTTCCCAGCCAGCTTCCAAGAGGCAAAGTCAATGGGAGAAGCCAGATTCACTTAAGGACTGTAGCAATTCGTTGTGGCAAAAGTCGTACAGTAGGGCAAAACTCCCTCAACAACTGCCTTGTTTAGCAACGGAAGCTGTGGGTTCAATTGCGGTCTGTAGTTCTAAATATCTTGAATTGCAGTAATTCAAGGTTTGCTTTTGGTTTTTTTTTTAATAAATTACTAAAATGAATGCAAACGAATTGTCTTTTAAATCTCTTTCTCCCCCCCCCCCCCCACCAACCCCAGGTCCTTGGAGTGCTGAGCCAGGATAACATCATAAGATTTATCAACATCAGCACTTGCAAACTGCTGTTTGACCTTGGCAGTCACGAAGAGGGAATCAGCGTTGCTGCGGTGAGCCCTTCTGGAAGATACATTGCAGCCGTGATGGAGAACGGCAGCCTTAGCATCTACAGCGTCCAGGCTCTGACCCAAGAGGTCAACAAGGTAGGCTGGGAGGAAACCTCCAAAATTCCCATTTCTCCCTAGTGTGTTTGGTCTAGGCCAGGGGTGGGCAACCTTGGCTCTTTTATGACTTGTGGACTTCAACTCCCATGAAGCTCCATGGCTGGCTCAGGAATTCTGGGAGTTGAAGTCCACAAGTCATAAAAGAGCCAAGGTTCCCCACCCCTGGCCTAGGCACATGCAAAGAGGCTGTTCGGGGGCGACATCCCAGTGAAAACTATCAGTGCGTGTTATTCTTCGTTTCTCACGCCTGTTTTGGAATAGCCAAAAGGAAACCGACAGCAAAAGGTGCTTTTCCATCCAATAGTCATGGCCCTCAGTATGGCGTAATAAGGAGAGATGTACCCCAATGCGTGCATCTTAAAACCCAGGCTAAAAGAAAAATACACATCCTATATTTATACATGGGACGCGGTGGCTCAGTGGGTTAGGACGCTGAGCTTGTCGATCGGAAGGTTGGCAGTTTGGCGGGTCGAATCCCGAGTGCCGCGTAACAGAGTGAGCGCCTGTTACTCGTCCCAGCTTCTGCCAACCTAGCAGTTCGAAAGCACGTAAAAATGCAAGTAGGAAAATAGGGACCACTACGGTGGGAAGGTAACAGCGTTCCGTGCGCCTTTGGCGTCTAGTCATGCCGGCCACATGACCACGGAGACGTCCTCGGACAAGCGCTGGCTCTTCGGCTTTGAAACGGAGATGAGCACCGGCCCCTAGAGTCGGAAACGACTAGCATGCATGTGCGGGGGAACCTTTACCTTTACCTTATATTTATACACCATGTCTAAATATATGAATTATACCACAACTGAATGTGAATGCCTCTTCACAGTGCTGCCTGCTAATATAATGGCCAGTATCAGGCTTGGAAGATCCATACCTGAAGGTCCAATTAAACCGATTTATTACTTTTAAAAAACACACCCAGGAATCTTCTCAATTAACAACTGCTTGGAGTTAGATAAAATTAGCAACTGCTTGGAGTTAGATAAGAATCAACCAAATCCCAGAGGGGTTGGATTTAATTTGCTTGTGGCTACGTAGGGATTCTTGGCTGATCCTTGCTTTTAACTCTCTGCCCCCAAGTTCTGCCACACCTCCTCCTCCTCCTCCTCCTGCGTCTGGCCTCCCACTATTTGGTTGATCACAAACAGTCAGATTTCATTTTAGTCTAGTTTAGTGTTTCTCAAGCTTGACAACTTTCAGGTGTGTGGACCTAACTCCCAGAATTTCCCAGCTAGCCTTGCTGGGAGTTGAAATCCACATAGCTGAAAATTGCCACAATTGACAAACACTGGTCTATACAGATAGTCCTCAATATGAATCACAGTAGGGACCAGAATTTCTGTCACTAAGCAAGACATTTGTTAAATGAGTTGCATCCATTTTTATGAGCTTTTTTTGCCATGGTTATTAAGCAAATCGCTATAGTTGTTCAGTGAATCACACAGTTGTTAAGTGAATCTGACTTTCCCCATTGACTGCTATCCCGTGGCCCTGGGACACTGCAACCTTCACAAATACATGCCAGTTGCCAATGGCCAAATTTTGATCCTATGATCGGGAAAGCTTTCGATGGTTGTTAAGCGTCAGGGCATTTTCCAGTGCTCTTTGTAACTTCAAACGGTTGCTAAGCGAATGGCTATAAGTCGAGGATCACCTGTAGTATAGGGCGGGGGGTCTCCAAACTTGGCAACTTTAAGACATGTGGACTTCTAATAAAACTTGTAAAAAAAAAGGCATGTGGACTTCAACCCCCAGAATTCCCTAGCCAGCATGGCTAGCTGAGGAATTCTAGGAGATGAAGCCCACAAGTCTTAAAATTGCCAAGTTTGGAGACCCCTGCTATAGTTGCATGCGCCAAGCCAGCTACAATTTACACATGGAAGATACTCAGTTTTCCAGCTCTGCTTTTGCAAATTATCTTTTCTGCTTGTTGTTGTTGGGTTTTTTTTTAGTGTTCTCAATGGGGCAGAAATTAGATGGAATAACTGACTCCTAGAATGAAGTGAGGTTTATGTTCTGGTTCTGCAACATAGGAAGTTTGCTTCATATTTAGATAGATTGTTTTGGTGGTTAAAAATGGGCTTTCCCATCCCCAGAGCCTCCTGTGAATCTTTTAGTCCCAACCAGGGAGGATTTTTAACAGATACCCGAAATCTTGGCTTTTTCAGCCTCCCCCACCTCTGTTTAAAGTGATCGAGGAATCTAAAAACAAGTTGGATGCCAACAAACGTAGCGTGAGAGTCACATCCAGAACCTCAGAGAGGCCATGGAAAGCCAAAAAAGGCAAAATCCAGTCCAAGGTGTTGAAGCCTCCGCTTGACGTGTCGTATGAGGACAAAGAGGTAAGAGCTGCCTCAGGACTGAACCCCAAACTCGGTGACTGAGGTAGGAAAGGCAAACCTAATGGTTTCCATTGAAGAGCCTCTTTTACATAATTTTAGAAATGCTTTTCCCTCTTTCCTCCCCCCACCCTTGCCACACACACCCCCACTACAGCTAACTGGGAATAGAATTAAGAGAGAGATTCCGTTTGGGCATTTGTTCATAGGTGTGAGTGGAGGGGTTAGGGTTAGGGGTTAGGTTAGGTGAACCAGTGATCACCAAAACATCAGTCATGATGTTTTCTTTCTAGGGAGATCCTTCCCCCCGTCCGCAACTTTCCACTGTAACTTAGCAAAATTGCTGCAGATGCCCCTGACTGCACTCAGGTGAACTGGGGTCAGAGTTGGGGGATTGCATTGTTCTCTCTCTGTGGAAGCCAAACTCTGAATTCCACCCTCCCATCAGATGGCTGTTCAGCCTCTGAAAATCTCCAGCGCTATAATCCTGAGTGGCTGACTATGGAAGTTAAGCTAGATCACAAAAATCTATGATCCTTTATTGGAGAGGTTGAGCAGCTATTTTTAAGCCAAGGAACACAGTGGGGGAAGTGGGGAAAAGAGACTACAGCAGAAAGGAACAGAACAAAGGCTGAAGCCCCCCCAAAAAAAGATTTATTTTGACATTTAAATGTGCTTCACATTAAACTGAAAATAAAAACTGTTGATATGACTTGTCAGGGCATGCACAGTCTTATTGCGCTGAGATAACCCAGGAGTAAACACAGTAAGCAGTGGTCTATAGTAAATGGTGGTTTATCTCACACTAACTACAATATCATACACCAGGAACAATATACATACATGTTCTAATACATCAGAATCCAGGAGGAAAAGGGAAGAGAGAGCACATATTTGCGGAGCCTTCCCTTTTATACAAAGCTCTTAAAGAGACACAGGCCCTGCTTGCTCTTAAAGAGACACAGACCCTGCTGAGTCATTCCCATCATTACATCTCACATCCTACATTACATCAGCTGGTTAGCTTTTAAACCAATACCTTGACCTGACTGCTCCCCACTTTTCTCCATCCACTAAAAATTTCAGTGTGATGGCACTTCTGTCCAAGGCTTGGAGGGAGTTGGTTATACCTCTAAATATTCAGATTGTGATTTAGGACATGCCTATCATAATAGAGTCGTTTTAGAAAACGGAAGTATCCAGTCTGGTGGAAAGCATGGAATGATAGTGTTGGAGACTAAACTTGCAGAATGGCCATTACAAAGCTAGATTAAAAATCAGAATAAGGTTTGTGCGTGTGTGTTTACATTCTCTTTTTTAAAAAAAAGTGGCAAACAGAATGGTGCTCTCTGAGCTTAATCGTTTTCTTGCAGACATTTCATTATCAAACTAGGTAACATCGTCAGTGCTAGCTGGTGGAACTGTGCCTACGTGCAAATTTCTCACATTTGTGTGCTTTCTGAAGCGCTGGACGCCCTTACGTGGTACCGACAGAAGAAAATATTTGTAGCTCAGGGTTGAACTGTGGAGTCCTTGGTGCTCTCTGAGCTTAGTGGTTTTCTTGCAGACATTTCATTACCAAACTAGGTAACATCATCAGTGCTAGCCACAGAGAATGCTAATCTGACATAAAGGAAAAGCAGAGATAGTTTCCTCAAATTGCCACATTTAGAATGGAGGGAAGATTCTTGGGGTGAATTGCAGCCCACACAGGGAAGAAATAACCCTCTCACTCCTATTGCAGAATGAGTTGCCAGAGGGGCTGAATAAGAAGCGTCTCCAAGCTTTGCTGAAAGGGTTTGGAGAGTACCCAGCAAAATACAGGTCTGTGAAGTCCTGCACGCCGAGCCCGGTGTCCTGCATTCTAAACAGGTAGTCAAAATTGGCCCTGCTCATTTGCTTTACGATTGCAGGATGTTTATTTGGCGCTCCTTGCTTCGCCTGCCAGAAAATCACTTGGCCTTTAACAGCCTGTTGGATAAAGGGACCCATTCTGCCGTCGCACACCTTCAGAATGAATACCCAATTAAAAGCAGGAAGCTCTTGAGAGTCCTACAAAGGTAAGGGTCGGATTATTTTATGCCAGAGATGTGAGTTGCATTTGTTGTACAGATAGAATGTCAGATGCCACCTCACGCTTGCCCTTCACCAACCGTTTATTATCTGCCATGAATTTTAAGGAGGATGGGTGGGAGGGCTGTTCTGTACCAGCCTACTACCGGCCCTGCAGAAAAGGCAGGGACAACCCCTTTACAAAAAGGCAAGAGGCTGGAACTAAGCCTGCCAAATTTATTGACATAAAACAGAGCAAAACCAAACACGAACCATGAAACAGGAGCTATTCAAACGGTTGCCTTCAGCAAACCAGCCCTCCCACACATTCCCCTTTTAAACAGTTCAAGGCGTGGCTTCTCTCTGCCTCCTTCTGAGGTGCCCCATTGCCTTCCTCTGTTTACTCCTGATTGACTGCCTCCTACGTCGGGCGTCCTTGAACAGGGCCAGCTGTGGGTCATCTTCATCCACGCTGTCAGGCTCACACAGCTGGGTCTGCGTCGTGACCAGATGGGAGGGGCCTGGCTGAGGGCTCTGCAAAGCATCAGGGCTATCCTCTGCAGGCTCTCCAACACCCCCCTCCTCCTCCTCTGAATCGTCCGACCCAACTGCCGAACCCACAGGCTGACCCTGAATCACAACAAGGGCAGAGGCTTTGAGAGAAACAAAACTTTACTGTATCTCTCCAAAATGGGTTTCAAAGACAAACCGACATGGCTGGCTGGGAAATTCTGGAAATTGAAATCCGCACCTCTTAAAGTTGCCCAGGTTGGAAAACACTGTTTTAGAAGGATCTGTTTTTTTATTGTGCAGAATTCTTGCCTATCTTTTCCACGAAGCTCCTTCTCTTTGTCCTCAGGACCCTGTCTGGCCTGGCTCACTGGTCCACCATCTTTGGAGAGATGCCTTACATTCCTTTGCTGGTTTTCCCCTTTGTCAAACTCTTCCAGAACAACCAGCTTATCTGCTTCGAGGTGGTGGCTACCGTTATAAGTAAGGAAGGGTTTTTGATGGAAAGGTCACCAAACAGTTCAGTGTCTGGCAGAGGTCAAATGTTGCTGATGGGACATTGGAGCTCATTTCTGCATAGAGAGCTGCCCGTGTTCATCACAGCTAGGTGGAAAGATGGAAGTTGAGTACTGCTAGTCCGCGACGTACGATCACAATTCAGTTCCAAATTTCTGTTGCCAAGCACGACAGTTGTTGAATTTTGCTCCCATTTCACAATCTTCCTTGACACAGTCGTTAAGCGAATCACTGGAGTCGTTCAGTTAGTAACATGGTTGCTAAGTGAACCTGGCCTCCCCATTGACTTTGCTTGTCAGAAGGTCCGAAAAGTGATCACTATGACCCCAGGATATCGCAACTGTCATAAAGAGATGGCAGTTGCCAAAGGTCCAAATCTTGATCACGTGACTACGAGGATGCTGCAAAGGCCCTAAGTTGGAAAAACGGCCATTAGTCATTAGTCAGTTTTCGATCTCATTGTAACTGAACGGCCAGTAAATGAATGGTTTTAAGTCGCAGGCTACCTGTATTCCAAACAAAACCACGGCCAGCTGAAACTCTGGAGCAACTCGGTTTCCCTTCGGAGCCTCTGAGCATCTTGGGAAGGGGGAGGAATCCAATTTGCCAGTTGCGGCTCCGGCCTTCTTTTTCGCCAAGGAAAAACAAAGCAGGTGGTAGAGAAATCCAGAGGACCCCTTCAGGTCCCTTATTATTTCCTCAGTTTTGTGCCTTTCAGATATGTTGGACTGTAGTTCTTAATGTTCCTCAGATTGGCTGAGGAAAGAAGGGGCCACTCAGAGGCCCTTTATTTGCCATCGTGAAAGAAATCTTTGCCTTACATTCTGGTAACACTTCATTGAGATACTAGCCGATAACTGCTGAGATTCTTTTTATGTTTTCTTTTTTCAGTCAATTGGTGTCAGCACTGGTTTGAATTTTTCCCAAATCCTCCTGTCAATGTCCTCAGTATGGTGGAAAATATTCTGGCACATCATGACAAAGAGCTTCTTCACCATTTAATGAAGTACAATATAACCTCTCAGGTAAAAGGAAAGAAAGAAAAAGGAAACTGCTTTTTACATTGAGATGAGCCGTAAACCATGGTTTGCAAGCAACTGAGATTTTTGTTTTTTTTCCTGAAGGGTGTATGGTATCAAACAAACCACACTGTTTCTTAAGAAAAATGTGGGAAGACAGTTTGTCATTGTATACAGCAATGTTTTTCAACCTGGGGGACTTTAAGTGTGGACTCCAGCGTCTGGGGAATTCTGGGAGTTGTAGTCCACACCTCTTAAAGTTGTTGAGGTTGGGAAACACCAATACAAGGCATTAAGGCAGGGGTGTCAAACTGCTGGCCAAAACCATGCCCACCCCATTGCCGGCAATGGGGGAAAAGCCGTGATATGTCACGACATGTCACGTGATGTTGCGAGTTTGACATCCCTGCATTAAGGTGTCAAAACCTCTGAAAATTTATCACCATCTCTTTATTGTGAGAATGCAAATTCAAGGTGGGCATCGCATATGCTCAAGTAAACATTTATCTTGCAGTCACCACACCACTCTAAGGGACTTGGGCCCTCATATTTTCAACTTGTACTTTGTATGCTTGTGGTATGTCCGGCAACATGAGCATCCAAAGTGGTACCTTACATTTTTGTGTAAATTAGGTTATGTCTATTCGAGGTTTATGGTACATTTTTTTCTGCATTTCTTGCCTCTAGTCTGACAGTTGTAGTAGGAAACAATCATGCAGGAGGGTTTCAGAAATCATAGAAGGCTCCATGATCCCAAATTCCTAGCCCCAATTTATAACCAAAGATTACAGCCTTCAGTAGCAATATTAAGGCTTCTATACTGCCCTATAGTTCTTTACAGCACTCTCTGGGTGATTTACAGTATCGAAGAATTATTTGCATCTTGTCCCCCAACAATCTGGGTCCTCATTTTACCAACCTCCGAAGGATGGAAGGCTAAGTCAATCTTGAGCCGGTCAGGATCGAACGCCAGGCTGTGGGCAGAGTTTGCCTGCAATGCTGCACTTTAATCACGTACCACCAGGGCTTCAATCAATCTGTTAAGTTGTAATTCTGTATACAATAAAACTTCCTTTTAAAACTGGTATCCTCTAAAATGGCCGGATTATCATTCCTGCCACTCCAAGTCAAGTTGTTCCTCGACAAGGTATGTGAACCTGGGACAATTGGAATATGAATTTTCCAAGACATAATGAGCTTTTTTTTCCCCCCGTGGACATTTTGTGCTTGAGCTGATCTTCTGTTTTGATGCGCAGGATACAGCGATTGTAACTGATCTCTCTGCCTGTAACTGCAGGGCTATGCCTGGCCCCTTCTGGAAACCATGTTCTCTGAAGTCCTGACGAGGGAAGAATGGCTTAAAATGTTTGATAATATCTTCTCCAACCACCCCTCCTACTTGCTGATGGTGGTGGCTGCCTACCTTATCTGCTCCAGGGCTCCATTGCTGCATTGCAATCAGAAGGAGGACTTTGAGGTAAGTCCCTCACTGTATGTATGTATATTTATTTACTTATTTATTCGTATCCCGCCTTTATTAATTTTTACAAATAACTCAAGGCAGCGAATGTATCCAACTCATCTTCCTCCTGCTCTTTTTCCCCACCGCAACAGCAACCCTGTGAGGTAGGTTGAGCTGAAAGAGAGGGACTGGCCCAAAATCTGCCAGCTGGCTTTCATAGCTAAGACGGGACTTGAACTCAGGGTCTCCCACTTTTGAGCCTGGTGCGTTAAAAATTTGACCAAGCAGTATGATCCTGGGCTCAGCAAAGTTCTAGTCCACTTTCTGGAAATGGGTTTAGAAACCTGGATTTTCCTGTCTGACACACGAAACATAGGTCAGGCCCTATAGTAAAGCTCCTAAAATCACTAGAGAAGAAAGAGAAGAAATAATGGATGTAGCTTTGCCCTCAGAAGAAACTCATGGCCACTTCTAGAAACCCTCTGCAAAGTTTGGAACCTGGAAAATGGATCTTTAACTTGGAAGTTGGACAAAATGAAAAGGGGATCCCTGGAAGAATCAGCCCTCCAACTTAAGGAAGGTGTCAGGAAGGCCTCGTACATCTTCTACCCCCCAATCCTTTTTTAATAGATGTAAATTTATTAATTTAGGGACGCGGTGGCTCAGTGAGTTAGGACGCTGAGCGTGTCGATCAGAAGGTTGGCAGTTTGGCGGGTCGAATCCCGAGTGCCGCGTAACAGAGTGAGCGCCTGTTACTCGTCCCAGCTTCTGCCAACCTAGCAGTTCGAAAGCACGTAAAAATGCAAATAGAAAAATAGGGACCACTACGGTGGGAAGGTAACAGCGTTCCGTGCGCCTTTGGCATCTAGTCATGCCGGCCACATGACCACAGAGACGTCCTCGGACAAGCGCTGGCTCTTCAGCTTTGAAACGGAGATGAGCACCGGCCCCTAAAGTGGGAAATGACTAGCACGCATGTGCGGGGGAACCTTTACCTTTACCTTACTAAATTTATTAAATGTTGGTCTGCAGTACTTCTTCCACCATCGGAACCACCTGGACGTCAGCGTGGTGATCCGAGAGGCCTACCATCTCATGGAGTGCACCCCAGACGACATCCATCCCGCCCGTATGCTGGAGGACTTTGCACCACTGACCAAAGGGCAGTACCCCATCTTTAATAAGTACCCCAAGTTCATTGTGGATTACCAGTCCCAGGAGCGAGAACGGATCAGGCAGGAGGAGATTGAGTACCTAAGGGAGAGGTAGGTATTCTTGGATCCGATGGAAAGATAAATATGAACATAATTTAGATGGAGGAACATCATAATAACACTGTTAGAGGCTCACTCAGACCCATGGGCTCAGATATTCAATGCCAATAGAGGATTACGCCTCATACATTTACCTTTTTCTCCACATTTTTGATCTGATTTACACAGAGTAATCTTCACCTAATCAGACCAGATGGGGAGCATCAGGGGAAAAAAATGTCCAAGCACATCTTCACATCCCCAATCATTATTAATGCAATTCAGTGCCCTGAAAGCACTAGTGTCTGAAGAAAGCAAACTATTATACTACAATATCCATCCATTATTCTAGCAAACACAGCATCTTTGCTGACCAAGATGATTGAATTACAGTCCAAGACAGCTGGGAGGTTGGAAAAACCTGTTCTGGACTTTTATAGAATATAAGCTAGATCCGTGGTGGCGAACCTATGGCACAGGTGGCACGCAGAGCCCTCTTTGTGGGCACGCGTGCCGTTGCCCCAGTCCTAGGCCTTCAGCTGGTTTTTATAAAACCTTTTCGCTTTAGGCCTCCGCCAGCGTGGGCCAAAAAAAAAAAGCTTCAATCAATCAATTTCAACTTCTCGCGGGAAAAAAAAAGATCTTGCAAAGTTGGAATTGATTGATTGAACGTTTTAGTCCCACCCAGTCTGCCGTTACCACTGCACCCATGCCCACTCAATTGGCCACACCCACCCAACGGGCCATGCCCACCCGGCACCTGACGATACATAAGTGAGTTTTGGGCTGCAGTTTGGACACTCGGTCTCTAAAAGGTTCACCATCACTGAGCTAGATTGTTCCAAAAGTGCTTTTTCAAAAGGCGACTAGACCAGGTCAGAGCTGAAGAAGCTTCTTGGATGAGAAGGGAAATGTCTTCAAGGAAAAAAACAAAGAAAGTCCAATTCCCTTCTGAAAAAAGCACTTTTGGGGCAACCCTGACCCGGATGGCTGAAACCCTCCACAGACAATAAGCTATATCGGTTTTACTCTTCCTTGTGAGTTCAGTCTGAAGGTCTTAAGGCAATCCAATTTGAAGTTGTAACCTGATCCGTGTATGAACCCAGCGTAAATTGAGCCTCTGTTTGGGAGATGAACTGTCTGACTTTCCCTGCCTGATGTTTGGGAGATAGAGAATAAAGTGTTTGGGGGGGGGGGGAAATGATTGTCAGAAAGAAAAATGAGTATCACCACCTGTCAGAATCCATTTATACCCCATTCATAAAACTCTATCTGTATGTTTTTAAAATCTTATCCCTCCCCCTGGATTCTGCCATTTCTCCAAGGAGGAGAAGAGAGGATGTGTATTCAGCCTGCCAGGGAGGCTGTCTTCAAAGACCAGGGGAAGAACCTTTGAACTGAGAACAACAAAGGAAGTGGGGGGAAGAGATCTGGTTTGTATCTCAGATTAGAATCTCTAAAGGAAGGGAGCAATTGTGAAGATATGAGAGTTCCCTCTTTCCCATGGAAGGATTTGACACCTGAATTTAAATTGATCCAGGACAAACCAGATGGCTTGGAGGGGGGTGGGTGGTTCGACCTGGGGTCTCTTTAAAAAAGCACCAAACTGTAAAACAGTTCAGATCCTGTCTTGTATTCCCATTACCAATCATGTTTCAGTAAAAACTCCTTTTGGACAATTTCTGTTTCAAGAGTTCGTTCTTTCCTGGGATGTGGATTGGGTTAGGGTCTTGACACCACCCTTGCGTGCTATGAATTGCTTTGGTCCACGTGTTCTCCAATGTGGAGAGAGTTGACTTTGAGCCCATTAGCCAGAATATGTTTTCCTGCTGATCAGATGAAACGCAAGTCATTCCATGGCTGAAAGCAAGATTAACCTCCTTTCCCTGCCTGTCCGGAGAGGACAACAGGATTCCTTGACACACACACACACACACACACACACACACACACACACACACCCAGTAGAGCCTCCCTGATTAAATACTTCCTTGCAGGCAGCTGCTGCATGAAATAGAAGCTAAAGCAATCGAGCACCGAGTGGAGGATGAAACATGGTATCGAAAGCAGGAGCTGCTTCAAGAAGCTGAGGAGCAAAGGAGGAAGATGCTACTCACCGAAGAGGAAAAACTAGTGGAGCAGAGACGGCGGTAGGTTCAGTCTTACATCTTTGCTCCTTGTTGTTGTTGTTGTTGTTGTTGTTAGCTGCGAAGTCGTGTCCGACCCATCGCGACCCCATCGACAACGTTCCTCCGGGCCTTCCTGTCCTCTACCATCTTCTGGAGTCCATTTAGGCTCACGCCTACTGCTTCAGGGACTCCATCCAGCCACCTCGTTCTCTGTTGTCCCTTTCTTCTGTTGCCCTCAAACTTTCCCAGCATTAGGCTCTTCTCCATCTTTGCTCCTAGTGGTAGTTATCAGGAAACTGAATGCTGAGCTTCAGGAGGATACCTGCTTCAGATAGTTTTCGTCCAACAATAATGGATCATTCTGGGGGGTACCTACACCCCTAGTTCTGAATCCTGACAGCCGGTTGCCCCCAACCCCGTGGTGACAAGACCGCATGTCAGGCATTCAGCAACCGACCTGCTCCTGTCTGGAAAGCCCAGGTAGAAAGCAAGTGGAGGCAGCAGGATCACACTTCATGGTCCAGGCTGTGTGCCGACGAGTGATCATAAGCCAAACACGGGGCTGCACTTAACTAACATATACCGACCATGGTATCTAAGCCTGTCTCAACACCCTAATTCAGAGGTCCCCAACCTTTTGGGCATCAAGGACCAGTTCCATGGAGAGAGTTTTTTCCGCGGTCCGGAGGGGGCCTGGTTTTGTGTGCTGCCTGCATCCCATGGATGGGGCTTTGCTTGTTTGTGCGGACCGGTTGCTGGCATGCCGCGGCCTGGTACTGGTCCACGGACCTGGGGTTGGGGACCCCTGCCCTAATTGTTGTCTACTCCATTATTCAGTTGATATCCATTCCTCTTCCAAAATGGAGTTTGCCTGCTTAGATCACCCCTTTGTAGAGATCTCTGTGTCTCTGGATGAAAACCATTTATGCCTGAGAAAAAGATAAGTGAGAGAAGGATGTGACAGGTATATAAAACTATGCACAGGCGGGATAAAACGAATGGGAAAATGTTTTGGTTTCTTTTGTAATAACTGGAACCCGGGGCTGCCCAGTGAAGCTGCATCATGAGTGGACAAATACTACTTTTCCCAGAGAGTTGGATCTTCACATTATGTGTCCAAAGTGAGATAATTTGAGCTTGGTCATTTGTGCCTAAAGTGAATACTCTGGGTTGTTTTGCTCAATTATCCCTCAGTTTGTTTTCTTGGCTTTCCATGATATTCTGAAAAGCCTTTTCCAACACCAAATTTCACAAGCATCAAGACATTTCCTGTGCTGCTGCTTCAAAGTCCTGCTCTCACTTCCATAGACTGTGGTGGTGTAGTTGGTTCACATGGTGTGGTAGGATGGAGGGTTTGTTGTCACTGTGTGTTGGGGGGAGAGAGCATGGGGGGAGGCTCAGCTAATCTCAATGTACACATGTTGTACTTTGACAATAAAGGTTTATTATTATTATTACTGTCACAGAGAATACCCATGGTTTGCCCAGTTCTGACCTTTCTATATACAGACATATTTGAATATCTTTTGCAAGACCTTCGTGGCTGTTCTCCCACATGCTAGTCTGTAACAGATTTTTTTGACTGTTTGTTCCTTTATCGCTGATGCTGGATGCTAAAAGGCAGAAGCTCTATACCACTTCCACACCTTCACGATCAATTCTAAGGTTGATTGTTGTACTTGTTGTCATTAGTTTGATCTTCTTTATGTCTGTGCTCCTGGAGTTTATTACCAGAGCTTCCAGATCCTATGCATTTTTAGCTGTCGGAGTAACATCATTGGCATAGCCCGGGGTTCGTGATGTTTCTTCCTCCAGTTTTAAAACCAAGACAGAATGCATCTCAAATATAGTTAACTCAAGCACAACCATTTATTTTATGTTGTATTTGCTTTTACTGATACGGTGGCTCATCTTCTCAGTGTGACTTTGGGCAGCAAACAAGTTTAAAAACAGAGGTGCTGATGACAATACAAAACAAAGATCACACACAATCAAAGCAAAAGAATGGCCACTCTCTCCAACAGTAACAAGCCACTTGGGCTGCACTAACTCTGGGCCAAAGGCCAGCAGTATCAGATCCCATCTGATTCCATGAAATAGGCGTTTCCAAAGGATAGGCACCGTGGCCAAAAATGTCCCCTGGCATTCTTTAATCAGTGGAACCCAAAGCATGCCCCTCTTACTGGAATTCATGGGAGGGTAAAGACAACTGGAGACACATAGTCCCTCAAATCTCTTGGCCCCCCCCATCCCATGAAGGCCCTTGTACAACCAACACATTGAGTTGCATCTAGAAGCCTAATGGGAGGGCAAAAGTTTAAATCAAGAGAGAGATCTATTGTCTTCTTTCTTCTATGTCAGTGGTGGCGAACCTATGGCACGAGTGCCAGAGACGGCACTCAGAGCCCTCTCTGTTGGCACACGCGCCACCGCCGCCAGCAGCAGGTCCATCAGGCCACCACCGCCACCCAGAGCAGGAGCCCCGCCCAGCACAAAGGAGACGAAGCGGCCGACTAGCAAGCTTGAGTAGAGGTGGTAGAGCAGAGGTCACTAACCATTGTCGATTGGCGGACTGGAACAAAAGGGAGGGGGAAGCATTTTACATGCATGCATGCACGCACAGGGCTGCAAGCAGACTCACGCTACAAATGGGGCAGGTCGAGTGCCTGCATGATACTCACTAGCCCTGCCCCGTTCTTCCGTGGTGCAGCGTCTTGTATCTGCACCCCACAGTGCTGCGGAGGCCGTTTTTGCCCCTTGCAGCACAGTGGACCATTTTTGTGCCCCTGGGTTTTGCATGCCAGAGGCGGCACTCAGAGGCGCCTCCCTGCCCCCCCTGAGGGCACCACAATGCTGATGCAGCCCTGGCACTTTGCGATAAATGTGTTTTGGGTTGCGGTTTGGGCACTCTGTCTCTAAAAGGTTTGCCATCACTGTTCTACGTAGTATTCTCAGATACCTGACTGGCCACCAACAGAATGCAGCATCACGAGACTCCTTTCCCTACTCCAACTGAATGAATGTAAGATGAGCTGCCCAAAGTTTCACCTGGCCTGTTTGCATCCATCCCTGTGCTCCTGCCCTTCTCAAGCCCGTTTTTTTTTCCTTTTTGACCCTGAAGGTTGGCTGCCGTCAAGAGAGAACTGAAAGTGAAGGAGCTGCAGTTGGTGGAAGGCGCACGGAGGCGCTTTCTAAAATACCAGCAAGATCAGCGGGAAATGGAGCTTAAAAGGCTCGACGATGAAATTGCAAGGAAGGTAACCTGTGACCACTTCACCTGTGGGCAAGAGAACAGGGACCTCTGCAGTGCTGGCAATTTTGTTTGATCGGCTTCCTCAGTTCCTCCCAGGGAATAAGTCTAGACCGCAATTCGCTGTTCCTGGTCTCTCCCAGGCTTATTAGACCACAGTGTCAACGCTGCAAACATTGGAGGTTTTTGCCTTGTAAGAGGCAACCTTTCCCTTTAAACTGTTTTGCTTTTGAAAAATGAAGCTGGGGGGTGGGGGGGAGGAGAATGCTACCCCGGTTGTTTTTTTTTTAATAAGGAATGGCGGGAAAGAGAATGGAAGAGAAGCTCTGCATGTTAAACTAATTGGAGAATGTGATTTATGACGTTTAAATTAAGGGAGGGAATTGTGTTTGATACGATGTATTCAAGGGTGGAGAATTCAGATTCTGGCATCCATCGATGAGTGCCGATGCTTTGTTCTCATTATTATAGACTTTTTAGAAGAAACAATGCCTGAATGTTCTTTGAACTGTCTCATTAGTCGGAGCCATGACACACAGCTCCAATCATTGGCCCTGCTGGCGGGGAGTTGGAATCCAACAGATCTCAAGAATGTTAACCAAAGGTTTTAGGATTTTTTTCCCATAGGTCCTCTAGGAAACTGGAGACTGGTGTAGATTAAGGATAGATTAGTGTTGTCCTACTTAACACCATCCATAAAGAAATTGTGATACTTGTTATTGAAATGAGTGATGGCCAATTTGGCTGGGATTAAAAGGGGGGCAAATTAAACTCCTACAAGTTGACAGGTTAGTAGCCATGATGGATAGATTACAATCTCCAGTATCAGGCAGTGGAGAATAAGAACAGGAGGATGTGATTAGGTGAATCACTACAGAAGAAGTGAATCACTACAATTCTTAAATTAGTAACATGGTTATTAAGTGAATCTGGTTTTCCCATTAACTTTGCTTGTCAGAAGGTCACTAAAGGGGATCACATGACTCTGGACACTGCATCCATCATATATATGAGTCAGTTGTCAAGCATCTAAATATAAATCACACAAGATCATGGGGATGCTGCAACAGTCATAAGTGTGAAAAATGGCCAGAAGTCACTTTTTCAGTGCCATTGCAGCTTTGAACGGATCACTGAATGAACTGTTGTAAGTTGAGGACTACATGCATTCCTGGTTTAGAAATAGGAAAAACATGGGGTAAAATACTTTTCACAAGCAGTTAGAATGCAACTCCTGCAGTTTTTTTTTAAACCCAAAGCAAAGGATTAAACCAGCGGTCTTCAAACTTGGCAACTTTAAGACTTGTGGACTTCGACTCCCAGAATTCCTCAGCCAGAATTCCTCAGCCGACGTGAGTCCTTGTTATGCTCACAAGGAGAAACCCCTCTTCCAAGAAATAGGCAGGAACTGCAAGAAAAAACAACCCCTTTTATTCTCACAGACCTGAGTCAATGTCCAAGGCAAACAAATACAGTCCACAGAAACTCGATCCTCAACACGAACGGTTGCCTTTGGCAACCAGCACCTCCCACCCCTTCCCTGTTATAATTCAGCCAAGCCGTGGCTTCCTAATGCCTTCTCCTTTGCCTTTGAAGCCGCCCCATTGTATTCCTCTGTCCTACTCGCTTCTGTTGCCTGTGCTTTTGTGCATCCTGGATTTGTCCCAGCTGTTCTTCATCACTGTCCGCCTCAGGCTCCCAGCACAGCTGTGTCTCAGCCTGAGCGCAAATAGAGGGGCCAAGCTCCTCGTCCGACTGTAAGTCTTGGAGCTCCTCAGAACCTTTCTCTGACTCTGATGTCACTCCAGGCCCCTCCTCCTCCTCCTCTGATTCCTCAGACTCAGCTGCCGGATCCACTGGCTGGCGAGGAATCACAACACAAGTCTTAAAGTTGCCAAGTTTGAAGACCCCTGAATTAAACAAAGAGATGGTAGCAAAGGGTAAGCAATTTTACTGGTTTGGTGTAACCACCTGCGTTCGCTGTAGGCCTCCATGAGAGAAGAAGAAACAGCAGCTACCATTCGAGACGTCGAGGTGAGGCAGATGGAGCTCGAAACTCAGCGACGACTGTTTGAACAGGTACGTGACCAGAACGTGTGGTGTTCCTGAGGCCAAATAACCAGACATCTAGGTCTGTTCTGTGAGTGCCAAAGAAATCCTTCTAGCTTATACACTTAGCTTGCGCTGGCTTCTGGTAGAAATTAGATTTGGAATCTTGCAAATCAGTATGAAGGGCTGCTACTGCTAGAGTTAGATTTGCCCAGGTTGCAGAGTGATAGAAGTCTTGAATGCGTGATTGCTATTCCAAGTTAGAGGTCAGCAACATCTTCAGATGCTACTGTTCACTGTGGCCCACGCATCAGAAGTAATTTTTTTAAAAAAAGTATTTGAACAGTCAGGTTTGATCTAGTGAAAGCCAACTGGGTGAACTCTCTCTCTTTCACACAGAGTTTGGCATTCTAGGGAAAATAGAAGGGGGAAAGTATGCTGAATATGTTTGTCCCATTGAGTTATTTGTAAAAATAATAAAGGTGGGCTACAAACAACGAAGCAAACAAAATGACAATGCTTTTCTCTTCCAAGAAAGAACACAAAAATCTGTAGGAGTTAAATCATCTTGCACATTTTTAACTATTGAGATATAACACCAGTGCCTGGAAAATTAATGTATGGGCATATACAAATGCATTATGAATACCCCTGTTAATTTTTTAAACGTAGGAATTTGCAGATGCCCTCTAGTCATTTTTGAAGGACTATGTTGCTCTGAGCTTGCCATAATTCATTAAATGATTCCCAGCTTCATGGAGGGGAGGGAATTAAATTCATTGTTTCTATTCTCGATTATTTTGGTTTTAGGGTGTATTTAATAATAATAATAATGATAATGATAATAATAATAATAATGAATAAGAATAAAAGGGACGCGATGGCTCAGTGGGTTAGGACGCTGAGGTTGTCGATCAGATGGTCGGCAGTTTGGCGGGTCGAATCCCGAGTGCCGCGTAACAGAGTGAGTGCCTCTTACTCGTCCCAGCTTCTGCCAACCTAGCAGTTCGAAAGCACGTAAAAATGCAAGTAGAAAAATAGGGACCACTCTGGTGGGAAGGTAACAGCGTTCATGCGCCTTTGGCGTCTAGTCATGCTGGCCACATGACCACGGAGACGTCCTCGGACAAGCGCTGGCTCTTCGGCTTTGAAACGGAGATAAGCACCGGCCCCTAGAGTGGGAAACGACTAGCACGCATGTGCGGGGGAACCTTTACCTTTACTTTTAATAAGAATAAGACCAAATGCGTCAGAGACCAATAACTTCTCCAAAGATGGTCTTTGTGTCTGAGATTTGATTCAAGAAAAGTGGGCTGGGAAAAGAGAAGATGGCTCAGTTCTCCAAAATAATCCTCAATATTCCGATATTTATATAATACATCCATACAATTTATATCCAATCATTAAAAGACAGCCGAAGGAGGCATACTGACCACAATGCAGCTATCCCCACCCCCTTGTGAGAAATCTTTTTAGTTTTGATTTGGACTTCGTCATCCCGCTGAGTGTCTTTCCTTTTTTTAATCAGAAACTTGTCAAAGAGCAGGAAGCCATGACACAAGAAGTCAAAGGGGAGGTGGACACCAGCCAGAGGAAAGCTGATCTCGAAGAACGTTTGTTTCAGAGGTTGATTGAAGCAAAACACGGAGGAAACCAGAAAGCTCACGAAGTGAGGGCCTCACGCAAGACTATTGAATGTGCTCCAGATAATTGGGGCTTCTGTTCCTATATTCACTCTCCATTGGCCATGCCAGGCAGGATGAATAGGAATGAAGGGTGGGCGGGTGGGGGGGAAGTGGGGAGCTTATAAAAAGGTTGCTTTGCTTTTTAATTGGTGCAAAAGATTCTAGGACAGGGGTAGGCAACCTTGGCTCTTTTATGACTCGTGGACTTCAACTCCCAGAATTCCTGAGCCAGCATGAAGTCCAGGAGTCATAAAAGAGCCAAGGTTGCCTACCCCTGTCCTAGGACATTTGGAAGTTTCCAGGATGAATTCCTTTACGTCATTGACGTAGGATTATCTTGTACAGGTACTCCTCAACTTGTGACTGTAACTAAGCCCAGAATTACAGTTCTAAGTGGTGGTCATTAAGCAGGTGCCGTGTAACTCTGCCCAGTTTTAGGAACTGTTAAGCAAATGCCACATTGTTAAGCGAATGCCGCAGTCATTAAACAAACCTCATTTTCTTCAGTAGATTTTTTTTTGCCAAAAACCAGAAGTAAATGCTTGAAACCGGCAAAAACTGGCAAAAAAATCATGGTGACATGACCATGGGATGCTGCTGCTTTGCTCCCATAAAAGTGAGCTTTGCGCTGGGTCCAGCTGTCCTCCAGAGCCAGATCATAAGTAGCTCTGGGGAGATCCATTGAAACTTTGAACAGTTGCTAAGCAACCAGTCATTAAGTGAGGACTACTTGTAGCTCTGAGTGCTACTTTGGATTTAAAAGCAAAAAAAAGGGCTTCAGAATATGGAGGGAGCATTCACACAAACTCTGTTTGCAGTTCCTTCAAGCAGGTACATCCTAGCTCAGGGGTCTTCAAACTTGGCCCTTTTATGACTTGTGGACTTCAACTCCCAGAATTCTTTAGCCAGCGTACGCTGGCTGAGGAATTCTGGGAGTTGAAATCCACAAGTCATAAAAGGGCCAAGTTTGAAGACGACCCCTGTCTTAGCGGACCAAATTCCTACATATCCAAAGTAGTTTCTCATTCTCTCTCCTTGAAGATTCTTTCCCCTACTTAGAGAAAATGATTGTTGTCTGTCTCAGTCTCACAAATACCTAGTAAATATCATCTCCCACTTTTTTTTTTTAGACCAATCCAGGCTGAGGAAATAATTTGTAGATAAACTAATCCTTCTCAATTACCTGAGGCAGATTTTTAGTCACAGACAACCATACAACTGGCAAGCTCATAAGCTGGAAGGAAGTTGTGCAGCTTCATTGTCTGGTGCTCTCTGACACAATTTGTGCCATCTTAGGTGCTTGAGGAATCTTTGGCCAAAGCCCATCAAGAAAACATTGACGTGAATTGGCAAGTGGAACTCCTCCACAAGCGAATCCGTGACGACATGGACCGGGACCAGCGATACCAAGAGGTGGCCAAACTCCTTCACAAGACCAGAATGGCAGAAGTTAAGCTGCTTGAGGCAATGAAAGAAGAATTGGCCGAAAAGGTGAGTGGATAAAAGTCTGTTAAAGACTGGCCTCTGCTGTTCTGTCCACGGCAGGGTGAAAGGATGAGAACCTGAAATCTGAGGGGGTCCTTGATGCTCTCTGAACTTGGTTGTTTTCTTGCAGACGCTTCATTACCCAAACCAGGTTAACCTCATCAGTGCTATTGGTGTTAGTGATAGCAGACTAGCCCTGATGAGGTGACACAGTTTGGGTAATGAAACGTCTGCAAGAAAACAAGCAAGCTCAGAGGCCACCAAGGACCCCTCGTTTCAACCCTGAGCTTCAGATAGTCTCCTTTATTGGAACCAGAAATCTTCTCCACTGCTGCTATGGTGACCGATGAAGTCCGTGAAGCCAGTTCACACAAGCCCAAAGGAACTCGTGGCTTTCATTTGGGGTATTGTAGTTAACCGTGTGATAAAAATTAAGATTTGGGTTGCTCTGTCTCCCAGGCAAATGAGCACCTGGTCTTGTTCATTTCTGTCTTCTTCCTCATCTGGTGCCAATTGATCTGGCCATGATTTGGATCAGTTGAAGCCCTGTCTGCTACACTCCCACTGATTTGGAAGATTTGGAATATTCCATTCAGTGGGGCTCTTAACACAGTGTTGGGCCTGTTACTCTCCGAATTCTCAAGCTGCGTGTCGATTGGAGAATTCTCGGAGTTGGATCACAATATGCTGGAGCAAACTCTTGTACAGGTAGTCCTTGACTCACAACCCAATTGACCCCCCAAAACTCTGTGCTCAACGAGACATGTGTTAAGTGAATTTTGCCCCATTTTACAACCTTTCTTGTCACAGTTGTTAAGGGAATCCTTGCAGGTGTTAAAGTTAGTAAAACAGTTGTTAAATGAATCTGGCTTCCCCCGTTCACGTTGCTTGTCAGAAGGGCGCAAAAGGTGGATCACATCGCCCTGGAACACTGTGACCCTCAGTGGCCAAGGGTCCATATTTTGATCACATGACCATGGGGATGCTGCAACGACTGTAAGTGTGAAAAATGGTCCTAAAAACGGTCCTTAAAAAAAAAGTCATCAATCACTTTTTCCAGTACCGTTGTAACTTGGTCATTAAATGAACTGTTGTAAGTCGAGGACTACTTGTACTTCCTTGAGACACGGTCACATTTCTGGTGTCTTTTCTTTTCCCCCCCCCCCACCCCCCCGATGGTGTCACTTTAAGCGGCCTTCCATTCTGGAGATAATCCTTCCTGCTTTCTCCTTTTCTAACGGAAATGTCCTGCTTTTCTATCGCCTTTTAGCTGGAGGACACCGTAGAAAAAAAAGAGCAGCTGATGGCCCAGCAAGACATCGCTGCTGCTTCGGATGCCAACAGGAAGCGGTTTCTGAACCAAGAAATGAACGACGCCATAGAACTGGCAGTGAAACTTCAGGATGAAGATGGCTATTTTGGTGAGCGGGAGGAGCTGTTTGTACACAGCAGAACAGACCGATAGAAATTTCCGTTATTTCGTTCGCGTGATACTGTATGTATTACGCTGGCTGGGACTTCTGGGAGTTGAGGTCCACCCATCTGAAACTTACCAAGGTTGAGAAGCACTGCCCCGAAGACTTTAGAGCAGGGGTCCCCCCAACCTGTGGGCCGCAGCCCACTCCCGGGCTGTGGGCTATTTGCAACCGGGCCCCGCGAGCGGCAGGCCGGCGCTCGCAGGACCACTCTGACCGTGAGTAGTGGGCATCGGTACGCATGCCCCTGGCACAAAACCATCCCCTCTTCTCTCCCCCTCCCTGCACCAGGCCGCCAACTTGGAAAGGTTGGGGAGCACTGCTTGAGAGAGAGAGAGAGAGAGAGAGAGAGAGAGAGAGAGAGAGAGAGCGCAATCCACCTCTTCACTTTTGCCGTAGGTCACATTGTAACCGGTCTCATTTTTTTTAAAACTACACCTTGCCAAACATTACAGCTACTTGAGATGGTATTAGAATCTTTTTTTAAAAAAAAGATAATAAATTTATTATGGCTGCTTGGTCCCAGATGATTTGGGGGCAGTTTATGTCCCATACTCTGAATTATTAAATAAATAAGTAAGTAAGTGTTTTATAAGCCAACCCAAGGAATACCCTATACCAGGGGTCGGCAACCTTAAACACTCAAAGAGCCACTTGGACCCATTTCCCAGAGGGAAAAAAACCACTGAGAGTCGCAAAACCCACGTGCGTGTGCACACGCACGGACACACAGGAGGAGAGCTTGATTGAAGAGTATAATTAAAAAGAAATAGAGGCTGCTGTGCATCCGTTTTCTCTCTCCCTCCCTTCCTTCCTCCCTCCCTCTCCCCCCTCTTCTCTCTCTCCCTCTCTCTGATCTTCTGCTCACGCTGTTCTCGGACAAGCTGACACACGTTCTTATTGGGCTGGCTCTCCTGCCCTGCTTTCTGCTGCTTCCTGTGGAGACGCAGCAAAGGCTTGTCAGCTTCTTGGAGAACAGCGTGAGGCCACTCTCTTTTACACACACACACAGAGAGAGAGAGAGAGAGAAGGGAAGCGCAAGTGCCTCTCTCTGTCTCTGTCTGCAAATGGCTGTGTCAGAATCCATTGATATCACATTCATAAATGTATGGTTAAAATACTGTGTCTACCGGGATTCTGCCATACTGGTAGAAGGAGGGGGGATTGTTTATTCAGTCTATCTGTAGCTGCTTTCAAAGAACCTTTGATCTGGGGGAACAAAGGGGGGGAAGTGATCTGTCTGTTGGGGCTGTAGGAAAATGGTAATCAACAAAGGAATACATGAAGTTCCTTTCTTCCCACGGAAGGACCTGACAACCAAATTGATGGGATCCTAACCAAATGGAGTTTTGAGGGGAGTGGGTTGAACCGGGAATGCTTATATAGATTTGAAATGTGACTCAAGACCAGATCCTGTCTCATATCTCCACAACCAATCTTATTCTTAGTAATTTTTTTCTTTTTGGACAACTCGGCTCCAAGAGTCCTTATTTCCTAAGATGTGAATTGGGGTGGGTTCTGACAGGCGGAGGACAATTGGGAGCCGCAGGACAAGGGCTCCAGAGCAGCGTGTTGCCGACCCGGGCCCTATACCTATAAACCAGGAGTACGTTATCTGGCTGATAATGTAACGTGTCCACTTTCTACAGAGCGACTGCGGGATCTGAGAACCTCCAAGAGCCAACAAGGTTCACAAGGCCATCAGGAACCCTGGAAGATGCAAGTGGGCAATGCTTGTTTAAACGAATCCTCAGGCGGAAACTCTTCCATCCACTGTAAGTGGCAAAACATGGGTTTTGAAGGAGAAAGCCTTAGGTGTGATAATCTGCTCTTGCGTCTGTTGTTGTGGGTAGCCATAATACTTGCAATCAAATTGCTTGTTGAAGGTGGAAAGATGCCAACCAAATTAGGAATCAACTCATTGAGAAGGTTAAAGCTATTTTTATTAAGAGGAGCTGTAATAACTATCTGATTGGGGTTGTACTTCCTCCCCTTCTTATACTCATGTGAATTAAGGAAGTGTCTGTCTGAGCCTCTTCCACATAATTTCTGCTTGGTTTGAACTTAAATTCTCCATCAAGGTCATCTTCCTTCTTCTATACAAACAAGGACAAGATTGAAATCAGGGTGCAGACAGTTTCCCCATCCTGGTGCTGTTCAGGTGTATTGGGATTACAAGTTCTACAGCTCCTCAGATCCAGATGTGACCCAAGCTTCTTGAATCAGCAATGGAAGGACAAACAGTGATTTATTTTTTAAACAGTCTCTCCAGAATAATTGCATATTTCCTTTGCCTTCCGGAGTCCATTTGGATGGTTAAGTTCTGTTTGCTTTTATTTATTTCATTATACAAATTTATATGGCTGCCTAACCTCACACCCAGGTTAACTCCAGGCGGCTTACAACATTAAAAATCCACAAAAATAAAAACCATTTGTGGTCCCCATGCCCACTAACAAAATGGCCTTTGCGGCCTTTTGGAAAAGCAACAAAGTGGGGAGCCAATCTTACTTAGGGGAATGATGTTCCATAGAGAAGGAGCCACCACTGAAAAGACCCTTTTTCGTGATCCCACCAGATGTACATCCACAATAGATGCAACCCTCAACGTACCCTGAATTGCCTAAACCAGGGATAGGCAACCTTGGCTCTTTTATGACTTGTGGACTTCAACTCCCAGAATTCCTGAGCCAGCATGGGCAGCAAATAAATTGGATTGATGATAGAAGATAAATAGATAGACAAACAAACAGATACCCTTCCTTATAGAATAGGGATTGCTTATAGAATCTCTAGGAATATTTGTCCTTTCAAAATAAAACAGCTGGATGCTTCTTAGGTCTTACAAGATATAGTCACTGAGCTTGTGATGTTGATGTTGTAACCTATCATTTTTAAGAACTCCTTTCACCTTTCAAGTCTCTTTAGACCGAGGACGGCAGGAGCTGGAATCGAAAGAACGGGAAATAATGGCTGAAGTTAGACAACTCAGAAAGAAGCTCATGTCTCACGCTCGGGGGAAGCCAGGTTTACCACCAGATGTCCAGTGAAAGTTGAAGAGTCCTGATCCAACTGTCCATGGTCTTGTTCAATGAGATTCCGGGAAGACAAGATTGATTTTGTATCATGTTTTCAAAATACTTTTTAAAATTATTTTTGTACATAAAAATAAAACATTTGAACAAACATTGGATCTTTTAAACTTTTAGCCAGCAGTTTGAATAAGTTTTAAGTAAAGAGTTGCAATCTATCTTCAATCACAGAATTGCTGCTGGGTAAGAGCTGGAAAAAAAATGGATGGGGATTTTTTCCTTCAGGAATGGCTTTATTTCTGTTGATCTCTTGGTCTGTCGGCCTTGTATCAGCTGATTTGAGGCTTTTTAAAAAATAATAATAATAGCACTAAACCCTGAATGCTTAATACGAAAGGATCATTAGGATTTTACAGACGAAGAGATGCTAGGAGTAATGTTTGGAGAGTGATACATTGGGGAAAAATTGCTGCATGTAGGCATACCTGTTGTACATCTACTTGAGCCTGGAAATAGACTTGTTTTCAAGCATCTCTAGGAGACAATGGCTTGTTGCATTTGCACTTGTGCATTGTTGAATAAGCCCTCTGAAATCCATTCCAAAGATCATCTTTAGTTCAGGTTTCCAGTGGCAGCCTGAGCCTGACCAGTTGCAGTCATCATACTGACCCCAGGCCAATAAAGCCTCCTTGGAAATTTTGACACATCCAGATCATTACTTTGGCCATAACCCAGAAGAAGTCTGCTGTTTCCCTCTCAGCCTCACAGGGAAACCAACAGCTATACATTGGTCTCCCAACCAAATGCCAGCCCAGCCTGGCCCTACTTAACTTCAGAAGCCCACAAGGTTGGTCAATGCTATCCCCTGGCGGGCATCTATTTTGGTTGCTGTATCCTAATGGAAAATTCTCAATGGAAGAGTTGTTTGACCAAGAGAAAGCTGGGCAGCCATTCCGAGGGATGTCGCAACTGCAAACCGTAGCCTTGTGAAAGGGTTCGTCTACTAAACCTCTTCATTGTGCTGTGATTGTACAGTTCTGATCAACGTTGTAGATAATAAGCACACAGGGCCAGTGGTGGGATTCAGGCAGTTCTCACCACTTCAGCAGAACTGGTAGCTAATTTTTTGTTGCCCAGGCCCAGAATGTACTTCCGAAAGTGGCAGAGAACTGGTTGTTCACATATTTGAATCCCTAAGAGGCATCTGGCTTCCAGTGTCATTCATACCTGGAATGGCTGCCATTTGTGAATCCCAGAAGCCAGGATTTATGGGCCTAGTGACCACATTCATTCTCCAGAAACCCCAAAGACACACCGTGTACTTATCTTAGCACATGAATCCTATTTTGAAATACTAAAGATGGCCAGAGGGAAAGTTTTCATCCGCAGTATTAAAAATTAGCCAACATTTAGCATCGCAGGCTGTTGTTGTTAGCTGCGAAGTCGTGTCCGACCCATTGCGACCCCATGGACAACGTTCCTCCAGGCCTTCCTGTCCTCTACCATCTTCTGGAGTCCATTTAAGCTCAAGCCTACTGCTTCAGTGACTCCATCCAGCCATCTCATTCTCTGTCGTCCCCTTCTTCTCTTGCCCTCAACCTTTCCTAGCATTATTTTTATTTTAATTCCATTTATATCCCGCCCTCCTTCCTTCTCATAAGGTGGCCAAAGTATTTGAGTTTCAACTTCAGGATCTGGCCTTCTAAAGAGCAGTCAGGGTTGATCTCCTCTAGGACTGACCGGTTTGATCGCCTTGCAGTCCAAGGGACTCGCAGGAGTCTTCTCCAGCACCATAGTTCAAAGGCCTCAATTCTTTGGCGCTCAGCCTTTCTTATGGTCCAACTTTCACTGCCATACATTGCAACTGGGAAGACCATAGCCTTGACTATACGCACTTTTGTTGACAGGGTGATGTCTCTGCTTTTTAGTGTGCTGTCTAGATTTGTCATGGCTTTCCTCCCGAGGAGCAAGCGTCTTTTAATTTCTTGGCTACAGTCCCCATCTGCAGTGATCTTGGAGCCCAGGAAAATACAATCTGTCACTACCTCCATTTCTTCCCCATCTATTTGGTAGGAATCGAGAGGGCTGGATGCCATGATCTTGGTTTTCTTAATGTTAAGTTTCAACCCAACTTTTGCACTCTCCTTCTTCACCCGCAACAAGAGACTCTTCAGTTCCTCTTCACTTTCTGCCATTAGAGTGGTATCATCGCAGGCTAGCTATCACAAAAACCAAATGTGGTGTTCTGTGGGAATGCAAGCTGCAAGCCTTTAAGATGTATGGACTTCAACTCCCAGAGTGCCCCAGTCAGCCATGAGAGTTGAAGTACACCTGTCTTAAAATTGTTGAGATTGAGAATCACTGCTTCAGTTCATTTCTCACAGGTTTTTTTTTGCTTAAGAAAAAAAAATCAAAGGATTTCTGCATGTACTTTTTGAATAAAATGTGCTGTGTACGTGTATACTTTTGAGAGCAGGCAACAGAATTTCATTTTTAATGTGCGCCAGTGTGCCCACAGTAAAAAAAAATGACAATAAAGGCTATCTTATCTAAAATAAAAGATCCAAAGACTGCTGTGATAAAAGATAGGGACATTTTAAAACAATATCTGGCACTTTGGCTGAAAATCACAAGCTGCCCTGCTCGAAGGAAAAGCAAATCCAAATGTTGGGTCCTAAAATAAATGCCAGAATCTTTTTTTTTTTTTAACAAAAGAAAAATTTAGTGCAAATGCAGAGAAGTAAATGTGTAAGAAATATACTTGAGCATGGATTAAATTCTAAGTTGGAAGAGGCAAAAAGCCATTTCTGCCCACTTTAGCCATTTCATCTTTGCTCTCCTTCCGGAAGCAGGCGCAGGCGTTTGCAACTCGAAACGTAAGGTCGTTGGGATGGCACCAGGGGTCTCTTTACCTAACTAAAGGTCCAATGAGTAGGTATTTTTATTTCTTCTCGGGGCGAAAAAGTTGCGCTGCCCCGTGTGAGGCTCGAACTCACGACCTTCAGATTATGAGACTGACGCGCTGCCTACTGCGCTAACGAGGCGCACGGAGAGAAGGGCAGAAAATCTCCTCATAAAGAGGAAAAGTCTGCAGAAGCGACGTCCTAATTCCTTAACTAAATTAAAAAAAAGGGGGGGGGAGGATCGCATCTTCCACAGGCTTAACGTATTTAAGTATCAAGCAGGAAAATAAAATGTCTCCTTCTGTAGAGAAACGAGTTGCATCGGTGAGAAACAGCCCCGGAATGAACGAATGGGAGGTAGGAAAGATTTCCGCCTCTCCCGACAAGCCGTTCTCACGTTCTCCACCCGCCCTCGGGAGAAAAATGCAGTGAAAGGAATGCGGGTGGTCAAAGAGTTGCAGATTCTGTCCAGGGGCTGGACCATCCATCGAGGGGACCCGTGGATCGGGGGGATCTTGCTACCTCGGCTGGGTTTGAAAGGCAAGCAGGGATCGACCAAGGAGCAAAACAATAGGCAGCATAATTCTGGATGCCCGCTAGAGGGCAGCCATGAGAAGACTTCAGGCCTCTGCTGCCCTCTAGTGGTCACCCCACACATAGCAGCCCTGTGAACGAAGACCAGTGTGTCTGCCTTTTGTCATAATGATGATGATGGTGGTGGTGGTGATTTTTTTTAAAAAATGAAACATGTATCTTGCCCGAGTCCCAGAAATTTGGGGTGACTCATAACCATCAAAGAAATAAATTGCAGTCAAATCAGTAAAAGACAAAAGATGGCATTTTTAATGCTTTTCCCTCCCTTTTTATTATGGTTATAAATCTTAGTAGCTGGTATTGTTCCGTCCATTGATATTTGCACAATATGATTAGAAATTTGTTAACATTTGGTTCTATAAATAGAGTATTGAGACTAAAAAATGGGATGGAAAAATATTCTATTGGTGTTACAATTTGGAAGGCAATATTACAAGCATTATTTAGTTTTTTAAACCAAATTTGAGGATAAGATTGGATGGTGGAGAACCACAACTTACAACAAAATAATTGTTATATACTAGAGGTACCAATCTGATTTCTCAATAAAGTCTCCCTTAAAATTGTTACTTAAAAAGGGTTTGTCTGTGTGTTTGTGTGCCAGCGTGTGTATATAATCCTTGACTTATGATCAGTCACTTAGTGACTGTTCGACATTGCAACTGACCCCAAAAAAGGGGACTTATGTCCTGAATCCAAAATTCTGACAGTCAGGCCCCCTTTGCGGTCACGTGACCAAAATTTGGACATTTAGCAATTTGCAGCATCCTGCAGTCACATGACTGCATTTTATAACAGCATCTGAATTTTGATCATGTGACCATTAGGATTCTCCAACGGTCGTTAGTATGAAAAATGCTTATAAGTCCCTTTTTTGGTGTCAGCATAACTTCAAACTGTCACTAAATGAATTGTTGAGGACTACTTACATGGATTAAACTTAAGTTACCCCAAAGAACTGCTCAGGAGCACCCTGCCCTACCCTCTCAAGTCAACTGTTTTTACACTTTTATTCATTCAAAATATTAGTGTTATCATTTCTAAAGCAATAATAATGATAAAAATCCGTTTTCTGTTGACTAAGGTTTTTCAAATGGTGATGAATTAAAAGTCTATTGAACAGAATTAATCTATCTATCATCTATCTACCTACCTACCTATCTCATCTATCTTTCCACAGGGTAACTGGGCAGCTTACAATCTTAAAGAGATAAAAACTATGCAAAACCTAAGACACAAAATACTGTCAAGATCCAATTACCGAGCCTCAATTAAAAGCTGGGGAGGAAGGGTGGGCAAGGTCTAGAGAGAGAAAGTGATGGCACCACAGCTGGCAAAAACAGGTATAAGAGGGGCCAGATGTTACAAGTGCTTTTCAAATGAAACGGCTCATTCTTCCCAATTGTAAAAAACACCCCAATATCAACAGAGGTACAACGGAAGGCTGAGTTCCTATTCATATGTTCTCTTGGCAAGCTGATCCACTTGTCTGGAATGATGTGGGGTTCTTCCTGTTTGAGCAGGGGGCTAGACTAGAATGGGGTGTCCAACTCAATAACCCTAAATCTAATCCTAACCCGCGGGCCTTGTGTTTGACACTTCTGGACTAGAAGATCTCCAAGGTCCAACTCTGTTATTCTGTTAAAATACAGGTGGTCCACTGTGGAGACCTTTAAGCCGCTTCTACACAAGGGTTTGCAACAGATGAACTGAAAAACTGGAGAAGCGCTTCAGTGCAGCCATTGGGTGTTACGTCGGACAGTCCATGTGAGAAAAGCAATCTTTGAGTTGCCGGAACCATTTTCTTTCAAACTCCACGGTGGATTCAGCCCTGATGGATGCTGAAGAGAGACATTTAACCTCTTCCTGAGCGTCTCCTTTCAGCTTTTCTGGAACAAGATCTTCTCCCATAACCTACGAGAAAATGTGTATGCGGGAAGCACAAGTTTTAGTTTTACAGTAGCTTTAAAAGCATTCAGATTTAACTGCAAATACAGATATTCCTCGACTTATGACCACAATCGAGCCCAAAATTTCTGCTGCTAAGTGAGACAGTGGTTAAGTGAGATTTGCCCCATTTTATGACCTTTCTTGCCACGGCTGTTAAGTGAATCACTGCAGCTGTTAAGTTAGCAAACACAGTTGTCAAGGGAATCTGGCTTTCCCACTGACTTTCCTTGTCAGTCACAAAAGGGATCCCATGATCCCATGGCACTACAACAGACAAACACGTGCAGGTTGCTAAGCGTCCTGGTTTTGGTCACATGACCATGGGATGATGCAACAGTCATAAGTGTGAAAAACAGTCGTAAGTCACTTTTATTAGTGCTGTTGTAATTTCAAATGTTCACTAAACAAATGGCTGTAAGTCGAGTACTATAAATGCTTTTTTTCCCCCCGCAATCCAGCTTGTCCTTCTGGATGGGGTGAATTTTCTCCTAAACAGGACGGTGAAATCTCATCCAGGAATGCAACTTTAGGGCAGAGGCCTAGTCAGCGGTAGGCAACCTTGGCTCTTTTATGACTCATGGACTTCAACTCCCAGAATTCCATGCTGGCTCAGGAATTCTGGGAGTTGAAGTCACGAGTCATAAAAGAGCCAAGGTTGCCTACCCCTGGCCTAGGTGAAACACATCTTCTCAAAGTCAGAGACCCCTTTCACTTTTAGATTTGGCTGGCTTAGTAAGTAAAATTAGTTAAGAGTTTCCCTAGCTAGCCTTTGGGGTGGGACAGCTACTGTTTGGAGCAGAAAAAGTATTCACAGATGTGGTCACGAAAGTCAAGATGGCATCTGCAACGCCCGTTAATGGGCAGGGTTTCAATTGTCACTAAACAAATGTTAAGTCGACAACTATCTTAAGCAAAAAACATTTTAATTAATCCTGTTAACTGCAGAATTCCTGTTGTATTGGAGCGATAGAGGAGATGACCCCTAGGATAGCTTGCAACTACCCACATCCTGACATTTTTGAACAGGCACTCCTTTACATGACTGTCGCCATCACCTCTTATATTTCTGAAAGGCTAATGGGAGAAAAATAGTTAAAGCAGCTAGCTGCAAATTATTGGATGCTATTTCTTAATTCACGATTCATACTTAACGGTGAGTGTTTACACAACCCTTGCTGAATGGTGACTGACCTCAGCCATCAGGGACAAGCTATCTGCCTCCAATTCAAAAAATCTAATTTTGTCTTCAATTTCCTGTTGCGTTCTCAGGTTATTCTCTAAAGCGAAAGAAGACTGAGTCAGCTGCATATGCTGAAACAAAAGCCTAGAAACGAGAGAGAAATGAAGAGTTAAAGCCAGAGTTAATAACTGCAGTTGTTATAACGTGGTTGTTAAGTGAATCTGGCCTCCCCACTGACTCTCCTTGTCAGAAAGTTGCAAAAGGGGATCACATGACCCCAGGACACTGCAACTGTCCTAAGTATGAGTCAGTTGCCAAGTGTCTGTATTTTTATCACACTACTGTGGGGAACGCTAGAATGGTCGTAAATGTAAAAATGGTCATTAAATCACTTTTTTTTCAGTGCCACTGAAACTTTCAACGGTCACTTAAATGAACTGTTGTTAAGTTGTGGACTGCCTGTTTATGCCTGTTCCCACGTGCCCAAAGTCTGATCACATGACCACAGGGACAGCTCTAAGTCACTTTTCCCACCACTGTTCCAACTTTGAATGGTTGTAAGTCGAGACCCACCTGTACTCTATATGCAAATAAGGACGGGGTGTGGCAGCAGTAACCAAAAAAGCTAATACAATCCTTGGTTGTGTAAACAGAGGCATAGAATCAAAATCACATGAAGTAGTACTACTGCTTTATAAAGCCTTAGTAAGGCCACATCTGGGATATTGCATCCAGTTTCGGTCACCACATTACAAAAAAAGTGGAAAAAGTACAGAGAAGAGCAACTAAGATGATTAAAGGCCTGGAGACTAAAACACATGAAGAACGGTTGCAGGAACTGGGTATGGCTGTTCTAGAGAAAAGAAGGATTGGGGGTGACATAATAGCAGTATTCCAGTATTTGAGGGGCTGCCACAAAGAAGAAGGGGTCAACTTATTTTCCAAAGCACCTGAAAGCAAAACAAGAAGCAACGGATGGAAACTAATCACGGAGACAAGCAACCTGGAATTAAGGAGAAACTTCCTAACAGTGAGAACAATTAACCAGTGGAACAGCTTGCCTTCAGATGTTATGGGTGCTTCATCACTGGAGGTTTTTAAAGAAGAGATTGGATAGTCACTTGTCTGAAATGGTACAGGGTCTCCTGCTTGAGCAGGGGATTGGACTAGATGACCTCGAAGGTCCCTTCCAGCTCTATTCTGATTGACTGAAAAGAGAGTATCGTACCTGGCTCTAACAAAGGAGGCACATGCATAAATACAAATATTGCTCAGTCTTCGCTCCCCTAAGGAAGCTCTCTTCATTGTGGGTCGTGTCCCTGAATTTCCCAGCGTACAAACAGGTCTCTGCACACTTTGGCATTCCACACAAGATCCAAAGCTGTCGTTTGGGTGGACAGTACACAACAAAAGATCATCCTTCCTCTGGCTCTGTGTCTGATGACACACAAAGCTGGCCTCTTTTGATGCTACCGGGAGGCAGCTGCCTGCAATTAAGCCATCACTTTGTGACACACTGGCTTCACTTGCAGACAAGGGGGGTGGAAATTGCAACAAACTCATGTAAGCTTCAGCAAGTAAATTCCAAGTCTGTGGATGAAACGGGTGCAACAAGATCAATTTTTGCAAGCATCCAATTACGTTCTCAATATCCTCCAGGTGGTGATAAATGGCATACTGCAGATTAAGTACGGCTGTTACATGGTCAGTATTCGTTGCCCCGTTTCTCTAGAAAAAAAGAAAAAGGAGTGAAGGGTGAATAAGAGTTAATGCTCTAACGTGATGTTTTGTAACCTTGTTAACTAAGATGTTTGACTTCAACTCCCAGAATTCCCCAGCCAGCATAAGATGGCTGGGGTATTCTGGGAGTTGAAGTCCAGACATCTTAAAGTGGCCAAGTTTGAAAAAAAACAGTGCCAACGTCTTCTTACCCTAAACTTGGAAATGACAAAGTATACTTTCCCCGATAAAACTAAACCCACAATCTACTGAAATGGCAATCTAAAAATTTAATTCACAATACATTCTAGAAATCATCCAGCTGGTATATTTTATGGTACGGCGAGCTATTCAGTGCAATACACACCAATGTGATTTTTTTTCTGTTTAGATCAGGGGTGTCAAACTCGAGACGTCACGTGACGTCGCGCGACGTATCGGAGCTTTTTCCTCATTGCCGGCAATGGGGTGGGCGTGGTTTTGTCATGACCCATCTGGCCCGTGGGCCGGCAGTTTGACACCCCTGGTTTAGATGGTCTCCCAATAGAGTGGCAATGGATTGACTGGTTGATTGATTTTGCAGAAGATAAAATACAAAAACCAGCCGAAAGCTGATGGACAAGAATGCTGAATCCCCAACATTTATTTATTACCCTTCCTTTCTGCCAAGAGTGCAAAGTGGTATTCATAGCATCCCCTCCTCCCATTTTCCCTGGCAACAACAGCCCTGTGAGGTGGGTTGGGGTGAGAGAGCGTGACTGGCCAAAAGAGACCCAAGTGGTTTCCATGCCTAAGGCTGGACTAGAATTTTAGTCTTTCAAGTGCAATTTACCCATTATAGTAGTCCTGAACCTACGACCACAACTCAGCCCCAAATTTCTATTGCTAAGAAAGACGATTGTTAAGTAAGTTTTGCTCCATCTTACGACCTTTCTTGCCACAGCTGTTAAGTGGATCACTGCCGTTGTTAAGTTAGTAACACGGTTGTTAAGTGAATCTGTCTTGCCCATTGGCTTTCTCTGTCAGGTCACAAAAGATGATCACATGACCCCAGGACACTGCAACCGTCATAAATACATGTTGCCAAGCTTTCAAATTTTGATCACATGACTGTGGAGTTGCTGCAACGGTTGTAAGTGTGAAAAACAGTCATAGGTCACTTTTTCCAGTGTCGTTGTAACTTTGAATGGTCACTAAATGAACAGTTGTAAGTTGAGGACTACCTGTACATTACACCAGCTTTCAAGAACAAAGCACATGTCTGCAATTTTAAGTGATACTGAAGGATGCTTCCTGAAATGGCTGCCCTAATAGCTCTAGCCAGGCACAAAAGGTCCATTCATCAAAGGGAAATTGGTGCATTTGAAATACTCTTGAGTTCAGAACAGACTGAATATCGAAAGTATTCCAAAATCTTTTGGGAGGCCAGAATAACTTTTCTTTCAAACTTTGTGCTTGTGTTTCAAGCACAAAATATTGCCATTTCAAAATGTTTTACCTCCCTCGACTTTCACCTTTTATTTTTTTCTGGACAGAGGGACATACTCCCATATAAAAACTGAGGTAATATCGTTCTAACATTTATTTTCCAAGAACGTCTCCAGTGTACATGTGGGCCCAGAAGCATTCCTGAAAACAGAGATTAAGTAAGTGCTTAATGATAGCACTTACTTGACAGCATGCTAGTTTCTCTTATTTATTTAAATTTATTTGCTGCCTTTTTGGTTTTTTTGCCAATAGCCTTTTTTAATTAAAAAACTTAAAAAAGAATCGGATGGGAGGTGACAGGCATGAAAAAAAAAATAGCCCCAGATATACTGACATAGATATGTTGAGGATCCAAGCTGATCTATAAAAAGAAAAGTCACTTGGAAAAATACCAACCAGGTTTTCCGCAATTCTCAAGGCTTCCTCGTGTTTCCCTAGATGAGCTAAACAGCGGGCCTGGCTCTCTTTCAAATCTCTTCTCATGGCAGCATTACTGGAAGGTACAAGGGCAAGGCAACTGGAATATTCCTGAAGAGCCTTCTGAAATTAATAAAATTTTAGTGTAACTCCAAAAGTGTGAGTGGGTTGTGAACTGTCCCAAATTATTCAACATCACCCTGTCAACAAAAGTGCATATAGTCAAGGATATGGTCTTCCCAGCTGCAATGTATGGCAGTGAAAGTTGGACCATAAGAAAGGCTGAGCGCCAAAGAACTGAGGCCTTTGAACTATGGTGCTGGAGAAGACTCCTGTGAGTCCCTTGGACTGCAAGGCGATCAAACCAGTTAGTCCTAGAGGAGATCAACCCTGACTGCTCTTTAGAAGGCCAGATCCTGAAGCTAAAACTCAAATACTTTGGCCACCTAATGAGAAGGAAGGACTCACTGGAGAAGAGCCTAATGCTGGGAAAGATCGAGGGCAATAGAAGAAGGGGACAACAGAGAATGAGGTGGCTGGATGGAGTCACTGAAGCAGTAGGCGTGAGCTTAGATGGACTCCAGAAGATGGTAGAGGACAGGAAGGCCTGGAGGAACATTGTCCATAGGGTCGCGATGGGTCGGACACGACTTCGCAGCTAACAACAACTGTATGTGATTAAAAGTAAACACGAGCATCACATGGACATTTTCTTGGTTTTTAAGTTCCATCCAACTCAAAAAGGCTCTTTTTCCTAGATCTGGATTATTAATCTACTTCCCAAATAATGTCTGGCCTTTCCAGAATGTGTGTGTGTATCAATACAGAGCAAGCATGAAAATACCTGAAATTCTTGTTGTTTATAAGCCAGATCTCCTCTGAACTTTTTTGTGTTGATCCTTTCAAGATCATCCTGGCAATCAACCTGTTCACAAAACCACTGTCAAGAGGAAGAAGGGGGAGACATTTTGTTGCATTACTACAAAGGAATACCAGTATAATACACTGTAAAGGTGAAACCAAATTTTACGTAGTCTCTCTTAAACAACTCAGGGATGCTTTACTATTAGTTCCTACAATTTCCTCCCAATGACAAATCCACCCCTCCAAAGAATTTAGTTGGAACCTCCCTGAATTCGGGGAGTGACCATACAAGAACTACTTGGCCAGACAACCGCAGTGCCCTAACAGGTTTTCCCTTCCATCCCCCATTTCTTCCTTCCACCATCGAGAAAGGTAAAGGCTCCAAGTGGAATTTAACTTCTAGTGCAGTGGTGGCGAACCTACGGCACGAGTGCCAGAGGCGGCACTCGGAGCCCTCTCTGTGGGCACGCACGCCGTCGCCCCAGCCCCTCCTCCCCCCGCAGCCCCCTCCAGAGGAGTCTCACCCCTGGGTGTGGCTCATGCGGAGCAGCATAGCCAAGCACATGGCAGCTGGGCAGCAGATGATGCTTCGGGGTGTGGGTGGAGGGCGTGGCCACTATGGCGCCGCAGGGCTGCCTGGGTGATATGCGGTGGGCTATGGATAGCCCTGAGGGCGGAACAGGGTGGAGGGGGCGGGCAGGTTTTTGGGCACCCGCTCTCTAAAAGGTTCACCATCACTGTTCTAGTGACACCATTGACTGTCGGAGGTTAGAGCCCAGAGAGGACACCACCAGGAGATCATAGCTTTGACTAGATAATCGAAAACCAATTTGAGATAGTGATGATGAGTAGCTGGCTTAGAAATCAGGGTGCTGTGTGTTCTAGTCTTCCCTTAGGCACAAAAGCTGGTTGGGTGACTTTGGACAGTCACTATCTTTCATCCCAGCCCACCTCACAAGGCTGTTGTAGTGGGGAAAACAGGAGGCAGAACAGTTAGGTGTGTTCGCTGCCTTCGGTTATTTTTACTTACACACACACACACAATATACAAATGACAGGGAAAAAAATATTATGATGTGGTATCCCATGCTTAACAATTGTTGATAAGAAAGCTAAAAAAAAATCTGGCTAGACTAGAGGACCTTACGATACCTAGAGGCAGCAGAAGAGAAGAGAAAGAACTGGAGAAGGTAACAAAATACAAGGACCTGCAGACAGAATTAGAAGAACTGTGACAAAAGAAAACAAAGATAGTGCCAATAGTAATAAGTGCCGTGGATGCAATCCCAAAACAACTGGAGCACCACTTGAATGCCTTACTAGGAACAGCTTCCATCTTGCAAAAGACACCTTTCATATCATCAAATTTATTCCAGGTCCTTGGGAAGGGCTCAATAGGTGGACAAAACTGCCAAATCCAGTCTAAGCATCTGGCTGACTGTGCAACCAACTATTTAATAGTAAGAGAAAAGGCACCCTGAAGAACACCACTGGAACTCTAGCTTTTATATGGCTGGGATTGAGAGCTTCTCCGGCTTTCCTGGTGGTCTCCTTTCCAGGCCCTGACCTCCAGCAGCAACCTGCTCTGATTTCAGCATAGATGATCAATAACAACAGCCCCGAATCCCAGCCTGTTCAGATCTGCAAGGATTGGGACGGTCATCTAAGTGGGGCAATGCCCCACCGCACCACACTAAATTAAATCCAGCCACGTCTGCCCTTAGTTCCTGCGGGCTAGCTGAAGAACAGCTTGCCCCAGAGCATGTGCAGAGTGCAATGTCCTTCCTCCAACCCAGTCGGACAGCCCAGCCCCAACACGTGGGTCTGGGGGCACGAATGTCCCTGTCCCTGTCACCTCGGGCTCGCAGCACCGGGCGCTGTAGTGGGAAGCAAGGGGGCTGCCGGCCCTGGACGCCCCGCCGCCCTCCTCGAAGACCGAGTCCTCGAACGCAAACGGTAGCAACGCCATCCTCCGCGCCGGTGAGCTACAACCCCAGAGGCTTCGCTGCTAGAGCGGCTTCGCCGGATCATAGACGACGCCGTCGATCCCGGCTAGATGGTCTCAAACCGAACGATGCTGTCCTAGACTTACGAGTACCACTCTGTCCAGTGGGGACTCATCCGCTGCTTCGAGTTTTCGGGTTCGCTTTAGAAGTTCTTTCTCGGTGAGGAAGAGAGAGCTATTCACGTGTAGATCAGCGCTTTTGGGAAGCGATGGTCTTCAGATGCGGCGGGGCTGCCTTTCCGAAATGGCTGAGCCAGTAGCATGGAGGAGAACACAAGCTCATGCAACCTGTTAACTTCACTTCGGTGCATTTCAGTTGACTCAGTTGAGCCGGTTTGCATAGCAAACTGTGCTACAACTTAATTCAATGCTTTTGAAATGGGAGACTGAGGTGGTGTGGGCTTCAACTCCCAGAATCCCCCAGTCAGCATTTTTTTTAGTTAAGTTCACACAACAAGCTAACTAAAAGGTGACTGGGTGAAAGACAATAGTCTCCCATAGTTCCTGCTTTCTCTTGATCAGTACAGGTAGAACTTTAAAACATTTCATTTAGTGACTGTTCAAAGTTACAACAGCACTGAAAAAAGTGACTTATGACCATTTTTCACACTTATGACCATTGCAAATCCCCATGGTAGTGTGATCAAAATTCTGGTGCTTGGGAACTGACTCGCGTTTATGGTTGTTGTTGTCTTCTGTGGTCATGTGATCACCTTTTTTTGACCTTTTGACAAGCAGTCAATGGGAAAACCAAATCCATTCAACCATGTTACTCCTGCTGCCGGCGTCAACTTCCCTCCACCCTGTGCGTTCCCACAGAGAGGGCCTCCTCAGGGTGCCACCGGTCAGAGAATGTCGGCTGGTGGCCCCCAGGGGGAGATCCTTCTCTGTGGGCGCTCCAGCCTTAGGGAACCAGCTGCCGGTCGAGCTCCGGACGGCACCGGACCTTCGCTCCTTCCGACGCGGTCTGAAGACCCACTTATTCGAACAAGCTGGCCTGGCCTGATGGGGGGATTTTAGGGTTTTTAATGAGTTTTTATACTGTATTGTTTTATTGGGCGATTATTTAATTCTTTTTAATTTTTGTATTTGTTATTTATATGTGCCCTGTTCACCACCCTGAGTCCCTCGGGAGAAGGGCAGTATATAAATTTAATAAATAAATAAATAAATAAATAAATAAATAAATAAATAGTGCAGCAATTCACTCTAATTCATAATATGGAGCAAAAAAAAACCCTTAACAAATGTCTCACGTAGCAACAGAAATTTTTGATTCAGTTGTGGTCGTAAGTTTGAGGACTACCTGTTTGAGGACTACCTATTCATATGAAATCACTGCTGATCTGGAGACCCTAAAGCAGTGTTTCCCAATCTTGACAACTTTTAAGATAGGTGGACTTCAACTCCCAGAATTCCTCAGCCTATTCTGAGAATTGAAGTCTAATTAAAGTAATTCAGGGAAGATTATAAGGTTGTAATTATAAGAGTATAATATTGTAATTATTTGTTGTAGTGAGGGTTGAAAGTGATTGTAACTTTAATTTCTTTTTCTTTATTGCACTTTTTTCCCCTTTGATTTTCTTTAGATTTGTTATTTATTTCAGGTAAAATGCTTAATAAGTATAAATTTTTAAAATGTATGCTTTTTCAAAGTTATAGATGCAGAATGCTGTTGGCCTTCCAGTCCAGTTATTGTGGAACCAAACTATTATTATACATAACAATGTGATTATTTATCATTGAATGGATCATTGGATGAATCAACCCACAGGCACAAATGACCATACTCAAATTATATCCTACATATTATACAAAGAATAAATCTGTGAAAAAGGCTGGGAAAGGTGGAAGGAAAGAGGATGACCAACAGTAAGGAGGATGGTGTCCGTCTCAGTGGCCATGAGTGCAGTTGAGACTTGGAAAAACTAGGTGAGGGACAGATCATCATGGAGAAAATCTATGTGATCAATAAGTAAAAATAACAGGGTAGCACATAATCAGTATTATTTAGAGTCACTTGGTTGAGTTGGGTAGCTATAGAAATTGAATAAATAAAATTTAACCCCACCTTTATTTTTGCAAGAAATAAGTTCTGATCTCTGATGAAAGCCTTCTATCCTTCCTCTGCAGTTTGGGAATAAAAGTGAACAGTTACTAAATGGATTACTCTAACCATTGTTTGCCCACTTAATGCTTAATCCCATACAGATTACTCAGGAAGGGAATATGACCCTTGATTGGGAAAAAAAATCACCATGAGACTGCAACAGATTTTACTTTTTTTTGCAGTGGTCATAAAGCAAATGCAGCGGTCATAAAATGAACACTACAGTCTTTAAGTGAATGCCATGGTCATTAAGCAAACCCATGGTTTGCTATTGGGCATTTCTACCAGAAACTGGAAATAAATATCTGTTTCTGGTAAAAAAAAAAAAGTTGTCAATCCTGGTCATATGACTACAGGACGCTGCAAATAGCTCTGAATGTGGGCCAGTTGCTAAGCATCCAAAATGCATTCACATTGACTAGGGAGCGGCCATTGTAATTTCAAATCCGGGTTGTAAGCCTGCAGACATGTCAAACTCGTGATGTCACGTGATGTCGCGCAACGAATTGGGAGAGTTTTGCCATTGCTGGCAATGGGGTGGGCGCAGCTCCCGGACGACGCGTGCAGCCCGCAGGCTGGCAGTTTGACACATCACCAAGTGATAGTCATACTTTGAGGCCTACCTGTATTTTGAAGTTGACCCTTCCAAAATTTGAAGAAACACAGCTCCAACATTTACATTGAATCTCCTAAAATAAATCTTCCCAACTAAAAGACACTGGGGTGGGGGGAAGCTTCACTCTAAAACAACTCTAAAAGGGAATATGAGCAACTGCATTCCATAAAAAAATTAATTCCATTACTTCAGTATGATAAAGGCCTGTTCAAATTAGGCAGTTGCAGAGATTAATTCGCACAAACTAGTAAATGGAAAGGAAGGTGGATTAAGCAATGATGAATTGCATGAAATACAGGAAAGATTTAGCAATACGCTAAAGCCTGAATAGCAGGAAATGTCATTACTGTATTTTAAGTTTTGCCACACTGGATCTCTGTTAAAAGAATCTCCTATAAGAATCTGTTAATGCTTTTTTACTTCTCGCTGGTCAATCTGTGCTGTAAATCTCAGGTTTCAAGACTGCACGGCTGACTGAACATTTCTGCTAAGTATGTGCACCTGGGCCAATTCATGAAATCTCCACACTGCACAGCTTGGAGGCATGACAAGTTGAAACTCTTAATTGCAACCTTTAATTGCAACAACTGCCAACGAGAGGTAGTCCTTGACTTACAACAGTTCATTTAGTGACTGTTCAGTGTTACAACGGCACTGAAAAATGATCATTTTTCACACTTATGATAGTTGCAGCATCCCCATGGGCATGTCATCAAAATTCATATGCTTGGCAACTAACTCATATTTATGACAGTTGCAGTGTCCAGGGCTCATATGATCCCCTTTCAACCTTCTGACAAGCAAAGTCAATGGGGAAGCCACATTTTCTGAACAACTACGTTACTAACTTAACAACTGCAGTGATTCACTAAACAACTGTGACAAGAAAGGTGGTAAAATGGAGGAAAACTCACTTAACAAATGTCTCTTAGCAACAGAAGTGGTGGCTTCAGTTCTGCTTGTTAAGGAGGTTCTCAAGTTATTACAATAGGGACCAGAATTCCTGTGGCTAAGCAAAGTGGTTAATGACTTTAAGTGAGACTTTTTTGTTTGCCACAATTATGGTGTGAATCACTGCAGTTGTTAACCGAAACATATGGTCATTAAGCAAATCCAGCTCCCCCCCCCCACTTTGCTTGTTGGAAATTGCTGGGAAGGATATAGATGGTAATCATGTGACTTAGGCACTCTGTAACTATCATAAATACATACTGGTTGACAAATTTTGATCACACGACCCTGGGGATGCCGCGACAGTGCTATAACTTTGAATGATCGCTAAACCAATGGTTGTAAGTCAAGGACTTATCTGTATTACAATCTTTTGGCATTAATTGAAAAGGGCCAATTTTCCCTTTGCTTTGCTCTTTGCAGTTTGACCATCCACAAACCTGCAAGTCCAGACTTAGTAAAGCCAGTTGAGTTGCTTATTGAGTCTTAGGTTACGCCCAATTATGGCCACACCCCACAATGTAATTTAGGCAGCAACATTTGCTAGTTCTTGCCATTGTAACCATGACAAAAGCAGCGTTACTACACCTTTTCCTTTTGTAAGTGGTGGTGCACACAAAACAGGAACAAGATGTGTGTTAGTCCTTCAACTCTGCTTCTGTCTATCTGTCCCTACTTTCCTTCTCCCTCCTACAGGTCCCACTGAGAGTAAGCCCAGATATTTTAGGGCGAGACCTTGCATGAGATTGCCAAAATGGCAGAATCTTGCAAGTCTTTGCATCCGTATATAAGATTCTACTCATTTGAGGGGAGAGCGGGGGGGGGGGGGGAAGCGTTATGGAACCAAAGGCCAGCTAGGCAATTGCCTTACTGACATCCTGTTAAAGCAGGGGTGTCAAACTCAATTTCATTGAGGGCCGCATCAGCATTGCAGTTGCCCTCAAGGGGCCGGGTGGGTGTGGCCTAGGTGGGTGTGGCCTACTGTGTGGGCGTGGCTAAAGTGTGTATGGCCTACTGGGTGGGCATGGCCAGCTCTACATCATTCGCATCAAGGGTGCCTATGGGGGCCCGGGCAGGAGTGGGACAGATCTGAGGGTCTCTGGCAGAAGGAGGGTCTCTGGGCCAGGGCCAAGGCAGTGGGGGCTGTTCCCTCACTGTTTCTAGGATGGCTTCGCGGGCCACATGAAACCACTTCGCGGGCTGGATCTGGCCCCCGGGCCTTGTGTTTGACATGTCTGTGTTAAAGAGACTAACCTACCAAGATTAGCTGTCAACCTGCTAAACTTGTTTCAATCCCAACCTTGCGTTTACGTAAAGGTAAAGGTAAAGGTTCCCCCGCACATGCGTGCGAGTAGTTTCCAACTCTAGGGGCCGGTGCTCATCTCCATTTCAAAGCCGAAGAGCCACCGCTTGTCTGAGGACGACTCCGTGGTCATGTGGTTACGTGCTTTCAAACTGCTAGGTTGGCAGAAGCTGGGACAAGTAACAGGCGCCCACACATTTTTGACGTCCACACATTTTTGAAGCTGCCAAGACTGAGAAACACTGATCCAAAGAGTCTTGATACAAGGGGGTGGAAGAAGACAATTAAAGGTCCTCTGAAGACAAAAAATGTCATGAGTCTCCCTTTCAATAAGGTCCCAAGTGACCTCTCAGCCATGAACCTTTCATTAAAGAAACTGTCCTGCAGAATTTTAGGGGAAGTGGGTTTTTCCTCTTTGATAGATGGAAGGGGGGAAAAAAAGAATTGCACAAACAAGGCTAAGTTTTTGGTATTGGCTGCATTAATTGATTCTAGTATTTAAATATGATATACACTGATTAGTTTTAATATAAAAACATAGTTCAGACCCCAATTCCCTGAACACAGCTAGAGAGACACATTCAGCAGGAGTTCTGTAAACCTAGTACACAGGCTCTCTATGTAACAAAGATAGTCTTTTTCCTCTAATTTCCTTTAAAAAAAACCCCTCAAAAACTTCAAGCGACTGTCACCATTCCCTGGTTTCCCACTTTTGGTATCCTTTCTCCCCAAATCGTTTTATTTTTCTAGTCGCAGAGAGCCAAAAGCGTCACTGTGGCCAGCCACCTCCTCAGGGTAGGAATCCAAATGAGTGCATGTCCAACCAATGGCAGTTTAGTCTCAAGTCTCAACGTGCCCATCACTTCTCTGGAGAAATTATGAACTGCTCTTATCTATGGGGGTTTTATCTCCCTTGACCTTCTACCAGAATCTGTCTTCCTGTAACTGAAATCCATGATTTAACATCTTGCATGCTGGGAAGATAGCCAACAAATCTTGATTCTCTTCTGTGGGACATCTTTTCAGGTACCTGAAGTTTCTTACAAAGGCTTTCTTATGTTTGGAGGGAAGAAAACTGACATGCAGCGTAGCAATAGGGACACCGTGATCACTTTTTTTTTCCATTTAGTGACAGTTCTTTCAACCCAGAGGGGTTGTCACTTTCTTAAAAACGAACCTCTTTCCTTACGGGATTTTTGGAAGCAAACATAAGGCAATTGAGCACATAGTGTGCCCCTATCAGCAGATATGGACAACGGCTAACTTTCTGGAGACTTGTGGGATCCAAATTCCAGACTTGGTTTTTCCATTTCTGCTCCACACAAGGAACAAGTTTGCATTGGAGGCAAGAGTCAACCTTTCAATTCCGCCTTCAAGGTGGAGCAAACTCAAAGTAGACAGTTTGCTAGAAGTAGAAGTAGACAGCACCAATCGCTTGGCAAGGCCAATCACGTGGCAAGGTTGGGTCCTGACACGCCCAAGGATGTCCACGTCAGTCCGATTTTGACAACCTACGCCTAACGTGCCGTGGGGGCTCCCAGTTGTCACTGTCATCTGTTTCTTCCTCCTCTTCCTCCTCCTCTTCCTCCTCCTGCTCATCTAGCATCTCTTCGTCTTCTTCATCAAACAACTCAAGGCCAAGTTCGGCTCGCCTCTGCTTCTCTCCAAACCATTCCCTGACCTGTTCATAGCCCATGTGTGATTTGGCAACCAGTTCGTCAAGATCCTGCTCGTTAAGAAACTTGTGTTTCAGGTAATAATCCTTGAGGATTGCTTTTCCAGTTTTAAACTTGATGACCGGGGTTCGGTCCCAGGGTTTGATCCTTTTGTTGGATGTCAGCCTCCCACGTGACCGACCCCGACCCCTCCCCTTGGGCCTTCCCCTCCCTCTCCGCCTGGAATGGCCCTGACCATTCGCACTGTTGGCATTGTTCCCTTGATAGTAGTAGTACCATTTCAAGCCACCGTTTTTCCAGGCGTAGCGGGTGTCCCCAAACCAACTCACAATCTCCGTTCGAGGAAGCGCCGTTTCTTTTGCCAACTTGTCATACTCCTCGGAGGAAGGCCACTGAGTTCGGATAAATGACATTTTGAGCATGTGCAATTGCTCCGGGGATTTTTTGGTCTGCTTCCCTGCCTTCTGGGCTCCAGAGCCTTCACCTCCAGAGGTTTCTGCTGCAGCAATTTCCTTCTGACTCTCGCCATGACCTGCATTCAATTCTTCACCTTCTTCCCCAGAACCACTCAATTTTTTCTGTTCTTGAAACCAAGCCTCTATCTCTTCCCTGGCCAGCTTAGTTTCTGAACATACCCTGCTTAGTTCATCCTCAGAAAGGACTGGGTGGTTGTGGAAACTGTCCTGGAGGACTTTCAGTTGCTCCGCGCTCTTGTCCTTGAACTTCTGAGAGCCCAAATCCAAGGCTGCAGGCCGCTTCTGGTGTGCCTGGATCAGCGCGGGAGATTCACTCGTTTCATCACTGGAGTCGATAATGATAGTGCAGGAATCACTGTTTTGATGATTGTGATAATTGTGCTTGGAATTCCTCTGGTTGTACCTGGTATCGCTGAACCATTTTTTAATCTCCCCTTTCGTCAATCCTGTGGTTTCCATCAGCCGGATTATCTCCGAATCAAGAGGAAAGTGACTTTTGAGATAGCTGACTTTTAATTCCATCAGCTGCTCCTTCGTCTTCTTCGCCCGGACGGCAACGGTATCAATGTTGGTGGTAGCTGCAGCCGCCACCACCTCCGATTTTGTAAGCTGGGGCGCGGGAACAGCCGCTACTTGCTTAGTTTCGGGAACAGGCTGCGTAGCTTGGCCCTGGGCTTTCTGTAGTTGGGCTGGATTTGGAACTCCTGCCATCGCCAATGCGATGGGGGCCGTCACGGGAAGTGTGCCGGTTCCCGTGACTTGCGTAAGGACGAGGCCCGGTTGGCCAACGATTTGGCAAGTCTGCAAAATGGAAGGTAGACTGTTGTTAGCCGCCGAAATATGTGCTGGAATCACAGTAATTGTCTGAGGAACGGTGTGCACCGTGCCGTTAAACTGCTTCCTTCTTGCCTCCTCTACTTCTTCTGGGGTCCAGCTGACCCCGTGTTTCAAGCGTTGGGCGGAAAACCAGATTTTGATCTGTTCCTCGGTATATTTAGCTTGAGTAGCCAGGAGCGCGATTTCTGACACGGTTGGATATGGAAATTTATTGTAAGTGTTCTGCAAGAGAGGATTGTTATCCAAAGCGGTGTTATAGGCTGGGATGCTGTTAATAGGGATCAAGACTTTAGAAATTAAATTAGATGTTGGTGGAGACGCGAGGGTGGTGATCACCTGGGCAGGCTGAATCACTGTGGTGGGGTTCACAACATTGGTGGCCGCTTCCACAGCTAAGGAATTATCTGTGTTGGTGTCTGAACTCGCAGTGGCTCCTTTTTCTACTACTTCCTCACACTCCAAATCGGTGTCGCCATCTTTTTCTTCCGTAGGATCATCTTCGGCTGCGTTGTGAAAAACCACAATTCGCTTTGTTTCATTCTTATTCTTCATCCTTTTCATAATGGGGGTTTTGCTGATGGAGATGCCAGTCAAGTGGCTTTCTGAGCCCTCGGATTCTTCTCCCGTTTTCTCCTCTTGGACAAAACTCCCATCAAAAGTAAGATCGTTCACCGTTTGCTCAAAGATGGTTTGATTGTTGCGCTTCACCATGTTCAGTTTAAAGTTCTCCTCTCCAGGATGGTATTTGGTATTATGTTCCGAAAGAGCATCATACCTTTTGGTAACAAATTTGCATTCGAGGCAGACATAAGAGGAGCTGAGGACGACAGTGGGGTGCTCAGAATCCACGTGGAAAGTAAACATATTTAAATCAGGAGTCTGGAAGGTACAATATTTGCATTCGTAGCCGCCTTCAACTTTTTTATTTGGCTGGCTGTCTGAATCTCCACATTCTCGAGAGTCCTCGTCGCTTGACACGCTTCCCGCAGAGGTCATCACCGCAGGAGGTAACACCTCCTCCGCATCAGATATGGCTTCTAGATCCATATCCGGCTCTCTCGCCAGGACCATGCAAGGCACGGTGGATTTTCGTTTGCTGGCCATTTCCCCTCCGAAGAAAAGGCAACAAGTCACACCAATTCAAGTTTCAACCCTTCAAGCTTTCCAGAGGCTTATCTGGTCATGGGCTTTGGGCACTACAGCCCTGCAGGGTGGCTTCTCCCAATTTCGGCCCTCAGCAGCATCGCCATAGTGCAATTCAGTAAGACAACAACTTGCAGTCCAAAGGAAAAGGCAAGGAGCAGCAACTTCTTAACAACTATCCATGCACCCTGGATTTAAAAAAAGAAAAGGGAAGGGGGGAAAAATGAGAATTTTTTTTAAAGAGTTGTTTTCATCGTATGAGGCCATATGCATTTCAATTAATTTCATACTAACTCCGGAAACCAAGAAAGACATGTTGAGTTTCTTCTAAGTAGTTTCCTTTACAGGCAGTCCTCGACTTACAACAGTACGTTTAGTGACCGTTCAAAGTTACAACTGCACTGAAAAAAGCAACTTATGACCATTTTTCACCCTCACGACCTTTGCAGCATCCCCATGGTCATGGGATTTACATTCAGATGTTTGACAAATTGACTCGCATTTATGATGATTTGCAGTGTCCCGGAGTCATGTCATCCCCTTTTGCAACCTTCTGACATGAGAAAACCAGATGCATTTAACAATTGTGTTAGTAATTTAACAACTGCAGTGATTTGTCTAATAAATGCACCAAGAAAAAGTCATAAAACGGGGCAAAACTCACATAACGTAAATGTTGGGCTCAACTGTGGTCTTAAGTTGAAGACCACCTGTATTGTTCCTCACCTATGGACAGAAATCTTGCCAAACTAAAACAGGTGTTGCGCTATAAAGCACTTACTCTGGGAATGCAAAGAGCTTAACCCCGCGCTTCATTAAGGAAGCCTGAATTTTAACTCGCCTAACTAATGGGATTCTAAGACTGGGTTCAGAAACCATGCTTCTATTAAGAGTCTACTCAAGGTAGAGACTCTGTCATAGGCTCCTGGCACACACACGCATGCATGCATGCAAAAAACTCCAAAGTCCTGTACTCAATCCCTTCTATCTCTAATTTTCAAAAGAGATCAGGTTACAACCTACATCCTCAATTGGGAACAGAACTTCAGTCTCTAAGTGATGCAGCTTTTGAGTCATGCCATATTTTACCTTTTTTGCCATGGTTGCTAAGCAAATCTATGGTTGTTAAGAGAAGCCACTTTCCCCCATAGCTTGTCGGAAGCCCCCTGGGAAGGTTGACCCCAGGATACAGCAACGGTCATTAATACATGCAGATTGCTGCCTGAATTTTGAGCGTGTGACTGCAGGGCCATGGTAACAATAGTTAAATGTGAAGGCCTATCGTAAGTCACTTTTTTTTAGTGCCATCGTAACTTTGAACAATCATTACATAGACATAAGTCGAGCGCTACCTGCACACGTATAGGAACAGGGATCCTCCAGTCAGGAGACTCAGCAAAGTGCTGTCACTGAGCCATATGGGATTCTGCTATCATAGCTGGACAAACAGCGTGTATGGTAGATCACTGTATCCTTCAGCCTTAGCCAGGGCCCTGGTGCCCAAAATGTCGGGGGCCACTGGTCTAAGCTACAATGCAGAAAGAATACCTGGTACAGATTTCTAAATACAATTATTTCACCTTCCATAAACATTTCAGTCTAAGAAATAGGGCTGTGCAATGCTTCAGAATGTGTGCAAATGTTCATGTAATACTGGCCTGTAATTCTCTGAAGCAGTGGTTTCCTTTAACAAGATTGAGATAATAGAATTAGCCTGTTTTCTGTCCAGTCTTTGTGAGAGAAAAGAACCTGCCTAACGTTGTTGAGGTTGGGTTTAACCCTGGAAGTTGTAAATAATTATCTGTGAGCTTCTGCTGCTCCTAAGTGCCGAGTAGCCTTATATATGCAGATGCTATTCTATGGATGTTTGGAAGCCAATTTTTTTTATTCCATTCTTCTGGATTGGTTTAGAGCAGGGGTGTCAAACTCAATTTCATTGAGGGCCGCATCAGCATTGCGGTTGCCCTCAGGGGCCCAGGTGGGTGTGGCCTGGGTGGGCGTGGCTTAATGGGTGGGCGTGGCTAAAGTGCATATGGCCTACTGGGTGGGCATGGCCAGCTCTACATCGTTAAAATCATAGCTGATGGCTTTTCTAACTCAACTTTTTTTTCCTGTTTGTAAACAATTTTTTAAACTAATTAAACTGAAGCAAACTACCCCACCCGTTAATCCATACAGATACTAACTACTATTTCAACAACTGTTCAAAATTACAATAGGGCTAAAGAAGGAGACTCATGATCATTTCTCAAGTTGTGGCCGTCACAGCATCCCAGTGGTCATGTAATTTTCATATGGGTGCCTGGCAGCTAGAGCGCAATTATGGTGGTCACAGCATCCCTGCAACCATGTGATTGTTATTTGTGATCTTCACAATCGGCTTCGGACAAGCAAAGTCAATGGGTCAGACAAGCAAAGTCAATGGGGAAGCTAGCAAGAAGTCGCAAGTCACAGTCGAGTAACATTGTGCTTAATGCCCATGAGTGATTCATTTAAAGGCCACTGTCAGAACGGCTGTCATATGTTTCTTTTAATAATATTTTATTAATTTTCCAATTTTACATTTAAGTATTTAAAAAGCAACGTGGTGACTGGGTTAATCAATAGTTCAATAACAAAACCTTTAGCGCAAATTTCAGGTTACAACATCAAATATTTCTTCTCTTTTTCTCTTAACATTTACTGTCTCGTATTCAAGCTAGTACAGTTCTAGTTATATCAATTCAATAAAAATATCATTGTTACATTTATCAATACATTTTTAGCTTATACATATCTTAATTACATTCAAACTTCATAAAGAATCCATATCCCATTATTAATTTTTTGTTTCTCATCAATATTCCAATTTAACCTTTGATATTTATAATTTTCAGGCTTTGGGTAACTAAGATTTCCCTTGTCTCAATTCATAACAAAAAATGATATCCAAAATACACATTTTATCTATTGGAATGTAATCTTAAAAGTTATCTATTTCCCACCCTATTAAGTCATCTACTTAATAATACAATATCCCCTTTAATAAATCAAAACCATTATGTATATTACTTGGGTTAATCTATAAATCAAATATATTCATAATAGTTAATTTTCTTTTCCCTTTTAGGTCTAATTTTTAAATATTAAACAGATAAAATCCTTATTTTCAATGAATTTCCAAGTATTTTAAATCTAATGACCAAAATGGCTGTCATATGTTGATATGGTCATGTGATGTTTCGCTTTATGATGGCATCGAGTTGCCAGTCCCAATTACAGTAATTAACTAATTGTATTAAAACTGGTATTGAAGCTGAGGCCTTTAAGTAGTCCGCTGTTAATCCTTTTCCTGAATGCTCTTCGGGTAGTCCTCGACTTACAACCACAATTGAGCCCAAAACTTTTCTTGCTAAGTGAGACATTTGTTAAGTGAGTTTTGCCTTATTTTATGACTTTTCTTGCCACAGTTGTTAAATGAATCACTATAGTTGTTAAATTAGTAACACGGTTGTGAAAATGAATCTGACTTCCCCATTGATTTTGCTTGTCAGAATGTCGCCAAAGGGGATGATACTGTACCCGTCATAAATATGAGTCAGTTGCCAAGCACCTGAATTTTGATCACGTGACCATGGGGATGCCGCAACGGTCCTAAGTGTGAAAAGCAGTCATAAGTCAGCTTTTTTCAGTGCCATTGTTAAGTTTGAACAATTACCAAATAAACTGGTGTAAGTCGACGACTCTCTGCACTTGTTATTTTGCGTTTCTTCTGAGGTAAAAAGGAATAAATGAAAGAGGAAGCTATGAAATCATGAGATTTAAAGCAATCCTAAGGAAGGAAATCAGGTAGTGGAATAAGATGAAGAGTATTTACAGTGTAAAAACGTATTTCTATTTACTTAACAGAAATCTCACTGATCATAATGCAGCCATTTTTCCAAGTCAATTAACAAGGTTTGCGGCTATTAGGCTGAATTCTACACACATTTACCTGAATTCTACAGCACGTGCCCCTGAAGAAGTGGCTGAAGTCAATGGAAACGTACACAGTAGTCCTTGTTTACCAACACCTCATTTAGTGACTTACAATAGTGACGATAAAGTAATTTCGTGACCAATCCTCATATTATGATCTTTGCAGGTCTGTAAAGAAAAAGAAAGGTGAAGATGGTAAGCACAATTGTGATTTCACTTAGTGACTGCTTCACTTAACAACAAAGTTGCCAGTCCCTTTTATGGTCACTAAACGAGGATATACCTGTATCACATTGTATTTGTTGGTTTCTAAAGGGCCATAAGACTCTTTTGCTTTTTCTGAAGCATAGACCTAACACTAGCACTGCTGATGTTACCTGGTTGGGTAATGAAACATCTGCAAGAAAACAACCAAGTTCAGAGACCAGCAAGGACCCCTCAGGCCTAAACTTGTTTTCCCTCCAGGAACTCACTTCTGAACTATAGATGGATAGGTTCCCAATAGTTCTTCTAAGCTGACGATGCAGAAAAGGGCGAACTTTAGCTGAAGAAAATGAGAGACTGTCTTTTTAAAGTCTTTCTAGTATCAATGAGAGAAGTTGTTCGTAAATCCCTTTCCTTTCCCCGGATCTCCACAAGTTCAATTTCCAAATGAGTTTAAAATAGGTCTTAGCTCCACAGTACTCTCATACAAATGTGGTTATGAAAAATACTGAGTTGCCCAATCACATACTAACCATACAAATCTTAAAATGTTAATAATACGTATAACACAGGTAGCTCTCGACTGATGACCACAACTGAGCCCATAATTTCTGTTGCTAACTGAGACATTCGTTAAGTGAGTTTTGTCCCCTTTTACAACTTTTCTTGCCACATTTTTTTAAGGGACTTATGACCATTGCAGCCTTTTTCCAGTGCTGTTGTAACTTGGAACCGTCACTAATTGAACTGTTGTAAGTTGAGGACTATCTGTAAATTACTTAGTGCATCTCAGGCAGCAGATGGCCTTAGGTATTGTTTTCCTGCCCTACTGGGCTACTGCCGCTGAGGTAACAAAAGGGTTCTGTGAGGTGATGTTACCTACTGCAGGCGCTAATTCTGGCCCTTTGCATGAAAAACAGCTTCTGCTGATGCGCATAAACACATATGTGACCAATGTCATCTAAGGTCAATATTGGGGCAGAGATGAGGATCCATCTAACCTTGAGTCAATACAACCTACACAGAAAAATTATGCTAGGTGATTTTTCTTAAATAAGCAGCCTTCTCATGGTTGGCCAATAGTGACCTCTATTTAGCCGTTTTTTGCAGACACAAATGAAGAGCAAGAGATGAGGAGAGAAAGGCTGTAGAACAGGGGTCTTCAAACGTGGCCCTTTTATGACTTGTGGACTTCAACGCCCAGAATTCCTCAGCCAGGCGCGCTGGCTGAGGAATTCTGGGAGTTGAAGTCCACAAGTCATAAAAGGGCCAAGTTTGAAGACCCCTGCTGTAGGATGAAAACAATTTTTGCAGATTTTATCCAACACAGCACTCAACCTACCACCGTAATTAAGCCTGGTCATAAGCAGAGGCTTTGGGTGACCAGACTCAATTTTTCAGCATTTTAGTCATTAAATAAGCACCGTGGTCATTAAGCAAATACCACAGTCATTAGGCAAATCAATTTTCCTCAATGGGCCTTTTTCCCCCAGAAACTGGAAGTAAAGACCGGAAGCTGGTGAAAAACACCAGAAAACATGGTTGCGGGATGCTGCAAATGTATGTAAGTTGAGCTCAATTGGTCAAGTGCCAAAATGCAGTCATGTGACCACAGAAGTGTGTGGGGGCTGTTGTAACTTCGACAACAGTCCTAAGTAAAATTTGTTATAACTTTGAATGGTTGTTAAGTGACCAGTGGTAAATTCAGGAGTACCTATAAACCCCCCCCCCTCAACTTAAACATGAGTACCTATCATGAGTTCAGATATTCTTCCAGAGCCCTAGAACTTTCTATGTGCATATGCTTTATTTAAGTCTCTTCTAAGGCTCCATCAGTCCTTGGGACGAAAGCATGAGCATCATGTATCACAATGATAATTGCTTGGTCTGAAAAACAAAATGGCACACACTTTGTTGATAAGGTTATAATACGTCCAGGAAACACAACTTGGCAGTGTAGGAATGAGGAACCACTTCCCCCTAATTTATGGGAAAGCTTTCTAGCACAGGGGTAGGCAAACTTGGCTCTTTTACGACTTGTAGACTTCAAGTCACAGAATTCCAGAGCCAGCATGGCTCAGCTTGGAAACCTCTCCCTTTCCCCTCAGCATGGCCGGCTCAGGAATTCTGGGAGTTGAAGTCCACGAATCATAAAAGAGCCAAGGTTGCCTACCACTGTCTAGCAGCTCAAGACGGAGTGACTGAACCAATTTTTATTCATTTATTTCATATGAGGTAACAGAATTAATGCATAATGCATAAAATTCACAAAAACAGAGGTATATAAAATGTGTATCAACATACAGGTAGTCCTCGACTTACAACAGAAGCCCCTTGGTCATGTGATTCAAGTTTAAACGCTTGGCAACTGACTCGTATTCATGACGTTTGCCGTGTCCCAGAGTCATATGATCACCATTTGTGGTGTTCTGACAAGCAAAGTCAATGGGGAAACTAGATTCGTTTAACAACTGTGTTACTAATTTGACAACTACAGTGATTCACTTAACAACTATGGCAAAAAGCGTCATAAAATGGGGCAAAATTTCTCACATAGGAATGGGAATTTTGGGCTCAATTGTGGCCGTCAGTCAAGGTCTACCTGTATACTACACCAGAACAGTGAATTATTTTAAAAACACACAGTACAAATGATGAATTAAAATTATGAATAACATTAGATTATGTACAAGCAATTAGTAAGTGGTTAATCCTATGCCCGGGTATGTAGATTGTTTAGCCATTGGACAGCAGTGCCCTCAAGATTATGTAGTTCTTGCAAGGATCTAGGGAACCTTCTGAGGGGGCATCCCATCGCAATATGATGTAGTTTGTGGGACATTCCCACAGTCACAGTGCCATAGAGACTAGCTTCCTCGTGGTGCATCCTTGGCAATGTGTCACAGCTAAATAGTCTACCCAGGGGTGGAGAAACATGGCCCTTTAATGACTTGTGGACTTCAACTCCCAGAATTCCTGAGCCAGCCATCAGTTCCTGAGCCACCAGGGGTGGGGAACCATGGCTCTTTTATGACTTATGGACTTCAATTTGTGGTTGGCTGAGGAACTGAAGTCCACAAGTCATAAAAGGGCCATGGTTCCCACTCCTGGTCTATTACATATTGGCTGCTGGACCTCACAAGGAACTTTCAGCAAGAAGCAGCAGCATGAATACTGACTGGACAGAGAGCCAAATGTGGACAGGCTTTACCCCACTCCATCCTCTTGTGCTTCTCTCCAGCAGCCTAAAACTTAAAATTTCCAGCCCTAACACTTCCCTTCTGGTGAAGTTGCTTTTGATGGTCCAGATAATCAGAAGCATCCCAGCCTTGTTTTTCCCCTGCCCCCTAACTTGGATGGATGAGCACCTCAAGAAAACACTGACTTCTATCAGGATTATTATTCTAAACATCAATGTGGCCCAAGTAGCCTTGAAAATATGAAAGAACGTAGAATTATAAGGCTGGAAGGGACCTTGGAAGTCTTCTAGTCCAATCCCCTGCCCAAGGCAGGACTCCTTATTCCATACTAATGGCTATTCCCATGTGACTTTAAAAACACAAAATGCAAGGATCCTTTTTACCAAATGATTGACAGAGAGCACGGAGACAGGTAGATGCCCAAAGGGAAGGGGTTCTATCTGGAATCCCAGGATTACAGAGCTGGCAGTGGGAAACCCACCACAAAGTCCTGATTGAGCACAATTAAGCTTGGAGAAATTCTTCTGCCTACAGGAATAATAAGAAAAACTCTACAATAAATTGAGTACAGGTAGTCCTCAACTTACAGCAGTTCATTTAGTGACCATTCAAAGTTACAACGGCACTGTCAGAAGTGACTTAGGACCATTTTTCACACCTACGACCACTGCAGCATCCCCATGGTCACATGATCCAAATTCAGATGCTTAGCAGCTGATTCATATTTATGATATTTGCAGTGTCCTGGGTTCATGTGACTGCTTCTTGCCACCTTCTGACAAGCAAAGTCAATGGAGAAACCAGATTCACTTAACAACCGGATTACTATGTTATTACTATGTTATCCCTCGCAGTGATTCACTTAACAACTATGGCAGGGCAAAACTCAAGTAACAAATGCCTCACTTAACAACAGAAATTTTGGGCTCCACTGTGATCGGTAAGTTGAGGACTGCCAGTTCAGTGAAAGATTGGAGGAACCATTCACAGAAACTATTCCATTTATTTCAGCTTGTTCACCTTTCCTTTCAACCTGGGGGCATGGGGGGGGTGTTAAACTCACAAACCCGAAACCTACCTAGCGTTCTCACGACTTGATGTCCCATGTATTTTTCAGAGGGCACCCTAACCTGCAGGCAGCTACATTGGTGTCACCAGTGGAGGCACACACAGTTGGCCTTGGCCAACCCAACCCTTGTGCAACGTATCCGTGCATAGCGCAGCGATCTTTTTTTTTTCTTTTCTTTTTTCTAAAGCCCAAAAGTGGTGTGAATGTTTCCACCACGACTTAGTTTCTCACTTCCCTACAGAATAGGCCTGGATCTGGCCCGCCACCTCTGTCCTTCCAGTTTCCTAACAACCTCTGAATCATCATAAAAACCAGAACACAACAAGGCTCTGAACACCCACCAGCAAACAATAGAGGCGGAGGGGCTTATGGGGGGGGGGGGCTTCCAAACCTCCTTCTTGCACAAGGAGGCCAACTCTTCTTCCCTCTTGGAAAGACTTCCAAGGACCCCCATCCCTTCGGCTCCTGCGTTCCTGCCATGAAATCCCCTAAATTTGGGGGGGGGGGGGAAGGGTGTCCTCTTTTCCTGTTCGGGTTCCCACCCAGCCTAGCCCAAGAAGGGGATCCCGGGCAGAAAATCGGGGGGGGGGGTGCCGCCCTTGGCTCCTCTCCCTCCGCTCCCCAAAGCGTCTACGGATCTTCTCGGGGAGAGGCGAACCTCCTGGCCGGGACTCTGGGCTTGGGAGATCTCCCGATTGTTTGTATGGAAGGAAAGGAGGGCAGGGCTTTTTTTTCCCTTGCCTTGCCGTTCTTCAGCCCGCGGGCTAACCGTCGCCCCGGGGGAAGAAGTCCGACAAACTGGACTCGGCTTGTGCCCAGCGCGAAAAGAGCCGCTGCAAAAAAAAAAAAAGCCCTACCTCGCAATGTTTGCAGGCTGCTGCTCGAGTCCTCGGATTGTGCCTGTTCAGGGAAAGTCCGCCATCTTGCATTAAAAAAAAAATCTACTGCACTTTTTGGGGGGAGGGGGGAGTGATGCTTTGTGAACTTTGAACTGGAATCCAGCTTTTTAAAAAAAGAAAAAAATTAAAAAAAATCCTTTTGGGGGAGACGGGGCTGGGGGGGGGGGTTAAACAAAACAACAACAAAAATACACCACCTCCTTTCCCCGATTCACTTTTTCCATCCAGCTTGCGAAATCCCGGTTGAAAGTAACGCGCGTCCGGAGCTATAAAATGCATCTGTTTTATTAAAGGGGGAGGGAGGAGGGGAGGAGGGAGGGAGGGAGCGAGCGGCGGCGAGCGGATCCGGGCATCCCTCCGTGCTCAACCCGGAGGACGGGCAGGCAGGAGCAGCAGCCGAGGGGCGGGGCCAGCCCTCTCGGCGAGCGTCTCTAACTCCTCCCCCCCACCTCCCCCGAGTGTGGGAAAGGAGGCGGTGGGTGGAGTCAGCGCCTCCCCGTGAGCGAGCCGGAGCAAAAGAAAGCAAGCGCCTGATTGGCCGCGGCCACGTTCGACGGGGCTGAAAAGGCAAGGCAAGGCGGGACGCTCCGCGGGATTCCCAATGGCCGCTCGCTTTCTTTCCACCCGCAAACCAAGGGGAGGATCCGAGCGGTCCCGGGAAAATTAGGGCAGAGGTTCAAAGCGGTCTGGAAGTTCATTCTGCCCTTTATGGGAGCCACCAGATGGGGGCTTACCCATATGTAAGGGTGTAGGTATATACATATGTTATATATAGTGAAGGGATTTTATTATGCTTAAGGTTGATGTTAGTAATATTGATATTAGTAGTGATACTTTGTAATCATATATATATATATATATATATATGTGTGTGTGTGTGTGTGTGTGTGTGTGTGTGTGTGTGTATGCGTGTATGTATATATATATGTATATAGGCTGGCAGCTGAGACCAGCCCATCCACTCAAAACACCCCCCCACCCAATCAGAACACACCCATCATTCAAAACACACCCCCACCCAATCAGAACACACCTTATCCCCCACCCAATCAGAGCATACCTCCACCCACAGAATACACCCCCTCTGGCAGTTTAAAAAAGAGGAACAAACAGCCACTACCAAATGCTTCTCCCAGAAGAAGGAAGCTGAAGCCACCAGCCTGAGGATGACGGATGGGATTCCGTCGAAACGTTGCTCCTACACCTTCAATTCTACGCAGGAAAAAACCCGAATGACCAAAGATCTATATATATATATATATATATATATATATATGTATGTATGTATGTATGTATGTATGTATATATGTATATATGTATATATGTATATATGTATATATGTCTATGTCTATGTATATATATATATATATATGCGTGTATGTGTATATATATATGTATATATATATGTGTATATATATGTATATATATATGTATATGCGTGTATATATATATATATGTATGTATGTATATGTGTATATATATATGTGCGTATATATGTATATATGTATATGTATATATATATGTATATATATATGTATATATATATGTATATGTGTGTGTATATATATATATGTGTGTGTGTGTATATATTTTTTTTTTAATTCCATTTATATCCCGCCCTTCTCCGAAGACTCAGGGCGGCTTACAAGCTTAGCAGTAGCCTTCATTCTATGTATATGCCTGCTTGTTAGGGCTTTCACACACACCCCAAGCGGCATTATTACAAAGTCAGCTTAATTGCCCCCAACAATCTGGGTCCTCATTTTACCTACCTCGGAAGGATGGAAGGCTGAGTCAACCTTGAGCCTGGTGGGATGCGAACCTGCACTAATTGCAGGCAGCTGGTGTTACTTAAGGAGGCATTAGCCCACTGCTCCACCAAGGGAGCATATGTGTATATATATATATATATATATATATATATATATATATATATATATATATATATATATATATATATATATATATATATATATATATATATATATGCGTGTATGTGTATATATATATGTATATATATATATATGTATATGCGTGTATGTATATATATATGTGCAAGCAGCTTTTTAGGTGCTTTATATTAGGAAATTAGTTATATAAAAGCAAATGTTCCATGCTTTAGGTACAGGGGATTGCTTACATGAAAAGAGCATAGTAAGGGGAGGGGGAAAAGGAGCTGTGGTGGAGGCTGTGTTGTTGTGTATGAGTCCTCATCTAGGAATTATTTTTCTGTACCTTTTGGTTCCTAGTACCAAGACCAGATCTCTTTGTTCTGAAGGAGTATAAAAGGTGGAAGACATCTTTCCTGGTTGTTGCCTTCATCTCTCTACCAGCCACGAAGAGAGATGTGGCCACCCAAATCTATTTTGATTAAAATAAAAGTTGTTTGCTTGCTGAAACCTCGGCTCAGGAGTTTCTTTTGGCTCTTTTAAATTCCTGAGTAATGCTGGGGCAATTGTGAGGCTAAGTGTAAAACCTTACAATAGCATGCTTACATGTTGTGTATTTTTGTATGTGTACACTTTTAAGATCAGGCAGCAGAATTTCATTTTTTTAATGTGTCTCAGTGTGCCCACGCTAAAAAAAATGACAATAAAGGTACCTTACCACTTTCTACAGAGGGACGATCGAGAGCATCCAGTCATACAGCATCACAGTTTGGTTTGGAAGCATCACTGCTTCAGACAGGAAGGCGGTGCAGAGAGTGGTGAGGATGGCAGAAAAGATTATTGGCAGTTCCCTCCCTCCCATCCAGGACATGGCATATGAGCGATGCTCAAGGAAGATCCGCAGGATTAACTGGGATGCTACACATTCTCTTCACGACCTGTTTTCCTTGTTACCTTCTGGGGGAGGCTTTGGGATATGCGAAGCAGAACATTCCAATTCAGCCATTTTTGTTCCGTACAGTATCAGCCTTGTGAACTCTCAAGCTTCCTCTTTCCACTATGTATTCAAGGTGGACAGTGATTAGTATTTATATGCATTTATATGTAAGGGTGTAGGTATATACATATGTATCTGTATAGTATGTCTATATGTGTTATGTGTACACTTTTGAGAGCAGGCAACAATTTCACTCTTGTGTGCCAGTGTGCCAACAGTAAAAAACGACAATCTTCTTCGAAGAAGGGCGGGATATAAATGGTGTTAAAAAATAATAAAAAAATAAAGGTTACTGTATCTTATCTTAAAAATTTGGGCGACTCTTAAGGGAGAATCAGTCTTGGATTCCACACCTTGTGTAGCAGTCGATCGTGCACTTCAAGTCACCTAAAACCTCTTTTGCGGAAGGTTATGATGCCTTTTCAAATAAGGAAAAAAGCTGGAAACTGGACTTTTTTTCTTTGAAGACATTTCGCTTCTCATGAAGAACTGAAGCTTCTTGGATGAAAAGAAAAACATCTTTTAAAAGCACCTTTATTTACTTTTTGAAAAAGTACCTTTGGGACAATCATGACCTGGATGACTGAGGATCTCCTTAGACACCCCTGCTCGTGGGTTGCTGGCTCCTCCATACTCTGGTATCAGTTTTGGGGATATTTTCATAGTTCATCTGAAGAGCATCAGATTGAAATTCTCCAGCATTTAGGATAAAAAAACCTTTGTCCAGTTTCACCATAGGCCAGGGTTTGCGATAAATTGGGGGGTGGGGGAGAGAAACTGCCCTAAGCTACTCCGTTTCAATTATCTCCTGTATTTTGCACAGGTTTTGTATTTTGTTTATGTGAGGTGTTCTCACAATGAATCGTTAAAGGAGCTTCCAAGCAAAGGCATCACGCAGAGATGTAATCATATTAGTTTTATTCATGATAGATCAAAGAGAAAGAAATACTTGGCATGAAAGCATTCATGCCTGCATGTGAGAGAGAAATAAAATAAAACAAAACAAGCTAGGATTACATGACTAAACTAACTAGGAGTAGAAGCAGAACAAGAAGTAGAAACTAGAATCAGAACAAAGAACAGCCCCTCGTGCAGAGGTATTTATGGGGGGTCTTGGCCCCTCCTTGACCATAAAACTCTCTCGCCAATGGGGCTGTGGGTCTGGGACCCTTGGCTCATCAGTGGAAGCAAAGAAGTCTCTTTGCCTCCATCTGATGACCCTTTTGGGGAACTGCCAATGGCTGGCACTAAACATCTAACAGTTTATGAAATTTTATAAAGCTTTGGGTGGTATACAATATGAAAGCAAACACTACAAAAGAACAGTGCCTAGGGAAAAACTGAACACTCCTAAAAGCCAGTCGGGGCACAAAGGACCCACCGTTCATTCTAGATGCAAATTGGATTGCACTGTTACACATCAATATTTTACATTTTTCTAAATAATTAACATGAGGGCAGTGCCAGAAGCACTGGGAACGGTCTAGCTAAAACGTGATGGCTCACTTACAAATGCCGAACTCCAACTGGATATTGTACACAAATATGCTGACCTGCGTTATTTACTTGGCTTTGGATTAGCGTGTTGTGCAAATTCAGCCGTGCTTTTTTTTTTTTTTTGAATGATGAAAGCTTTACAGTACTGGCAATTTTCTCATCCCTGATCATCCAAATCATAGCATTTGGAGTGGACTTTTCTTTTTCCTATCCACACAACCCTGAGATCACTTTCCTAGTTTATTTATTTATTTAATTTATTTATTTAATTTAATTTTTATACCGCCCTTCTCCCGAAGGACTCAGGGCGGTGTACAGGGCAATACAATAAAATACAATATATAAAAATTAAAAAATATTAAATACAATAGCCCAATTTAATAAATTACAAAACGTTAAAATACCCCTAAACCCATCAGACCAGGCCGGCTTGTTCAAATAAATATGTTTTTAGGTCACGTCGGAAGGAACGAAGGTCGGGAGCCGTCCGGAGCTCCACCGGTAAACTGTTCCACAGGTCTGGCGTGCCCTCTCTGTGGGAGCGCACTGGACGAAGGGAAGTTGATGCCGGCAGCAGATGTTCCCGTAAGTAACCCGGACCCATGCCACTTAGGGCTTTATAGGTCATAACCAGCACCTTGAATCTTACCCGGAGGACAACTGGAAGCCAATGCAGCTCACGAAGTAGAGGTGTTACATGGGAGTATTGGGAAACTCCCACCACCACTCGCGCGGCTGCATTAGTTATCCAATTAGATTACGTGAGGAATTAGATGTATGCACTCAAGTTATATTTACTATTTTACCTCGCTTATAAAAACCATTTAAAGCTAACTCCTGCTATGCTTACGTCCCTGATCTAACATTCAATATTGCAGATCCCAGCTTACTAAAAAAAAACACAAGACAATTTGGACATGAACCTTTCTTGTTAAGCAGCAGAGCGAAAAATCAAAAAGAGAAGCTGTAGTTTATAATAAACTTTGAAGAAATATTTTGAAGATTAAAGACAATTGAGTACTAGGTACATTCTAATGGAAAACAAAGATTCTTTAGCATTTCCCATGGTTCTGGGCAACTTTCATAGCTTTCAAACATCTGGGACCACATCTGTTAAAACCCTTACCCTCCATGCTGGAAATTTCAGACTGAAAGCAATAGGAAAGTTCCCTTTTTTGTCCTGTGAAAAAATACCGGGGAGTGGGGTAACATTTCATGTCAGGTAGTTCTCAATTTACAACAGTTTGTTTACTGACCAAACTTACAAAGGCAACTGGAAAAAGTGACTTATGACCGTTTTTCACACTTACGACCATTGCAGCAGTCCATGGTCCTGTGATCAAAATTCAGATGCTTGGCAATGGGTTCATATTTATTTATTTTATTTATTATATTTTTATACCGCCCTTCTCCCGAAGGACTCAGGGCGGTGTACAGGGCAATAAATATAAAAACAGAATACAAAAGTTAAAAAACGATTAAATATAATGCCCAAATTTAAAATTTAAAACAATACTTAAAAACATATTAAAACCCCAACCCTAACCCATCAGACCAGGTCGGATTGCTCAAATAAATACGTTTTTAGATCGCGCCGGAAGGAGCGAAGGTCGGGGGCCATCCGGAGCTCAACCGGCAAGCGGTTCCACAGGTCTGGCGCGCCCACAGAGAACGCCCTCCCCCTGGGGGCCACCAATCGGCATTCTTTGATCGGAGGCACCCTGAGGAGACCCTCTCTGTGGGAGCGCACTGGACGGAGGGAAGTTGACGCCGGCCGCAGGTGTTGCCGTAGGTAATCCGGACCCATGCCATGTAGGGCTTTGTAAGTCATTACCAACACCTTGAATCTCACACGGAGGGCAACCAGCAGCCAATGCAGCTCGCGGAGCAAAGGTGTAACATGGGAGTATCGGGAAACTCCCAGTACAACTCGCACGGCTGCATTCTGCACCAGTTGGAGCCTCCGAGTGGACTTCAAGGGCAGCCCCATGTAGAGAGCATTACAGTAGTCCAGACGAGAGGTCACGAGCGCATGAGTGACTGTACGCAAGGCATCCCGGTCCAGATAGGGTCGCAACTGGCGCACCAGGCGAACCTGGGCAAAGGCCCCCCCAGTCACAGCTCCAATATGCTCTTCTAAAGAGAGCTGTGAATCTAGAAGGACCCCACGACTGCAGTAGCCCGTGGTTATGTGAATCCCCTTTTGTGACCTTCTGACAAGCAATGTCAATGGGGAAACCACATCCACTTAACAACCGTGTTACTAACTTAACAACTCTAGTGATTCAGTTAACAGCTGTGGGAAGAAAGATCCTACAATGGGGCAAAATTCACTTAATGAATGTCTCGCTTAGCCACATAAATTTTGGGCTCAACTGTGGTCGTAAGTTGAGGACTACCCCAGCCCTGGTGAGTTTTCAATCACCTGCATTTGTAAGAAACGTCAACAGTTATGCAGAGGGCTCTCAATGGCCATAATCTCCCTATCCACATAGTATGGAGGCTCCTCAGTACCAATCTAGGAACAACAGTGATTATTTTAATCTTCGACAAGTGAGATTTGGGGCTAAGGTTGCAACTAGTACATGTAACTTGACAAAAAAATGCCATTTATAATTAGTATCAAGAGTAATTTATTTTGTCCTTTAAGATTTTAACATATATATTACATAACTTTTGGAGCATTACAAAGCTTGTACAAACAGAATTAACACTAAAAATTAGTGCAATAAAAAAAAACAGGAATGCAATTTCAATTGAGCTAATAGAACCAAAAATATCTTGTCTTCAAAGCAATTTGATGATACAGTAAAACATCACATGCAATTCAACATATATACATGATTTGACTAAAGAACATTGGGATAAATTAAGATATTTTTATTCAATTTACAGAAAAAAATATGTATTTTTCAAAAGGTCACATAAATAACTTGACAGATTAGGCTGTTTAAACTCATTGGATCCTGATAGTTGTTAAGAGGTTCAGTTCTACCAGACAAAAAACCAAGCATTCAGTAGGATGACTGTCAGGCACACTGGCCCATCCATTTGCCTTCTTTCATTCTTGTTCTCAATGTACTAAAAGAATAGGGCTTCTCTTCCATATGGGTAAAAATCTAGAAATGCTAGATAAAGCTTACTGTGCGTACATAATATTGGGTCTCACATTAATTTCCAATAGGATTTCAGGGATTTGACGACATTATGAAATTATGAATTCAGAAGGATTGAAGGCTGCAATTTCTCTTGCCATTGCCTGAAAATGGACAAGAGAATACATAGTTTAATTAGCTGTGTAACTTCCTTCGATCATTGAACTATAGTTTTGAATTGTAATTTGTGTTGCAGAAAGTTTGGTGGGGCAAGCAGTCATTATTTTCTATTTCCCTTCAAGGAAAAGATTCTTTTCTTAACTCACGGAATTTCAGGGTGGGTCTTCTGACTTTTGGCTAAATAAGCCAGAATAATGGTTCTCTGGCTTGTTTGCCAGATACCAAGGCATAGCTCAAGTTTCCGGCTCTTGTTTTGTTGGAAGAAACAAAACAAGACTGGACTGACATATTAAAAGAACAATGAAAGTTCTGCTATTTATTCACAGTCACTACTCAGCTATCAAAGCAATGTCATTTCCAAAATCTCACTATTTAACAAGAGAAAAAGTAAAGCTAGATATAAAGAAACATTATTATTTTGGAGAAATCAACCAGGTTCCTGTGATTTGGAGGCAAATTTGAAGCCATGAGAACCATTTTTTGATCAACCAATGACTATAACTAAACCAAAGGCGGCAAATTTTAACTCTGAACTTTCTGTTGGGTCATGCAAGCTGTGTATTGGATGGGTCACCTTTCTTTCCCACTCTTATGTCAGACATTAAGCTGTACAGAGCCCTCACAGAAAGAAGGGACAGTTTCGGATTCTGCTGCAAAAGCCATAGGAGGAAATTTGAAAAAGGCAGAAAAGAGAGGATAAATCTCCCTTGAGCATGCTACCATGTTGCTAACGCCATGCATTGATGGTTCCCCCCCCCCCGCTTTTTTCATAAATTATTGGTTTGCACCTAAAGATGCATTCAAAGCATTTTTCCTTATTTTTTATTTATTTATTTTTATTTATTTATTTATTTTAATTCCATTTATATCCCACCCTTCTCCGAAGACTCAGGGCAGCTTACAAGCTTAGCAGTAGCCTTCATTCTATGTATATGCCTGCTTATTAGGGCTTTCACACACACCACCCCCCAGCGGCATTATTACAAAGTCAGCTTAATTGCCCCCAACAATCTGGGTCCTCATTTTAGTATCAAGCAGCAGTCCCCAACTTTTCCGGCTTGGTGTCCGGGGAGATAGTTCCATAGTGAGTGGCAGGTGTGCCCATATGAACAGCTCCATTCGTGTGAATGGCAGATGAGAGTGAATTGCACAAGCACCTACCACGAGCTGCCCGGTTCCAAACAGGCCATGGCCTGGGGTTTGGGGACCCCTGATATAAAGTGATCTCATTTAAAGGCATCAGCTCTCAGTAATGATTTAAAGCCGAAGATAGTTTGTTATAGCAAAGGCTTAATTAATACCAAACTGCTATAGAATAGCTTACCACACAAGGAAACAAAATATATGCAAACGCAGGAGAGCCAACAAGATGTTTAGATTGCAAAAAAGCACAATGAAGCTTGTTTGCCCCAAATGTAAAGTGACAAACTTGGAAAAAGTGACAAAGCCTTGGTGGAGCAGTGGGCTAATGCCTCCTTAAGTAACACCAGCTGCCTGCAATTAGTGCAGGTTCGCATCCCACCAGGCTCAAGGTTGACTCAGCCTTCCATCCTTCCGAGGTAGGTAAAATGAGGACCCAGATTGTTGGGGGCAATTAAGCTGACTTTGTAATAATGCCGCTTGGGGTGTGTGTGAAAGCCCTAACAAGCAGGCATATACATAGAATGAAGGCTACTGCTAAGCTTGTAAGCCGCCCTGAGTCTTCGGAGAAGGGCGGGATATAAATGGAATTAAAATAAAAATAAAAATAAAAAAATCACATGTCCCAATAAATGCAAATGTATAATTACGCTTTTGACTCCCCCCCCAAAATGACAGAGTAATGCACTAGTAGAAGAGCAGAGCTGCAATAAAACACAATACAAACTTCGATATCTACTATGAGACAGTGCTAGTAATATCAGATGCAGACTTAAATTATGACTAGACTACATTCATGCAAAATACTGTACCTCAATCAATTTGCTTTTGTCATAGTCTCCACGATGTCGATAAATACACTGACTGAGTAAGGCATAGAGTTTCTCCAACTCAAGAATAGTGTAGTCACCACTTTTCTCAACAACCATATTTAGTAATTTCTGGGGGAAACAGAGTACTACTATTTATTCCTTCAAATAACATCAAGCATTTATTAAATAATTTTCTTCAAGAGGCTGGCTATACATTCCATACATTCTGTATGTACTTGCAGATAAGTAAGAATTTTAAGTGCCAAAATACTGTACAGCCCCCTCCCCATGGGTTTGTTCAATGTGTGAACAGGCTTATGAGCAATATGTAGAGTAATGAATGAACCTTTACTGTCAAAATACAACCATGTATACATTGAGATTGGCTGAGTCTTCTTTCGCGCCCACCCCGCCACAACTCAGTGACAACAAACCCACCATCTTGTTGCCATGTGAGCTAATTGCACAACACACCGGCCTCGCAAGCCAATCATACATAAAGTTATTTAATATTTTTTAAAAGTACTTGTATATTTTGTGTATATTAGATAAGTCTATTTCTGGATAAGCAAATCTTTAATTTTTAACCAAAAAACATGAAAAATGCATCACTCATGATAAGCCAACTGTCAAAATTAAAACACACGAATATTTTGAAGGGTTGGCATATCCCAAACATAGGAGCAATTTCCTATGTGGAATAAAAGGAGAGTTTAAAAATAAAATAGTGGAGCTATTTGTGAACCTGAGCTATTTTGCCTGCTCTCCTTTCGCAAAACTATTTATCTGTTTAACATATTAGTTTGTAACCTCCAAAATATTATTTTGGTTTGAGTGCAAACACATTTCAATTCACTGAGCTGGAAAGTGTCTCTGTATAGAAAATAAATAGCAAAATTTATACTCTGTTTATGAGTATTAGAAACTGTGATCTAATAGCAATGTAATATTTAGCAGATTTAACACTATAAATTATTCAGAAAAAAAGACCCACCCATCCCCCTGCTCACAAGAGAAGGCAAGACACACTCTGCACTCAGGTGTACACTATATTAAGATACCCAAAAGTAAATAATGGAGAAGGAAGAGTGCCAGTTCCCGCCTTGGTGGAGCAGTGGGCTAATGCCTCCTTAAGTAACACCAGCTGCCTGCAATTAGTGCAGGTTCGCATCCCACCAGGCTCAAGGTTGACTCAGCCTTCCATCCTTCCCAGGTAGGTAAAATGAGGACCCAGATTGTTGGGGGCAATTAAGCTGACTTTGTAATAATGCCGCTTGGGGGGGGGGGGCGAAAGCCCTAATAAGCAGGCATATACATAGAATGAAGGCTACTGCTAAGCTTGTAAGCCGCCCTGAGTCTTCGGAGAAGGGCGGGATATAAATGAAATTAAAATAAAAATAAATAAATAAAATAAAACATACATTCAGCTTGTCTTGATCCACCGTGAGTGGTGGCGTTTGCTCTGACAGAATTTCCATGGCTTTCTCAACATTTATAAGGTGCTGCTGCTCTACCTGTGAACGCCTTGCACGGGTCATACGAAGCATGCATATATCTAGAATAATAAAAGGAAAACCAGGATTTGTTGCTGCTAGAAGATGTGAAAAATATACAGTAAATAAAATAAGCCTTGTGGTACTTACAAGTAGTTATTTAGCGGCAGAGTACCTATAGCAGTGATGGTGAACCTTTTAGAGACCGAGTGCCCAAACCGCAACCCCAAACCCACTTATGTATCACAAAGTGCCAGGGCTGCATCAACATTGTGGTGTCCTCGGGGTGGGGGGCAGGGAGGCACCACTGAGTGCCGCCTCTGCTACGCAAAAACTGGGGGGGGGGGTCGCCAACATGGGCCACCGTGCTGCAGGGTGCCAAAATGGCCACCGCCACACCACGGGGTGCAGATAGAAGGCACTGCACCATGCAAGAATGGGGCAGGGCTAGTGAGTATCACGCAGGCACTAGCCCTGCCCCGTTTGCAGTGTGTGCGTGCTCGCGGCCCCATGTGCGCACGCACGCGTGTAAAATACTTCCCTCTCCCTTTTCTTCCAGTTCACCAATTGACAATGGTTGGTGACCTCTGTTCTACCACCTCTATTCGAGCTTCGCCTCCTTTGTGCTGGGCGGGGCTCCTGCTCCGGGTTGCGGTGGCGGCCTAATGGACCTGCTACTGGCGGCAGTGGCGCACGTGCCAACAAAGAGGGCTCTGAGTGCCGCCTCTGGCACGCATGCCACAGGTTTGCTACCACTGACCTATAGAATTTTAGTCTGCCTGTCCCACAGCCCAGTAGGCCACGGCCCAGTAGTAGACTGTGGCCCATGGGTTAGGGACCCCTGTTCTACAGTCCACAAATGGGATATTAGGGCTTGCCAGCAAAAGCCTTACTTTCCTAAGGCTTTCTTTTCAAGGATTCAGGTGTTGGTTTCTGTATTAGCAGTTTTAAGGGGAAGGTCTTCTACCTAAGTGGGCCGCATGTAGAGATTTTTATTGTGATGAATGCAATAAAATCATCACAAAGCAAAAGATTTCAGAATACTGGAACTAATTTTTTTCCTTTTTATGCAGTTCCGAGACTATCCCACAAAGAAAACGTTAACTATGGCAATATAATTCTAACGGCCCTGGAATAATCACAAATTCACGGAATAAAACTAATTCTGTTAGCCTGGCACTGCAATGTGAATTTAAACTTAGCTGGCATGATCACTAACATGGAGAGAGCACTTCAATATTTAACAGAATGTGAGGTAAAATTAAACACTCCCCCTAGAGCAGGGGTCCCCAACCCCGGGTCTGCAAACTGGTACTGATCCGCAGCCTGATGGGAACCGAGCCACACAAGCAGCGGGTGAAGACATGAAGCTTCATCTGTGCGTGCACGGAATCTAGACTGCACGTGCAAAGCTATCCTCAGCCCTGGAGCCCAGAAAGGTTGGGGACCACCGCCCAAAAGTATATTTTGAAAACTTTCTACTCACCATTAGCATCCCTATCTAAGGAATGTTCTGTTGCATCACCATTGCATGCTTTTTTTGGTTCTGAAAGTTCTGCATCCTTGTTGCTCTTGTCAAATTTACACTTAACATCATTGCGAATGGCCAGCTCATTTTCCGCATCAGATATACCGATATGCTGCTTTGGAGGCACGTGTTCAGAGTCATCTAGAGATGTCTGTGTTATTTCAACTTCAGTCTGCTCCATACTGGAGTTATTATTTTCCATACATTCTTCTCCATCACTCTCCACTTCATCTGGCTCTTCTCCTGGAGCTTTGTTTTCTTTATTGAAATGCAAAGTCTTTTTCCGCTTTGCTAGGTTGCCCAGGCACCATCGACTCTTTCTTCTTAGTTTTCTCTTTGATAAGGCTACATTAAAAATACAATCAAATTCACTCCTTTCACTTAAAATTCACATATTCAGAACAAGTTTGGGGAGTACTGCGGGAAACCACCCAAGTTACTTATGTTACTACAGATGTAAAAAAAAAATCTACATATGAATTTGCACATAAAAAGACCATTTGCCTTCTCTGGTGTAATGGTTTAAACAGTTTGATATAACTATAAGATCTATACTGAAGCTAGACCTGAATCTCAACATCTTCCTTTTCTGGGGGGAAATGTATTGATATTGTTTAAATAACCATTCATATCTTTCAAAGACATATAGTAGTGGCATGCTTTATAGATGCCATTTCTAGGATCAACATATGAATACAAAAGATATTTAAATGCTTTCCTATTCATTTCTATGCATTTTTCAAACTAAATACGAACACAGTCTGTTATGTTAATGTTCCCATTCCTGAATCTTCATCAAGGTGACCGCAACTAATTATTGTGAAAATTCTGTGCAATGGCACCGTTTTACAACTGCCAGAAGAATACTATGGGTTATGCTGTTTAGCTGCTGCAGCAGCTGCTTACAAAACTCTTTTGCAGCTTGGAAGTCTCTTGGCCTTTCCTTGGCTGAATAACTAAGCATTGTGTAAGAATAAGAAATTGAAGACATGCTGCTATTAGTGTTGTGCAGCTGTCACTTTGAGGCCTAAGGGGCCCTGCTCTTTTCCCATGAGGTCTTAGCAGGGGGTGAGAACGGGTTTGAAATTTTTCCCCCGCTGCAGTATGACATCCAACCAGCAGACAACAGAGATTTTGACAACCTGATAAAAAAAAATGGAAGTGACGCTAAAGACCACTTTTGCATTATCTGAAGGAACCAGATACATTCCACTTATACCGTTTCTCAGCTTTTGTTCTGTACCAGCCTGCTACCGGCCCTGCAGAAAAGAAAGGGACAACCCCTCCACAAACGGCAAGAGGCTGGAGAAACAGAAGCTTAAAGAAACATGAACCATCCCAGCGGTTGCCTACAGCAAACTAGCCCTCCCACACATTCCCCTTATATAGAGTTCAGGGCGTGGCTTCTCTCTGCCTCCTTCCGAGAAGCCCCATTGCCTTCCTCTGTTTACTCCTAATTGACTGCCTCCTGCGTCGGGCGTCCTTGAACAGGGCCAGCTGTGGGTCATCTTCATCCACACTGTCAGGCTCACACAGCTGGGTCTCCGTGGTGACCAAGTGGGAGGGGCCTGGCTGAGGGCTATCATCAGCAAGATCTTCAACCCCCTCAGCAAGGTCTTCAACACCCCCCTCCTCCTCTGAGTCGTCCGACCCAACTGCCGAACCCACAGGCTGACCCTGAATCACAACAGCTTTTTAGTTTAAGATCAGGTGTATACAGGTAGTCCTCGACTTACAACAGTCTACTTAGTGACCGTTCACTTACAACGGCACGGAAAAAACTGACTTAGGACTGTTTTTCCACACTTATGACTGTTTCAGTGTCCCAGGGTCATGTGATCCCTCTTTTGCAACCTTCTGACAAGCAAAGTCAAAGGGGAAGCCAGACTGTGTAACAAACGTAACAACTTTAGTGGTTCACTTAACAACTGTGGCAAAGAAAGTCATAAAATGGGGCAAAGCTCACTTAATTTCTGTCTCACTTAGCAACAGAAATTTTGGGCTCAATTGTGGTCAAAAGTTGAGGACTACCTGTTTTCCAAGTATATAAATATTTGAGAGATGGGTTGTTTTGAGAAGAAGCACAACCTATCAGCAACCAAATATTCCTGCAGAATAAAATGTTTATTGGGAGAAACAACTTAAAACGTTTTCTGCAGGATTTAATTAACGGTCAACTTCATTTCTCAAATTATTCACATAGCCAAAAGGACAGCGTTTTAAGAAAGAAGCCAGAAGAAAGCAATGCAGTAATCATTTTTGGTGTTTGTAATGTGACTTAAATAGTAAAACATTTGCAGAGTAGCATCAGTAGGATATGAGTAGTTGTGGTTTACACAAAATTTTTATGCATCCTCTATTTATAGGGTTACAAAACCAGAGAATGAACTAAATTAGTGCTTAGTAGAAATAAGTCAAGAGAAAATTCAAGCGCACCCATTCTTGGCTCGCAACGCAAGACCAGATAAATTAGCACTTACCACTGTGAATGAAAGGAGAACTAGAATCCAGAGGTATGGGTGGGCTTTTAATCTTGTCAACACATTCAGAATCCAATTTCCTATCCTGCAATGTGGTATTTTGCTTTGGCATGACATGGTAATAGGATGGAGCATATTTTGAAGAACTGCAACCTTTAAAAGTAACAATACATTGTAAGAATCCTTTACCCACCTTTGTTGAACTACTCTAATAGGTTGTGTACAAATACATTTGGGGCTGATGCCACGTTCTAAAGAAAGGGATTCTGGGAGAGAGGAATCTGATACCGTGATGGCGCAGTGGTGAGAATGCAGTATCACAGGCTAATTCTGCCGACTGCCAGCAGTTTGATTCTCGCCGGCTCAAGGTTGACTCAGCCTTCCATCCTTCCAGTGTCAGTAAAATGAGGACCCCGATTGTTGGGCAATATACTGACCCCGTAAACTGCTTAGAGAGGCCTGCAAAGCACTATGAAGCAGTATAGAAGTCTAAGTGCTATTGCTATTGATACAACTTTAAGTCTCCTAGCCTGAAAAAAAATGCTTCTTATACACAGAATATACACAGGTATATTCTCTCTATTCCAATCACAGTAATGATATATACTTGTCAAAGCAAAAACATCCTATTACACAACATAATAGTGTTAAAATCATTCTGCAACTTTTTTAACGTGCCAAATGGTGAAGAAAACCCACCTCTCTTTTTGCGTGATTCCTGAATTTCTTCACAAAGTTGTTCAAAATTTTCATCCATTTCATCCTTTATTATAGCATAGGCTGTATCTTTGAGAAAACAAGCTCTATGTCTAATCAAACGATCTAAAACAAATGCATAAGAAAATGCTTTGTTATGAAATTTAATAGTTCCGCAGAAAGGTCTGTAAAAGTTTAACAAATGGTTAATATGAAGTTTAATACCTTTTAATAGCACCACTGAGGCTTCAAGTTACCCTACTTTTAATGTCTTCTTTTTTAATTTGATGGAGAACAAGTTGGGTACAGCAGGGTTTTAAAACATCTGATTATTTAATGTAATATACAGGTGGTCCTTGACTTTCAAAGCTTGTTTAGTGACACTTCAAAGTTACAATAGCACTGGAAAACACTTAACAACTGTTGCAGCATCTCAAGACCATGTGATCACTTTCTGTGACCTGACAAGCAGAGTCAATGGGAAAGCCAGATTCACTTAACAACTATGGCTAGAAAAGTAAAAAAAAATGGGGCAAAATTCACGTAACAACTGTCTTACTTAGCAACAGAAATTTGGGGCTTAATTGGGATCATACGTTGAGGACTACCCGTATAATAGTTTGCTTACGCATTAAGGCTTACCTCCAGGATCTCTATCAGGATTGTACTCTAATGCATTGCTACAGATGAGATCAATATCTTTTAGATAATCTCTGGCAGACAGATACTGGTGAAGATCAATTTTTGAAATAATGGTTGAAAGATCCATTGGCTGCTTGATGACTGTGACATAATCTGGTACCTACAGGAGCATTATAAGAAAAAAGTCTGAATATATAACCTGCCTTCAGGAGTAAAATAAGTTTACATTTCTGTTTGTTTTAAGAATGGTTGATACCTGAAAATGTTGGCATTAAGGCTTTTGAACTACCTGTTTAAGATCATATTTTGAATTCAATTTTTGCTGGGAAAACCAAAAATCATTTAGTCAACTGCACAGTTCTGGAAGCTGTTGTTGTTGACAACTCGGGAGAATAGGAGACTTGGAGTCCACTTGCCACATATAACTCCAGCTCCCATTTTAGAGTTTCCAGAAAACCTATCAAGCAATCAGTTTTTTAAAGTGTACATTTTCCTGATTATAGAATAAAAATAAGAGAGCTCTCCAATCAGGTCAATTTTCCCTTTTCAGAGAAGAGAAGCAAAAGGTGTATCTTATAAGTAAAGGTAAAGGTTCCCCCGCACATGCGTGCTAGTCGTTTCCGACTCTAGGGGCCGGTGCTCATCTCCGTTTCAAAGCCAAAGAGCCAGTGCTTGTCCGAGGACGTCTCCGTGGTCATGTGGCTGGCATGACTAGACGCCAAAGGCGCACGGAACGCTGTTACCTTCCCACCGTAGTGGTCCCTATTTTTCTACTTGCATTTTTACGTGCTTTAGAACTGCTAGGTTGGCAGAAGCTGGGACAAGTAACAGGCGCTCACTCTGTTACACGGCACTGGGGATTCGACCTGCCAAACTGCCGACCATCTGATCGACAAGCTCTATTCCTCAAAAGCTGAAAGCGTTTATTTCATTGAGAAACCTGCCTCTCAAACAGGCTGAGAAGTTTGACTTGCCTATTCAACTGGCATTGTTTTATCACTGGTTATGATCCCTACAGCCCCTAATCACAAGGAGGTTGCTCACCCTTGACACAAGACATATAAAATTGAATAAAAGAGAACAGAAGAAAGAAAATAGGACAAGAACCAGGTAACTGTCCTGCTGGACCAGACAAAAAATCATTGTAATTTTGAACATCTGTCAAGCATATAACCTTTCTTCATCATGTACAGGTCGTTCTATTGAGACTTATACAAGGCCCTGATATTTACGTTTTGGAAGAAGATATACAAAGCATGTGCCAAAATCCCATTCTTCTTCCCTGATTCGTTCTCAAAACTCCTTTGGGAAGGGAGAAATGAAAAACATTCAACCCATGAACAAGAAGTTCTAAGAAGACAAATAAGAGAGTAGACAAAGGCAGAGGGTAAAAGCAGAAAGGAAGAGAAAGGAATGCAAGCGAATGAAAGATGGGGAAATGCCAAGCAGATTTTGATGAAATGGTAAGCAAGAGAGAGAGGACACTTTTAACAGATGTTGCCTTTAGTGAAGATGTACACATCCCAGAATTGCTCTCAAATTTTGATATTTTAAAATCAAGTTTACCATTTACAGTATTCATCTCGAGCAGCATTTAGGTTATTATTTTGATGTAAGTTTTGTCTGCATTCATTACTTTTTCTAACTGATGTTAGAACCCTATGACACAGGGTCCCCCAACTTCTGTTCCACAGCCCAGTGCCATCACAGTACGTTCAGAAACAGGCAGCAGAAGTGGTGGGCAAGTGCACAAAGCTGCATTTATGAAAGCGGTGCCGCGCACACGAAACCACCCCCCCGCTTGTCCATCAAGCCAGAAAGGTTGGAGACCACTGATCTAATAGCAACATTTGGCAAATTTGAAACTAAATTCAAACTTAAATGTAATCAACGATAGTCAATGATTTGCACTGCGGGATGTACAAGAGAAGAAAACAAATTATACCTCGTGCAAATCAACAGGTTTTGTAAAGGCTCTGAAGCGTTTATCAATGGCAAGTCTGTGTGTCACATTTCTTAAAAAAATTCTGAGTTCACGTAGAGTATCTTCTTCTTGCTCTTCAAGCTGTTTGACTTCCTGTTCTGTCAGCTGCCGTGGTTCCGGTGGGGGAGCTACTGGTAATACCTCTAATGCCTGCAAAACTTAAGAAGGAAAATATATTTGAAAACATGTAGCTATTTACAAATCCATCGACAATAAGCTTTATCCAACGTATTTGCAGCACATCTACCTGCTTTCTTTTTTGATACCGGCGATTTAACTGCTTGATGGAGAATTAGACTTTCAAAGAATTTTCTTCTTTCTCCAAAATTAGGCAAACGAACATCAAAAACTTCTCCAAAACCATCAACAAATAATTCCTTTACCTAAAAAAAGATAAGATACATCATGTAAACAAATTAACAAGAGAAATAATGTATAAACAAATCAAAGGACAACTGAAGTTAGTGTATCTGTAGGTAGGGCAAAATTCTAGATCTACTGAACTAGTAATGCTTCATGCAGAAAGTCTGACAAAAATAAAGCGAGCAATAAAAATACAATAATGGGAAACATTTAGAGTAATACAACAACAGTTTTTGATAAGCAAGCAACACTGAAGTATGAGGCAGGGATGTGTGTGCATACACACTTTTTTGAAAAGCAAAACATTCTCTTAAAAAATAAGGTGTGAAAGGAGGGATTTTTTTAAAAAAAAATATCCTAAGCTTGACTGTGCTGCTAAATAAGGACAAAGTCAGTTACAATAAGGTACAATGAACAAATTGCACATACCTCATCTGGCAGAACTTCATGACATGTATCTGATGTTGCAAGAAGAAAAATAGGAGCAAAGGATGGAATGTTCTGTAACAGTGTAGTAAATGTTGCTTGCAATGTGTGTCCAACTGTTCCCCACCATATATGAATATTTGGAATGTATATTATACTTGGCGCTGTTCTCTTAGCTTCACAGATCAACTAGACAAAGAAGACATTTTAATCACTAAATCAACGTAGTTGTCCACTTTACTAATACTAGTTTTTAGTATTCATGTAGTAATCTATAAGAGGCATTTTATAAAGACATATCTTTTTCTGAAAATTCCAGTTTTCAGTCCAGATGATTGAAGATACATATTCTATGCCAAGACAAAAAGGAAGGAAGGAAGGAAGGAAGGAAGGAAGGAAGGAAGGAAGGAAGGGAAGGAAGGACCAGTCAGCCAAACAAAAGGTTATTAGAAAAGTGGACTAGTCATTTAACAGATCATAATTTAAACTATACTTATATTCCACAAGAGTTTGTGAAATAGCCAATTATGAGGGCTTCAGTTGATAAAATCAAGTTTTTAAATGCACGAAAGATTGTGGAAGAAGGTAAGAGAGGAGTCCAGTTTAAGAAGCAGCAACAGAGCCCAGACGTAGAACTATGGAAATGAAACATTGTAAAAAGACTTGGCTTTATAGTGAGTCAATTAGGCTTGTAATAGGAATTTACACTTAGTTTTCAAGATTGTGGTTTTACTCATGGCTAGCATTAAAGATACCTTTCTCAAATCAGGGTAGTTCTCACTTATTTGGTTTGCCAGCTAGGCTTGACAAATCTGATCCATATCCTGTCTTGGAATACAGATTGCTAGCGGTTGTTTCGTCTTGTTCTTGAAAATAACAAGCTTGAAAGATGGAAATGAATCTTTGAACTATTCAGTGGAAGATTTGAGATGAATTTTGGAATTTAAATTTCCACTTGAAATCAGATAATGTTTTGCAAAACAGACTGGACAAGTTACAAGAAATAGACATTGTCTGGATTTCAGTCAAAAATGACCCTAATGTGAAAAAAAAAAGACACTGGCACGTTAAGAAATTCTCCAGCCTCTGCCCTAAGATTGCAGGCAGAACTACTAAATAGTTAGCAGAAGCAAACAGTGCATGTTGGGAAAGGAAAAAGCTGATTCTGTTCTCCAATCTGTTCACACTGAAATTTCTAGGAAGAAGCAATTTCTACTTCCTGGAAATTTAACTTGGTAACCACTGGAAGAGAGGTAGCATCCGTTTCCAAGGTTGATAATTCTCCATAGGAATAGGGAAAAATGTTTACAGGGAGTCCGTGACTTACGAAGGCAATTGGAGCCAAAACTTCTTCTTAAAAACTAAATGGTAAAAGACAATAAAATACCTGTGCGCATGTTTCTTCAGGGGTTTTGGAGCTGACACCAAAGAGAATAGAAAGGTCTAGTGTATAAACAGGAAACTTTTCTAAAGCATGTATGACTGCTGGAGCCAAATGAGAGGCTTGTCCATATTCTGGCTTCCCACTAATTAAGAGTCTTGGTCGGCAAGATGTTGGTTGGTGATAAGCATTTCTGTTAAAAGAAAAAAAGAAAACAAGGAGCTCCTAATTCAACGCAAATATTAGCTTTTCGGTCATGTAAGATCCAAGATCAGCCTGAAACTAACACATTTTAAATATCCCGAGTCCCGTTTTTAAATCAAAACAGTAAAGGATGTAATAAAGTATTTCAGTTCATTCATATATAGATATATGTAGTGCTTCAACAACTAAGCTATCACAAACTGGCAGAAGCTGCAAGCATAGGTGACCTGAAGTTTTTTTTTTAAAAAATTACCCATATGCATAGCAAAAATACAAAGTCAAATATCTCCATCTTTTCTCCCTAAAAATTAATCTGTGATAGCATTACTGAATACACTTTTCTCACTCTGCTTTTCATTGTTCTAATTCATATATATGTATGCACAAGTTCATCCAAAAGCTGTGCAAAATAATACCCTTCTTTTTAAATTTTAGTACTGATCAAGGAACACAAAGCAATGAATAAATCTTATTCAGTAGGAAAGGAAACCTAAAACATGCATGAAAACAGTACACATTAGGGGGGTGTTTTTTGGGGTGGGGGCAAAGATTGCCATTGATCACCTACCTATTAAAATTAAGAAAATGTGTCCGCTTTTGAGAACCTTTCTGAAAATGTCCCGTTTCAAATACTGGTGGTCCTTCTTCATCACTGTATAGCAGATCAGGTTCTGACACATGATTAGCAAAATCTTTAAAGGAAACAAAAAGGCAAAGATTTTCATGTGAATATTGTATATATTTCTAAGCTTATTTCTTATTTCTAAGCTTAATTTAAGATTTTTTTTTGTTCTCACTGGGTCATTGAATCTTATTTCTAAGGCCAATTTTAGATTTTTATTTCAACACAGGCAACTAAAGGGAGTAAGTCGTCACGAAGCCCGATATCAACTTTCTAATGAAAATATAAATAAAAATGAAGAAAAAAAATGCCTCAGAGTACATTGTGCTATTAAATTACAGCTCAAATGTACATATTTTACACAGTTATTTTTGCTTGTTCTTAACATTTTAATTAAACTGGATTATTTAAATTTTAAATAAACTGGATTATTTAAAAGTATATTCTTCTCTAGGGGTCCCAAAGCCCTGGGCTGCACAAGCAGCAGATACTCATGTGTGAAGCTCCATTTGTGTGAGTGGTGGGCACACACACCCGTTTGGGCAAATGGAGCTTGTGCGCACTCACACAGAACCATCCCCTCCCGCCTGGGCCGCCAAGGCGGAAAGGTTGGAGACCGCTGTTCTATTCCACAAAATATAACATGCTTATGATTTTGATGGAATTAGAAACACAACCTTTGATTAGTTCTCACGGTTTCTATGTAAAATAAAAAGGTAAAGGTTCCCCCGCACATGCGTGCTCGTCGTTTCCGACTCTAGGGGCCGGTGCTCATCTCCATTTCAAAGCCGAAGAGCCAGCGCTTGTCCGAGGACGTCTCCGTGGTCATGTGGCCGGCATGACTAGACGCCAAAGGCACACGGAACGCTGTTACCTTCCCACCGTAGTGGTCCCTATTTTTCTACTTGCATTTTTTACGTGCTTTCGAACTGCTAGGTTGGCAGAAGCTGGGACGAGTAACAGGCGCTCACTCTGTTATGCGGCACTCGGGATTGGACCCGCCAAACTGTAAAATAGCTAGCAGGAAAACTGATGTTGGGAAGCAATTATTCACTAAGGGCCATGGGTATCCAGCTATTCAGCTGCAGTGGTGTTTCATAATAAGCTAGTTCTTAACTTTTCTACTTTCCTCTGCTGTGTGCTGCATCACAGAAAGTTACATTGTGGGACAACAGACAGGATCATTTGGTTTTACTGGCAAACCTATCTGGCCGATCAATGTTATTTTGGTTAGTTATATCAATTGTTTCCCCCCCCCCATTGATAAAATGGAGCAGTATATTGGAAGAATAATTGAACAATGGAACAGATTATTTTGTATTGTCCCTCTGGATTGCCAGATACAATAAAATACAATACTCCAGATTGTGTTGTCCCTCCATTCCTTACTCAAAGCTCTGGTCTTTTAACTTGTTTTACCTTAAGTTATTATCACATCAATCTTATTTTACTTCTTGACCACAGTTAAATAGTTTTTAAATACTGTTCTATAGTTTGCACAGTACTACAATATTTCTTCTAACTTTTTGGGATATTTTAAAGGTTTAGAGATTGCCCTGTCCGGTAGTGATCAACTCAAGGGGGCTTTGTTCATCTCTGATTCTCAGCCAAGGAAGCCTGCACTATTTGAGATGTTTCCATCACGTTGTGTAGCCAGAATGGAAAATATGGAATGCAGTAACTTTACCACCGAAGTGGTACCTATTTGTCTACTTGCATTTGCATGCTTTGGAACTGCGAGGTTGGCAGGAACTGGAACGAGTGACGGAAACTCACCCTGCTGCTTGGTGCTCAGGTCTCAAACCTGGGCTGTCGGCTTTCCAACTGACAAATTCAGTGTCTTAACTGCTGAGCCTTCACACCCCACTCTTAGATAATTTTACAGTATTTTCTTTTTTTATCCTAAATAATTGTGATTCTTTTATTTGCTAGTCAATGACTGAATAACTGATTGTACAATAAACATTCCAATTACTAGATCACTATTTATAAGAAATAAGGAGGAGGAGGGAGCTTTAGTTAGCAAAGGGGGCATACGCATTCCTTTCTCCATCTCTGCTTTCTTATGAAACTAGGGAATCCAATATGGATGACTGAGATGATTAAAATAATTTCTGGGATGAGTGCAGGAGGTGATTTAATTAAAATATTCAGGTTAGTTCCATAGCTGAAAATAATACTACCGTCTTTTATTTATTTACTTATTTTTATCCTGCCTTTATTTTTACAAATAATTCAAGGCAGAAAACATATCAAACACACTTTCCTTCTATTTTCCCAACTATAATCTGGGATGTGGTTGGGCTGAGAGAGAGAGATTGGCCCAGTCACTCAGCTGGCTTTCATGGCAAAAGTGGGACGGCCTCCTGCTTTTCTAGCCTGCCGCCTTGATCGAGCGGTCCCCAACCTTTCCAGCTCTGTGGATCAGCGGGAGAGGGGATGGTACCACGCAAGCGGCGGGCGAGCGTGCATAGCTCCGTTTGCGCTTACATAGAGCTTCCGTGTGAGCGCTTCCCATCACTCGTGCACGTGTAGCTGCATGTGCACACTCGCCCACTGCTTCTGTGGGCCAGTTCCAAATTGCCCACGGCCCTGTAGTGGGCTGTGGCCCAGGAACTGGGGATGCCTGCCTTAGCTATTAAACCAAAATGGCTCTATCATCCAGCATCTTGATTCCATTAGTCGTTTGTTAATGACTACCATTAAAACAGCGTCTCCAATTGTCTGGCTTTCTTTCATGCTGCTCGGGAAGCCAGGAAGTTGTATTCTTAAAACATCTGGACAACATGGATTCGGGAAGGATATACTAACGTTTTTGCCTGTACAAAACCCATTCCACAGCAAGCAGACCTCTTATGAAAAACTGCAAATAAATAAACTTTATTGAATGTTTTTTTTAAAATTAATCTGGTTAACTAAAAAAATCACTCTGCATTCTTTTCCACCCCTCTCTTCAAAGAGGAAAAGGTAAAGTCTGTCAGCGCTAATAAAATGAAGGTGACTTTAACTATTTGTCCTAAATTTATTCTTTCAGAAAATAAGAAATTTAAATACCTGATTTATTCCCTCCTTTCTTTGCCAGTTCTGCATGCGGAAATACATTTTGTACTACCTCCATGATTCTTTGCAGTGCATTTTCAAGCAGTGGTTTTGAAATTGTAGAGAGTGCTTGGCCAGGTGAGGTCACTGCCCGCTGAGAAGCAGGTATAGTCTTTTGCATAGCAACCACAAAATCTTTAGCGGTTATGTTAATAGAAGAGATATCTAACTGCAGCTTCACGCTGCTGGTGTAAATCTGAGGATAACGTCGACGTAAGGCACACAAGGCTGCCTCAGTACATATTGATTTAATATCAGCCCCACAGTACCCTATAAAGAAAAAAACATTTGTATTAAATATGTTTCAATAATCAGTTTAAAGCCATTTCATGATATATGAACCATGTCTCCCTAAGGAAAGAATCGACCATCGCTTACAATTGAATATAGAAATGTTTCCTTTTTTAAAAAAAAATTCTACCTGGGCATTATGCTTTACAGATGATTCTAAAGTGGTGTTTCCCAACCTGGGCAACTTACAGACGTAAAAAATGAGAATTTAAAAAATAAAAAGGAGTGCATATATTTGTAAATAGATGCAAAAACAGTAGGTATATCCATATCTATCATGCTACTTATTAGAATAAGCACTGTCATGTAAGACAGTCAGATTGGTATGATGATTTAAGTCATGAGGCTAGAGACTGTGAGTACTGCCTCAGGCCAGGGGTAGGCAACCTTGGCTCTTTTATGACTCGTGGACTTCAACTCCCAGAATTCCTGAGTCAGCTAACTCAGGAATTCTGGGAGTTGAAGTCCACGAGTCATAAAAGAGCCAAGGTTGCCTACCCCTGTCTTAGGGACAAAGCCAGAAAACCCTTTCTCAAAATTGTGCTGAGAAAACTGCAGGGACTAGTTCAGGCAGCTGAGGAGTCAAGACTGACTTTAAAAAACTGCAGAAGATTATTAAGTACCTCTTCATTTTTCCTGCAAGCCATCCTTGCTTCTACAATGCATTTTAAAAACCTCTTTCCAAGAAACTCATCAACTCCTCCAATTATTATCTTTTTGATCTTCACTCCTCCCTCATATATGTCTTGCAATTCAATCCTAATTTATTCTCTGAAATGATGAAACTACTTCAAATATTTCTTTATGTCACTTACTATTTGTATTCAGTTCATATTTGGTACTCATTTCTCAACGATTCCCTTGTTTAATTATACACACTCTTCATATCCGCCAAGCCTTCAGCAAGCAAGTCATTTTTATGGTTCCCTTAAACGTATCTAACTTCCATTTCATTACAACAAATTGGACAGAGAGATGGTCTCATGGGCTTTAGCGTTCTTTAGTAAGCATTCTACCAAGATTAAGTACATGTGTCAAATTGCTCTGCTATTTATATATAATCATTTCATCTCATAACCATCATTTATATATAATTTACAATACCTCAATCTTTTCTGTCAAGCACTGAAGAATAAAGCAGGCATATACTGCTTTCTGGCAGTCAACTAAAGTGTAAAAAAACCCCACTGCAATAATTAGAAATTCTTCCTTGTATTATGCTTAATATGTTTCATTTACTAGGAAAAGCCCCCACCTTCACCGGTTGGAACCCCCATTGGCTCTCCTTACCCTCACCCTATGTATTCCCAGGGCTACAGCTTTACCCAGCACCTGGATCCCAGGCCACCAGCAGAAGATGTCAAAGGTCAGTTGAGGTAGCAGAGGGGGTCAGTACTTGTGTCAAAGTATAAGATACCCAAAAGCACCGAGCTGGGGCCCAAATTTTAATCATGTGATTGGGGGGCAATTGTAACTTTGAACAATCACTGGACAAACGATCCTAAATCGGGGACTACCTGTATCCCTTGCCTATTTTTTTTCCCCTCTCTTAATTTTTTTTTTAAAAAAAAGAAGATTCACTTCTACAAATCATGACATTATTCCGAGCTTTGTATGCACATTGCCAGTTTCCAGCTAATACTAGGAAAATTCTGGGACCAATTGCTTATGCAGCAGTAGTCTTTTATTATTGGATTTAAGGAGAATCAAGAGTTATTATTGCTGTTATATTTATAGCCCATCTTTATTCTTTACAACTCAACCCAGCATACATATTCCTTTCCTCTCTTAGTTTCCTCACAACCACCATCCTTCCTGTGAGGTGGGTTAAGCTTAAAAAAAACCTGGCCCAACGTTACCCAGCTGGCTTTCACGCCTAGGGGAGGACTAGAATTTATAGTCTCCAGTTTCTAATCCAGCACCTTAATCACTGCACAAAAATAGATACTCACGAGATGAAGCTAGTCATTAACTTGTGCAAGTATATAATGAAATACCTGCACACATTCTAAATAATTATAAAAATCAAGTCAAAGCAGAATATGTAAAGCTGTATTTCCAAGCAACTATACAAAACAATATCTTTGGAAATGGATTGTGCAAAATATTTTGAATTCCTGTTCTTACCAACACATTTTTCAGCAACCTCCTGTAGAAATATTTCAGATGGCTTAGGGGTCCATTCTCGTGTATGGATCTTAAGAATCTCCTTTCTTGCCTAGAAACATAAATTTAAAAAAGAAAAAAGCTTTAAGCTTTCTTAATCTTAAGATATCAAATATTCCAGTTCCCGATCATGAATGCTCTATGCTTACATTAACACCAGCTTTTTAAATAGAGGAAAACTACTGTATTGTTCATTACTATAATTCCTCAATATAATTCTAATTTATATAACAAAATTACTTTGGAAAGAGGTAACAGACAGTAAAGTTTATGTGATTTTTATCTTAATACAAGATAAAAACTCAAATGGGCAGACATGTTTTTCAGAAAAGTCTCAAACCAAAGAAATAATCAAACAGTAGCAGGTGCAGCAGTTATGAGAAACGTGGCTCATTAGAATATTAAAGTAGATTGAAAAATGGGATTGCCTGAATGACAAGCTCATTATGCAAATCTATATATGATATAATGTGGAATATAAAAAGATCATTGGGCTACCATTTAAAATAAGGGAAACAACACAAAATGGTTACTTCAATTATTTTATTTAGCATAATAAATATAATATTGATAAGACTACTCTCTGTTTTAAGTGTAATTATATAGCTATATATAATTTTCAACTGCTAAAAATTGAATATCTGTTGTTCAGGAGCAAAAGAAGACAAAATTCTTTTGGTCATCCCAAAGGTATTTAGTGACCCACAGTAGTAAAGATGATAGAAAATTGAATGGAATTACAGTATTAACAACAAGATTGTTTCCTGTAATGTCCTAGTTTTCTATTTCAGTCTAATGATTTTCTTAATGTTAGATTTTAATGGTCTTATTTCTAACTGAAGAGTTTTGCCCGGTTTTGGCAGGCAGTGGGGCACTTTCCTGACAGTGCCGAGAGGCTGAGCCGGGTGGCACGAATCTGAAGAGAAGCGCAACGCTGCCCAGGCCCTAGCCTGCCCAAAGTAGGCAGGGCCATGTGTTGGCCACTTCCAGGCGATGGTGCATTTCTTCATTCCTCACAAAGGGTGATACCTCCCCAGCGTGCGCCCAGGGGGTAGTGCCAACACAGCATGGGCCAGTCCCTCACTGTTTCCAGCCGGCCTTGTGGAGCTAAGACTGAATGCATTTCAGCATAGATGGCCACCACGAAATTGTACATTGGCTTCAGGCTGGCAGCGGGGGCCGTTCCCTCACTGTTTCCAGGATGGCTTCGCGGGCCACATGAAACCACTTCGCGGGCCGGATCTGGCCCCCAGGCCTTGTGTTTGACATGTCTGCTCTATATAATGCTCCAGTGTGGTAAGCCGAAGCTAATTATTCATAAGTAGTGGAATTTTTTACCTCTTTATCTGGTAACGTAAACAGGAATTCTCTGTCAAAACGTCCAGGTCTTCTCAAAGCAGGATCTATGGAATCCAATCTGTTTGTAGCACCGATCACCACAATCTCACCTCTATTGTCTAAGCCATCCATCAATGCGAGCAACGTAGACACAATTGAGCTTCAAAACAAAATTTAAAAATATGTTATCCTTTACATGGTAGAATCCACAAGACTTATTTTAAATGTCTGAAAAAAGTGATTTTAGAGCAAGTCCTCACAATCCTTTTCAGACTGAAGACTATGTTTTGCTTAACCTGGCACATCAGAAGTACTGTCTTCGAAAAAAAGGCCAGGACATAAAGCAAAAGCATAAAATACACATAAAACGGGTACCAATAAATAAATATTGTTCATATGATTATTAATTACATGGTTCATCTTCAAGCATTGCAGGAATGGTCCTCGATGCAGTGCTGATGTCACTGGAGGCTGTGAGGGTCTCGTTGAGGAGAAACTGACTTTTGCTTAACCCTGAACAAGACAGAGCAGCTCTGGATTTTGCCCTTTCCTGAACCAGGAGTCCTTGCTCCCACTCATGCATGATTAGGCACTCCTTGCTTGAATTAATGCAAAATGCTTTACATGGGGGCTGCCCTTGAACACTACTCTAAAACTACAAATGGTCCATAATACAGCAACATGGACAGAATTGGTGTTCCTAGGTTTGCCCATGTTACACCTCTTTGTGCAAGCTGCACTGGCTCTGTTTCTTTCCGAGTGCAATTCAAGCTAGCAATAGCACTTAAGACTTATATACCACTTCACAGTGCTTTACAGCCCTCTCTTAAGTGGCTTAGAGTCAGCATATTGCCCCCAACAAGATGCTGGTTATCATCTTTAAAGCCCTACATGGGACCTGGGTTATTTGTGGGACTGCCTTTCCCTAAGAATATCAGCCTGTTCCAGATTGGATAAGGTAGGCATCCTTGAGATCTCTTCCCTGAAATCCTGACCTAGCGGGACCTCAGAAGACTGCCTTTTCCACGGCTGCCCCTGCCCCTTTCCCTGGAGATTCTGCAGGGCCCCTGCCTTTTAGCTCTTCAGAAGGCGCGGCTTTTCACCCAGGTGCTGAGATAAGACAGGACAGGATGGAATGAGCATAATTAAAGCTGGCTGTGGAGCATCCTAAGGAGATGCTTAGGCGCTTTGGCTTTTGATTGACTGGCGGTTATGTTTTAGAGTTGTTGGGTTTTATTGCTGTTGTGAATTGCCTAGGGTTGCTTAATAGGAACAGGTACGCACACCTTTAAAAGCAATAAACAAACGTGTTTCTGGAAGTGTGTTATCTATAACAAAAAGTATTTTTTTTCTGGACACAATCCAGCCCCAAAAGAGACAAACAACCTTCACAACAGCTGAGTTAGTCCCTCCAGGACAGGGATAGGCAACCTCGGCTCTTTTATGACCCGTGGACTTCAGCTGGCTCAGGAATTCTGGGAGTTGAAGTCCACGAGTCATAAAAGAGCCAAGGTTGCCTACCCCTGCTCCAGGAAGATTTTTTTTACATTTTTTGCAGCTCATTTTTGCATTTCTACATTACTAACAAATTGGTGTAGAAAACTGCATTTTAATCATTTTTGAAGAATAGATATACATAAAAGCTTGTATGAAACTGCAGGATTTCACTTTTTTTGGTATATATTTTATTAGAATTTTTTTTCTTTAACATAACATAAATCATTATAAAACAGAATGTTGTCTGGGTGGCATTTATAAAACAATCCTTAACAGTTAATTTCTATAATCTATATTCCATCTGTTAATTTCATTTGATTTCCCCTATCCCTAGCGTATCGTCCATTGCAAAACATTAGATTAAAGCAATTTTGTTTAACAACAGTTAAATATATAATCTCAATGGTCCTATATATCGTTTTAGTTGCCTTATCGTAAATCCTGTCACTATATTTATTTCAGTTTATTTCCCCCCCCAAAAAAAGAAAAAAACATTTACAAATAACAGTCTTTTTCTAACACTCAACTATATTTACGTTGATGGATTTCATCTTTTTTTTCTCCCTTCATGCAAACCTTCTCATACTTTTGTATTTCCCAATCAATGTAAAAATATAAAAAAGGAAAAAAAGAAAAAAAGAACAAGAACAACTTATTTCTCCTTTTACATTCTAAATGTTCTTACAAATAACAATCATTTCAACATTCAGCTATATTTACATTTATGAATTTAATTCTGTTTTTATATATATAAACCCTCTATACTTTTATTTCTTAATAGAGACAAAAGAGAGGCAAATATTATTATTATTTATTTATTATTTATTGGGACTTATATGCCGCCATATCTCCCGAAGGACTCAGGGCGGCTAACAATAAAACACAATAATACAAATGTTAAAAAAAAGATTAAACTAACAAGCCCCAGTGATAAAATATTAAAAACACAAAATTAAAGAGGGAAAGAAAGAAAAAAGAAAAAAAACGAAGAGAAAAAAGAGGGATATGCATTTCTTCCAGTTCCAAATATATCCATTTCCTCAATTTCCACTCTTCTCAACCTATACTAAAAATATATTTAATCTATTTAAACTTTAAACATTCCCTTTAGTATTTCCAGTCATCTAATCCTCTAAAACTCATTTAAAACATATCTTTTATATTTTATTCCTGTTTAAATTGTTCCAACATGAAAGAATAAAACAAAAAAGCAAAAGGGAAAGGGGGAAAAATCCCTCTAAAAGTAATATATTTCAAGATTTTCCCGTTATTCAGCCAAATTCAAACATATGTATCTTCTTTCCCCTATATTCCAAATTGTTTAGACATATTAAAATATTTCCCTTTTTGAATTGTCATGTTTTTTTATTTTATATAGTTCCATCCTCCAGTCTCCTTCCTCAGGGTTACATTTAATCATCTCTGCTATCTTCTCCTGCAGAAGTTCTTGAAATGAAGTTAAGTTGAAAGTAACTTGGTTCATACTCTCAAGGTTCTTCTGCATTATCTTGTAGTTTAAGGTCATTGTCCTTTGGAAGCTTCGCTGCTTACTATATATCTTTTGTAGAGTAAGCATTTTGATCTTTTGCATTTTGATTCATCCTCTCAAAATTATTTTGCATCTCTATGTAGTTTATTGTCCTTTGAAGTAGTTGTTGCTCATCGCATACTTCTTTTTGTAACGTACTCATTGTTTCAGCCATGTTATTGTTTACACAGGTACAGTTTAATAGCTTAAGAGTTCAAAGACAAAAGAAAAGAAGGAAAAAAAGAGATCCTCATCCGCCAGCAGGTGTCAGCATTTACTCATTTATCATGTCTTTCTGTTTGTTCCGTCTCCAAAAAAATAAAAAAGGCACCACCCAAACAAAATCTCTTCGGAGATTTTATCTTGGGGTTTCTTCTTCAGGAAAAGTAGATAGGATAAAGAAAATCAATATTCTTACCCAGATTCAAGCATGCTGTTTATTATTCGCTTATCTGATCGCTTTGACCCGTTGGTATTTCAGCTGTGACTGGACACGACGTTAGCCAGCCTTTTCTTCTGTCACTTTTTGGGAGGGTTCTCCTGGGTTGTTCGGAGAGATTGCCGTCTCTCCTAGATCCCTGGAATTTCCTTCCTTCAGTCCACCCCTCCAGGGTGGATTCTGGCCCCTTAGGGTCCCCAACAAAAAGAAATTTCAGCCGGAGGATCAGGGTCTCCGGCTGGCTCACTGAACACCGGAACAGGAAGTCTCAGGATTTCACTTTTTTTAAAAAAGACAGCTGAGGTACATTTCAGATCAGATTTTTTTTTCATAACACGGTAACAGAGAAACGCTAGAAAATATATAGCAATTTGCAGATGAAAGCCACCCCAGCTAAAATCTGCAAGATTTTCAGATATTTTACTTTCATGCATGATGTAATGAGTTTATCAAACATATGCCTATTACTTGATCAAAAGTAGTTATTTATGTTGGCAAATAACTAAATACTATCTTTCCTTGCTTATTTAACTGTTTCTGTCCTAATTTTCTCTAAATAGAATGGATCCAAGGCTCAGCTTACCCTTTACAATCTTTTGAATTGAACCCATCATACTGAAGTTCAAAGAAATTTCGACGAGCTATAGTTTTTTAATTACAAGCAACATACCTGTGAATCTGATCTTGTCTGCTGGACCGTACAGGAGCAAGGCCATCAATCTCATCAAAGAATATAATTGAAGGACGCATCTGAAAGGCCTAAAAAGACATTCAAATTAATTATGATTCAAATAGCTATGCAGAACACAAGATACAAAGAAAGCAAAATTACCTGATCAAACAGCAGACGAAGCTGTCGCTCAGATTCGCCCACCCATTTACTGAGACAATCAGCACCTTTTCTCATAAAAAAAGCTATTCTTCTGTCTCCTTGACTGCACTCATTGGCAAGTGCCCTGGCAACAAGAGTTTTTCCAGTACCTGGTGGACCGTAGAAAAGGCAGCCCCTGGAAGAATTCAAACTTGCAGTTAAAGTAATTATTTTAGCATACTCCACCTAATCACTTTTAAGACTTTGGCAACCAGATTTTTAAGAAAAACCTACAAGCAGCACATAAAAGATACAGAGCTTACTACACTGATGTTCTTAGTGATCAATATTGGTGCCTATGAATTTGGAGGTATGAGCATGCTAATTAAGAATCCTATCCTCAATGGTAACAAACTGCAGCCGGCTCAGGGCATTTTCTCACAAACACAAGAATGTCTTCCTCACTATCGCTCCAGCTATTTTCCAGAAGTTACTCATCTTAACTGAAGGAAATCTCACTTCTTGTTTTGAAGTTTAAAAGTTTCTGCAAAACCACAAACCAATTGTGGAACAGTCAGTCACGTTTGTTTTTTTATCATATTTATATAGCACCCATCTCACAAGGGTGACTCTGGGCAGCGCATAATGAACAGATAAAACCACATATAAAAAAAAGTAACCAAGATAGGCAATATATAAAAGAACAAATCAATACTAGATAGCTTAGCAATCTTGACGTAGAAAGAATAAAAAAACCAATTCAGCAATGGAGCTGAGTATGTCTCCATTCATAAATTTCCCAGAACGCTAGATTTTACATATATGTAATTGGGAAGTCTCGGAATTTCTCCACTTGAAATTCCATAGGGCATCTGAATATTGTACTTTAAGGATCTATAAATTTTCTGTAACAGATCTCCAAACTTCTGGGTTCTAAATTAACAAGCCAGATATTATGGGCAAGTTTTTGTTCATGATTATGGACTCAAATGCTCTGTTGAATAGTTTTCTGTGAATTTCCTCTCGTATGAGGTAAGAACTCAAGAGGTGGCAACCATGCCTTTGGACACCAAAGTAACAGTCTCTTTGTTAAAATTACAGAAAGGATCATGAAAGCTGAGAAATTTAGAACAACAGGACTGTATATGCTACCAAGAATAAAGAAGATGGCAATTTTAATCATCTTTATCTTACATATTTCATTTCAATTTTTTAAAATGTGTGTCTTTGCTATCCCTTCTCTTAGTACTAATGCACAGGAAGTTATTTAAAAAAATTAAATTCTCAAATCAGCTTCACAGCTGCAGTAAGCATGGCCCTGAAGAGTATATTGTTGTTGTTGTTGTTGTTGTTGTTATTATACTCCAGATTTTAGATTTTTAGTGATCTGAATGCTTTGCAGTGTTAACGTCCTGTTGAAATAACCTGCAGGTTTTTGATATGCATTCTTATCTGATTTCAGGAGTTCTAAGAGCAGATGCAGACATGACAGAATGAACTGAAACCAAAATTTATCAATTGGCTGCAGTATTTAATGAATCTCTATGGCTCTTCAGAAGGATGCAATATGAATGGATTTCCCACTCAAGGATAAATAAATGTGCAAACATAATAGAAACCAACAACCTATTTATTTAAGCAATCAGAGATTGTCTCCAACAATTAAGCTAATAAAAAATAAAAATAAAAGGGAGCTTGCAAAACTTCTAGAGGAATGTTTTAGGTGATGCTGATTCAACTAAAGCTATTCTGAACAGTTTTCTGACAAAGGCTGTAAACAAATGCAAAACTCATACATAGCATTTAGGACTACTCTTTGGTCCAGATTTTTTTAATGGTTATTTTCTCCTATATTTTGTGCTTTTGTGTTGGCTACTATATTTACATTCTCTTAGCTCCAATAATTACTTCAATTTTTAACCTCTGTAAATAATGCATTCCCCAATTCTTAATTTGGTTTTTCTTAATTAGGACTTGTTTATATTCTGCATTATCTCTTGTGGAAGTCTGACTATAATACAGTAATTTGAAATTACAAAACTTTACACAAAAATAATTCAAGGACACTTTCAGGTTCCTTTTAAGGTTTGGGTACTTCTTAATATAATATAGTATAAATTAACATAATAAAAACTTAGAACACATGTATATTTTTGTAAACTACTATGACTATAGTAAACCTTGTCAGTTTTAACATGCTAGACAAATTGATCCAAACAGTGCATCAAAGTGATTATTAAGAAATTATCTTGCCTAAAGATCTTAAGAAACTATCCCAAGAAAGTCCAAATTTTAAAAAGATTTTAACATCCAATAAAAGGAAATAATTTGAAGTACTACCTTGGAGGCTGAATCTTGAATCTCTCAAATACTTCTGGATAAAGTAGTGGGAAAACTACCATCTCCTTTAAAGCTGAAATATGATCAGAAAGTCCACCCACATTATCAAATCGTACCTAAAAAGGGAGACAGTTGACAAATGAAAATCATAAAAATCATAGCCAAAATAAAGGCTGAAGGTTAGCTATGCAATCCTTACAAGTGTCATTTAAGTTATTACCAATATGTAAAGAACATCTCAATCTATATGGTGTCTAGCAGTCAACAATAACTTGATATCATACAATTAATCAACAATAAAAATACATTAAAAATATCAGAAAGTAAGACATCAAATCCTTACTGAAGTGTCTATTTGCATTGGATCAACATCAGCCAAGCTTGCTCCAATTTTCATTCGATCTCTGTGGATTCCCTTCAACTCATCTTTTTGAAAATTTAGTGGAAGGCACCTAGTTTGGGAATTAAGTTATTGAAAGTGCTGAAGTAGAAAGTACCATTTAATTTAGCCAAAATTTAAAACCATGAAAAGCAAATAGATGTAGCTTCTTATTTAATGTTAAATTTGAAAACTTGTTTTACATAGCAATGACTATACAATTCCAATGTGACAAACAACTGTTAAATCCTGGTAGCATTTAATTATGGAAAGCTAGAATTTACAATTTTTCCCCCCCTCAATGTAATCTCTGGAAAAAAAACCACTACCCACTTTGAATAAATACCTGCTCAGTGCTTTGTTGCGACTTCTTTTCCTACGTCTCTCAAAGCGTTCTTCATCATCAGATGATGACGAAGTTGTGGAATCACTATTATGAATTGCATGCTTTCGCCTATTTTTTTTTAAAAGAATAAGTATGAAAATGCATGTTGTGCAAGTATTAATATATTAGTAAATATATGCTGAATATGAGTAGATATGAGTGGTTGAGCTGAGTAAAAAAAAGGGTGGAAGAATAAGGAGGGGATATAGTTAAATCCATGTCGGATTTCCTCCATAAATCTAAAATGGCTGAATACAGTCATGGTTAGTCACGCTGACATAGACTGACAAGCAAAGCATAATTTTAATTTAAACTAACAAACTGATATTTGACACTGTATAATATGTAAACCAAGTTATCAAATCTCTCTTGAAAACAATATTATGAGGACATACATGTAGTTGTCACTCAGCATAATGGAGCTGAATAAGGAAACAAGTCCTCAAAAATCTTGAAAAATCTAAAAGATACTATTTTCAAGATTCACAGAAAGCCAGTATATTTCTTCCTAATATATGCTGATTGGTGTGTTTACAAATATAGGTAGTTCTCAATTTTTAACCATTTTTAGCAACCATTTGAAGTTACAACGGCATTGAAAAAAGTGACTTAAAACCACTGCAGTGTCCCCATGGTCACAAGCTCAGACAGTAAAGTTTATTCTATAATAAACTATAATTAACTTTTGCTAAATTAATTACAGGGTACAAGCAATATATGAAGCATTGCTGCTACTGTATATCTTGCACACACAAAAACATACCTATTTATTTTTTTACAGAAAGGGCTCCGTGGTCTTGCAGGACTAAAGGGGAAACCTTGTCTTACTGGAGAGGCTGCATCATCATAAAATAATTTAGGCTTCTTCGGATGCCTGGGCTCTGTTAACAATATCATACATTTTTTTTTTAAAAAAAAAGAGGTTAATATTCTCACTTCTACAATAGATAATCAAAGTAGACCACAACCTAATTCTTGGTAAGCGAGAAAAATGAGGGAAAGACAGCAAATCATGTAGCAAATCATTTGTTTATGAAAAGCCAAACATGCTTAATTTTAACTTGTACAAAGTTTTTTTTTATTGAAAAGTTTTACAATACATTTTTGAATACAACCTCCCCTCCCCTCTCCCCGACTTCCCAGAGCAAAATACAGGGTATAAAAATACAAACAAACATAATCTAAAATATGCAAACAACAATAAAATATTAAATTCTATCGCACTTTAACTCTTGGTAAAACTTGTACAAAGTTTTTGTTAATTTCGTTCCTGAAAGACATTCAGAAATTAAATCTAGGAAGCATTGGCTGAAAAGTTACACAATAAAGATGTACAGCTGCATGAAATGTTAAGATGACAGTCCCACCCAAAGCAAAACAAAAACAGATTTATAGCACTGAGAAACTTTTCCAAGTAATATATTCACAACCACAACGAGATGAGCTGGATTTTTTTTTAAAAAAAATTCAGAATGTTTTTTAAAACTTCCAACCAAGCAGTACAGAGTAACAATTAAATGGATTCTAGAAATAAGGCTAGATGGTACAATTACAGAACTGAGCCAAATAGATATTTTGATCTTGAAAATTTGTAACCTACTTTCTGGTGAGGCTTGATAACGTACAACAGTTTTTCGCTGCCGGAGATCATAGCGCTTTTGGTTTTCTTCTCCATCTTCATCTTCATGGTCCTCAACTTCTTCTGAAGATTCTACTTAAAATAAATTGTTCTAACTTTAATAAAGGTTCTGAACCTATAACAAATTTTACAATTGCTCTATGTAATTTTATTACCTATTTTGGCTAGGAACATACACATTATCAGTTTTATTTTTTTCATTATAAAATTCAGCTTTCAATGCCCAAACCAAACCAGATCTAATTTGAAGCTATCTCAAGGCTTTAATAAAGATCTGAAGGAAACAGAGATAATCTCAAACTTTGGAAGAAGGTAATAGCAAACACCTTTGAAAATGTTGCCCCTATCGCTGAAAAAAAACCACCTAACAACTGCAAGGACCTGGTCCAGGCAGTTGCCAACAGTCAAAACTGACTTGAAAACAGGTGTAATTACACATATGCAAAAATGAAATATAATAGTGAATCCTGTGAGGATCACCAGGGGTTAAGCTGAAAACTCTAGATAATCAATTCGTAAGAGCAGTTATAATGGCTGGATCAAGACCTAGTCTATATCCCTACAGAAGCTAACCAAATATTTCTCAGAAGTTTTAACCAAAACATCTTTCATTCATTTACCCACACGTATATCCTTCACTCTTTACCCACACTTCAAATTTTCATATATAACAGCATAGTAAAAACAGCACAATAACCTGCACTTCCATCCTGATTGTCAGAGGTTTCTTCATCAGTCCTTTGGATAGCTGGCTTTCCTCTGGAGTACATATCAAGGTTTCCCTGGAAATAGCATAAAAGCTCACTCGAGTAATCCGCTATTACATGATGCTTCTATGTCAATTTCAATAGATACAGTAAATGGAATCAGAATATTGGACTGTGCAAATCTGCTGAAAAAGATACTTCATAATGTATAGATGCACACCTTTCTCAGCTATATTTGTCTCACAGAACTGCTTTTGAAACCACTACTGGTTGCCTGCACATGCGTTTGGCCTTTGTCCTGATCTAGTTTGAGGATGCAGAGACAGCTCACAGCCAATTCCATGGCCTTACAAATAGCACTTCTAGTTTAATGATTTTGGGGGGGAAAAATATCTCCTGTTGAATTAGAATTACCGTATTTTTCAGACCATAAGACGCACTTTTCCCCCCAAAAGTGGGGGGGGGGACAAGGGTGCGTCTTATGGTCCGAAGGTGATCCGTATGGCCAGCCCCAACCTATGCAAGTGGAAAGCAAGGGAGATTGCCAGGAGCATGAATCGGCATGTGCTGAGAAACACCGATCTCACACTCCTGCACTCTCCCTCGCTCGGTTTCAGCTTCCCTTGCTACAAGAGAAAGCAGGCTGAAACGCAGTGAGGGAGATTGCCAGGAATGCGAATCGGCTGATCTCGCGCTGCTGCAATCTGCCTCGTTTCAGCCTTTCTCTTGTAGCAAGGGAAGCTGAAACCGAGCGAGGGAGTTTGCAGGAGCGCGGGATCGGCCAATTCGCATTTCTGGCAATCTCTCTCGCTCCGTTTCAGCTTGCTTTCTGCAAGAGAAAGCCGGGCTGCAGGGCCGCCTCCGCGGGTACTGCTCTAATGCAGAGAGGGAAGGACAAAGAGGGAGGGAGTGAGGGAGGGAAGCGACAATGGGAGAGGGAGGGAGAGAAAGAGAGAGAAAGGGAAGGAGAAATAATTTTTTTTCTTGTTTTCCTGCTCTAAAAACTGGGTGCGTCTTATGGTCCGGTGCGTCTTATGGTCCGAAAAATACGGTACTTAGAATTTGTTCAGGTTATGTTCAAACGATCAAAGCAAAAGCAATAAAAAAATATTGGTGCCTCCACAATGAATGTATACTTACTCCTTTTCTACCATTGAATACCCCAAGATCTTCCATCATTCGTCTACGGCGCATCTTCTTCATATCATCCATTTTTTGTAGCACAGCTTCTGCAGTACTGACAAAAAGTATGCAACAAATAATTAAGCAAAACAATATTAACGAAGACTCAATTGAACAAAGAATGCCACAATACTGTATCTTCAGTTCATAGTAAGGTCGAACTATTAATAAATGCAGGTCCAATCCTGCGTACATCAACAGGCAAGCAATAAGGCCCCTATTTGTTTGTTTCTTTGTTCATTTGTATGCTGCCCATTCCAGAAGGTTTGCCCATTTTCCTTACTCTTGGAGCTCCTTCTATTATATCATAACAAAACAAAACAAATACAAAATTTCCTACCATTTTGGAGTGAAAAAAAGAAAAGCTAGAATTGTAGTGCAGGTGTATGTAATATTTTCCAAAAGGGGTATATTTGGAATTTTGAGAGTACGTGGTAGTACTCTCAGAGAATGATTATTATGGCGGGTATGGTTAATCATAAACACTCATTTACCAGAAAACAAATAATGTGGATTTGGGACATTCCCCAGAAAAGCATTAATCAATAGATAATGGGAGAATATTCCAGAGTTATCCAGAATATTCCATGCTTAAAGTAGCAAAACAGGTATTGGTGTTTGCTATGCAGCATTCCAGCATCATATTGGTTTTATTTTATTAGAAGCTTATTTTACTTAGTTGGTGTAAGGATCTACTATATCAAACAAAGTATCTTGTCAAAAATCGATACCCATAGGCACCATTACAGGTAGTCCTTGACTTTATGACCATAACTGAGCCCAAAACTTGTTTCTATGTGACAGTTGCTAAGTGGAATTTTGCCCCATTTTACGACTTTTTTGCCACAATTGTTAATCACTGCAGCTTTTAAATTAGTCACACAGATGTTAAATGAATCTGGCTTCCCCATTGCCTTTACTTGTCAGAAAAGTGGATCACACAAACCCAGGACTCTGTAACAGTCATAAATATGAAGCAGCACCCAAGCGACCAAACTTTGATCATGTGACCATGGGGATGCTGCAAGTCACTTTTTCAGTGATGTTGTAACTTCGGACAGTAACTTCGAACAGTCATTAAATGAACTGTTGCATGTCAAGCACTACCTGTATTTAGCTCTTAAAAGTGTCTGTTCAAAAAGCAAAGAATTGCCCCTAGAAGCATAGCTCTGCCGCTACACATGTTCTGACCTTATTCAGTTTGTGGTCTTCCAAACTTCCAATATGCAAAACGGAAGAACTGTTAATCAACTGGAGCTTCTTATTTTTTATAGAAGGAATCATTTATGAAGGAAATAAAAAGATAAAACAGCCTTACTTTGTAATTAGTCTGTCAAACAGAACCGACTGGTTCATAGTACTATAGCGACTTTGTCTAATTCTGCGACTGCGACGGACTTCAACATCCCCATTTTCTTCCGCAACGTGTTCTTCAGGCTTCCCATCTACTCCTTCGTTCAGGGACCTGGTTACAGGAACTACAGATCCTAAAGTAAAACAAAGAACTTTTGTCTGCTGCACTTAGCATGTTTCCTAAATTAAGGATCATCTCAATTAAATTCCACTTCACTTTCAATCTGTATGTTGAGATATTTTTTAAAATTGTGTTTATGTCTTCAAGGATATAGCTCCCCAACATAACTGAATTGCCTTTAAATATGACAAGCATCCCCCACTCATATATCCTCATCTATGTAATAAATTAGTAACATCTCAGTTTAAAAGTAACTTTCTCAATGCAAACAATGGAGTTATTCATCTCAATGAAGTAACTTTGTATCTAAAAGAATACACTTCTTTTCAAGTCCCTTTTTTCTACTGCACGCTTCTACCTACCTAACCTTTCACAAAGCTGACTTATCCTGATTGGGAAAAAAAATCTTGAATGGCACAGCAGAGAGCATTAAAGGTTGCCATGGTGATGGGAAATCAGAAAACTTTAGGAGCAATCACTTAGATATGAGCCGAAATGGTATAGGGTTTCCTGCCTGAGCAGGGGGTTGGACTAGATGACCTCCAAGGTCCCTTCCAACATTATATTATTATTATTATTATTATTATTATTATTATAATTATTATTATTATTATTATTAGTACTAGTAGTAGTAGTAGTAGTAGTAGGTTGAAGAGCACTGGGCCCAGAACAGAGCCCTGGAGCGCCCCACTATACACTTCCCTCCATGTAGATGCAGTTCCATTGAGGACCACACGCTGAGCACGGATTGTCAGCCAGCTACGAATCCATCTGGTGTTGATGCTGTGTAACTCACATTTTTCTATCTTATCAAGTAGTTGCGGTCTACTTTATCAAATGACTTACTGAAATCCAAGTAAATTATTTGAGAGGACAAAAAGGAAACACACTTAACCTGTCACCCAAAAATATGAATAGCATGGAGATTGATCCAATGCACTGATAAGTTTATTAAAAATTCTGAAGCCACATTTTGGCACAAACGAATCCCAAGAGGTTTTTGGCTAATTTTCAGATTTCAGATGAAACAACATCCTGTTGAGCAGAGTGACAAGGTTGAGGTATAAATGTTCCTTGTCTCCCTCTGCAGTGCCAGGGGCATATCCTTCCCTTTTTCAGCCATTGCTATCAAATCTTTCCGGAGGCTTCCTTTCCTCCTTTGCCACCCAACCTCTGTCTGGAAAAATAAACCTTTATATTTCATACAAACTAAAATACTGGAAATGTGCATTTCCCCCCAGTTTTAACATGGTTCAGCAGGAATAGAATGTTTTGCACATTACAAACTTCCAGCCACCAAGGCCACCTTTGCAAAAGCAAATCCAAGGATGATTTGTATAAATGACAGTTCTCTAAATCAGAAATTTCAATTTATTTGAATCTCTGTAGCCTATCCACATCCAACAGAATGTGTATTTTACTAGATTTACCTTCTTCACCATCTTCATTCTTTCCACCTGCCTGCATTCTAGCCAGTTGTCTGCACAGAAGCAAAGATAACAAGATTTTTATCAGCTTGACATCCAGTGTATGGCTTTCATTTGGGTCAGTACTAGAATGAGATTTAGTATCAGAAGAATCAAGTGGACTTAACAACAAAATGTTCCTGTTTTAGTTTCTATACACTCCCGTCAGTTTCTGTATACCTCTTTACTACCTCCTTACTCACTAGCTATAATTATTCCATTTTTTATTTGCTTTGTTACCTTGTCTCTACTATACTTAGACTTACTATCTGATTATCTGGTGTTAACCACCTCAGTTTATCTGGGTGTCAGTTGCTGGAAAGGATGTATTCTGGTCTTTTTCTTTCCTTCTTAGCTTTTTTAGTGTTTACTTTTGAATGCTGTGTAAATGTTGTTTATATGTATTAATGGCTGATTTGTCTGAATGCCAAGCTATCAGGAAATCCCTAGTATTTCATTCAATGTCACAACACTTCTTCTGTCTATAGTATTGAAAGAATTCATGGCAGCAGTACCCATACTTACTAGCACTGACATTACCTAGTTGGGTAACGAAATATCTGCAAGCAAACAGCCAAGCTCAGAGTACTAAGGACTCTACAATTCATTTGTCGGCTACATATATTCTCTTCTACTGTCTATTCTTGGAGAATCTTTTATCAATGCTTTTATAAATTTCAAATTGGATTATTCCAGTGGTTGCGTGGAGCTACAAATATTCTATTCCCTATTAGTTCATTTTTAAGGTCAAATCCAATTTATGGCTAATTATGGTTAATTGGCTGTACTGATACCACAGTTTGTTGGGCTGTGCTGATACCATGGTTTGTTGGGGAAAAAAATGAGCTTTATACACAAAGTAAGGCCTTGAGGATAGGGTACACAGAAAAAGATCAGGCACAAATCATGAATAAACTGTACCTTCCTATCTACATAATACACCAACCACAGCTGCAATTATTAAAACATGTGTGTTGCTTTCAAACTGATTTATTTCTATAAATCAAACTGTCTATTTGCAGAATTCATTTATATTATCATAAACATCCCCACCACTACTACTTTAGAGTTCAAAAATGTTCTGTGAATTCAATCAATTTATATTGGACTATATGCTCATGCATAGGACCCAGTGTTTCTTTTCTCAAAGTTTCCTCACCACTGGAGTTCAAACTGATAGTAACCAAGAACATAAACATAATAGAATTTCCTTTTAATTTGCTGGTTTTCCAAACATCCTTTTAAAACATTTGTGCTTTTCTAAGTTATTATAAACACTCATTGGAATACACTATTTTATATATTTTTTTATTTCTGTAGACTTTTCTTAGAAAATAGGTAAGTTTTTAATCAGAAAATGATTATTTCCAAGCCCTATAACATTGCTGAGCTATAAAAGATCCAAGTACAACATAATTTTACCAAGAGATCTGTAAAAGAAAAAAAAATACCTTGTAAAGTGTTTCCTGTTAATCCCATTTTCACTCAGTGTTGACATCTTTTTGTCAAAGCTAGGGTCTGAATAATGTTGATTATTTTTCCTCATAGATCTCAACGCATGCTGTCTTGTGAAATGTTCACATTGTTTGTCTGAAGAGAACTCCTGAAGCAACACGATAAGGATAATTAAAAATGCATATTTAATTACATTCTAACTCTGATGTGTAACTCATTTCTATTTGAAATATTTACACACATTAATTCTGATTTAATACTTCTATGAGTTATTAAAACAAAGTAAAGATAGAGAAGTGATCCCTCAAATGATCATGTCTTAAACTGCTTAACTTTTAAAAGACAAAAACAAAATTAAGTTGTAAATATACATTCACAACTCCAGTATACTCCAGTATTTCCATAAGTATTCTTATAAAATTATCCAAAAATTCATTAAATAAGGAGACAATTTATATTCCTGTCTTATGGCCTGCTGAATATGGAACCAGTCACTAAGGATTCCATTTATGTATGATTTACCACCACCAGCACATACAGTTCTTGTTGCATCTGACAACCAACCTTTCATTTACTTATGCAACTTGCATCTCATGTAAATGACATTGGATGGTTCAGGACAGGTAAAAATGATTCATTAAAAGCAAGTTCAATAACCAATATAGAACCTTTAATTCCATATTCTTGCAGAACATTTGGTTTGCAATGTAAACACATTATCTGAGAATATGACAACTTATTTTATATTTGTAATTCACTTTCGTATTCGAACTACACTATCCAACCATTCTGACACTACCTCTTGTTTCATAAGCATACGTACATAAACACATAAGTTATGACCATTTGTTGTGCCTCATGAACGGCTGGCAGGGCATGCCTAGTCAGCAGGAACACAGCTAGGATTAGTTTGGGCTGCAGCTGCAGCTTTACCAGGGCCAATATGCATGGGACAGCAAGGGCAGCAGAGTGGAAGGAGGCCAAAGGGGCTAGATTTGGGGGGGAGAGGAAGAGAGGCAGAAAGGTTATTAAAGAGTAGACAATCCCTTACCTTACTAAGACTCGAAGATGTCTTTTTTTCAATAAAGTGACTAAGATATCATTCTTCGATAAAGTGACTAAACTAATAGACCAGCAAAATACTGTGGACACAGTATACTTAGACTTCAGTAAGGTATTTGATAAGGTAGACCACAACCTACTCCTTGGTAAGCTAGAAAAAGGTGGAATAGAGACAACGTCACCACCAGATGGACCTGTAGCTGATAAACCGTACTCAACAAGTAGTCCTCAATGGCACTACATCCACATAGAGAGAAATATGCAGTGGGGTACCATAAGGTTCCGTCTTAGGTCCAGTACTTTTCAATATCTTCATCAATGACTTAGATGAGGGAATTGAAGGGGAACTCATCAAATTTGCAGATGACACCAAACTGGCAGGAGTAGCCAACACCCGAAGAAAAACTCAGGATCCAAAAAGATCTTGACAGACTTGAACAATGGGCCCTATCCAACAAAATGAGTTTCAATGTGGAGGAAAGCAAAGTTTTACATTTAGGCAGGAAAAATCAAAAGTACAAATACAGACTGGGCGAGACCTGGCTTAAAAACAGTAACTGTGAGAGAGACCTTAATGGACCATCACTTGACCATGAGCCAGCAGTGTGCAGCAGCAGCCAAAAAAGCTAATGCAATCCTGGCTTGTATAAACAGAGGCATAGAATCAAGATCACGCGAAGTATTAGTACCACTTTATAAAATCCTAGTAAGACCACACCTGGAATACTGCAGCCAATTTTGGTCAACGTATCACAAAAAGATGTTGAGAGTTTGGGAAAATTTCAGAGAAGAAAGAGCAACTAAGATGATCAAAGGCCTGGAGACTAAAACATATGAAAATGGCTGTGGGACTTGGGTTTGGCTAGTCTAAAGAAAAGAAGAAACAGGCGACATGATAGCAGTATTCCAGTATTTGAGGGGCTGCCATAAAGATGAGGGGGTCACATTATTCTCCAAAGCAGGACAGGGCAGGACAAGAAACAATGGTTGGAAACTGATCAAAGAAAGAAGCAACCTAGCATTAAGGAGAAACTTCCTGACACTGAGGACAATTAACCAGTGGAACAGCTTGCCTCCAGAAATTGTGAGCTGAAGTTTTTTAAGAAGAAGCTAGACCAGGGGTGTCAAACTGCCAGCCCACAGGCCTGATGTGTCATGCCAAAACCGCACCTACCCTAGCTCCGGCAATGGGGAAAAAGTCGCAATACGTCGTGACACGTCACAGGACATTATGAGTTTGACACCCCTGGGCTAGACAGTCATTTTTCTGAGATAGTAGGTTCTCCTGCTTAAGGGGGGGGGGCTGGATTAAAAGACCTCCAAGGTCCCTTCTAACTCTATTCTATTATTATTATGGGAAATACCAAGCCAGGAATGAATTGATGTGAGCCCTTGGCTAGTGACCAGTGGGATTCACTTGACAATACAGGTAGTCCTTGACTTACAACAGTTTATTTAGTGGCCATTTGAAGTTACGGCACTAAAAAAAGTAACATTATGACTATTTTTCACACTTACAACCGTTACAGCATCCATATGATCACATGATTTACATTTGGATGCTTGACAACTGATACTTATTTGACAGTTGCAATGTCCTGGGGTCATGTGATCACCTTTTACTACCTACTGACAAGCTGTCAATGGGGAAGCCAGATTCATTTAACTATGTTATTAATTTAACATCTGCAGTGATTCACCTAACAAATGTGGCAAGAAAAGTCATAAATTGGGGGAAAACTCACCTAACAATTTTCTCACCTAGCAACATAATTTCTGGGCTCACCTGTGTTCGTAAATCGAGGATTACCTGTAGCCAATGGGACTGCTCTGCACTTTACAGCCACCGTGCTTAGCAAGGGAAATTCCAGTCCCAATAGCCACTGTACAGGTGAGTAACCTACCGGTATTTTCATTGCATTCACATTTTTTCTACTGAAAGATCCCCAACTCATACATAGCCAATATAGAAGTCAAATTAATTTTTTGACTTTTGACATTCATCCCTTGCAACTGATCAGAGGACACACTTTGTTTCTACCAGCATTGATACACCTTGAAATCTTTCTATTCATGGTACCATGGTGGAAATGTTCACATAGCCTCTCATTTCACTTTGTGGAAAATGGGAAGTTACTAGTTTTTAAATTAATGATAATGAGCTTTAGCATCCTTTTCCCCAATTCACATAATATGGTGCAATGCAATAAATAAGTCAGTGTGTTGTCAACTGCCAGATTTCTGATAAGGAAACGTTCAGAAACTAAATTGAAACAAGCTCGGAGAGCAAACCACTGCCAAAAAAGTAGTCAGCAGTATTAAACTGTGAGAAATGCCCCTGACTAAAAAGAAGAAAAAGAAAGCACAACAGCAGAAGACACTTCAACTCCATTTACTACTTTTTGATCAAAAACTGCTTCAGCAAGCTAATTATTCTAATTATTCAGCTAATTATTCAGAAAATATATCTATTAAAGTTGAATGAGCTCAGAAGAGTTCTTTAGATATTATCTCTATGTACTATCTCTTGTGTACATACTTATATTTTCATTCATATTTTATGGTGGCTTTTCTGATACACTGTTCAAATATGCTTGACCACTTTTATACTTTATGAATTAGAGAAACTGCTTAAATTACTTTTTAAAGATAAGGGACTAGAAGCTTCTAGTTAATATCTATGTTTCTAGAATATTGCCAACTGAACAATTAAAATTTGGATTTAAATTTGATTCATAAATTTTCCCATCTCAGGCATGTTTAGTTTCTGTTGCATTTAACAATTATACTTTTTCATAATTACAAACCATTTTTCATTTAAAGTAAGCATAGTATTATGTTGTTTTATGAAATCTATTTCTGACTATAACATTTTTCTAGAGAATGATATAGTACTACACAATTTTCTGCTATTTTTTTTTACTCTATTGCTCTTCAGTCCTACTACTCAGAACAAGAACTTGTAGATTACCCAGTTTTCTGGAATAATCTCTCCCTAGAGGGAGATAGCAGACATATATTTTAATAACTTTAAAAATAAAATACAACAGTTGGAATATTTTCTACAATAGAAATATATTAAAATTATTTTTAAAAAATAAAATTTAATTAAAAAATTCAGAAATGAACGTATCTGTTAATTGTATGAGCAGTATTTTTTAAAATTAATTTCCTGATTATGTTGTTTAATTTTACGTGTACCATTGCATATACATTACTGTTTAAGTCTGTTCATCTGAACTTTTTCAAAATTTCACATATTGTGAATTTATTAATTTGAACACTGTCATATTATAAGTTGCTGAAAATAAAGACCTTTAATCACAATGCTGTAAGTTGAATTCATTTTTCCAAATGTATAAATTTCTTGATTTTCTATCACTGTTACTTGTAATGTTTAACATCAAACTCCATAGCAGATACTGTGAAAAGGAAAATATAAATACATAATACAATTTGACAACCTATGAGTGGGTATCAGAGACTGTAAGATAGAAACATATTTTGGCACTCTAAAAACAACGTAACCTTTTAGTGTTTACTTTCAGTATAGTGTGTACAAAATTGTAGCCTAATAAATTTATTATACAATTGTACAGATCAGAATTCAACATCTTCTCCACAATTAAAACATGAGTCTATTTTGCAACTTCCATGAATTGTTAAGCCTAAATCAGCTGATGTGATATGTACCTCAATGCATGAGGGAAAGTGGGTAGGTGAGAGTTCTTAAAAGCTGTAAAATAAGATTAAATGTTAAGTGTGTTATTCTTGTGGGATGTTTTATAAGCCAATGTATCAAATTCTATTATATGCAATTATCCATCACAATAAGATTAATTAGCTATAATTGGCTGCTGCAATTGTTGGCTAACTAAATTATGTTTGCTGCTGTTTAGCACATCCTGGTGAAAACATTCATTTTTTTTAATGATTATCACAAATTTCCTGATGGAACAATAAAGTTCTAAACATACCAGTTCAGAGTCCATAGAGGCAATATTCCTGTTAGGTAAACAAGCTAAGATGTGTGTAGCCAATAAAACCCCAATTTGTATGACTAAAGACTCTTTAGTGATTTATGCAACTGAAACGACTGCAGCCAAAGGCACATTAACCCCTTTTGAAAACTAAATTCTTGATGAAAATTTACAATCCAGCTTAACAGAAATATTGGATTCCTTGTTTTTTTTCTTCTATCCAACAGAAATATTTCATTTAAAACGAAGCTGAATCAAAAGGTGTCTAGCTGGATTCACCACTCCAGCTATTACCAAGTTGAAAGATTATGGCAGCGGATGGAATAGTTACAAAAATGCCAGGAAACAGAAAAATCAGTAAAATTTCTAACCAAACAATTGCCAGCAAATCAACCCTGCAGTACTTAAGAAAATTGCAAGGGCAGTTATAGTCAGAAAAATGACCTTGATGGAAATATTAAAAATTAGCTACGCAAAGGGGCCGAAACTTTTCTTTTTAAGTCCAGAGAAAGGAGATAATATTCAGAAGTAGCTCAAGCAGAAGCCTCCCCGATTCCTCACCGTCAGAACTGCAGGTTTCTGTTATTACAGCCTATGTCAATAAAATATAGTTCAAGTCTTACGGAGATGATTTCTAGAACTGGTCTACTTGGGAGAGGCTGACAGATATCAATATTCTCTCCCCCCCCCCGTCAAAAAAAGGAGCCACGAATAGAGGTTACAAACAGAATATCCTCAATTCCACAAGCTAGCAAACTCAACGCTTAGGGCCACCCATGATTAATTAGCTGAAACTGGAAAGGAAGAGGTCAGACGTCCAACCTGGGGTTAGAAAAGGCATGATTGCAATGGGGAAAGCCCAAGAATATCCCAATTCAGCCACTGCGAGCTTTGCCGTTTTATACAAAAGGCCTCTTGATTGTCTACTGATCACCTTAAACCAGGAGTCTTCAAACTTGGCCCTTTTATGACTTGTGGACTTCAACTCCCAGAATTCCTCAGCCAGGCATGCCTGGCTGAGGAATTCTGGGAGTTGAAGTCCACAAGTCATAAAAGGGCCAAGTTTGAAGACCCCTGCGGCTTAAACTATTGGAAAGTGTTCGGGTAAAAATGGAAATTCATCCTCCTGGAAACTTACCTACTGGTCAGAAAGCCATAGTTACTGACCGAAGGTGGAAAAAACCGACTGGCACCAGATTGGCAAAGAGCGAGATCCAAGCTGGATTCTCTCCTCTTTATATACTCATTTTTGTACTCGAATAACTCCTCAATCCGCAGGATTGTCACCACCACCACCAACACACACACACACACAAACGGGCCCGCCGGTCTGTATTTTGAAAAAAAAACCGCGTTCCTCCATGTTTTCCCTCTCCAAACTCACCCTCCGGGCTTTCCGACCGGCGGGTAGATCCCGGGTGGCCGCTCCGGGGGATCGATTTTCCACCGAGTTTTTCCTCCTCCGAGACGAAGTCGTCGGGGTGGTCAAAGTGAGAAATTCCGAACTCGATTCCATCGTTTCGTAGACCGACTGAGGGGATGTCGAAGCGGTCTCGCCTCCGCCACGAGGATCGGGGCGGCCAGAGCCACCCGAACCGCTGCGGAGCACCACCATAGCAGCCGCCTCCCGTCAACTGCCTCTGAATTCTGGCGCCACAACGCCGAGCGCCATCTCGTCACCAACCGTCCCCGGATCCCTCCGCCGTTCTGTCCTTTTTTTTCTTTCTTTCTTTTTTCATTCCTTGCGGGGCTAATTTTCATCCAAGCCGCTGCTGCTAAACGACCCGTCCCGATTCAGAGGCCTTGGGAAGACATAGTTGACGAGGTTGCGCTCGGCTGGATTACTTCTATCGGAGTGCTATTTCGCGCCCTACCCGCCCCCCGTTAAGTAGATCCATTGCCGCGGAAGGACACGACGCGCGTCCTTCTCCGAAAGTTTTTTGGCGCGTGGCAACTTGAAGTGCGGCTTGTTTTCCTTCGTTCTGATTGGTCGGCGCTGTGGCGCGCGGCGGTTTGCTGCTCCTGCCCGGGAGGCGCTCGATTGGAAAACATTTAAAACTTTTGCATGACTCTCTGGGAAAGGCGCATTTTTCTTATACCGGCACAACTAGCCACTCTGTACTTGGGAACTCACAAATATACGCACAATAGGAATACATATAAAGTTGCACTTGTATGTGATGTATTCCCAATTGCAAGACAAAAAAATTGCCACTATTCTGGTGGAACTGGCAATTGTATACGTAGAACAGCCTTAGGCAAACCGGATTAAAGCTTGTAGGAAACTGGATTCCTGCCATCTGGGCTAATCGAAATGTATCAGTTACCAGAGGAAGCCTATTTGCGCTCTTTTTGTGATATAAAAAGCGATTCCACGGAAAGGGATCGGCAACGATGCCTTTTAAAGTGCGGTACTTGGCAACATGCATTTTGAACTAAGCACGCAAAGCCCTTTAAGCGGTTTTGCTCGGCATTACCAAAATGGCCCTCTTTGGAAGAAAAAGAATCGCATTTCCCATGTAACTTTGCTTCTGCCATTCGGGTAACAGAAAGGAGAGAGAAGGCAATCCTTTACTGCAAACGAAAGATAAGATAGCTTCCCTCTGAAGAAGAAAAAAGTTCTGGCTTCGGTCACAAGCCAGTTAAAAAAACCCGCTGCAAAAATAAAACTACTTCCTTAGTCCTCGTTTTGCCTCCTTTAAAGATATTCATTCCCCTGTGACGCTTTCCCGTGAATAACCACCCACCTTTTTACCTGCATTTTTTCAACAGTTGTACCCAGAATGTAATCATCTGGCGGATCAACTCTTTTGTTATAAAGGAGGCCTTTTTCTTTAGACAGTCCGTTCCTTCCCTATTGGCCTGAGAAAAGTCAAAATAATTTTGCGCCTTGGCAATAGGTCAGAATGGCACACAGCACTGAATTGCACAAAGGTGGCCCATCAGAGTTAATTTTATGTTAAAAAAGCTTTCCCCCCCAAAAAAAAAATCTGCAACAGATTTATAGCCCCACCATGAGATCCCTTGATCGCTGAGATTACTACGCCTCCTTATAGCTAACACGGAGCCAAGTAGAGCTTGCATCCATAGTCTCCCACAACTTATGGAAGCAGGGCACTAACGCGGAGTAGGCCCTGACATGTGTCCCTTTAAGCAAAGCAGTATTCCCTTAATTTTATGCCCTAACCCAGGGGTAGGCAACCTTGGCTCTTTCATGACCCGTGGACTTCAACTCCCAGAATTCCTGAGCCAGCATGAGCTGGCTCAGGAATTCTGGGAGTTGAAGTCCACAGGTCATGAAAGAGCCAAGGTTGCCTACCCCTGCCCTAACCAAGCAGTCCTCCCACAGCAGTTAAAAATGAAAATGTTTCCTTACTGAAGAGGCTTTGGGAGTCAGGAACGTTGATTCCCAAATGAAAGATTTTTCTTAATCCAGTCAGAAAGCTGACTCTTCTCTACAACCCCATAAATAGCCTCATTTTCTTTCAGACAACAGGCGGGACTTTGCTGATCGTTTTACTTTCCTGCCGGGAAAGGCTTCACCTGTATGACTTCTACGTACCCGGCTGCTGTTAAAGGCGCAGAAGCAACGCCCTGCAGAAGTACTTGAAAGGGGGAAATACGTGGCTTATTTACATGACGCACCAATAGTAACAACAGCAAAAATTTTGTTGGGTTGTATTTACACATTTGGTGTTTTTTTTAATGTTCTCCTGAAAATTAAAACCTCTTTCTCTTCCATTTGGTTTTCCAAGGTGATGATGAATTAAACTATGTCGTCCAACTTTACACAACCGTGGACTGCTAACAATCAATTATAATAAAATCTATAACAGGTAAAAGCTGGCAAGCATGAAAAAGCAAAGGATCTCACTCTTTTCTATCTTTCCCAGCGTTAGAGCCGTTTCTAGAGAGCAGGATCTTATTCTAACCCAAGAAAGATAATTGGAGCCTGGTCATTTGTGCCTCCGGTGAGAACTTTGGTTGAATTGTTCAACGATCCATTGGTTTGTTTTCTCGACTGTCCATGACATGCTATTCAGAAGTATTTGAGGCTTTACTCCTAGGCAAGTGTAAAATAAACGTCTCCGACTTAGCGCCATTTATCTTGAGACAATATCCTGACTTTCCCAATAGCCAAAGCCCATTGATTGGAAATTGTAGTCCCAATACACTTAGAAGGAAATGGACGTAGAGGTCTGATGTTTATGCTTATAACTTTAGCACGGACACGACTGGAGAGACATAACGATGTAAACAGGCCTGTCTTTACCTGAAGTGCAGTGAGCACTTTAAGCAACGTTGCGGTAAAACGGGTGAGAAGGGGTGGGAGAGACCAAGCTCCACAACTGATACTAACTCGAAAGCTATAAAGTATTTTGGGTGTTCATTTGCGCGAATAAAAGATTCGGCGTCGCATTTAGGTGCGAACTGCGGAGAATCGTATTTTAAGCGCACAACACACACACACACACACACCGGTGTTGCGACAATCTTGCTTAGCCTATTCGTCTCCTTTTGGCTCGGTCTCCCCTTGGTTGGTCCGAGCGGCCTTGCAAGGCAGCCGCGTTTCCGGGGGAAGGCGTTCCTTGTAACGCGTCCCCCCAGGACGGTCGGAACAGCACGCGTGGAGCGATGCTTCTTCAACGGCCCTCCGTTGCCAGAAACGAGCGGCTTCTCGTTCAGGCTTTCTTCGGGAAATGAACCCTTTAATCCTTTCCCTTGGCCAGCCAACAGCGGGCTTCAATGGCGGAGGTGGAGGCTGCTCCGGCCGTCTATCAACCGGTCGTCCCTTCTCGCTCCGTTTGCGTTTATACAAGCTGCTATTGGTAAGGAAGCGGAAGGGAGGATGGAAGGTATCATAAGACTTAGATATCGCAGTTATCGATTCAGAAAGTCTTAGTAGGGCAGCTGGTGCCACTAGATCAGAAGTTCCCCCAGCCCTCAAAACCGGAAGCATTTTTTGACAAAGTTTGATTTACTTGTTGTTAGTTGCGAAGTCGTGTCCGACCCATCGTGACCCCATAGACAACGTTCCTCCAGGCCTTCCTGTCCTCTACCATCTTCTGGAGTCCATTTAGGCTCACGCCTATTGCTTCAGTGACTCCATCCAGCCATCTCATTCTCTGTCGTCCCCATCTTCTCTTGCCCTCAACCTTTCCCAGCATTAGGCTCTTCTCCACTGAGTCCTTCCTTCTCATTAGGTGGCCAAAGTATTTGAGTTTCAACTTCAGGATCTGGCCTTCTAAAGAGCAGTCAGGGTTGATCTCCTCTAGGACTGACCGGTTTGATCGCCTTGCAGTCCAAGGGACTGGCAGGAGTCTTCTCCAGCACCATAGTTCAAAGGCCTCAATTCTTTGGCGCTCAGCCTTTCTTATGGTCCAACTTTCACTGCCATACATTGCAACTGGGAAGACCGTAGCCTTGACTATACGCACTTTTGTTGGCAGGGTGATGTCTCTGCTTTTTAGTGTGCTGTCTAGATTTGCCATGGCTTTCCTCCCCAGGAGCAAGCGTCTTTTAATTTCTTGGCTGCAATCCCCGTCTGCGGGGATCTTGGAGCCCAGGAAAATAAAATCTGTCACTACCTCCATTTCTTCCCCATTTGCCATCTATTTGATTTACTATGTGCTCACAAATAGAGGCAGGAGCAGCTTAGACATAATATAATATAATACAGTTAATAATGGTAATTTAAAGCAAGGACTGTCTATGGGGATTTTCAATCATCCAGGTCATGGTTATCCCAAAGGAGGCAACTGGACTTTGTTTTTCTTTAGGACAACCATGAGAATCTCCATAGACATTTAGCTATGCACTTTGGGATGGACACCCTTCAAATGGTGCAGGAGTATGAACGGATTTCCAGAAAACATTGCAGACTACAGGAACCATCTGTGCTTCAGTTTGAGATGCAGACAGCACAGACTCATCCCCAACAGCCTGTGCCTGTCCTCAACAGTGAAGGGACAGGGCGGAAAATATCCTGCAGCCAAGAAGGCTTCACACACATTTGCACTATTCAGGACACAGAAAAACCTTCAAATGGCCTCAATGACTCTAAAACAGGCATGTCAAACTGCGGGCCAGATGCACGACAAAACCGCGCCCTCCCCATTGCCGGCAACTGGGAAAAAGAATGCAAATGACCAGCTGTCTGTAAGGAATATAAATCCTTCCATTCCCCACCTTTCAGTCAGAGTTAAAGAAGCTTCTTGGATAAGAAGAAAAACATCTTCAAAGAAAAACTTTGGGTAAAAAAAGGAACCTATTTAATCAACTTGATGTCACACCTTCAAAGCTATCCTTTGCTTTTGCTCCATTCATGATTGAAATCCTGTTTGTTTTTCATATTGGGAATTTCATTTTTGTTATCTCTAGTTAAAAAAAAAAGTAGATGTATACAAAATGTAAACATACCCTGGCAGAATGAAACCCTGATTCAAAGTCATTTATATCCAACTATACAATAGTGGAGAAGAGAGAATGAATTGAATAGAAGATTTAATGTCAGGAAGCATATTCAAAATTAAGATTTTAGTAGCAGAAGGAATCTTGAAAATGTGTGAACTGGTGTTTTTATTTCTCTACAGTGAAGAAAATATCTGGAAGCTCTGTGAATATATCCGAAGCAAGAATCAATACCCTTTAGAAGAATTTTATGCTGTTTTCATTTCCAATGATAGAAAAATGGTGAGTTGGGATGTGGACGTTATATCTGTATTTGATTAAAAAAAAACCACCATGCTGACTCATAGTTCAAATTAGCACTGCAGTAATGATTAGTATAAGGGATGCGGTGGCTCAGTGGGTTAGGACGCTGAGCTTGTCGATCAGAAGGTCGGCAGTTTGGCGGGTCGAATCCCGAGTGCCGCGTAACAGAGTGAGCGCCTGTTACTCTTCCCAGCTTCTGCCAACCTAGCAGTTCGAAAGCACGTAAAAATGCAAGTAGAAAAACATGGACCACTACGGTGGGAAGGTAACAGCGTTCCATGCGCCTTTGGCGTCTAGTCATTCCAGCCACATGACCACGGAGACGTCCTCGGACAAGCGCTGGCTCTTCGGCTTTGAAACGGAGATGAGCACCGGCCCCTAGAGTTGGAAACGACTAGCACGCATGTGCGGGGGAACCTTTACCTTTACCTTAATGCAGACATGTCAAACACAAGGCCCGGGGGCCGGATCCGGCCCGCGAAGTGGTTTCATGTGGCCCGCGAAGCTATCCTGGAAACAGTGAGGGAACGGCCCCCACTGCATTGGCCCTGGCCCAGAGACCCTCCTTCTGCCAGAGACCCTCAGATCTTTCCCACTCCTGCCCAGGCACCCTTGATACCAATGATGTAGAGCTGGCTACGCCCACCCAGTAGGCCATACGCACTCTAGCCACGCCCACCCAGTAGGCCACGCCCACCCTGGCCATACCCACCCAGCCCCCTGAGGGCAACCACAATGCTGATGCGGCCCTCAATGAAATTGAGTTTGACACCCCTGCCTTAATGATTAGTATAACTTTGGATGTGTATGAATAGAATCCTCATTGGGACTTATCGTTAGGTAAGTTGATATATAGATTCGGTTGCTAATATTTTTTTCCATCACTTCGTAAGTTTTATAAAAAAGTTGTAATTGGTTATATTTCTATGTCTTCTTAAATGATCAGAAGAAGTTGCAGGGTGATTTGTCTTTTAAAGGACATATTTAAATTAATCATTCCTAATTTATCTGAGAGAGCCAGATTGGTCTAGTGTAGGGCTCTTCAAACTTGGCAACTTTAAGACTTGTGGACTTCAACTCCCAGAATTCCTCAGCCAGCCCTGGCTGGCTGAGGAATTCTGGGAGTTGAAGTCCACAAGTCTTAATGTTGCCAGGTTTGAAGACCCCTGGTCTAGTGATTAGGTCAATATGCTAGAAAGTAGGAGACCTTCACCATGAAAGCCAGTTGGGTAAGTTTGGGCCAGTCACTGTCAGCCCAGCTCACCTCACAGGGTTATTGTGGGAAAACAGGAGGAATAAGATGTGTTGGATAGTTCACCACCTTGAGTTCTTTGTAAAAATAATAAAGACAGGATACAAATAAAATAATTGCCTTGCTTAGCAATAGAAATTCTGGTCCAAGTTATTTATTTATTTATTTATTTATTTAAATTTTTATACCGCCCTTCTCCCGAAGGACTCAGGGCTGTGTACAGGGCAATAAATATCAAAATACTAAATACAAAAGTTAAAAAAGATTAAATAATTATGCCCAATATAATACAATAATTAAAAACTATGCTAAAACCCAAACCCCAAAACCCATCAGACCAGGCCGGATTGTTCAAATAAATAGGTTTTTAGATCGTGTCGGAAGGAGCGGAGGTCGGGGGCCATCCGGTAAGTTGAGGACTACCGGTAGTCCTTGACGTAAGGCCACAATGGAGCCTTAAATTTATTTTGCTAAGCGAAACATATGTTCAGTGAGTTTTGTCCCATTTTACAGCCTTTCTTGCCACAGTTGCTAAGTGAATCTGGCTTCCCCATTGACTTTGCTTGTCCGAAGGTCACAAAAGGTGATCACGTGACCCCAGGAACACTGCAACCGTCATAAATATGAATTAGTTGCCAAGCGTCCGAATTTTGATCACGTGACCGTAGGGATGCTACAGTGGTCATAAGTGTGAAAAACAGTCATAAGCCAGTGTTTTCCGTGCTGTTGTAACTTTGAACGGTCACTAACAGTCACGCGAATCTGGCAGGTTGCTGCTTACTTAGCCAATAGGGAAAGGATCACTGACGTGACAAAAGCTTGGCAGTACTGTTTTGTGACAATAGGCCATGTGTTGAACTGTTGGTGTTTCCCCAGCTGGAAACCACTGACCCTGCTAGTGCGATTGTGTGCTGCTAGATCCAGCAACTCTACCTCATTAATTATTTACTTAGCCAACTGACTGTGTAAATATAATCCAGTGTAGCAGAATAAATGGCTGGGGAAGGGCCCAGGCAGAACCTGTTTTGAAAGGCAAACTCCTACATTTTCTGTGTTATTTGAACAATGCAATCTGCTTGCACATTTTACAAAATAGAAGCAGGCAGAGAGGAGTTGCAGAAGGAACAGTAGGGAAATGAGTGCTGGACACAAGGAAAGGATTGGTATTTATTTCACTGTCACGTTTTTGGAGGGAGCAAACCCTGGAGCTTACGATGCCAAAAATAAAAAAAAAATTGTATAGTAGATGTTACAGCCACAAAAAAAATACCCTTGGGTATTTACATGGCGTTTGTTGAAAATGTATTACCTCTTAGTTGATGGGAGCCTGAGATGTTAAATTACTTTAACTGTGTCCTTTGTAACCTGCAGGTGCCACTTTGGAAGCAGCAGGCAGGGTGTGAAGAGCAGCCTGTGATCTGGGTGAAGAAATCTAAATTTTCTTTGCGCTGTTTCCCGCTACCCCTATGATGCAATTGTTGTTTTTTTTTAAAAAAATGTATCTTATGCAACCAGATCAGTGAAAAGCGCTCAGTCCAATGTCACCCAATGGGATTTTAAAATGTTTCCTCAGCCAGTATGGCAGTTAAATTGGTGGACCAGGAGTAGAGATACCAAGATCTAGTCTATTTTATTTATTTATTTATTTATTTTAATCCCATTTATATCCCGCCCTTCTCCGAAGACTCAGGGCGGCTTACAATCTAAGAAGCACAAATCAATGTGCTTAGCAATAGCCTTCATTCTATGTATATGCCTGCTTATTAGGGCTTTCGCCCCCCCCCCCCAAGCGGCATTATTACAAAGTCAGCTTATTGCCCCCAACAATCTGGGTCCTCATTTTACCTACCTGGGAAGGATGGAAGGCTGAGTCAACCTTGAGCCTGGTGGGATGCGAACCTGCACTAATTGCAGGCAGCTGGTGTTACTTAAGGAGGCATTAGCCCACTGCTTCACCAAGACTCAACCATAGAAGTACCCTGGATGACTTTGGGCCAATCACTCTGGCTCAGCCAACCTACATCACAGGGTGGTTGTTTGGGGAAAAAATGGGAAGGAAGGAGCACTGGGCATGCTACCTTGAAATCCTAAACGAAAGGCAGGAGATATAACTGGCGAACAACAATGTTCTCTGGATGAGTTGAATTTGAAGTCCCATCATTTTCAGCTAGTTCTATTTGGGTGACCAGATTGCAGCTTAATGTGCTGAGTTATGAGTTTTTAAAATAAGAGCTCATTCCACAAGCCAGCTGCATATGTTAAACTAGGCATGTGTTTTCTGGTTTACTTGATTAGAAAATCACAGGGTTTTGAAACCAAAAAAGGCTGCAAAACTTGGTTTTGGTGCTGATATATTCTTGGTTAACTCTAAAATGATTAACTGGTAGTTTACTGACTTGAATGAAACAGCCGTTTTTGGTGTACTTGTTTTCCTGTGCAAATGGTCACATGCAGCCTCTTAAATCTCATAACATATTTTAGCTATATTTGACTTTGGCTTTTTCTCAATGTCCTGGTGCAAAGCAACCCCTGTTCTGTACCAGCCTGCTACCGGCCCTGCAGAAAAGGCAGGGACAACCCCTTTACAAACGGCAAGAGGCTGGAATTAAGCCTGCCAAATTTATTAACATAAAACAGAGCAAAGCAAGACACGAACCATGAAACAGGAGCTATGAAAGAGGAACTAATCAAGCGGTTGCCTTCAGCAAACCAGCCCTCCCACGCATTCCCCTTTTATACAGTTCAGGGCGTGGCTTCTCTCTGCCTCCTTCCGAGGTGCCCCATTGCCTTCCTCTGTTTACTCCTGATTGACTGCCTCCTGCGTCGGGCGTCCTTGAACAGGGCCAGCTGTGGGTCATCTTCATCCACGCTGTCAGGCTCACACAGCTGGGTCTCCGTCGTGACCAGGTGGGAGGGGCCTGGCTGAGGGCTCTCATCAGCAAGATCTTCAACCCCCTTAGCAAGCTCTTCAACACCCCCCTCCTCCTCTGAGTCGTCCGACCCAACTGCCGAACCCACAGGCTGACCCTGAATCACAACAACCCCAGAGGATTGCTTTGCACCAGGACATTCAGAAAAAGCTCAGATAATGCATGCTAAACTATTTAGAATGATCCATTCTATGATTCAACTAGCATTCCCATATACCAGAGCTAAGAAAAAAACCTAATAACTAAAAATGAATGAAGTAATTATATAATATATGTATAGTTGAATTAGGTTTTACATATAGAGTTTTACCCTTTTTCCAGTTTCTCCTCTCTAATCACGACAGGTTTTCATTCTCCGTCTAAATATATTTTCTTTTCAGGATTACCATGTTATCTTGTTACACGTGTCGAATGGAGACCAGAACTTTATCTATGATCTTGATACTGTCCTACCTTTTCCATGCCGTTTTGGCACTTACGTTGAAGAGGCTTTCAAATCGGACAGCATTATTAATCCTGATTTTCGAAGGTGGGGATATCAGTCACAAACATAATAGTAGTAAGACTTGGGTGTGCCAAAATTAGCTTGACATGTTACAGTTCATAATTTGAGCTTTCGAGAAACAGTTATTGGATCAGCCTGGAAAAGTGGAAAACTATAACCATAAAAATAAATTTCAGATGCATACTTCTATTAATCTGTTAAATGAGTGTGTGCGAAGTAATAAAACCTTGTTGAGCTAATACAAAGAATGTATCTGATGAAATGAACAGCACAAAGTCTTTAAACCTTCATTTTACTGAACTCCAAAATATAAAATGATGTAGTTCATATCTATTTCAAAATAAATTGTATTACCCCTTGGTTGAAATCTTACAATCTAGAAGTAAGTCCCGCTGAATCTCTAGCTGGATTTATGAATTGTGTCAAGACCACTGCTTACTTAATTATACAGGTAATCCTTGACTTACAACTGGCCTCTTAGCTACTGTTTGAAGTTAACCACAGGCTCCCCAAAAGATACTTACGAACTAGTTTCAAAGTTACAGTAGCTGCAACACCCTCACAGTCATTCGCCATTATGACCGACCTCAGCGATGCTATAGCGCTCACCTCCAGCAAGCAAAGAGAGATCAAGTCAGCCAGAGCTTGCAAGCTGGTGCAGGATCAACTTTTCTTACAGACTCACAGCAAACTCATGCCAAACTTGGGCAGGCATCCTGTGCTCCACTTAACAATCCTCGTGTTCATTTAACAATTGTATCAGGGAGACCAGGGAGTGGGGTCATTAAGCGAGGCCATTTTGCTTAAGGACTGTTATGACATGCAATCGTAATGTGCAGGCTCTGTTATGGTTGTATCTCAAGGACTTCCTGTAACTTGACTTCATTAGCCACCATGGGCTGGGTATAAACTATGGCTTGTGAGTTTACGTGGCTGGATTGGCACGTAAACCAAGCAAAATACTTCATAGCTTGGCATGATTTGCGAATTTATCAAATGGGCTTTTTTCTTTTACATGGAATTCCACTGTACTTCACCTTTGGCTTAAGTTGACCGACAACAGATTTACTTGTAAAATATTTCTGGTTTAATATAAAATGTCAACCATTCACAGTTAATACAATGTGAGTCTGATGCTGAACAGCAATTTAATATTTGATTTAGCTGTAGTTGAAAATGCTTGCAAAAGACTCAGCCTTCTGCTTTCTGGGGTAGGCAACTCTGATCACTTAAATGTTTTTCTTCCTTAGAAAAGTCAGATTGGTTCGAGCTGATGTGTACCTGAAGACTTTTGCTTCTGACCGATCGCACATGAAAGATGCCAGCGGGAATTGGCTGAAATCTCCTCCCCCATATCCATGTATTGAAACTGCAGGTAAATAACCAATATTAATTTTCCACACCAAGCTACAGTAGATCTCTTGTTAATACTGACTGAGCTTAAACATTGCAGTGAAGTGTGGTTTGTTTCTATTGAATAAGTTTGGCTGAGTTTTTACAGTGTAAAGCAATAGGAATAGAAATAGGAATAGGAATTAATAGAATAGAATAGAATACAACAGGATAGAACAGAACAGAACAGAATAGGATAGAACTGGAAGGGACCTTGCAGGTCTTCTAGAAATCTCCAAATTGAGCTTGGCTCCTGGTGACTCATGGATATGTCCAGATATTGGTGCAGCAAATGTTTTGTATCCAGAACAGTATTTCTCAACCTTGGCAACTTTAAGATGTGTGGACCTCAACTCCCAGAATTCCTCAGCCAGCCTGAGAAACACTAATCAGAAGATCCCAAGAGTAGGTATTGTCTTTTCTTAGTATAATTAATCTCATTTTTGTAGTTTCAGCAACCCAGTTCTTTACTTAGCTACTTCCTTACTCTCTGCTGGAGTTTAAGTAATATGGGTCTATCCTGAGCAATTTTCTTCCATACTCTAAGCTCATCCCACTTCTGCCATGGTGGCTTAAAGCAGTGTTTCCCAACCTTAGCCATTTTAAGATGAGTGGACTTCAACTCCCAGAATACCCCAGCCAGTAATGCTGGCTGAGGTATTCTGGGAGTTGAAGTGTACACATCTTAAAATGGCTAAGGTTGGGAAACACTGGCTTAAAGGACAACAAGAATCTAGAACAGTGATGGTGAACCTTTTAGAGACCGAGTGCCCAAACTGCAAACCAAAACCCACTTATGTATCGTCAGGTGCCGGGTGGGTGTGGCCCATTGGGTGGGTGTAGCCCACTGGGTGGGTGTGGCCCACTGGGTGCCTGTGGCTGTGGTGGTAATGGCAGACTGGGTGGGACTAAAAAGTTCAATCAATCAATTCCAACTGTGAGATTATTTTTTTTCCCATGAGAAGTTGAAATTGATTGATTGATTGAACCTTTTTTTTTGCACACAGCAGCAGAGGCCTAAAGTGAAAAGGTTTTATAAATCATAGCTGAAGGCCTAGGACTGGGGCGATGACGTGCGTGCCCACAGAGAGGGCTCTGCATGCCACCTGTGGCACGCGTGCCATAGTTTCGCCACCACGGATCTAGAACATCTGGGGGACTTCATTCCTTCATGGAGCAATGTTAGCCTTGCCATCTGGAAATGAGTCTTAGAAGAAGAAAATTGAAACTGGAAATAGTTGCATATCATGGAAACCTAACATCTTTTCTCTACTCTAAAGTAGAGAATATTGTGTCTGCTTCCAAAAAAACTAAATAACACAATTTTTTCTTCTTTTTTTCTTTTAAGATTACAAGATGAATCTGGATGACTTCATTAGTATGAATCCAGATACAGGCTGGGGTTTTGTGCTGAAACTCTCTGATTTTGTGCAAGAATTTGGCAGTCAGAACTATGAAGAAGAATAATTGAGAATTAAAGTATGTATATAATTTGCCATGCAATCTGTATATTGCCATGGTTAAAGTTGGAATAATGTTAATTGTGTTGTGGCAAATAAAAATAAACTTAGAAAATAAAACTTTATTTTTTGAATATATGCGACACAAAAGGGAGCCAGCTTGGTCTAGGGCAGGGGTAGGCAACCTTGGCTCTTTTATGACTCGTGGACTTCAACTCCCAGAATTCCTGAGCCAGCATGGCTCAGCTTGGAAACTCTCCCTTTCCCCTCAGCATGGCTGGCTCAGGAATTCTGGGAGTTGAAGTCCACGAGTCATAAAAGAGCCAAGGTTGCCTACCCCTGGTCTAGTGGCTAGAAACCAGGAGACAGTGAATTTTAGTTCTGCCTTAGGAGGTAGTGACAGATTTTATTTTCCTGGGCTCCAAGATCACCACAGACGGGGACTGCAGCCCAGAAATTAAAAGACGCTTGCTCCTAGGGAGGAAAGCCATGGCAAATCTAGACAGCACACTAAAAAGCAGAGACATTATCCTACCAACAAAAGTGCGTATGGTCTTCCCAGTTGCAGTGTATGGCAGTGAAAGGTGGACCATAAGAAAGGCTGAGCACCAAAGAATTGAGGCCTTTGAACTATGGTGCTGGAGAAGACTCCTGGGAGTCCCTTGGACTGCAAGGCGATCAAACCAGTCAGTCCTAGAGGAGATCAACCCTGACTGCTCTTTAGAAGGCCAGACCCTGAAGTTGAAACTCAAATACTTTGGCCATCTAATGAGAAGGAAGGACTCACTGGAGAAGAGCCTAATGCTGGGAAAGGTTGAAGGCAAGAGAAGAAGGAGACGACAGAGAATGAGGTGGCTGGATGGAGTCACTGAAGCAGTAGGCGTGAGCTTAAATGGACTCCAGCAGATAGCATAGGACAGGAAGGCCTGGAGGAACTTTGTCCATGGGGTTGCGACTTCGCAACTAACAACAACAACAATAGGCCTGAAAGCTGGTTGGATGACTGGGTCAATCACCAGGAAACAGTAAGTTCTAATCCTGCCTTAGAGGCATAAAAACTGGTTGGGTAACTTTGGGCCAGTCACTCACTCAGCCCAACCCATCTCGTAGGGTTATTGTGGGGAAAAGAGAAGGAAGGACTATTCTATATATTCACCACCTTGAGTTACTTAAAAAGTAATAAAAGCAGGATTTAGAAAAAATGAATTCAACTTTACTCTAGGGCAGGGGTAGGCAACCTTGGCTCTTTTATGACTCGTGGACTTCAACTCCCAGAATTCCTGAGTCAGCTGACTCATGAATTCTGGGAGTTGAAGTCCACGAGTCATAAAAGAGCCGAGGTTGCCTACCCCTGCTCTAGGGGGTTACATTAACTTTGTATATGATCACCCCAGCAAGACTTTTATATGCATAATAATGGAAAGATTTGACTACACCCACAGCGAAGAGTGGATGGTGAAGACAATGGACCTTGCTGAGATAAAACTGACAGTTTTGATTAGAGACAAGAGATTGATTTTAATGTTAATTGGAAACCCTTTTTGACTTTTTTGAGTGAGAGAGAAAAGAAATGAAATTATAATATATGGGTTTTATGATGAGAAAACATAGTAGATAATAGGAAAAAGTTAATGTAACCCCCTAGAGCAGGGGTAGGCAAGTTCCCAGAGTTTTTTCCCCAACTATTTCACAATCAGTCCCAAAAGAAACATCTCTTGTTTCAGTTGCATGTTAATCCTTAAAATCTTCTGGATTGATGTACGTATTTGAATCCAAAATAGCTTTTTTGCATATACGCTAAAAATGTGAACAACAAGAACTCTCTTATTGTTCACATTTCCAATTACAAATTTTTGATGTCAAGAGATCCTGGAAAAATGAGTTAGGAGTGATATAGTGGCCTGTCACTAGATGTCAGTCTACTTCTAGTCTCTCAGTGAAACAGAGCTGTAAGAAATTGTTGGTTTCTTGGTTATCTTTTTTTCTCCTCTAGTGGATAGTTTAATAAGGGTCACAGTGATCAACAAACCTCTTTCAGAAGACTTAGTGACTTCTTAGGTATTAGGCACCATCATATGATGTTACGTATGATATCACCACAAAAACCAACATGGCTGACTGATCATAAGTCTTCAACAATTTCGCTCCCAAGAACTCCTGATATTTTGAGGTTCTTGCCTGACTCAGATGAGAACTTAGGTGTAAATCATTTGCATCTCATGCGACATGGGGCATTCAGTACCTACGTATATACTCATATATATTGTTGCCAGTCACTTTGACTCATTGGGTCCTGATGAACATCGTTTTAGTTGGTTTTGGGCTTAGGGTTTGGGTGGATCCCTCTGGTTTGCATGATTTAATGGGAGTTGGTCTGTTGATGGTGTAGGCAGCGGTGTTTCACTGGCAATCAGCAGAGGAAAACATGGCAGGAGATTAGAAACAGCTCACTGTGGGGAAGATGGTTTGAATGTGTTAAGCTCTATTCTCATTCCAGTTCCCAAGTTGTTGATGTTGTTCAGTCACTAAGTCATGTCCAACTCTTCACAATCCCATGGACCATAGCATGCCAGGCTCCTCTGTTCTCCCCTGTCTCCCAGACATTGTTCAAATTCATGTTCATTGGGTAAATTACACTATCTAACCATCTCATCCTTTGCCAAGACTCTTCCTTTATTCCTGGTTATTGGACCTTCAAAGGTTTGGGTCTCTAGTTCGTCTTACAGAATGTTTGATCGGCCTGAAATAAGGCCTTCCCATCCATGATTTCACTGTCACATACTCTGACAAGTATAAATATCATGGCATGTGTAATGGAGACTTGGTTGGGCATAGATGGGATGCCCTCTCTTGCGGATATACCTACATTAAATTTAAATAAATTCAACTGTGGCATCAATGCAGCGTTGGGATAGGGATAGAGAAGTGTGGCCATTGTCATCCTGGGACTCTTGTGGCTTTCAGGTACACTGCATTACTGATAAATGATGAAAGACCCTGTTGTGGCTCTAGTGGCAATAGGGATGGCTGCTAATATTCCAGATTCTGCTGCATGGTGGCTTCCCTGCCATAGTCTCTGGTGGCTGGGTTGGTGGTGGAGTTTCCTAGACTTAAAGATACTTGGAGTTTTCAACCTTCCAGAGGCAGATTGCTTAGTTCACGGTCACCATGGCAACCATAAACTTGACCAAATCATTGAGGTCCTAGCACACCGGTCATTCTTGCATCAGAACATAACAGAATAACAAGAATTGGAAGGGACCTTGGAGGTCTTCCAGTCCAGAGGTCTCCAAACGTGGCAGATTTAAGACTTATGGATTTCAGTTCCCAGAATCCCTCAGCCAGCTGTATTGGCTGAGGAATTCTGGGAGTTGAAGTCCACAAGTCTTAAAGTTGCCAAGTTTGGAGACCCCTATTCTAGTCATACGTTGGCTCTGGTTTTTGCCTTGGGGCAGTGGCAACATGATCTGAATATGGGAGAGATTGACATAGCCCTTTACCACGGACATATTACTCTGACTATTTGGAATTCTCCATTGCCATCCCTCATAGAGGGTAAACCTATTCCTTCAATCGATTCCTGGCCCTTGACAAACCTAGTTGGACTCCAGGAGCCTGGAGTTATTCCTGAAGCTCTGATACATAATTTGACTCAGGCCTTAGTCATCACTTGGAATGAAAGAGTGATGATGGTTTTGGATCAGATTGTTCCTGTGTGGCTTCTTCCTGCTCTGGTATCCCAGAGAGTCCACTGGTTTTCCAAGGAACTTCAAGAAATGAAACAGGAGAAGAGTTGACTAGTGATTACAGGAAAAATATGAGTGATCAACATGAGGACCCAGATTGTTGGGGGCAATTAAGCTGACTTTGTAATAATGTAATAATGCCGCTTGGGGTGTGTGTGAAAGCCCTAACAAGCAGGCATATACATAGAATGAAGGCTACTGCTAAGCTTGTAAGCCGCCCTGAGTCTTCGGAGAAGGGCGGGATATAAATGGAATTAAAAAAAAAACATGAGTAAGAGCCTTTATTAAGCGCTACCTTGTGATTATAATGTGGGCCAATCATTATATCTGCCCTTACTGTGTCTGATGATTGCCATTCAATGGTCTTAAATTAACCCTAACTCTCTCTTGAGAAAAGGGGCTGGAAGAATACCTACAAGTCTGCTGCAAGGAATATTTGAAGCATTTGAGAGATAACATTATTTGGATCTACTCTGATATGCACCAGTCTGGTGGGATTGATTGAAGCACAGCCCTGCTAAGATAACAGGAAGCAGTTTTAAGTCTCAAGGGCAGTTGAGCTGAAAATAGAAATCAGCAATGCAATTTTAGACCGCCTTGATAGAATAGCTCCCAGACCACAGAAAGTACTATTTCAGCTATAATCTGTATTATTCAGACTCTGCTTTGAATCATGTGTGCACTGCAGTTTAACGAAGATTCAGGAAAAACGGACAGATGCACAGAAGGACAACAAAGATATCAATCGACTGGAAAACCTTATGAGGAGAGACTGAGTATGTTAATCTTGGGAAAAGACAGGCAAGGGTTTTAAGACCAATCAAGTTGTTGATTAACAGATTCTGGGCAAATGCTCGGGGAAAAAATCCTAATGTAAGAACAAATCAACAACAGTTCCAAAGAACAAGCAAAGCTATGAGCTTTCTGATGGATATTTACTTATTAAGAAAATATATATGACTGCCCAGTGCCCAACTCATGGTGACTCCAGACAGCTTACAGAAGTAAAGCCTCAACTACAAAACCCAATACCCACTCCACCTCCCCTGGTGACAACAGTCAAAGAAATCACTTGATGGGCTCACTTGATCAGTTTTGTCAGGGTCACTGACAAAACATGTCTTCAAGGCCTTTGGAAAGAGTATCAAGGTGGAGGCCAATCTTACCTCGAGGAGGAGGATGTCCCACAGGAACGGAGCCACCACGGAGAAGGCCTTTCTTTTTGGTCGCACTAAATGGGCCTCGTTAAAAGAGACAGCCTATAACATACCTATAACTTCCTTGGTCTGGTGTAAACATCTCCAAAAAGATGGTGAGACTCTAGAAAGAGTGCATAGAAGAGCAACAAAATGATCAGGGGACTGGAGGCTAAAACATATAAAGAATGTTTGCTGAAACTGGGTATGTCTAGTTTAATGAAAAGAAGGATGAGGGGTGACATGATAGCAGTGTTCCACAAAGAAGAGGGAGCCAAGCTATTCTCCAAAGCGCCTGAAGGCAGGACAGGAAGCAACAGATGGAAACTAATCAAGGAGAGAAGCAACCTGGAACTAAGGAGAAATTTCCTGACAGAACAATTAACCAGTGGAACAACCTGCCTCTAGAAGTTGTGAATGCTCCAACACAGGAGGTTTTTAAGAAGAGACTGGACAGCCACTTGTCTGAAATTGTATAGGGTTTCCTATCTGAGCAGGGGGTTGGACTAGAAGACCCCCAAGGTCCCTTCCAACTCTGTTTCTATTCTATTCTATTCTATTCTATTCTATTCTATTCTATTCTATTCTATTCTATTCTATTCTATTCTATTCTATTCTATTCTATTCTATTCTATTCTATTCTATTCTATTCTATTCTATTCTATTGTCAAGTTACTTGGATGAGCAATGAAATATCCCAGATTAACAAAGTTTGGTCCAGGTACCATGATTCAACCAAGACAGAAGCACAGTGGGTACAGGAACAACTTCCAACTTCCTGCCAGCTTCCCCAATGAAATAAATTGAATAAATATAATAAAAATTGATCTCCCAAGCTTGGACAACACATTCAAATTCCCAGGCAAATGTGCAAAGACTGGGAAGTTGTACTGCATCATATTTAGAGGCCACTAAATTGAGAAGGTTGGTATATACATTCACAATAAGTAATCTGCAACATCATTTCTGAAAATTATGGTGACATGTTTGTGTGTTCCTATTAAAAAAAATAGGAAGAGGAGAGTAATGAATGCTATCTTCTGATATTTTGAAACTAGGAAAACTTTGTTCCAGCTAAAGAAATGGAAATGCCAGTCTTCATAAAGAATATTTTATTCATAATTTCAGTGTCAAAAACAGTTTACAAAAAGGAAAAAATAATAATTGCTACTTGTACCAAGCAGTTGTCAAATGGTTGAACATGCAAGAAAAAGAATGTGCAAAATTTATATAGAAGGATTTTCAATAGCCTGTTAATATGCTACTCAAAAGGATTTTAAAAATTATATAATGAGGTTTGGGTTTTTTATCTTTATCACCCCTGTATGCTATTTCCATTTTTTAAAAAAACCTTTTAAACAAATATACAGATACAGATATATATATATTATTAATGCTAATTAAAATCTAAAATGAAAATATGTATGAAAATAAAAAATACAGTAAAATGTTGATTTAATGGACCATTGGGGGGAGTGTGCCTTTTAAATTTGAATTTGTCTCATTTGCATAACTAAAGTAGTATGATTTGCAGTAAAACCTCAATTTATTGGACATCTCCTTAACCAACTGGACAAAACGAAAGTGAAATTTAATAGAAATGCAGTATTTGTGCATTGCATCTAAAGTATAAACTTAATCAAATATCCATTAAATTATGTGTTTATTCATTTTGGAACTGAATTCCTGACTTTATGTACAGCAAAATTTGTAATATTTGTCAACACTGTGCTTGGGTTGAGGTTTGGTTCCAAGTTACTGTTGACAACGATGGTTTGTTAGCCAAGCCACAATTGGCTGATTTCATGTATCTTGCTATAAAATACAATTTACAATCCTTTCATGGCTGGATTCTTGAAACTAAGCTCACAGATTAATACAATGTCATATAATAGCTTAGCCTGCTGTTTCTCAATCTTTACAACTTTTAAGAAGTGCAGAGTTCAAAAATTCTGGGAGCTGAAGTCTATACTCTTAAAAGTTACTGAGGTTCAGAAACATTGGCTTAACCTAACACCTGAAATTGTAGAAGCAGAAAATAAGATCAGTGCAGGAGAATCTTCTCTACCAAATCTCTTCAAGAAAGAGAAATAAATTACATAATAGCGTGGATGGACCTTTTCAACAGAGTTAAGGCCTGTTCTATGGCAGTAGGACAGAGTATCTCCCTTGCTCTTCAAACATTGTGGATCCTATAGTACAGTGGTGGCAAACCTATGGCACGTGTGCCAGAGGTGGCACTCTGAGCCCTCTCTGTGGGCACGCGCACCGTTGCTCCAGCAGAGTTCGCCAGAGTAGCGAGGACATGGCGTTTGGAAGCGACAGGGCAGGAAGTGAGCAAGCAAGCAGCATTGTTCCCCCCCCCCCCGGGATGCCCTGGAGATGGCGAGGGACTGGCCCCAGTCATGCCTACCCAGTGGGCCACGCCCCTGCCCCCCCCCCGAGGGCACCACAATGCTGATGCAGCCCTGGCACTTTGCGATAAATAACTGGGTTTTGGGTTGCAGTTTGGGCACTCGGTCTCTAAAAGGTTCACCATCACTGCTACAGTATTTATAAGAAGGTCACTGACATCAGTATTTATAACTCTGATAAGATCTAACCCAACACCCTAGAAAAGTCCTTTTAGAATAGATTTCCTGCAGGTTTTCCCCAGCTTGAATCTAGCCACAATCTTTTTTTAAAAATCCCAATCTGTCAAAAAAGGAAGAATAAAGAATAATTTAAATAGGAGGATGCAAGAACCGGAGTTATTTATTTCAAAAGTCTTTCTGATATACCATCTGGTTCCTACCACTGAATATGAGTGAACATAAAGTGCCGACATAAGAACAAAGTGCTAAGGAGCCATTCCAGAAGGGAGATACAGGTGCTCCTTGACTTACTTATGACCACAATTGAGCCCAAAATTTCTGTTGCTAAGTAAGACATTTGTTAACGGAGTTTTGCCCCATTTTACAACCTTTCTTGCCACAGTTGTTAAATGAATCACTGCAGTTGTTAAGTTAGTAACATGGTTGTTGAGTGAATTTGGCTTCCCCCATTGACTTTGTTTGACAGAAGGTTGCAAAAGGTGATCACATGACTCTGGGACCCTGTCATAAATATGAGTCAATCGCCAAGCGTCTGAATTTTGATCACGTACCATGAGGATGCTGCAATGGGCCTAAGTGTGAAAAATGGTCATAAGTCACTCTTTTCAGTCCTGTTGTAACTTCGAACAGTGATTAAATGAACTGTTGTAAATCGAGGACTATCTGTACTAAGTCCAGCATTGTAAGATTAAACATTACGAGACTTCCAGGTCTAAATATTTCTGGAATGAACTTGAATGCTAAAAATACATGCTTTTGGGGAAATTTGGGAAACACTGACCAAGTCTGTGGTTCTATTTGTGGCACATTTCCATACAAGAGAACAATTAGAGCTTCTGCCAATAAAACTATTGTAGCCATCATCTTAATGGTTGGTCTTAATACTTCTAATAATGCTTACTGATTTCTGGGCTTAGTTGCACTTTGAGATAGTTTGTAACCTGCATGAGGATGGTTTATAAATATCCTCAAAATTTTGCATTTTGGAAGTGGAAAAAAATCTGGAATTGCAACAGTTGTTAGCCCTCAAGTATTTGCAAAGATATAGAAGATACAGAATCTGATACAGCCAAAGGCATTTTATCAGACAAGTGTTTGAATTTGCTTTCAGATTTTTTCCAGATTCCTCCTCAAAATATTTTTATAGCTCTTTTCCCTGAAAGGATCCCAGAGTGGTTCACAAGAATATTAAAAAATAATAATTATTATAAGGCCAAAACACTCAGTTCAAAAGATAATGTGTTGAAGGATTGTTAATAGATATCTAATTAAAAAAACAACAGTGCAGATATTCTTTTTTTTCTGCTGACCTGGATATTTTTATGGAAAGAAAAAAGACAGCAGCAGTGAAAAGATTTGAAGTGAACAGTTAAAAGAAAGATTTTGCATTTTGTACATTATAGCAGAACTTTACAATGCCAAATCTTAAATAGAAAGAACCATGGTAGGTGAAATAGATTGGACACTTCAAAGTCATAATAAACATAATATTTACAGCAGGGCCATGTTTCTGCCAACAATTTAGCAAACAAGAGGAACTGTTTTCACAAAGCAGGGCAAGATTTTGTGTCAAACTGCAGAACTGCTAAAATAAGCCATCAACAGGTTGCTGAGAAAAAGTCTGTTTTCCCTTCTGTAGTGCATGAATAGAAGCCAGAGAATTATCAAAGAAATATTAACATTTTGTAGATACTGTACTGTGCATGGAAGATTCCAGCCCTGTTTAAAAAAAGGCAAACAGAATGCATATCTGTGTGTGTTTATTGTTGATTTGTAAGGAATTTTAACTGACTGGATGCCTTAATACTTGGTGCAAACGTGTGCAAAACCAAAGATTTTACTAAATGGTTTCCAGGCACATTTACCTCAGGATCCTACTGCAGACAAAAGATTGTAAGTCACCACCAGACTATTCTGGAATATGGTTTTTGTCCCTGAACTTGTGTGAACATGTATCAACGTCCTAGATTTGCTTAAAAGTTATAAAGTTAATATCCTACACAAGTGATTCAGATTATTATTAGCATTCAAACAACATAGGTGCAACAATCAGCTTTTCTACAGTGTAACGTTCACACATTTTGTCAAATCAAAAAATTAAAAATACACATCCTAGCCACCAAGTGTGCCCAGTAGCAGACAATTTTAAAAAAACTGGGTAGATACAGGTAGTCCTCGACTTACGACTTCAATTGAACCCAAAATTTATGTTACCAAGGGAGACTTTTGTGAAGTGAATTTTGCTCCATTTTATGACCTTTCTTTCCACAGTTGTTAAGCGAATCACTGCAGTTATTAGTAACATCGTTAAGGGACTCGGGCTTCCCCAGTAACTTTGCATTTCGGAAGGTCGCAAAAGGCGACCACGTGATCCCACGTCACTGCAACCATCATAAATGTGAATCAGTTGCCAAGCATCTGAATTTTCATCACCTGACCATGGGGATGCTGCAATGGTGATGTGGAAAACAGTCATAAGGCACTTTTTTTTAATGCCGTTGTAACTTTGAACAGTCACTAAATGAACTGTTGTAAATCGAGGACTTCCTGTATATGCAGAAGAGTAACAAATTTGCAGCCTGTGCTGAGTAATTTTTTTTTAAAGTGAGTGATCCAGTAAAGAAAAATGGCTTCACACACATATATACACCCTTTAAAATCCCACCTCCCACAAGCACCCGTAGGAATTTGCTGCTCATGTAAGAATAATGCAGGGGTAGGCAACCTTGGCTCTTTTAGGACTCATGGACTTCAACTCCCAGAATTCCTGAGCCAGCATGGCTCAGCTTCGAAACTTTCCCTTTCCCCTCAGCATGGCTGGCTCAGGAATTCTGGGGCTGAAGTCCATGAGTCCTAAAAGAGCCAAGGTTGTCTACCCCTGGAATAATGGAAGTTGTGTCATCATGCCATAAGCTTTGCCCCTTTTACAGACCTGTACAAAAGGAGTGGGCCTTGTCCCTTGAGATTGCAACATTGCTTTCAGCATTTTGCACCTTTCCTGAAGATGCTACTGAGGCTTTCTGGTTCTTTTTAATTCTCATTTAATTTAATTCTCATTTGCATCTAACCTCCCAATCACAAAACCTTTTCCTTACATTTGATAACCCCTCATTTGCCCAAACAGGGCTGCTTTCTGAAAGAGCCTATCTATAAACACATGAGTTTCCTATTCACTTACAAAATAGTCCTCGTTTCGTGACCACAGTTGGGACCAGCAACTTGGTTGTTAAGCGAGGCAGTCACTAAGTGAAACCAACTGTTTACAACCACAGTTAAGACCCGAATTTCCATTACTAAGCCAGGTGGTTGTTAAGGGAGTCACACTCACTTTAGCAACTTTTTGGCCACAGTTGGTAAGCAAATTATTGCAGTTGTTAAGTGAATCACACCGTTGTTAAGCGAATCTGGCTTCCCCTTTTGATTTTGTGAAGGTTGCAAATAGTGATCACATGGCTCCAGGATACCACAAACGCTGTAAATACATGCCGGCTTCCAAGTGCCAAAATTTTGATCATGCGATCAGGATACTATGACAGTCGTAAGTGCAACTAATGGTTGTAATTCATTTTTTTCCAGTGCTGTTATACCTTTGTTGCCAAACAAATGATTGTAAGTCTAGAACTATCTGTATTCTAGTCTGACTTCCTATTTTCCTGACATCAGCATCTCAAACCCTCAACCCCTGATGCAAACACCATGCTTGTATGGGCATCTTTCTCATTATATAGTGGGGAAGCCTCAAAGAGAAAGACGAAAGTAATATCTTGATAATTCACTCTTTCTCAGCCATAGTGAAATCTGAATTTGAGGCTACTTGGATATGCAGTGTGCATGTATCTGTAATTATTTTTTTCTTAAAATCAGGTGCTTCCTCTTCACTCAGGATGCTCACTTCGTTAGCAAATTAGAAGAGGGATCCTAGCTGACTCATCTTTTATTCTGGGAAAGCTCTGGGTATTACCCCTGTAGTATCACCAATTTCAATATCAAATGATATGGAAACTGCCAAACTGGGCTTATGAGATCATAGGGAATGGCCATTATGCAATCTAGGATAGGATTGTCATTCCTGCATTGCAAAGTGCACAATGGCCAGTAGATGTCAGCAAAGAGTTAGTTTAGACGGCATCTCTTTGCTGACATCTAGTGGCTGCTCTGTGTTTTGCAGCTCAGATACTGTAATACTCATTGAGTGATGATCTTCCACATTTAAATTGCAAAGATTCTGGGCTTTTCGTTAAGATAATGAGTAAACATATCTGCACTGCATGCAAAGTTGAAAAACCAAAGCATGTTTTTAGTAAAAGCTCTTCTCAAGTAGTTACCCAGCTGTCTAAGCTGCAGTTACAACATAGTCAGCCTTCAATGGTATCCAAGAACAACCTAGGGAAATTTCCAAATTTCTCAGAACTCAGTTACATTTAAATACCCAAATAAAACAGCCAGATAAATTAAAACTTAAGTGTTAACAAAAAGCAGCACCTGGAAAGCTACTATCAACAGCTTTTTTAAAAAAAAAATCTCTTTAGATGATGTACAGATGCTTAATACCACACACTGGTTATTTGGAAAGCTATTCAGAGGTAGAAACTGGGAAAATATTTTATCTGGAATCAGTTCATTTTTTTTAAGAATAAAGGGATATATCCTTGTAAATCTCTTTTAAAAAAGTTTTAGATATAAATATCTTCTGCAAACACATAAAAAAAGCAAAGTTCCAAGTTTTAACCTAAGTGTAGTGTTTCATTCCTCTGGCTTTGAAAATCCAGAAGGCATTTCCAAATATTTGCAGGGTGACTCTTCTTTTCATTTCCTAAATTGATTGTCCCCGAAAGCTTGCACACCAATTCTCACCGAGCTTAATATTTACAAAAATCTTGCCTTTTTACATATCAGTCAAACTAGGAGGCTATATTCTCTCAAGAGTTCAAGGCCATGAGATTATGGCTCTTTCTGCTTCCTAAAAGTCTCTAGTCCTCTTGACTCAGGAACATCAAGCCATATTATTTACAAGCTATGATACAAATTGAGCCCTTCTGCTCAGCAGTGTAAAGTGTCCCATCGGAATAAAGTGATAGGTAGTGAAATAATTTGGGAATTCAGAATCTGAACAAGTTGATAAAGTCCTGGGGTGAAAGAGATGTCAAGCAGCTTTCTGGATTGTTAGCCGTACAGGGGTGCTCGGTGCCCTACAAAACAAGAACATCAAAATCTTTAAAAGTTGTATCAGGTAGTTCTATCAGCACCAGAAGAACAAATGGTGCACTAAATGCTCATCAACCAACTCATTCATCAATCATATTAAGATCTGCAAAGTTGGTTTAAATTCACATCCTTTTTATTTGATTTTTATCCGTTATTACTTTATACGCAACTCAAGGCAGCGAATATACATATTCCTTCTTCCTCCTATTTTCCGCACAATGACAATTGTGTGAGGTGGGTTGGGTTGAGAGAGAGTGACTGGCACAAAGTTCCCAGCCAGCTTTCATGCCTACACAGCAGGATTAGAACTCACAGTCTCTTGGTTTCACTTAATGGAACGTTTAGAATATGTATAGCTGAGATTAGAAACGCAGTGCCTTCACATACCAGAGCATTCATTAATCTACCCACCATTATATGAAATTTAAAAATATTATTTTTTTTTAAAATGGCCTGAAAATCCACAAGATTGCTCAAACTAATGAATTATGTAGACAAAACAAAATACCCTGCTCTACAGCGTATTTCAGCGGAACAAGACGAAGTGACGCATTTACCTTCCATGAAAGGATATGACAATGTCTACAAAGCTGCAAAGTATCTCCATATTGCTCTTTCCGTGGATAACATCTCACAAGCTTGAAGTACATTTTCTTCCAATCCAAATGCCCCTTATCTGACAATATGAGCCGCTTGCGTATCTAAAACAGAGACACAAAATTATAGATTTGCAGAGATATGGCTAATGGTATGGTCACTCTGAGACAAGAGAACCCATGAAGAAGTAAGTATGCCGCCTTAAAACAGTAAGTGTGAACGTGGCAAGTCTTAAAATTAAAAATAATATTGGAACAGGATGAGCAGAGGTGAAGAATTAACACAAGAAATAATAATTGAAAGCATCTACAAGTGTGTTCCTTCTCTAAAAATGGTGTGGAAATTTAAAATAAAGTCCTTTTTGAAGGGCATGAAGGAAATGGAGCATTATAAAAATAAGCTGTGTGCCATTGTTGCTTTGTGGACAATATGTCCTCAAGAGGAGGCTCAGAAGCAAGATAGTGTCCATGTATGATACGCCATCCTGGTTGAATAAGCTTCATGATTAATCAAGAATGAATGGCGAACTAAGGAAGATTCTGATTTATTTTCTGTATATTTCTTTGGAGCTTTTACATATCACTTTCCACTGCCATTTACCTGTCGGTCTGTGAAATGGTAGTGGCAAAGTTTTTTCCAGAGGAGCCGGTCCTCACTGAGCACCTGAAGACTTGGAGTCACTTGCCCTAGACTCACGATGTCTCGCCCATCTGACAGCCGTTGCATGATGTCTAGTTGTAAACACAAGGGCAGGTCTGTGAAAGTCATCCCTTTGAAATCAGGCTGGAGAAATAAAGAGAAAAAGAACAGGTGACAACATTGAAAGATACCAAAGTTTCTATGCAACTTGTAAGAAGGTTCATTTATTGTATTAAAGTTGTCTTCGAAGTGGGGCTGACGTCCTCAGGACTTCATGAGCAGATTCTTGAGGTGATATTAAAAAGATTTGCTATTATGTGTTTTTTCCAGAATATTTTGGTGTTTTTTTTTCAATTTCCCACCTAGCCTATAGTGTTAGACTTCCTAAAAGGTGCCCATTCAAGTAATAACTCCGCTAACCCTGCTTAGTGTTCTCAATTAACCAAGGCCAAGAATTTCCATTGCTAAGCAAAATGGTAGTTAGGCGAAATGTCACATGACTGCATGCTTAGTGACAGCTTCTAGTAGTCCTGGTTGCAGGTGAGAAAGTGACATCACTAGGTGAGGACTCACACTTCTCATGTCCTGCCATACTCACCTCCACAGGTTGAGAACAATTATTCTAGAGAATTGAAAAGCCGGCACACCTACAGGTAGACTTAATTCTGCATATTGATTTTGTTGTTGTTGAACCTCTTCAGCTTTAGGAAGTAACCCAATAGGCAGCTTTTTGATCAGCCAGTCAAAACAGTCAAGACTCTTTGCTCACCTTGGTGATCTGGATGTTGTTCAGCTGCTGCTGCCAATGAAGAATCATCTCCATTCGGTGGACCCACATGTTTATGTTGCCAACCAGAACAGACTTGCCAACACTCTGGACCAAGGTGCAAAGTGACATGTACAGAGTCTGCAGCAATTCTTTTATCAATCTGATATTCTGTTGATCCTCCAGAACTTTATGGGGGAAATGAGAGAAAAGGGACATTCAGATATAAGCAAAGAAGAAAGAAACAAACAGACTGAAGAAAAGTCACTTCTGGAGGATCACAGAGAAGGATCAGTTTTGCTTCTCATCCTTCACTTCCAGGGCATGTGTAGGCATTTCCATCCTATGTAGCCTTGGGTCCCTACACAACGATTTGAAATTGCCTTGCAATTATCCCACAGACTTAAACATTATTACAAATGTAGGGAACTCCATGAGCCACTCAATGTTCCCCTGAAATTGACCAGTGCTGCTGATCTTCACAAGACCTTAAACAAAGCTATTTTTTAATTATTATTTGGGGCCTTTCTGTCTTGGGTGATAAGCCAAATCTTCATTACCTCCTCATATCTCAAAACCTGTCACCACTCAGAAGTGTGAGGCACATATATAATGGTATCGCACTTGTGAAAGACAGGCTGCTATGACATTCACACTGGGTTGTGAAGAACAAGGCAAAGCAATTTTGCTCATTCATGTCATTTTTTTCATCCTTCTCTAACTGGTGTCATCCATTCCTAATATGTTGGATTATCATAATTATATGTATGTTGGATTAATATGTTGGATTGCCTGAGTTATGCTGGCTATATATGATGGAGGCTGCAGGTAGAACAGAAGACATCATATTGGGAAGAATTGTTATTTCTATATATTGGATTTGGTAGGATTTTGTCTCACCTCTCAGCTTAGCAAGAACTGGTCAAAAATCAAAGACATAAACCCAACCAGATTGTCTGCTAAATGAATGTTACTAGAGATCAGCCTGTTTCTTGGAAAATCAAGATATTTTGCCTTTTCTATTTATATATATACCCATACCTTTTTGCACAACTTTCTCCAAGATATTCATAAAGTTTTTCTGGGCGATTCCACTCAGCGATGTCAGCTGAGACTTTGCAATCAGCTCCAACAACTATGAATAAAAATAAGAAATTCAACCTCTTGAGCAATTCTAATCTTGGTTTTCTTCTCAACCCAATGAAACAGTTTTAGTTATTTGCTGCTTGACTTAACAAAAATAAAGTAGGATTGGAGCCAGACAGAATTATGGGGAAAAGCAGATGCAAGAGTTTCAATAATTACAATCTATTTGGCTTCTGGTAAGTTTACTTACCAAGCCAAGTCATTAAAACAGAGGACAAAGATAGACAGATGGTTGCCATTTAATCTGTTTAGAGATATACATGAATCTACATGATGGCAGTGAGAGAAAGCCAAAAGCCCCCCACCCCTTTATTCTTTTCTGTTGTACTTTCAACAGTAGACATGGCAGCAAAGTGGTATTAATGACTGGTCAACTCCTGTCCATCATTCCACCCAATTCTGAATGACAGTGGAAGACACATGGAACATTCTATTAATATCTTCCACAAGCACATGACGGATATAAATCCAGGGAGCAGGGAAAACAGTCACAGCTAATTGGCTAATCCAACCAATGCCAACTAAACAACTTAATCTTTATGAATCACCTGGGACTTGACACAAATAAAATCAAATGCTCACCCTTACAACTATGTGCTTTCAAAGTCCCACAGGACATCACAGTCCTGACCAAGAATGCTTTCTCATATGCATTTCTTTCTACTCCTTTATATCTGAACTGGGCATGGTCTAAGACAAGCATGTCAAACTGCCGACCCGCGGGCCGGATGTGTCATGTCAAAACCGTGCCCACCCCATTGCCGGCAATGGGGAAAAAGTCGCAATACATTGCGCAACGTCACATGACATATCGAGTTTGACATGCCTGGTCTAAGACGAGCATGCACAACTCAAGAACACGTTGGGTGCCCTGCTCATGTGGAGGAAAGCCCCATTCTGGGTGAAGGCAGAACATAGATGTTAAAGGGCAAAATAGTTGCCGTATGTCTCCGTCTTGGATATGGTTGTTTTAAGCTACCCATTTTGCATTTTAAGACAACTCCAGAATGACATCCTCCTCTCCTCCTCCTCCTCCTCCTCATCATCATCATCTATGATCTACCCCAGTAATTCTAGGGACTACACTTTTGCTCCTCTTGTTATCTAAAGACAGCAACACGGAACATATACCCTGTTCAGAACTGATGGTAACACTTAGATGACATCTTAAAAGCTAAGCAAAACTGAATTGGAGTGGAGACCACCAGGAACTACAAGCGCAGAAGGGAAGTTGAAAAAGCATCTCAGAAGGCTTTTCTGCACTATGTCCCACTGGAACACCCACCCACCCCGGCCCCAGAGGTAATTGGAAATCTCTATGAAGTTGCAAGGAATCAAAGTCAACTTCAAGATGTCACTTTCTGTACTCCAAAAGAGTAAAAGAGCTTCTTACTGGTGTATAGCAATGTTCCTCAACCCTGGCAAGCAGAAGTTGTGTGGACTCTCACTCCCAGAATTCCCCAGCCAGTTTGCAAACTGGCTGGGGAATTCTGGGAGCGGAAGTCCACAAAATCTTCCGGTTGCCAAGGCTGAGGACCCCTGCTGTATAATACTGAATATTTGAAGGACTACCACCCTTACTTGAACATGCCTTCATTTTAAGATATGCTGAATTCTTCGTTAGCTAACATAATCAGAGTCACACAGATTACTAGTTATCTTGCTGAACATGCTAACCCCATTTTAAAGGGCACCTTTAATCCTTCTCTGACTTCCAACAGATGTCAACAAAGTGGCAACATCTTGGCGTTAGAGTCCTTGGCCACGTCCTGCCAGGGACATAACAGGAACTCAGAGGGGTTTTGGGTGACAAATAATGATTCATTTCTCTCTTCTTGCCTCTGATCCAATAAAATCATTTCACATAAAGCTAAAATACTCCAAAGTAAAAAAAAAGGAATTAGGAATTTACACAATATTCTATGGGGTGGATTGATTGCATTCATGGCACTTGGCTAATCTAATCAATTTATTTGAAACGTCCTATTTTAATTTGAGCTACATTGGATTGCTGGAACCTGTTCTTTTTCCCACTGTTGCTTAATCATCTGCCAATCTGAATTATAGAATTTGGAATTTGGAACAAAATTTGGAACAATTTTTAAGGCTGCAGAAAACAGAGAAATGATCGGAAAAACCAGATTTGGTTCTTTAATACTGCAACTTATACATATCGAAATGCTAATGGCGAGAAATTTGGCTTTAGATAAATGTCTTTCAGCTTTATTTTTTTAAATGATCCCTTATTTCTTTTGGTTATTCCATTTTTTCATCCAATTTTTGTCCTATTTAGAATAGCAGCTCCCTTGTTACTTTTTTTTCAAAGTGTTCTGTAAGTTATTTTGAGCCATTTCAGGCAGAAAAAGTCATTTCACACTCAACACCCCAGTCCAGGAGAAGTCACATTATGACAACATAATGACCCTGCAACTCCTTGTTATATCATCCCTAAATGATGAATTATGTAATTGCATTCTCATTTGCAGTTGATGCCAAACTGTGATGACTTCCTCAAGTAAATGCTGTGGTTGCTTTCCTGCATCATGACATCTTAAAATCATGACATTTTATGCAAGGATGTAAACTGCAAAATCTGGGTGACCTTGTCATGCTATATGTCATTGTTTACCCCTTTGTGTCCTCCCTCCATGGATAAACCATTTCATGTCTAGTTATGTTTTTTGGGTGGCCAAATCTAGCTTAATGGCTAGGTACCTATAGCAGTCCCCACCACCACTCTTGCAGCCATCCTGAGGGCGCCCTACTAGCATTCCAAAAAAATGATCTACCACAAAATAGCATATTGAAAATGGAGCAAACTTTGGATTTACGCACTCTGCCATTCCAGCTTGGCTGCATGAAGCAATTTGGAAGTGCTTGTTTCAAGATGCATTGATTACAGCACAAGGTGCTTTTGAAACCAGGCAAGTGTCGGGCACAAAAGATCATGGCCACACATGAAGTTCCAATTAAACTGATTTATTACTAATCATGCTTATGCACAAGAATCAACTAATAGTTAACTTGCCTGCCATTAGATAAGGGACAACAGAATTCAAGAGGGATTGGACTTCGTCCATTTGTGGCTACATAGAGACTCTAGGCTAATTGCACTTTTGACTCCACCTCCAGGTTCTGCCACTCCTTCTCTTACAGTATGGTAAAATTTGACTGAACTTGTACCAGTTGCTTCCTCCTCACATAAACAGTTGAAGTGAACAACTGTAATTTCAAAAGCTGCCACTATTTTTTTTAAAGCAGGTTCTCAGCAATCAATTCCCTAAAGTTTATGCCTTTCCATTTTTTCCTCCAACCAATTCTATTAAAAATAAAAGAAGTGAATCAGTTATTTTTTTCAAAAAAAAATCATCTAACTGAATTGTCTGAAAACTTAAAGTTCAGTGTGATGTGCCAGAATACACCATGCCAATTCTCCAAGAAATGAGTTCAGTAAAGGACAAGCATATTTTCTGCTCTTGGTTGTTCTTGTGCAATGAGCAATTAACTCAGGTTTATTTAAATTCAAGAAGAACATCCTTTAAATACTTTTGCATACAGACATACATTTTATATAGGGCTGGCTTGAACATTTACCAAATTAAATTATGGAGGTTTTTTGGTTTTACTGAAGACTGTAAGCCAGGGTTTCTAGCAATAGGTTGGGTGGGCCTCACAGTTAATTCAATAACCCATCATTAAACAAATCATGGCTTGGAACAGTTACAGACACATCCCGAGACAAAGGTGCCAGTCTGTCTGTTCTTTTAACCAATTTATAATCTACACGCTAGGAATTATTTTAGTTGGTTGGTGTACAGTTCAGAGAGAAGTCACTGTCACAACAGCCCTGGATTGTTTTTGACTGATAAATGAAAAGCAACTGAGTTTTTGTTTGGAGTTCCTGATCTAACAACATATAACTGATTCCCGAACTATGACCAAAAGGCTATATATCATCTCTTTGTTTGTCTGCAGTAAAGCACTTGACTTGACTGGTTCTGGCAACCTGCCAGCCAGAACTTTCTCCTAGAAGTGAAAAGCTAAAGCAGTTGACAACAATGACTAAGCAGGACCACAGTTATGCGTAAACAGCTTTGACCTGCCAGCTGGCCTTGATACAACATTAAATTCAGGGAGGGGGGATGGAAACATGGGTGAGCATAACAAGAAGAACTAAAATTGAGACTCAGCCAAGGGGGCAAACAGGTGTTGGTAGGATTTAGGACCAGGAACTATTCTGGAACAGAGACTTATTGGAACCATAGCAAGTGATGATATACTTCTGTGATTCAATAAACCATATTACTAAACCCAGATGCTCTTGAGCCTTCAATCTTAAACAGAAGTTACCAGTAGCTTTTGAAATTTCTTTCTATAAAAGGTCTAAATTAGCTTTCTCCAGCCTCCAAATTTGCCTTCCAAATTTATTGGGATTTATTTTTCCCCCCAGAATTCCCACCCAGGGTGGAAGTTATAATTCCAACTAATCCAGGAGATTGGTCTGGATATTTTTTGTTCTTAAGAATAAAGTCTCCTACTAATTCTCTTGGGTTGTAAACTGATCGCTGAAGATAGCCATTTGTACTCTCATCAAGTATGTCCCAAAGCTCTTCACACATGCAAACGATTCCTGCAAGGCTAGTTCTTGCCCCTCTTTCATGTCTACCTTCCCCCAAGATGTTTTAACTTGCTGACTGAATGAATCAATGTTTTTAGATCCAGACAAAATATAGTACTGAACCGTAAATTAAGCAACCAAGCAACCTTATTGCACTGTGTGAATGCAGCCATAAAATCTGTAATTAATCTGCTAAAGCAAGCTGTATGATCTCATCCAGGAGAGCTATCTGCCAAGCCCAATTGAGTTGTTCTAAACAACTGCCCCAGTCATAGATTAAATGGAAATTAGATAGTTAGGATAATAACAATAATAATAGAGTTGGAAGGGACCTTGGAGATCTTGTAGTCCAACCCTCTGCTCAGACAGGAAACCCTATACCATTTCAGACAGAGGGTTATCCAATCTTGTCTTAAAAATTTCCAGTGTTGGAGCATTTACAACTTCTGGAGGCAGGTTGTTCCACTGATTAATTGTTCTGTCAGGAAATTTCTCCTTAGTTCTAGGTTGCTTCTCTCTTTTGTTAGTTTCCATCCGTTGCTTTTTGTCTTGCCTTCAGGCGCTTTGGAGAATAGCTTGGCTCCCTCTTCTTTGTGGCAGCCCCTGAGATATTGGAAGACTGCTATCATGTCACCCCTCCCCCTTCTCTTCATTAAACTAGACATACCCAATTCCAGCAACTGTTCCTTATATGTTTTAGCCTCCAGTCCCCTAATCATCTTTGTTGCCCTACTCTGCCCTCTTTCTAGAGTCTCAACGTCTTTTTTACATTGGGGTGACCAAAACTGGATGCAGTATTACAACTGTGACAGAGAGACAGACAGACAGACAGACAATGATAGATGGATAGAGAGTGAGACAGAGAGAGAGAAGGATGGCACTTGTACCAGATCTGCATACATATTTTTTTTTTTTTATTGAAAAGTTTTAAAATACAATTTTCCTTTGAAAAACCCCCCTTCCCCCTCCCTCCTCCCCTCCCTACCTCCCCCCTATCTCCCCCCCTCCCCCTCTCCCTCCTCCCTCCCCTGCCTCCCACCCCTCTACTTCCCCTCCTCCCCCCCTCCCCCCCCCCGACTTCCCAGAGCAAAATACAAGGTATATATCTAAAAAGCAATCATAAACAATCATATACTAACAATTATAAACTCTAAAATCCATCACTCTCTAGCTTATATAGAGTAAACCAATCCTTAACAATACTAAATATGTATAAAGAACTAAAATAAAAGAAAACTAGCATCATTCCCATCTATGTTCTTCCACAATTCACTATTACCTAGACATATTCTCACTTACACATCACAAACACCTATCCCTATTAACCTCTCTAGCCAAAATAGGCTATAATAGATAGTTCTTACACAAATTAACCCGCATTAACCCACAAAATTTTCTTCCTCTTCCTCTGTAGTAAATTGTCCATTAATTCCAAATTGAACATTCTGTTACCATAGATATCATCCCAAAACTCTTAAAAACACAGCTACCACTTGACTATAAGTATATTGTGGAAGTTCCATAGATTTCTACTGGTCTTATTTTTTAATCTTTTTTGAGCGTTTTAAGGCAGCACGCGTCACCCTCTGTTCTCTAGGATCATCCAAAAGAGTTGCAGCTTGATCTCCTCCTGTACCCTTCTCGTCTATCTGTCCATCTTCATCCTCTTGATGTTCTCCTTCTCCAGATCCCTCTGCAGCTTCCAGAAGTGTTGATGGGGTTGCTTTTAAAACATTGTTGTAAAAATCATGCGCTTGCTTCACAGTACCCAAACAGTACCTTTTGCCATCATACATGAAGCTCAACCCAGCTGGGATCTCCCATCTGAACCTTATATCTCTTTGCTTGAGCTCTTGCACAAGAAATATAAAGTCCTTCCTTCTCTTTAAAATCTTTGGAGGAATTTCTTTTAGAACCAAAACTTCTTGACCAGCAATCACAACTTTAGTATCATAGGCAGCTTGTATAACTTCATCTCTAATTTCCCTTTTTACAAAATAAACCACCACATCTCTAGGCAACTTTCTCTGCTTAGCAATCCAGGAATTCACACGAAACACTTTGTCCATGCCTTGTTTTATTTCAGATGCTGGATGGTTCAATACCCCCTCAAAAGCCTCAGAAACCAGCTGCTTTAAATCTTCCTTAATATTCTCTTTTAGGCCTCTAATTCTAACAGCAAACTGCATCTGGTAAAATTGAGCCAAACTCTGTTCGCTATCCATTTTGTCTTTTAAATCTTCAATTTCCAATACTTTTGCTTCTAATATAGCATTCTTTTGAGTCAAGTCTTCCACTTGATCATCCAGCACCTCCACACATTTAGCTACTTTATGCACTGAGGACAAAATGTCTACCTTCATCTCTCTAAGTTTCTGCTCCATCCTTTCTTCCATTCTCTGCTCCAATTTCTCCAATTTCTCCTCCATCTGTGCAAATTTAACACCCATTGACTCCAAAATTAACTGGGTATGTTTTTCAAGATCCTTCGATGTCAATACATCAGGAGAATGCAACGCCTGCAGTAATGATTGTTGTTGCACCGGAGAATTTTCAGCACTCCGAAAAGTTCTAGGGGGAGGTTTAGCCGCCATCTTTTACTTACAATTGTGACGCACTTTCACTTTAAGTTTTAAGCATAGTCCATCAAGCTTGAGAGTAAAATAAAATAATCCTCTTCATCTCTTCACCTTTTCCTCTTGTACCGCTCTGCCTGCTCCTTTAAATCATAGTCCTTTCTTCAGGCAGGGATGGTTCGCAGACGCCTGGCTCTGCTCCAGGAAGTTCGGAGCAGAGACGACGGCCAGCTGGGAGCAACCCAGGCTTCGGGGGAGTTCGATCCTTCAGCCGCCCAAGCTCAAAGCTCAGGCGGCCTCGGAGAACTCTACCCCTACCTGGGGCCTCACCCCCTCCTCTTCTCCCGAGGAGGGGGCTTCAATTTCGCCCGAACAGCTGATCGGCGCTGTTTCGGGCGAAAAAACAAACAGCTGAGCCGCGGGCAGCCAGGGGAGGCTGTCTTCGGCGCCGCGCCGCCAGCGGAAGTCCCAGATCTGCATACATATTTTATGACCACCCCATATTAAAGGTATAAGGTAAAGGTAAAGGTTCCCCCGCACATGCGTGCTAGTCGTTTCTGACTCTAGGGGCCGGTGCTTATCTCCGTTTCAAAGCCGAAGAGCCAGCGCTTGTCCGAGGACGTCTCCGTGGTCATGTGGCCGGCATGACTAGACGCCAAAGGCTCATGGAACGCTGTTACCGTCCCACCGTAGTGGTCCCTATTTTTCTACTTGCATTTTTACGTGCTTTCGAACTGTTAGGTTGGCAGAAGCTGGGACGAGTAACAGGCACTCACTCTGTTATGCGGCACTCGGGATTCGACCCGCCAAACTGTGAATCTTCTGAATGAACTGCCTCAGTTGGGTAAACCAATCTTTGACACTCACCCGTACAACATAGTTGAATCTTCTGGAGTCCAGAATAGCATTAGAGAAATCCAGTCTATTGAAAGCTTCTCCCAGGGTGCAATAGCCATGGCGCTAAGAGTAAGAAAAGGAAATAGGTGAGTGATTTCTTTGTGTTAATGATTCAGATTAGAAGCAAATTGTCTGGATGGTCTGGAACTAGACTTGCAGAACAACAAAGTCTGGTGGATTGCAAGGCTACGAGGTAATCAGGACCTCCGCTTTCATGAAAGCAAATACTAAGAGAGGTTTTCCAGTGCAGCAATCATAGGGGAGAAAAATCTACCTTTCTACTAGAGATTTCTTGGCTTGGATCTGCTGATCACCAACCTGCATAGGCGGATCCTTTCTTTCTGGGCTTAGAACTGTCATGCTGCAAAAATGATGCTTTTATATTACATAGTCAAATGCCCATAAAAGAGATCGTGAGGGAAAGTAGATGAGTCCAAATTAAGCAAATGGACAAGACCAAGATTTTCCATTTTTTTGGGCTCATGGAAGATCATTTTTCAAATGTGTTGGCTAGGCTCATGATACATTTCCCACTTCAGCACTGAAGGGAAGTATACCATCCATTTTGAGCAACCACAATCAGGGGAGCTTTTAAGATCACCCAAGGTTTATTCTGCCCCCTTAGATGAAGTAGATCTGCTCTTTCTCAGGTCTAATTTGAACGGGTACAGTCTGAAGCAATGTTTCTGAATTCTCAGCAGCTTTAAGATGTGGGACTTCAACTCCCAGAATTACCCAGGCACTGGGAGAATTCTGGGAGTTGAAGTCCTCACATCTTAAAGTTGCTGAGGATGGGAAATATTGGTCTAGAACAGGGATGTCTAACCTTGGCAAATTTAAAATCATGCTGGCTGGGGATTTCTGGGAGTTGAAGTCCATAAGCCTTAAAGTTGCCAAGGTTGGACCCGCCAGGTCTAAAACATTATACTGCATCATTCTACTGCAGCCAGTCAAAAATTAGTACTTTTAATAAAATATATATCTATATTACAATATTGTTGAAGTAATGTTATTAACTACATTTGATGGAAACGATGGAAGAGATTGGGAGATTTTAGGTAAAATATTAATGGTTTAAAATAATAATGGGTACTCACTTCTTTAGTGCTTCCCTTGTGTACATAAATCCATTTTTCTTGGTGAAAATCTGTGCAAACAAAAATACATTTCATTTAAAATCGTATAGACATTAATACTTGGAACTCAAAAATGTTGTCAGCCCTTTGGTCCCATCTGGATTTTTAGGAATACCCTCCTTTCTCCCCCCCCAAGTTATGGATACTCTGTTTTTAAGAAACAACTGAATATAAAAACTCTAGTTCAAATATTCAGAGTGTAAAGAGTTGAGATCAGTTCACTGGTGGGAAAGAAAGGGGAAACTTCTTCTCTGCCAAACACAAATGATGATAATGTCATTGCAAAGATTAAAATCCAAGTCATCCATCTTCACATTGCAATGAATCCAAGTTCTCTGGTTAAGGTCAAAATCCGGGTGCAAAATCTCTCCAGAGACTTCTGGAAGAGTTGCAAAAACCATTTCATGGTGTGAGAAATAGATATATATTTTAGTTCTCCCTCTGATTAAAGTTGCCTTTTGTTAATTTGATATTGTAAATGTCTTACACTGAATCCTGGTATTATTATTCAGCTGGTCCTTCTTTCGTTTTTTCGCAGCAACATCACAGTTCAGATTATGGAAGATGTTCTCCTTGTTGAATTCCTCTTTCCAGCAGTAACTGGAAATGACACACAAAAAAGGGGAAAGGATCTTGAACCTCTTATACATTTGTCTTCATCATGACTCCTCCACTCCTTCCTAAAGAAGAGTTGGAGCAGAAATATAAACAGCTAAGTTGATGTATGTCCCAAAACTGCACTCTTCTAACAGAATGAAGAAATCTTTCTGAGAGTGAAGGAATCTCTTTTTTCCTAGAACTAGTTGCTAACCTACTGAAATATTAGTTGGGAACTATTAATAATCATGAATGGAACCAGAAAACAGTGGTAGGTGGATGATGGCAGCCTTGCAGAATTGCCCTACTCTTCCAACGGGCACCCTATTGCTACAAACTTTCATCAATGATGGCTTCTTTCCTCTAAAATTTCATGTGCAAGGTGTTTGGGATTCCTTCCTTCTCCCACCGATTGCTTTTCTGTTCCAGATCAAACTACAGGTCTGGATCTTCTCGATATTCATTGTTCTCAGACCCCATTGAGATGAGACCCAGTTTGGTGTAGTAATTTAAGGCACCAGACTAGAAACTGGAAAAAAAGAGATATGAAGCCAACTGGGCAAATTTGGGTTATCCATTCTCTCTCAGCCCTAAAAACAGTACTCCTGTCAATCACTACTGGAAAAATTATCAAGAAATGTTGCCAGAATTCTGCAAGGACTTGTCCAGACAATCTCTAGGAGTTAAGGTTGACTCGAAGGCATGCACACACAAGATCCCACTGAAACCAAAGTTTATTTTTTTATTGTTATTTCAATTCCTTTATTGCATGCCAGTGGATTTTTTTTATTATTCTTCATCAATCTGATACCCTCTAGGTGTGTGTAGACCAAAGGTAATAGGGCTTGTAATCCAATACATCTGGAAAGTGTCAAAGTTGGTTCTAAGATTCTTTTTTAAAGTTGTTTACATCCGTATATGCTACATTTATCTGAAATGCATTTTACAGTTCGGGTTTTATCTTTACAGTCCCAGTTTATTATGCCAAGATGATTAAGAAGGATTTGTTTATACCATTCCTTCTTGTTTATGATCTCTGCTTTTTTCAGGTTTTTCTTAACATGACTTTTATCAGCTCTATCTTCCTTCCCTTGAGGCAAAGGAGTTTTCTTCCTCAATAATTATGTGCTGCATCCCTTTCTCTACCCTTCTCTTTCTTTGAAGCTCTTTGTTTAATCATGGCTTACTCTCTTAATCTTCTACAGTCAAACTTTGCTCGTAACCCTAACAGCATCTGGCACATTGTCTCTTCCCAGAGTTTGCTACTCCTCCCTTTCTACATTGGCACCTGGCAGGTGGTACATGACCATCCTAGAAAAGTGGTAGCGGGGGAGGGGAATGGCAGCACCACACAAGCCTGAGCGAGAGACGGCTGGAGCTGCAGGGCTGTCAGGGCTCAGCGGAAGGGCCAGGATCACTGCCAGGCTCCAGCTGGAGCTCGGCGTTGACCCAGGCGCTTCTGCTGAGCCCAGAAGAAGCACCGATCAGCTGGAATGTTGCAGCATCTCCAGGGTCTTGTGATTTACAGTCAGATGCTTGGCAACTGATTCATATTTATGACGGTCACAGTGTCCCAGGGTCATGTGAAGTGACCAAAACCTGCTGTAACCACCCAGCAGATGGGGGGGGGAGAAATAAAAACCAAACACCCCCCCCCCACACACACACCCCGCTGCCAATCCTCAACAGAAATGCTCACAGCAATGAGAACCTCGGACAGGAGGAAGAGCGCTGCCGGGCTGGCAGGCAGGTGTCTTGCTCGGCTGTGGCTTGGGGGGGCACTTTTTTCAGTGCCATTGTAACTTCAGTCACTAAGCAAACTGTTGTAAGTCGAGGACTACCTGTACTTCATCACTTTTTTCCTTTTTTTTTTTGGTGATCAAATTTTTGACACCTTGCTAGGCGACTGGTGATACTCGGATGTTGCCATATCCTAAAAGTGGTACAATGGGTGAAAAGGTTGAAAAGCCCTGCTTTAAAGGTGTGGAGGTTGGGTAAATTAACCTCACGCACATTGAGAATGCCACAAAAAAACCCCACCTGATTTTTAATAAATAAATGAGTATATATTGACTGTTGGACAGGAAATCATTCCTGTAAGGGGATCTTCATTGATGAGAAGCATATTCCTCTGGCTTCTATCACCCAAATACTTGGAAGGGGCACAGGATTAATCGTTCAGTAATATAACATATGCTTTGCAAACAGAAGCAACCTGACCTCAGGATCCCTAGCTCCTGTTAGGGATGTTAAACTGTCCGAAACTGTAAGAAGTCCCCTCTAAACATCATAAAGATTACCCCAAGACAATCTTGGCTCCATCACTTCATGGATGGGTCCATGAACAGTCATTGGTTTGGTAACAGTGCACCAATGCTATTTCTGGCATGTTTTTTTTAATTTCTCATCTGATCCTGGAATTTCCTACTGGTCTCTTTTGTAAATATTAACCTGATTTGCTTTTTTCTTTCTTTCTTTCTTTTCTTTCTTTCTTTCTTTCTTTCTTTCTTTCTTTCTTTCTTTCTTTCTTTCTTTCTTTCTTTCTTTCTTTCTTTCTTTCTTTCTTTCTTTCTTTCTTTCTTTCTTTCTTTCTTTCTTTCTTTCTTTCTTTCTTTCTTTCTTTTTGAAAAAGAGACTAATCCATGTGCTAGGTGCTATCATGTGGTATGACAGAGGAGCCAGTATCACCCATAATACATAATACTGATTTGGTGGCCCTGTGAACTGACTCAGTGACTGGTCTCCTGAAATAATCCATTCTGCATCTATACACTACACTGAGCCAAAAATTAACTCAATGGGCTGAGTTTATACAACACAATAATTTATTTATTTATTTATTTATTTTATTACATTTATATACCGCCCTTTCCCGAGGGACTCAGGGCGGTTTACAGGGTAATTAAAAACCAAAAATACAAAAGTTAAAAACCAAATTTAAAAAAGATTAAATTTATCCCTGTATAAATAAAACCCCAATTAAAATAAGCCATTAGAAACTAACCCTTGTTCAAATTACAAATGCAAACCCCAGGTCTTTAACTGACCTGGTTAAATGTATTTAAATACATTTAAATGTTAAATGTATTGTGTGAACCGAGTCAGCAATTGGCAGAACTGCAGATTCACGTAAGCCCCGTGATAGCAATCATTACACCATTCTTCTAACCTCACCACAGTAGTGATTAAATGCACAGGAGATACCCAACTACCCTATTGGTCTATTGGGGGAGAAAGGAGAGTCCTTATTGGGCACCCCAGAGATGTTCCCCACCCTTTGTCCCTTTGTTCTCCATCATGGCAACCAGACCAAGGGCAGCCCATGTAATATATTCAAACTTATAAGGGTTTCAACAATTTCTTTTGTAAGTAGGTAGAAATACAAAGTTCAGATACTCTGATCCCTGGTTTTTGCATCAACACCACTCTGACGTTGAAAGTCCATTATTTCAAGGTCCATTGCAATCAGAAAGGAAAAGAGAGTTAAAAGAATTATCTAGCGCTTCCTTAAGGCTAGCTATAAACAAGTTGAACCATCAAGCAGTTCCAGAAAATGCCTCATCTAGAGAAGGACGTTTCCTGATACAAGATCCAGCTACCATTTTCTCAACCAGAAAAATTAAATGCTTAGGCAATGCCCATTTCTGCAATCTTGCACCACAAGACCCATGGCCTTTGGGTAATAATCTTGTCCTTCCACTAACCGCCTCTTGCTGATTAGATGTCACAACTTCCTGCTTGTGTCACATCTAAGCTATACTGCTGATACCTTCAGGCACTGTTACACTCAGGTCTCATATATTTAGTAACTGCAATCCAGGTTTCTTCAAAGATCTAAAAATACTCTGTTGTGAGCAGGAAATTGCAAGGAGGATGACTGGGGAAATCAGTGTGAAACTAAAGCTGTCTACACATCCAGGAAGAATGAAGATCCAGGAAGTGACATTTGACTTAGACTTCTACTTTCAATTGCCTTTCTACTGAGAAGTCCAGAGGCAAAGATAGCGGATCTATCCAGTTCGTGCAAATCGTGGGAGTACAAACTGATTACAGGTAGTCCTCAACTTATGACCACAACTAAGTCCAATGTTCCCATTACTAAGCAAGACAGTTGCTAAGTGAATTTCGTCCCATTTTATGAACTTTCTCGCTACAGTTCTTAAGCAGATTACTGCACTTACTTAAGATAGTAACACGGTTGTTAAGTGAATCTGGCTTCCTCATTGACTTTGCTTGTCAGAAAGTCACAAAGGGTGATCACATGACCCAGGGACACTGCAACCGTCATAAATGCATGCCAGTTGCCAAGCTTTAAAATTTGGATTGCGTGACCATCATAAATGTGAAAAACGGTCATAAGTCACTTTTCCCCCCCAATCCCACTACAACTTTGAATGGTCGCTAAACGAGCCGTTGTAAGTCTCTGTAATCTCTGAGATTGCAATAATCACCACAAAATACAGGGCTATGCACACCTATCACTCCAAGGATGAGTTTTTATTTCAGGCTCAACGAAATAAAACAATATTTTACCTCAGGCTAACTTTGCTAAAATTCTGTTTATAATTGTTTAGCCCTCTATAGCAAGGGTTCTTCTTTACATGGCAATCTGTTCTATCATTCCAGTGACAAAGCTGTTATCGTGTTTTTTTTAAGTGTTTCCCTAAAAGAAAACAAATAGCTCACCCATTGCTTCTGCTACACAAAGATATCATGTTCCTGCGTACATTAGTAACACGATCCTATTCAGTGTCGTTCACAGGCAAACCCTGTTGTTGAACCTCCTGGACAATTTATGGATTTGTATTCAGTCTCATTCTTGGTTGTCTAAAGCTACAACCAAGAATAAGAAATGGTTTGACCTGCATGGTACAGTAAACCTAGTCACTCGATACTCTTCTTTTGTGCAGAAAAACAGAACGCATGACTCATGTTTATATTTAACAGATGGGAATTTGACATCGTTCTTCTCAAATTCCCCGAAAGTCTTTAGGCCGTTGCTTCATGAAAGGAAAGGGGAAGAGAATGGAAAGGAAAAAAAAAAGAGATTTTCTAGAAAACTGAGCCTTAGGTCCTTCTTGGCCACGATCCAAGGTGGCAAAGACAAAGCTGGGGACACAAATATCTGAAAATTCACGTGACAATTGAAAATTAATTTAATTGTTAATTTAATTATTAAAAAGTAATATTGGTTTTTATATGTGACACTGTTCCGAATCTGATCAAAACCTGGGGAAGACTCTTACTCCCGAGTTTCTGTAATTGAAATAGCAGTGTAAATTCAAAACGGAATGTACCGTAGGGGCATACCATGCGATAACATGAACTTTTCTCATTTTCTCTTTGCACATTAACAACAAAGTTCCTTCAAATTGCAAAAGGTGATTATGAAATGTGGTGCTCTAGCTTTAGCTTTGGCAGGCAAATATGTTGGAGGCAAGCTGCCAATTTTCCAGGTTTTAGAGATGGGAGACTTTTAACTTTTTGTCCTGTACACCGTGTCATTGTCTTTTAGCAACTATAATAATAAATCTGCTTAATTTATCAGCTACAAAATCCAAGCCTTCATAGGAAATGAGTTACAGTCACAACTGAGCCCAAAATTTTCATTGCTAAGCAAGAAAGCAAGAAAGTGAGCTGCACCCCATTTTATGACCTTTTTTTGCCACAGCTATTAAGTGAATCCCTACAGTTGTTCAGTGAATCATGCAGCCGTTAAGCACATCTGGCTTCCCCCATTGCTTGTTGGAAGCCAGCCGGGACGGTCACAAATGGTGATCACATGTTCGCAGAACAGTGCAACTGTGATAAGTACATGTCAGTTGCCAGCACTTGAATTTTGATCATGTGACTATGGGGATGTTGCAACAGTCATAAGTGTGAAAAACAGCCATAAGTCACCTTTTTCAGTGCCACTGTAAGTTTGGTCACTAAACGAATGGTTATAAGTCAAGGACTGCCTGCTGATTATAATTAATTGGAAGGTAAAAGTTTATATACCAATGATATCCGAAGGCAAAAAATACTGTCCCTCCCTGTCCCTCACCCCCAATATACAACTGTCAAATTCATTTCTATGAGTTTATTGCACTCATGATTATCTTGATAATCACCAATCAAATTAGGCGCCTTAATTGATTTCCAGTCCTCTGCCTCCATTAACTGTTAAAGAAAAGGAGGGACTATATCATCAGATCATGAAATATTCTTTTCATGCTGTCGATGTGGAGGTGGAATTAGATTTCTATTCGTATTTTGTATATAGCCAGTCCAAAAATGCATAATTTTCAGGAAGAACTTGAACCTTAAAGAAGGTAGAGAATATCCAGGAATATTCTGATATAACTACACAAATTTACTTGTCTACGTAGGACCTGATAGTAACTGATAATGCAGCAATGAAAACCCCTGAATAAGAGCAGCTGTTACTTGAATCCAGGAAGAACAACACTGTCTATCAGGCATGTCAAACTCGCGATGTCATGTGACATCGCGTGACGTATTGCGACTTTTTCCCCATTGCCGGCAATGGGGTGGGCGCGGTTTCAGGACGACACATCCGGCCCGTGGGCCAGCAGTTTGACGTGTTTCTCAACTTTAAGATGTGTGGACTTCAACTTCAGAATTCCCCAGTCAACCATGCTGACTGGGGAATCTGAAAGTTGAAATCCACACATCTTAAAGTTCCAAGGTTGAGAAACATTGGTCTAAATGTTATCTAAGGAGGCATCACATTTCCCCCCCAAGAACCAACTTACTCCTTGTTTTCATCTGAAACTGTATCTTTGTTTACTGGGCCATGTTACCAGGACATTGAAATATCACCTGCTCTGATGATTCAACAGTACTGTATTGCTCAACATCATGTGATGGGCTCTGGAACATCTTAAAAAGACCATTTTGAAATGTCACTAGGGCTGATGAATTTCAGGAACCGTAGGTGAAGTCAGAAGTCAGCATTACTGGGGACCTGATAACGAAGACATTCAGACAGGGACTCCAATATTGTACTATTGTACTATTGCCTATTTTCTGAGTTCCCTGAGCAAGCAAGTAATGAAAGACCACACTTAGAATGTTGCATCCAGTTTTGGTCACCATATTATAAAAAAGATGTTGAGATTCTGGAAAGAGTGCAGAAAAGAGCAACAAAGATGACTAGGGGCTTGGAGGCAAAAACATACGAAGAACAGTCGCAGGAAATGGGTATGTCTAGTTTAGTGAAAAGAAGGAGTAGGGGTGACCTGAGAGCAGAGTTCCAATATCTGAGGGGATGCCACAAAGAAGGGGAGGGGGGTTCTACCTATTTTCCAAAGAACCTGAAGGCAGAACAAGAAGGCAGAACAGATGGAAACTAATCAAGGACAGAAGCAACTAAGGAGAGATTTCCTAACAGTGAGGACAATTAACCAGTGGAACAGCTTGCCACTAAAAGTTGTGGGTGCTCCATCACTGGAGGCTTTTAAGAAGAGACTGGACAGCCACTTGTCTGAAAGAGTATATTTCAAACCCCTGTTTGAGCAGGGGTTGGACTAGAAGACCTCCAAGGTCCCTTCCAACTCTGTTATTCTGTTAGAAACAAGAAAGCTACTACCTATCTCTAGCTTACAAACAACTAGACTACCACTAGATGGAATTTTCCATAACTCTTTCTTTCCATCTTGTGATTGGCTGGATTTTTGCAGACAAGCAATATCCCAATTCCTGTGTATTGCCTTAACAGTGATAAGTGTGCTCAAAATGAGGGGGAAAAACACCCTACTCAGGGCACCTTGCTCCAAAATCTGGAGCTGGAGTTGGAACTGTTACAGACAGATGTTTTATTCTAGCTGGGGAAAATCCTCAGAATTCTGTCGACTCTTCAAAGCTTATTCAGATTAGGAAGAAAGGAAAACAGGCTGCCTTGACATATGCTTGGATTAAAATCAACCAAGTTAGTGTGCCTGCTAGAAAAAGACTCTGACACAGCTCGAATGTACAAGATAATTTCATACAGAATTCCATGGTAGCATTGCTCATATAAACCAAGACTAGCTGGGTTAATCACACAAAAGTGCTTTCCATGAGATCAGATCAGTTATCCATTTTTTTGCAATACTGGTTTAACCAGCAGAAGCAGCAAACTGAAGTGCTTAATAAAAGTGCAAATTGGAATTCCAGAATTTGACCTTCTAATCGGTTGACATGAATGGGCTAACAGTAATGCAAATATTCAAAACTGTATTGACCAAATGCTGATTTAATAGATGAGAACTTTTCTATAAACTATCAAAAATATTCTCAGGGTCTGTTATACCCAGCCACAAGCCCTAACCTCAAAAAAGTTGCAATGAATGTTGCTGTTTCAGTTTGAAAATATTCTGCTTCCTCTGAAGTGGTGGTAAAACAATGCAACAGTTATAAATTTACCATTCCAAACAAAAATGTTTGGGGCTAATCCCTCAAAAGAACTTTGTCCATTGCACTAGGACTAGGTAATCTAGTCCCATACAAATCATTTCCATCTCATTTTTCATTTTGTTCTGAGGAGCTCTGCATCAAAGCAAAACAAACAGAAAAACTCTGGAGAAAGTAACTAGTCCTCTACGAAAGCTTTGTTTTCTTCTGGTTTTCATTTTATTGGACCAACATTGATGCAAAATCGTTCTTTGTGATGCAATGCTCACTGAAGGACACAAAGAATTCTGGAGCTAGATTGGTCAGTGCTTAATAATTTTATTGTCTTTATGCAGAGGAGTGTTTAATACGCAAATAGAGATTACTGTTTAACTGGCCAATGCTGGATCACATGCCAAGGAAAACAAACCAGAATGACCTGCCATAATACCCATAGCGACTTTTGTTAACTAAACATATTAAAGCAACAGAGCTCTCAAGAGTTTAAAAATAGATTCGGGCCATTTTGTTTAGTTCAACTTTTCAATAAGGGAGGCCTGAAACCACTTAACTGTCAGTATCAATTGCTTGTAACTGAACAGATAATGCAGCTAAGCAAAAATTCAACTATTGGGGACGTTCTGTCTCTTTCTTTTATAGATGGATATTTCACCACAATAACCACTCACTGATTATGATGCAAAACTAACCCATAGTTTATTTAAACTGGCATTTTCCTGGAAAATAAGAACAGGAGACGCAGAAACGAAGCCTTGAAAAACTGACCACAATAAAGTTTCAATCTGCAGCCTGGTTTTTGTGTTTTGCAGACAACTTATTTACTGTGTAAGAAGTCAATGTCATCACATTTACTGAACTTTGTTTCAAAGATGTAAGCTAAGTCTTGCCAGTACAATTTTATGCTGCTAACTCTGAAACAAACTGTACCTGGCTCAGAAGGATTTAGTGAAAAGCTAAGTGAGGATTTGGCCCAACATCTGTTTAAATCCAAAATCCTTTGTCCCAACTGGACTACAAACCAGGTTATAGGTATATTGTTGTTATTATTTGTGCTCTGCAACAGTGTTTCTCAATCCCAGCCACTTTATGATGTGTGGACTATAACTCCCAGAATTCCCCAGTCATGCTGGCTGGGGAATTCTGGGAGTTGAAGTTCTCATGTCTTAAAGGGGCCAAGGTTCAGAAACACTGCTCTATAGCCTTGTCTAGCGTACAACTGCCCAGGATTTATCAGCCTACAACCAGCATCATCCACAGTTAGATGAGACCTAGATGTGGAGGTTGAGATCTGTAGTTCTGCTGATTTTCTGTCAGCCTTTAAAGTAGACCAGACTAGGATACCAGAGTTATGCATGCTAATGCTACTTTTATTATAAAGTTACCATAGCAGCACCTTGCAGGTCTGCAACTTCCTCCTCTCTCCCTTTATCTTTCTCAACTTACATTTCTGCCCCAGACTCAAATTTCTTTTATCTGACTGTTGTTTTCGTTGTGGCTCTTGTCTATGGAGATTCTCAGTTATCCAGGTCAGGGTTGTCCCAAATGTGCTTTTTCCAAAGGCAACTGGAGTTTCTTTTCCCTTGAAGACATTTTGCTTCCCCTCTAAGAAGCTTCTTCAATTCTGGAGAAGTGAACTGAAGAGAAGTGAACTGAAGAAGCTTCTTAGATGAGAAGAGAAACGTCTTCAAGGGGAAACAGTCCAGTTACCTTTGGAAAAAGCACCTTTGGGTTGTGGCTCTCCTTCCTCCAAGATTATTTCTGTCATCCATTATATCTTTCAACTGTCTTACCAATGGAACCAACCAGTGCCTCGTCTTTAAACCACATGCTGATAATTCCTCATTTTCTAACCCTCATTTTGGGAACTCAGTCTTTGGGAGGTCCTCATCGGATAAACAACATGCATACTTCCTGAGCTGAACTATCCAATACACCGCTGTATCTATAACTTTCCAACTATCTGATCCCTTTTAGGGAGTCTTGGGCTACAATTCCCAGTACCTCCAGTTAGTTATGGTAGTTGTAGCTGAATATGACACCTCTCAAGCATGCTGGCAGGCTGACCTTCCGCAAGGGAGAGACTCATGTTTTTAAGGGGTGGAGCTCACTTATAACAACAAAGAGAACATGCACATGTCTTTGCAGCACACCATTTCCTCAGGAACCTATGAGTGGAACACCAAACTCCCATTCCTTGTGACAGCACTGTCATGCAATAGAGATGGCTCAGTTCATGTTTTCCTTGCTGGTATTGGGTCTTCGACTTCAGACCATCAATCAGGAGGATCAGATTTATATGAAACCATTACCTTTTAGGCAGGTGTCATAAAAGCAAGGGAAGGGGATAGGTGGTGACCGGAAGGACACATCTAACGTCTTTTACCTGATGGGCATATCTGATATTTGACAGCATATGGTGGGCACCATACTTTCATGAATGGACCTTTCCAATTTAAAATAATGGCATGGTTAGTGAAACAGAAACATGGTCAAGGGTATCTGAAGCTTACAAAATACAGAGAAACACTGGAATTGATGACAATGATTGAAGCCCATGAAAACTTACAATTAGATGGATAATCTTATGTTTCCCAATCTACGAATGAGTCCTAGAGACATCCCTAAACTTTACATATTCAGACCATCCCATTATTTCTTTTATTACTTCATTACTGCTCTCGTTCTCCAAATGTTGAGGGTACATAAGTAAACCAGCAATGTAGACTTAGTTGGAGCTTAGGAACATTACAAAATCATTGTACCTGGAGATTCAGCTACTAGAGACTACCATCGCCTTAAATATTTTAGATCATCCTCTCCTGAACCGGCTGCGGAGATGGGCTGAAGTTACAGTTCTCACAACTTGCAATCCATAAAAAAATAAAAAATAAAAAACCCCCACAACAATCATGGTTGTTATTGTAGTCTCCAAAGATCTGGACAACCTATACCAAGTTAAGGGGAGGCCAGTTTGGGCTGGCATCTTGAAGCCAAAGGTAAAATATCATCGATTAGGGTGAAGCCCACAACTGTGCTGTGTGGGGCGCAGCAGGGCTGGTTGGTTTGCCCTTCCCCTACTGATTGTTCACTAAATTCAGCTTGTAAGAGCGCCTGCTTGCGATGACGCCACAGGTCAGGAACAAAAACAAAGGGATTGCAACCGGGTGCAAAACAGACGTGCACTTGGGACAAAGCATCCCACACTGTTCCTGGTGGTACAGTTGCGTGTGTGTGTGTGTGTGTGTGTGTGTGTGTGTGTGTATACATCCAAATGTTGACTTCTTCTCATAGGGTACATAAGTAAACCAGCAATATAGACTGAGTTAGAGCTTAAGAACATTACAAAATCATTGTACCTGAGATTATTGCACCGTACCACGGTATATATATATGAAATATACTACTCAAAAAAATAAAGGGAACAGAAAATAAGACATCCTACTATTAAATACAGTACATTGTGTTGTTTAAGTGTTCCCTTTATTTTTTTTGAGCAGTATATATGAAATAGGCCTCCGATCCAAGATCTGCTTCTTCCCTTGCTCCCTTTGCCCGGTTGCTCCTGCCCCGAGAGTCCCCCACCCTCCACACCTCCCACTCCGGACCGAAGTTTCCTTTATATGCCTCTGGACCTCTCGCAACGCTCCGGCCAAAGTCTCACCTGTTCCTCTCGTTGTCGCAGCCGCCCCCGTGCTCCTTCCCGTCTAGGAACCTGGTCCAGCCATCCGCCGTCTTCACCCAGTTCTGGCCCGGCGATCGCCAGTCCTGCCCGAGAAAAGGCATGGCGGGCACAACCGAAAAAGGAGGACGCCGGGAAAATAAAATAATATATATATTATTTTAAATATATATATATATATATATATTAAAAAAGGCGCAAGAGAGCGCGCCTTGGGCTGCCTCCAAAGCAGAAGCTCTAACGATGCTCGGTAGCCAAAAGGAAACCCGGAGACGCCGCCTAAGCAAGGCGGTTTTTGTATTTAGGACGCCGTTTTCCCTCCACCCCTCGACGATCGAGCCCTTGGATCGCTTCTCTGCCCGGGCTCCGGCCGCCTCTGTTATTTATCCGGGCCAGTTGGTGGCTCTTTGTTGCCGGAAGAAGCGCGCAAACTCCGCCCCGCGCTCGGGGAAGGGAGGGAGGAAGGACACGTGGCTTTGTTTATGGCCGCTTCTCGGGAGTGGAGCGAGCCAGCGAGAGCGCGCAAGCAGGGAGAGGATTGTTGCTTTGGCCGCGGGTGTTTATTCCGCAATCCTGGAAATGGAAACTTGGCCTCGCTCACCTGCCCAGTGTCGGTATTTTTAGGACCAACCCCCACCCCAAGCAGATTTATTTATTTTATTTTATTTTAAAAAAAAGCAAAGCAAGGTTACTCTAAGACGTAGAGCACCGTCGTGATTCTGTTATTGTGGTTAGTAGTAGGTTGAGCAATGTGGTTATTCAAGGTAAACTCTTTTCTTTGGGGTTGAGTCCAACTCTGGGTGATTTTCCGAACAGGGAATTTTCTTGGCAAGGGCTACTGAGCAATTTGTTCCGGGTTTCTTCCAGTTTGTTCTCCTTTGTCCATTCCCACCACCCCCAGTTTCCCAGATCACTTCATAATTAGATTTCTTGGTGGTCTCCATCCAAATGTTAACGGAATAACAGAGTTTTGGAAAGGACCTTGGAGATCTTCTAGTCCACCCGCCTTCTCAAGCAGGAGACCTTATAATATCATTTTGGACAAATGGCTGTCCAATCTCTTAAAAACTTCCAGTGTTGGAGCACCCACAACTTCTGGAGGCAAGTTGTTCCACTGATTAATTGTTCTCACTGTCAGGAAATTCCTCCTTAGGTCTAGGTTGCTTCTCTCCTTGTTTAGTTACCATCTGTTGCTTCTTGTTCTGCCTTCAGGTGCTTTGGAGAATGACTTGACTCTCTCTTCTTTGTGGAAGCCCCTTAAGGTGTTGGAACACTGCAACTCCAAACCTCCAATCTTACAAGAAAGTTTGACTCTTGCCACTCAGGTGGGCAGAGCCTTTATTAGCACTGATCAGAAGGTTACAGTAGTGTGAGCAAATTTTGGAGTTATCTGGAGCTCTTCATTTCTGCAAAAATAAGTATAGAAGATGCAGTTGTATAATATATAATTTCCCAACTGATCTTCATCTGAGGATGTTCCCAAAGGTCCAGAGAATATTTCACTTGAAATTCTTTCAAGCAGGAACTTTGGGTTCCTTTTAAGAATGATTTTGTTTTGGGGGTGTGTGTCAAAAACTAAAATGGATTTAATTTATCTTTATTAAACTATGGATAGTAATATTTATTCCTTGTATTTCTTATTTTCCCTCCTGCTCACTAAAACTATAATCTAGTGCAGTGTCTTCTTTACCTTGGCAACTTCAAAAATATAGAGATTTCAATTCCCAGAATTCCCCAGGAAGCATGGTTGGTTGGGGAATTCTGGGAGCTGAGGTTTACAGATCTTAAAAGTTCAGATTCAGAAAGACTAAAATCAAGAGTTAAACCCTTTGGCATTAGATTGGGAGGAGAATCTTTCTGCTTATTGTTAACTGTTTTGTTTACAAGGAAAACAATAAAACTTTCACCACACTTTCAAGATTAGTAAAAAATTATGCTCCCTGACTTTAACACATAGTCACTCTCATCCATGCCACAGGAGTTTCAAGATGTCCCAAAACTGTTCCTTATTGCATCATAGCAAAAAAAACACCACATTCCTCCCTCTACAACCATTTTATGGACTCCCTTTTGTTTTATAGGCTTCTTTTATGTAGCAATAAATTGAATAAATGTGCATGGGTTACATGTGTAGAGTTTCTTTTCCATAAAATTAGCACTATCTAATTTCACTTGCACTAGCCTGTGCAAGAGAAGCAAGGTAGATGTTTGAGAAGTTTTGAGTTCAGACATTTACACATGTCCCTGATTACCTGAGGCTTGTTTGTAGATAAGTTGTTCTCTGATTGAGCAACAAAGGAAGGGGTGTGTTGATCCTCCCCTGTTATTGTTGAGTGGGTAGAATCGTTCACACACCATGACATTTTATCCTGTGTTTTTTTGCAGACTGATAGATACTGTCCACCACAGACAACTAAGCTCAGTATAATGTGCATGTAATTTCTCCTGGAATGAAAAAGACCTAATTCAAATGTCTTTGGCTTTCTGGAAATCGTTGGCTGTCTTCCAACTTCCTTTCCACATTTGAATCATAGCCTAATGAATGGACACTTTACTTTTTATACTTATGTCTAGCTGATTACAGAAGTCACCCAGCTGTGAATCACTAACGGCCAGTTTTTTTCCCCCACCATGGAATTTGGTATCTGGGGACAATATCCAAAATCCTTGTGAGAAAAACCAAACTACAGACATAGACGGAGTGGTTATGGGGTGGATCCATTGACATCCAGCTTGAAGTCCATCTACTGTTGGTAACGAAAGCTTGCAAGCTGATTATGGGAATAAATAAAGGAGGGAATGTAACACACATCATCCTGAGCATCTGGAGGATAGATACACTAAATCTAAGCAATGAATAAACTACATGTAGTAGGGAGGTGCTCTGTTCAGAATACTTTTAAATAATGAATCTATTAATCAACAGTCATAGATGAGAGGAGCAATAATATTACAGGTAGTCCTTGACTTATGACCACAATTTGAACCCAAAATTACTGTTGCTAAGTGAGACGGTTATTAAGTGAATTTTGCCCCATTTTACATCCTTTCTTGCAACAGTTGTTCAATGAATCACTGCAGTTGTTAAATTGGTAACACGGCTGTTAAGTGAATCTGCTTTCCCCATTAGATTTGCTTGTGAGAAGGTCGCAAAAGGTGATCACATGACCCCGGGACATTGCAACTGTCATAAATGTGAGTCAGTTGCCAAATGTCTGAGCTTTGATCCCATGACCATGTGGATGCTGCAACGGTTGCAAGTGTGAAAAACGGGTCATAAGTCACTTTTTCCAGTGATGTCGTAACTTCGAATGGCCACTAATTGTAAGCCGAGGAATACCTGTAACAACCTAGTCCTAGACTTACCACCATTCATTTAGCAACTGTTTGAAGTTACAACATCCCTGGAAAAAAATGACTTAGAGTCGGTACTCACACTTAAGAACTATCTCAGCATCCCCACAGTCACATGTTCAGAATTCAGGTGCTAGGCCCTTGGCATGTGCTTATAGTGGATGCAGTGTCCCAGGGTCACGAGATCACCATTTGCAAGCCTCCCAACCAACTTCTGATAAGCAAAGTCACTGAGGGAAGGTGGAGTTGCTTAATGTCCACATGACTTTAGAGTGAATTGCTTAATAACAGTGGCAAAAAAAAGGTTATAAAATCAGGCACAAATGACTTTAATCATGGCTTGGCTTAACAATGGAAATTCTGATCTGAACAGGGGTCGTAAGTCAAGGACTACCGCTACACCCAAAAGTCAATAAAGAAAATAGGAATTGATTAAAAAAAATAGATGCAAGAGACATAGAGGGGAAGGAGAAATGTTAGACTTCTCCAAAGCACCAGAGGGCAGGACAAGAAACAATGGTTGGAAACTGACCAAAGAGAGAAGCATCCTGGAATTAAGGAGAAACTTCCTAACCGTGAGGACAATTAACCAGTGGAACAGCTTTGCCTTCAGACGTTGTGGGCGCTCCGTCACTGGAGGTTTTTGTGAAGAGGCTGGACAGTCACTTGTCTGAGATGGTATAGGTACTCCTGCTTGAGCAGAGGGCTAGACTAGAAGACCTCCAAGGTCCCTTCCAGCTCTATTCTATTCTAATTTCATAAGCCAATGTAGGAAATGGAGCAATGTTGTTAGACCTGACCTCTTCCTCTTCTGGATTACAGGTAATCGCTTAATAGGAAAAGCACAATTGGTGATGGGATCAGAATGAGCTTCTGCTGATAATAGGGGAGATTAGCATATGTTCCAGGAATGGTATGGGGACAGCTCAGAAGAACATGTGGTTGATGCCATCTTTGTGCCTGAAGATATGCAGAAGTGTTCTTAGTAATGAGTGTTGATCAATCTCCCTTCCATTACTTTTGAGGGTTGGGCTGAGGAATTTTTAATAACAGGAAGGCTTGTCTCCTTGAGGCCTCTCGCTCACAGTGCTACCCTTAAAAACCCACCCCAAAGTCAACATACAGCTTGCCACTTATGGGGAGATCATCACCACTCTGATACGAAATCATTTCCATCTGGTCAGATGCCCCACATCCAAAGCAGAGCAAAAGGAAAAGAAAGAAAGAAAAAATCCTAGGAAAAAACCCAATCCATTAAATGGATCCTCCTGGGGAAAGACACAGCTGCTTTAAAGAGCTGCACGCGGGCGCTAATGCTCAAACAGTTTTTCAGAACTGAATTTGACGTGCTGCAAAGCCCTAATGGTGATTTTGGTATGGGTCATTTTCAGTGAGTGTTGCTGGGAATTCCTGGAAAGCTTACGAAAGGTTCCTGTTAATGGCTATTATTTTTCCCCATGGTCAGTATTGCAAGAAGATATAGGAGGCTGTACCCAATGACCTGAGTCATTCTGATTTTTTTTTATCATTTGAAAGGAAAACTAATTTCTATGCCTACCACCCAAGAGTTTGCAGAATGATGCTTAGACGCGAGAATCCTGCATGGTTAGAAAGCCTACACACCCTTCGTGGTTTCCCCCCATTATTAGCCCTCCCTCTCTCCCTATTTGTATGTGGAATTAAAAGGATGAAGGTATTAGGAGATAAGAAGCTAGTGAAGAAGCACTATATATATATATAAATTATGTCGATTACAGTATTGTGTACGGCCATAATTAAAACTGACGGCAGCATTCCCTTTTCTGCAAATTACTATATGGTGCATGGGAAAATAAGGCCTGAAGACATCCTATTACATAAGCAATGCAGGTAGTCCTCAGGTTATGACTGCAATTGAGCACCGCAATTACAGTCGTAAGTTGTGATGGTTGTAAGCTTTTGGGTGAGGGGTGGGGGGGGTCTGTTGTAACTTCAAAAGGCTGCTAAGCACTGGCTCACCACTTCCACAGACCAGTTCCGAATGGCTCACCATTACTGGGCCATGACCCGGAAGTTGGGGATCCCTGAACTAAGTGATCTTGGGCCAGTCACTCTCGGTAAATGAATGAAAGAATGAATGAAAAATAAGTAAGTAAGTAAGTAAGTAAGTAAATAAATAAATTCCTTTCAGCTGGGCACCTCCATATTGTCAAATAGACCTTGGTCCAGTCACTCTCAGTAATTAAATAAGTAAATAAATATCCTTTCAGCTGAGCACTGCCATATTGCTAACTAGATCTTAAACCTCATATTGCTGTTTACATTTCTCCCAATGATGCTGTTGATGGTTAAAAAGTAGCCTAAACAGAGATGTCCTTGCTTTGCAGGCAGCAAGAAAAGATGGCTGCTTATATAAGACTGATTGAGAGATAAACACCTTCTTCCCCACCCCCACCCCCTCAGCCACCCTGGAGGTCTAGTTGTCATAATCCAAGTCACACCATCCCTCTCCCCCATCCTGGCCCAGATCTGATTGATCTGCTGACTGGCAGACTTACAGCAGCAGCTGGCAGGGACACTATGCTCAAAGTGTTATGTTCTCCTCCAAGCGAAATGCTCAAGGTTGTAAATATCAACCTCTGAATTGTGTCTCTTATTCAGGGTGGGGAGGGGAACAGCATGGTGTGATTGAATACCTGTGCGACATGAGGAATGTTTGAAAGCTAACCAATGTTCGATTATTCGGATTAACTACAATAGGTTAGCAAGAGAAGAAGTTTGTATTTTTGGAGAGAGAAAAAAATGACATATCTATGGAGATTCTCAATCAGCCAAGTCATGGTTGTCCCAAAGGTGCTTTTTCCCCCCAAAAAAGGCTACCGGACTTTCTTGTTTTTTTTTCTTTTCTTTGAAAACATTTTGCTTGTCATCCAAGAAGCTTCTTCAGTTCCAACCCAAAAAAAGTCCAGTTGCCTTTTGGGAAAAAAAGCACCTTTGGAACAGAAGAAATAATGGTTTGAAAGAAGAGTCGAAAGCCGTAGGGTCCCGGGGAGTGGGGTGGGTGGGTTTCAGGGTATCAAAAAAGTAAAAATGGCAGCCACAATTATGTGGGTGCTTCATCACTGTAAATTTTTAACAAGAGATTGGACAGCCATTTGTCTGTAATGGTATAGGATCTCCTGCTTGAACAGGGGGTTGGATTAGAACAGAGATCCCCAACCTTTTGAGCACCAGGGACCAGTTCCATGGAAAGAGGATTTTCTGCGTACCGGAGGGGGGATTGTTTTGCATGCTACCTGCATCCCAAGGATGGGGCTTTGCTTGTTTGTGCGGTATGGTGTCTGGCATGCCGCAGCCCGGTTCTGGTCTGTGGACCAGGGGCTGGGGACCCCTGGATTAGAAAACGTCCAACTCTGTTGTTCTGTATTCTGTAATAATCTTTATCTGCCTCCTACCCGCCATTTCTTTATAGCAGGCACAATGTTAGTAAAGGCTGAGTTATTTAGCTAGATTAATTATTTACTGCTTAATGAATACATTTGTTTTTCTCCCTAGGAAGAATATGAAGCTTCACCAAAAGTTGCTTGCTTTACGGCTAATCTGACATCCATAGGATAAAGCCTTTAGGAGCTGCTGGAAAAAGAACAGAAATCAGAATTAAACGCAGAGGTGACGTGTAAAATCCACGTCAAAGGAGTCAGAAAGGACTTGATTAAGATCATCCATTGGCTTGGAATTTTACTGGTTCACTTCAACTGTCGTTTGATAGCACAAACCCCATCAGTATCACTTACTCACTGGTTTTAAGTGGTGTTTCCAGCAGCCCTTTGACTGACCTCATCACATGAGAATTGTTCTGCCTGCCTGCTGCAAGTTACTGCGAAAAAATAGGCTTTTTGAGTGAGTCATCAGGTGATGAAAGCTTCAGGCGACTGGATTATCATGTGACAATTAGCATAAAGGTGTTGTATGAGAGAAAGCCTGCAGTGGTGGTGACATAGCATCCTGTCCTCTATGGTCAGAAAGGAAGGAGAAAAAATGGGATGGAAATCATTTGCAGGCAGATATCTTCAGTTGAACGTTCGTAGAAACCACCGGATGATTAAGAGAGTGGTTGAATGAATGGGTGCTAGAGATAACTTGAAAACATGCAGTAAATAGGTCGTCCCAAAGCAGTTGTGGGATTCAGCTGGTTCGCACCACTTTGGCAGAACTGGTAGCTAATTTTTTGTTGCCCTGGCCCAGAATGGACTTCTGGAAGCGGCATTCACACAGAGAACCGGTTGTTCACATATTTGCAGTGGTTTTTTTGTAAAAGAAAAAGGTGCCGGAACTCACACATGTCATACAACCCGCCTTGCCTACCCTACAAGGTTCTATCCAAAAAAGGTGCCGGAACTCCGTTCTGAGCGTTCTATGAGAAAAAAAGCCCTGCATATTTGAATCCCACCACTGTCCCAAAGGTGCTTTTTCAAAAGTCAGCTGGACTTTCTTGTTTTTCTTTGAAGACATTTTGCTTCTTTATCCAGTTGTGTAGAACTGAAGAATTAAAGAAGCTTCTTGGATGAGAAATGAAACGTTTTCCAGAAAAAACAAAGTCCAGTTACCTTTTGAAAAAGCACCTTTGGAACAACCATGACCGGGATGACAGAGAATCTCCATAGACATGCAGCAAATAGGATTCTTAAATTACATCTCTGCTATCATCAAGTGGAGATATAGAGATGTTCAGGGCAACTCAGTTATCGCATCTGGGCTGCAAAACTCCTTATGATCAATAGAGAGCAGCAAAGAGATATAAGCCCCATTTTTTTTGCTGCCGTCCAGATGTTTGCAGTTCTTATTGGCTAGCCCAGTACATCAAGGAAATCCTCCAAACTCTCTTAACTTTGTTCATCTTCTTAGCACTGAAAGTGCTTGATTGCAAGGCCTGTTTGCATTAATTAGCTAGTTCACACAGCAAAAATCATCAATGTATGATACAACCACAGGGTGCTGATTTTGGCCTGGCAGCCCTATAGACACCCAGCGAGCTATCATGCTGGAAGGAGGGTTAGAATCCAGGTCTCTTCTCTCCTTGTCCATCTCCTTATCCATTATGCCAGTCTAAGTTCTATTTGAGCCAATTTTTCTTGCCATAAAAGAGTTAAACTAACTTGTTAGTTCGTTAAAAAAACTCTTTTCCTTCAACCTTTTACAGTTTCAGAAGCCAATATTGCAAAACAAGGCAATAGCTTTTTATTATATTCCTTATCAAGGTTTACCTTTCATGACACATAAAAAGAGACATTCTGTACACACTATCTGCCTGTAAAGTTGTGTCTCCCTCCCCCTTCCTTCCTTCCTTCCTTCCTTCCTTCCTTCCTTCCTTCCTTCCTTCCTTCCTTCTGTAGCCTATTAACTAGGAGTGGGTGAGAAAACATGAAATACTTGTAATATTTGACAGTATATTTTGCCTGATTAGTTGTGCTCCTTGAAAAGAAAAGAGAAAAAAAGCCATTGGATCACTTGCAATAAGGAAATATGTTTTTGATATGTATTATTCATTTACTCAACTTATACTTGACAGCAATCCAGAGGACCAAAACACAGTTAGGACCAATGGATGAGAATATGTGTAGTTAAAGGTTGAACTATTGAGTTTTAGACCTACCTGTATATGAAATTACCTTTCCCAGCTCCAGAAACACTGGTTTTTAACTTGGGAATATGCTAGAGGCCTTAGGACACAAAAGCCTTCAGCATGCCACTGATTAACGTCAATTTCAGTCCTGTGTGAGAATACAATCAACTAATTAAGGTCAAAGAGCAGCTTTTGTTAACTTGTAGTTATCCCTTATTAGAGAAGGGCTTGCAGAAAAACTGCTCAGAAAGAGATACCTTAAGGACAGTCAAAATGCAGGAACTTTATTTGAATGTAAGACTATACTTGCCAGACAGAGCACATGAGGGCAAAAAGGTGGCCATGTCCTCTTGTGGGATATCTGATAACCAGTGCTTTTTTTGTAAAAGAAAAAGGTGCCGGAACTCACACATGCCATACAACCCACCTTGCCTACCCTACAAGGTTCCATCCAAAAAAGGTGCTGGAACTCCGTTCTGAGCGTTCTATGACGAAAAAAGCCCTGCTGATAACTCTAAACCAGGGGTGGGCAACTGTGGCCGCTTTACGACCTGTGGACTTCAACTCCCAGAATTCCTTAGCCAGGTATTCTGGCTCAGGAATTCTATGAGTTGAAGTCCATAGATTGTAAAAGGGCTGTAGTTGCTCATCCCTGCTCTAAACATTGCCTACATCTGTACTAGACTTGTGTTGTTTCTCTGGGCCATATACGTGTGTACGTGGTTATATGCATAATTTATTTTTATGATATTTTGTCACGTTTATGCAGTGTATATTAGGGGTGGTTACCCTTTGAGAGCTGTATGCAACAAATTCTCATTTTAATATATGCTGATGAGTGTACATTTAAAGTGACAGTAAAGCAGAGTGAGCGCCTGTTACTCGTCCCAGCTTCTGCCAACCTAGCAGTTCGAAAGCACGTAAAAATGCAAGTAGAAAAATAGGGACCACTGCTGTGGGAAGGTAACAGCGTTCCATGCCCCTTTGGCGTCTAGTCATGCCGGCCACATGACCACGGAGACGTCCTTGGACAAGCGCTGGCTCTTCGGCTTTGAAACGGAGATGAGCACCGGCCCCTAGAGTCGGAAACGACTAGCATGCATGTGCGGGGGAACCTTTACCTTTTAAAAGTTATTATTCTATTCTATTATTCTATTCTAATTTTGCCAATATTGCTGGTAAGATCTTTCCAGAGATGAACTTCCCCCACTTTGTCTGAAAATTTGGATGTTCTGCAGGTATACCATATATTTCCGCTGATGAACTGCAGTTTGCCAGATAAACTACAGGTGGGCTTCAAACTACAACTGGTCACTTTGCAACCTGTAGAAGTTACAATGGAACCTCCGAAAAGTTATTATGGTTTCACACAGACACAAACACTCTCGTCACACAATCACATTTTTAGTGCTTGGCAAATGGCCGTAAAGATGTGCCAATTGCCAAGCACTCAAAATGTGATTGTGGCTCATCTTTATGGTCATTTGCAGCATCCCATGGGCACATGACCATGATTTATTTTATTTTTTGCTGGTTTCCAGTGTTTACTTCTAGTTTCTGGAAATTTCCAATTCAAAAAATGGATAACAGATTTGCTTAACAGCTGTGGTGTACGCTTAATGACCATTGCAAAAAATGTTATAAAGTCAGGACCGATCATTTGCTTAATGACAGCAATGACTTAACAATTGTAATTCCGGACTCAATTACAGTCTTAAAGTGAGGACTGCCTGTATAGACTCTGAAAATGGTCACAAATATAACATGCTCAGCAGTCATGTATATTTTCTGCATTTCCACATCCAATATATTTATAATTTTATGTGGAACATCCTGTTTCCCAGTTATTTGGGAACCGCATTCCCCAGCAAACAGGAAAATTTAGACTTGGGTGTACTTGTAATCCCCGTTAGGAAGATCAAAAATTCTTCTGGGGCAGAACCATTAACCATTGTTTGTAAAAGAAGCAGTGGATTTGTGAAGGGAGAAATACTAAGCTAGGGTTCAGAACTCACTTCATTATTTTCAGGCTAACAATTTTTGCATTGCGCAATTGTTTTATATTGTATAAATGTTCTTAGAATTGCATGTTTATTCCTGGAACTGCAAGTTTGGAGTTTATGTTTAATTTAAAAAAAAATCGCTTGACTCTGATAGAATCGGAGAACATGTTTACCATTTGCAGTAGTTATTATCACTTAGTAGTACGTGCAGCTGATGTACCAAGATAAAAATGCCTGAGAAATATTGAGAAATTGGTATCCTACAGCTATCCTTTCTTTTAAAAGGATAAACCCAGAACTCAGACAATATCTTTCTGTAGATATTGGGCTGTAATTCTTCTCAAGGGTTGAAATCCAGGAAAACTGTACCTTAAACAATAGTTTGATAGAAGCAATAACATGACAATGAAGATGACAGAGATATACGGATATAGATAGATGGTAGATAGATAAGTAGCTAGAATAGAACAGGAAGTTTCTCCTTAATTCCAGGTTGCTTCTCTCTTTGATCAGTTTCCAACCATTGTTTCTTGTCCTGCCTTCAAGTGTTTTGGAGAATAGCTTGACTCCCTCTTCTTTGGGGCAGCCCCTGAGATACTGGAACACTGCTATCATGTCACCCCTATTTCTTCTTTTCTTTAGATTAGCCAAACCCAAGTCCTGCAGCCATTCTTCATGTGTGATAGATAGATAGATAGATAGATAGATAGATAGATAGATAGATAGATAGATAGATAGATAGATAGATAGATAGATAGAGTAGGCAGGCAGGCAGGCAGGCAGACAGACAGACAGACAGATAGATATGAAAGAGACTGATGATAGATGGCAGAGATGATAGATAGATAGATAGAGTAGGCAGGCAGGCAGGCAGACAGACAGACACACACACAGACAGACAGACAGACAGACAGATAGATATGAAAGAGACTGATGATAGATGGCAGAGATGATAGATAGATAGATAGATAGATAGATAGATAGATAGATAGATAGATAGATAGATAGATAGATAGAGTAGGCAGGCAGGCAGGCAGACAGACACACACACAGACAGACAGACAGACAGATAGATATGAAAGAGACTGATGATAGATGGCAGAGATAGATAGATAGATAGATAGACAGACAGACAGACAGACAGACAGACAGACAGACAGACAGATGCAGGTTGGCAGATAGGCAGAGAGGTATTAGACAGAAATGCTTCTGATTAAGTCTAAGGGCAGCTCAAGAAATGACTAACCACCCTGGATGCTTCTTCGAAAGTGCAATGTCACGTGGTCGCACAGAGAGACGGACACTTGAGCTGGGTAGTACTTCTTTATTTTATCAGGAATGAAGCTGGAGCAAAGGGGTTACCTGGCGTCTCTTTATACCTGCCCAGGTGAATCGCAGCCAATAGAGTCAAACCTGGGCTTCCCGCCAGTGCAGGTGGCCAATGGATTTAAACCCTGGCTTCCCGCCAGAGCTGACCATGCCCTGGGGCTGTCAACGACTCGCTCTATTCAGGCTTTCCCGCCAAAAGCGGTTATAGCCTGGAGCTGTCCAGCCCCCTGCTGTGCTGACATTCCGTGTATGCTTTAAGAGCATACACTACAGAAAGAAAAATCAAGATCCAAATGTAAAGGAAAAACAAATCCCTGGCTTTTTTCATGGCTATCTAATCCCACTGGATCTAGCATTAAAGCAACAGAATGGTGGGTTTTGCACAGCCCTAGTATCTGGTAGAAGATGACTGACAGAGCTGAAGAGAGCACTTAAACTATGGAGTCTAACTTGCTACTCCGTGCAGGCATGCAAATGACAGCTTCTCTGCCAAGAAACTATCCAGGCGTCTTCATAAATATTCAAGATTTAGTTATTTAACTTGAATCCAAACTTTTAGGTCCTTGAAAAGTGTTAAACATAGTCAGTTCTCTCAAACGTTCTTAAGAATAGTTTAGTAAAACTCCTCATCATAGTATTCCTATCACCATTTTCTCCCTACCTGTTTCAATTTCTCTGAATATTTGTTAATAGAGCTTCTACATTCACAACTGTAGTCAAGTCATAAAAATACAGCAACTGAACTACTACTACTTATACTATTTCTTCTTCTTCTTCTTCTTCTTCTTCTTCTTCTTCTTCTTCTTCTTCTTCTTCTTCTTCTTCTTCTTCTTCTTCTTCGTCTCTTCCTCCTCTTCCTCTTCCTCCTCCTCCAAATGTATACTATGTATACTATGAATTTTCTGTGGCAGAGTCATCTCCTGACCTGAACATGTTCTAACACCTTTCTGCCCAAAAACATTTTTCTTCCTTGCCAGCTGGGTGCGATTACTATCAACTTTGGATCCAATTGCTCATCAGGTTATGCAACAACAATGACATTGTTATAACTATGTTTAGAAGCAGGCAGGCAAACCTGCCCAGGCAGAATTGCAACTCGACACCTGAGGTTGAGGGAATCCAACCTTACAGATGGATGAAGTCATCTTACTCTTCACATTGCTCCAGGTGAACAACAACTGCTGGGCCATAGTACACATCACTGTGGTTAGATAAAGGGGAATGTGAAGCACCTTTTCAACCCACCCCAGAAAAAAATACCCCCAGCTTTATATTGTAGGAGTGAGTTGTTGAGGCTGAAGGCCATCACGAGTCTTTGGCATGCTATGAATTTTTAAAAGTTGTATCAGGTCAGAATCTAAAATTGGCTGAGAAAACACACATGGTATTATTTCATTTTTCTTCTAATTAATTTAAAATGAAATGAAATGGAGGTAGTTAGTTATTGTTTCCAGCCCTTTAATGATTTTTGCATTAAAAATGAAAGTGGTAACTGTCCTACACGGAGGTAACCACGTGGTAACCATACACGGAGGGGCTTTGGAGATCCAAGGACTTCAAGGGGTTGCAGTATCTGCTTAAATAACAATGGCTGAGGCCACTCAAAGTGCAAGAACCAGAACTTCGTATCTCCCATCACCAGAAGTAGTAAAAGAGAAGGAGAAGGAAAGAAGGAGGAGGAGGGGGAGAAGGAAGAAGAAAGGGACAGGGAGAGGCAAGAGAAAGAGGAAGAGAAGGAGGAAGAGGAGGGAAGGAGGGGAGAAGGAAAGAAAGGGAGAGGGAGGGAGAGGGAAGAGAAAGGAGGAGAAGGAAGAGGAAGAGGAGGAGAAGGAGGGAGGAAGAGGAGGAGAAGGAAGAGGAAGAGGAGGAAAGAAGAAGGAGGGGGAGAAGGAAAAAAGGGAGAGGGAGAGGGAAGAGAAGGAGAAGAAAGGAAGAGAAGGAGAAGAAGAAGGGAGGGAGAGGAGGAGAGGGAGAGGGAAGAGAAAGAGGAGGAGAAGGAAGAGGAAGAGAAGAAGAAGGAGGAGGGAGGGAGAGGAGGAGAGGGAGAGGAAAGAGTAGGAGGAGGAGAAGGAAGAGGAAGAGGAGGAAAGAAGGAGGGGGAGAAGGAAAAAAGGGAGAGGGAGAGGGAAGAGAAAGGAGAAGAAAGGAAGGAAAAGGAGGAGAAGGAGAAGGAAGAGGAGGGGAGAAGAAGGGGAGAAGGAAAAAAGGAGAGGGAGAGAGAGGGAGAGGGAAGAGAAAGAGGAGGAGAAGGAAGAGGAAGAGAAGGAGAAGAAGAAGGAGGGAGGGAGAGGAGGAGAGGGGGAGGAAAGAGTAGGAGGAGGAGAAGGAAGAGGAAGAGGAGGAAAGAAGGAGGGGGAGAAGGAGAAGAGGGAGAGGGAAGAGAAAGGAAAAGAAGGAGGAGAAGAAGGAGAAGGAGGGAGTAAGAGGAGGAGAGGGAGAGAGAAGAGGAACAGAGGGAGGAGAAGGAGTGTCTACCTTCTAGCATGTTATCTCCCCAGAGGTCGCCCCAGTCCTGCTGCACTTTAAATGTGTCTTGTGGCTTTCTCCCCAGGTCCTGATTTAGGAGTCATATGCCCTGGGGTGTACACTAATGTGTGCCTGCCTGGTTATTGTCATCTCATCTCTGTTATCATTTTTTGTTCTATTCCTTCTAAGAAGATGTTGCTTTGCTCACAGCACTGTCACAGGAGATCAGCGCACCACAGCTTGGAATAATCCTGTCTTCACTACATTGCAAAAGAGAGCTTGTCCCTTTATAGTTAAATGTAGCAATTGTGTGTGTGTGTGTGGGGAGGGGGTGTAGCAGGGAACTGTCTTCTGCAATTGGGGGCACAGGGAAGAAGAAGAATGGGTATGGATTGATCAATCACGTGATATTCAAGTGAAACATTAATACCACTTTATAAAGCCTTGGTAAGGTCACACTTGGAATACTGTATCCAGCGTTGATGGCCACGATGTAAAAAAGATGTTGAGAGTGCGGAAAGAGTGCAGAGAAGAGCAACAAAGACGATCGGGGGGCTGGAGGCTAAAACATATGAAGGAACAGTTGCAGCATTTGGATACATCTAGTTTAATGAAAAGGAGGACTACGGGCGACATGACAGCAATGTTCCAATATCTCAGGGGTTGCCACAAAGAAGAGGAGTCAAGCTATTCTTCAAAGGACCTGCGGGCAAGACAAGAAGCTATGGATGGAAACTAATCAAGGAGAGAAGAACTAAGGAGAAACTTCCTGACAGTTAGAACAATTAACCGGTGGAACAACCTGCCTCCAGAAGCGGTGAATGCTCCAACACTGGAAGTTTTAAAGAAGAGATTGGACAACCATTTGTCTGAAATGGTATAGGTTTTCCTGCCTGAGCAGGGGGTTGGACTAAAAGATCTCCAAGGTCCCTTCCAACTCTGCTATTCCGTTCTGTTATTGATTATCATTGGAATTGACTGTTGCCTCCTCTTGACTGCAGTTCTACCTGGCTACATATTTACCCCTGGATACCATTACAAGAACAAAAAAATACTATTGAGATCTTGTTTGTGAGCTGTCCTTAGGTATTCGTAGTCTACTCTAAGAGTACAGGGCTAGATACACACTATGAGAACATAGCTGGATGAATTCCAAAGTTTACAGAAGTACGTAAAACTAAACAGAGTATCACGCACCTGCTGCGCAATAAGGATTACAGATGCCGTACCTGCGTCACCATGTTCAGTGAATGCTGAGTGAGAAGAACACAAAACAGAACTAGAGAATAGCAAAGGAACTTATCAGAGGCTTAACTGCTAATACCCGAGTTTTTCAACTTCACATCCTCTACAGGGTTTGGAATCACCTCTCCTAGAGGCAAATGGCATCTCACATTATTGTAGTATTTAGCTTTGACTGTAAGTCTAGGGAGATTTTCAATCATCTAGGTCAGAGGTCCCCAATCCTTTGGGCATCGGGGACTGGTTCCGTGGAGAGAGATTTTTCCACGGACCAGAGGGTGCATGGTTTTATGTGTGCTCCTGCATCCAGCGGATGGGGCTTTGCTTGTTTGTGTGGACCGGTTGCAGGCATGCCACAATCCGGTACTGGTCCAAGGACCGGGGTTTGGTGACTCCTGATCTAGGTCATGATTGTCTCAATGTTGTTGTTGTTGTTTTCAAAAAGCAACTGGACCTTCTTGGTGTTTTCTTTGAAAACGTTTTGCTTCCCATCCAAGAAGCTTCTTCAGTGAGAACTGAAGAAGCTTCTTGGATGAGAAATGAAATGTTTTCAAAGGTTTCCCTATCCAGTCACATCCGACTCTACGGTGCCGTGCTCATCTCCGTTTCTTGGCCCAGGGAGCCAGCGTTGTCCAAAGACAATTGCCGTGGTCCATTTGGCCAGCATGGGTATATGCCAAAGGCACTGTTACTGTCAACGCTGCTAACGTCGGATGTTTTTGCATTGACAACAGATGGAAATGTAGCCATTTTCTTCCTTTTGCTTTTAGAGTTAGATGATGCCCGGGGAGCGGGGGGGATGTGAATGAGAGTGAATGAGACATAACAACACTGAGCCTAGCGTGAGAATCAAGGTTGTTGAAATCCGAGCTGATAAAGAATTGGCAGACTGGAGAGCTGGAGTGGAAGCCTGCGCTTCAAGCTAATTGGGGAATGTGATTTATGACTGTTTATCGGGGTGGGTGGGAATTGTACTTTGTTACTTTGTATCCAGGGGAGGGGTTATGTAAGTGCCGATATTATGCTACTCGAATAAAAGATTCTTTAAGGTAAACAATACCTCAAAGTACTTTTGAAGAGTTTCATCTTTCGGAACCATGGCAGTTACTTTTCCACTGAAGTGGTACTTATTTATCTACTTGCATTTTCATACTTTTGAACTGCTAGGTGGGCAAGAGTTGGGGCAAGGAATGGGAGCTCACCCTGTTGTGTGGCGCTCAGTTCTCAAACTGGGGCTGTCAGTTTTTCAACTGACAAGCTCAGTGTCTTTAACCGCTGAGTCATCGCGTCCCCTGTTTTTTAAAAAAAAACATCAAGAAAGTCCAGTTTCCTTTTAGAAAAAAAATGCCTTTGGTTCAACTTTGACTGTAGATTTCAAATTTCCTTGAATTTCAAGGAAGTTAGAGAAAGACATAGGTTTTGCTTCACTGGCAGTTGTTGCACCGTCTATGGACTCTTTTCCTGTAGCTATGTTTGGCATAATTAATATATGACAGCTTAGCATACTTGGGGAAAGCAGAGGAGTTTATAACAACTTGATACAGTTGTTAAATGAATCACCGCAGTTGTTAAATTAGTAACACAGTTATTAAGTGAAACTGGCTTCCCCCATAACCCTGGGATGCTGCAATTATCATAAATATAAGCCAGTTGCCAAGCATCTGAATTTTGATTATGTGACCATGGGGATGCTGCAGTGATCATAAGCATGAAAAATGGTCATAAGTCATTTTTTTTCCAGTGCTGTTGTAATTTTGATCAGTCGCTAAACTAACTGTTGTAAGTCGAAGACTACCCGTATCTGTCAATCTTCTGGCTGAGAAGCCCAACTAAGCAAAACACCAGAGACATTGTGAACTCTAATGTCAACTTTATTAGGCATTAAACAAGCCTAATAAACTCTAATGGCAGAAAGTGAAGAGGAACCTGTTGCGGGTGAAGAAGGAGAGTGCAAAAGTTGGGTTGAAACTTAACATTAAGAAAACCAAGATCATGGCATCCAGCCCTCTCAATTCCTGGCAAATAGATGGGGAAGAAGTGGAGGTAGTGACAGATTTTATTTTTCTGGACTCCAAGATCACTGCAGACGGGGACTGCAGCCAAGAAATTAAAAGACGCTTGCTCCTGGGGAGGAAAGCCATGACAAATCTAGACAGCACACTAAAAAGCAGAGACATCACCCTGCCAACAAAAGTGCGTATAGTCAAGGCTATGGTCTTCCCAGTTGCAATGCATGGCAGTGAAAGTTGGACCATAAGGAAGGCTGAGTGCCAAAGAATTGAGGCCTTTGAACTATGGTGCTGGAGAAGACTCCTGCGAGTCCCTTGGACTGCAAGGCGATCAAACTGGTCAGTCCTAGAGGAGATCAACCCTGAGTGCTCTTTAGAAGGCCAGATCCTGAAGTTGAAACTCAAATACTTTGGCCACCTAATGAGAAGGAAGGACTCACTGGAGAAGAGGCTAATGCTGGGAAAGGTTGAGGGCAAGAGAAGAAGGGGACGACAGAGAAGGAGGTGGCTGGATGGAGTCACTGAAGCAGTAGGCGTGAGCTTAAATGGACTCCAGAAGATGGTAGAGGACAGGAAGGCCTGGAGGAACGTTGTCCATGGGGTCGTGATGGGTCGGACATGACTTTGCAACTAACAACAACAACAACAACAACAACAACAACAACAAACAAGCCGGTAAGATAGAAAGGAAGCTCGCTCTGAAACTATGGCGGGAAACAGATAATTAAAAGAGTAAAACTTTCCCTCCCTTTTCTGACAGTTCAGGTCACATCATCCAATAAATCCTCCAGCAATTGTTATGAGAAGAAACTTCGGTCCCTGAAAACATTCTCTCAACGGCTTCGGCTCTCACTCTGATAGGGAGCACCTGTGGATCCCAAACTCTCCCTTTCCTGTAACTGTTGGCAAACTAGAAGTGCTACGGCGGTCCTAAAGACAGTAAAGTTCATAGCTTGACAGTATCTAGGAAACTTAATTGATGTCAGTGAAGGGATGATAAAATGGCAAGATGGCAGTCATAACCATGACCATTGAACCTCTACCCTTTTTTGATAGTTCTGTGAAGGGGGAAGAGATTATTTTAACCACTTTTCAAACTCATCCCAAGCTTCAATCAAGCTGCGGTGGAAAATATAGGTAATCCTATATTCAGTATGTTAGGACATAAGTTGTGACAGCCCCTCCCCAAAGGGATTTATGATTCAGTTTTGAAGTTGCAACATCACACACACACACACACACCACAGTCATGTGACTGCATTTTGTGTGTTCAGTAACTGCTGGGATTTACAGCTGTTTGTAGTGCTGTGGGGTCATGTGACTGATACATGATGGTTTTGCTGGACACCGGCATTTATTTCTACAGCTCATAGCAAAAAATAGTTTCCTTAATGAATGGGGCATTTGCTAACAATTTCTGCATTTGCTTTATGACTACTACAAAAAGACTGCAAAAATATCTCTTGGTCATGTGGTGATCCACTTTATGACCATCACTGTGGTGGTGCAGTGGTTAAAATGTAGTATTGTAGGCTAATTCTGCTGACTGTCAGCAGTTTGATCTTGACCGACTCAAGGTTGACTCAGCCTTCCATCCTTCCGAGGTTGGTAAAATGAGGACCCAGATTGTTGGGGGCCATAGGCTGACCCTGTAAACTGCTTAGAGAGGGCTGTAATGCACTGTGAAGCAGTATATAAGTCTAAGTGCTATTGCTATTGCTATCATAACTTATGACTATAATTCCCAAGTTCAATTATGGTTGTAAGTGGAGGACTCTTTATAATGCATATCAGCTCTCTTGAAAGTGGCTTAGATATTTAGGAAGCATTAGGGATATTTTCACTTTCATATTTGCACGACAGGAGTTTTGTCCCTGGAGCAAATATAAAACGTTCCACGTTTTCCTTGTCAACTAATTCGTGTTGGTACGTTCCAATTCGCAAAATGCTAGAAATGCTTTGGCATCTGTAAATATTTCCAGTCAGACTACATTCCTAAAATAGACATTCTTTGCTGCAATACTCTACAAAAAGCTGCCAGGAATGTGACATCAAAGTAAGTTTATGAGGCTCTTCTTTAACCAAGCACAGCCTGCCGAGTTTGCAATCAAGCACAAGAATGTTAGTTTAAAGATTTTTCTCAGGAAGTTAGTTTAAAGATTATTCTCTGCCCTGGAATTCTTGAACACATTTACTGTATGTTCCAAATACCATTACTGTTCATTTGGGTTCTATTTTTTTAATGCTATAAACATAAATATTGGCCATAGACGTGAGGCTCTGCAAAGAATATGGTGTTTTATTGTCACATATTTTAATAATATGCACATTATACCTTCACACTCATATACATATAAATAGCAAAAGCACACCGTTCCATTCTGCAATGTAAATGCTGCTTTATCTATTGTTGGAAACCTCGCTATCTGCTTTAACTATGGTTCACTCTAGTTCTCCTCCTATTGAGTTTCCTTAATCAGGTTTGAGGTCAAGAGATAAGAAGTTAAGATACTGAATCGTGGAAACTGTATACGGATAGTCCTCAATCTATGGCCACAACTCAGCCCAAAATTTCTCTGGCTAAACAAGACAGTTGTTAAGTGATCTTTCCCCCATCTTACCACCTTTCTTGCCAGAGTTTTTTATTTTTTATTTTTTATTTTAATTCCATTTATATCCCGCCCTTCTCCGAAGACTCAGGGCGGCTTACAAGCTTAGCAGTAGCCTTCATTCTATGTATATGCCTGCTTATTAGGGCTTTCACACACACCCCCAAGCGGCATTATTACAAAGTCAGCTTAATTGCCCCCAACAATCTGGGTCCTCATTTTACCTACCTCGGAAGGATGGAAGGCTGAGTCAACCTTGAGCCTGGTGGGACTCGAACCTGCACTAATTGCAGGCAGCTGGTGTTACTTAAGGAGGCATTAGCCCACTGCTCCACCAAGTTGTTAAGTAAATCACTGCAGTTGTTCAGTTAGTAACACAATTGTTAAGTGAATCTGGCTTCCCATTGACCTTGTTGGTCAGAAGGTCACTAAAGATGATCACATGGCCCTGGGTCACTGCCACCATCATAAATGTGAGTCAGTTGCCAAGCATCTGAGTTTTGATCACATGACCATGGAGAAGGTGCAACAGTTGCAAGCGTGAACAATGGCCAAAAGTCACTTTTCAGTGCCATTGTAACATAAAACAGCCACTAAACAAATAGTTGTAATAGTTGTATCCTGTGAAGGATACCACATTAATGGCATGAAACATTATTCCAGCAGAACTTTGATTTGTAGGGTTCAAACTTTGATGTCATCGTCAGTCATGTCTAAACCTCAATCACTCTATGGATCAGCACTCTTCATGCCCCTCTGCCTTGCCTTGCCTCCTTCCTATCTGCCATGGTCATCCCAGTATCAACCTTTATAGCAGAGGTCCCCAATCCCCAGTCCGTGGACCAGCACTGGTTCTTGGCATGCCAGAAACCGGTCTGCACAAAGAAGAAAAGCCTCATCTGTGGGATGCAGGCAGAAGACAAAACCACGCCCTCTCCGGTCCATGGAAAAACCTCTCTCCACTGAACTGGTCCCTGGTGCCCAAAAGGTTGGGGGCCTCTGCTTTAAAGTGTCTAGCCAAAGGGGATAGGGCAGCTCCTTCTCCTCTGATCACTCCCACCATGATTGACTTTTCAGTTGAGTCAGCTCCTACGATGCGGCGAAAGAATGATAGCCACTGTTTGGTGAGCTTGGCTTCGAGTGATATTTTTGGTGAGCTTCAGTCTAGGACTTCTTTTTTGTGTGTGATTTTTGCAGTCCATGGGATGCATAATAGTCACCTCCAGCATCACAGTTTGAAGGCGTTCACCCTTATAATATCTGCTTTTTCCAGAGTCCAGGTTTCGCAGCCCTAAGAAGCTATTGGACAAATTATTGTGTTGAATCATCTGCCAAGGACTTAATAGCCAGCCATCAACATCACATACAATGCACCTAAAGATAGTTCCCTGAGGATGGGCTCCAGCAGGAGTCCGAAAGCTCGGAAGACAAAACCTCCAGTTCAAGTGACCAGTCCAGATTGCATCCTAATCTGCATTTGCTTGGGAGGCTGATCTCTTTATTCTTCCAGATGTTATTCATGCCAGACATTGTAGTTCTTCAAAGTGCTGTACACCTTCTGATCTCAGACACCATGTTGGTCATTTTTAAAGCCCAGGAAGTTGAATTCCTTTATTGTTTTGATGGTCTCATTGTTGATCTATACCAAGGGTCTTCAAAGTTGGCAACTTTAAGACTTGTGGACTTCAACTCCCAGAATTCCTCAGCCAGCTGAGGAATCGGAGAATCGGAGCAGTTGAGCTTCAAAATCATGATGCTATTCTGCTGGGTGAAGAACAGGGCTTTTCAACCTTTTCACCCATTGTACCACTTTTAGGATATGGCAACATCCGAGTACTACCAGTCTCCTAGCAAGGTGTCAAAAACCTGATGACCAAATAAAAAAAAGGAAAAGGGAGAAGGGCGGTATACAAATTTAATAAAAGTAAAAAGTGATGAAGTACAGGTAGTCCTCGACTTACAACAGTTCACTTAGTGACTGTTTGAAGTTACAATGGCATTGAAAAAAGTGCCCCCTAAGCCACAGCCAAGCAAGACACCTGCCTGCCCGGCGGCACTCTTCCTCCTGTCGGAGGTTTTCATTGTTGTGAGCATTTCTGTTGAGGATTGGCAGCAGGGGTGGGGTGGGGGGGTGCTTGGTTTTTATTCCCCCCCACCTCTGCTAGGTGGTTGCAGCAGGTTTTGGTCACTTCACATGACCCTGGGACATTGTGACCATCATAAATATGAATCAGTTGCCAAGCATCTGAATGTAAACCACAAGACCCTGGAGATGCTGCAACATTTCAGCTGATCGGAGCTTCTTCTGGGCTCAGCAGAAGCACCGGGATCAGTGCCGAGCTCCAGCTGGAGCCTGGTGCTGATCTTGGTACTTCTGCTGAGCCCTGACAGCCCCGAAGAAGTGCTGATTCTGGTGCCTCCGCTGAGCGCTGACAGCCCTGCAGCTCCAGCTGTCTCTCGCTCAGGCTTGTGCGGTGCTGCCACCGGTTCAGCTCATTCCCCTCCCCTGCTACCACTTTTCTAGGATGGTCGTGTACCACCTGCCAGGTGCCAATGTACCACAGGTGGTACCCGTACCACTGGTTGAAAAGCCCTGTGCTAGAAGAGCTGAAGCCCAAGAGGAAAGGAGTGATCTGGGACTTCAGACTGACAGAAGCTTTATGGAGTGGCAGCCTTTCAAAACACTGCAGTAGGAAATAGTAGCTTTGCCCTGGTTTTGGCGATGCTGCAGCTGAGCCAGAAATAAATTGGCTGAGTTTTCTAAACACTGACAACATTCTGGGATCAGAGAGCTCCAGGGCTGCTTTTAACTGAGAGAAAAAAAATCCTCACCCACTTTACTGGTTTTGAAAGTGGATACAGTGGGATAGGACAGATTCCTTATGTGGCGCTGGGAGTAATAGCAGAATCAGAATGAAAAATAGTGGTTGAAATTTAAGAAAAGGGCATGTTTTCTCCTGAGCCAGTCTACGTTCGGCTTTGACCAAAATTGTTTCCAATTTGCTTTTCCACTTATGGTTTCTGATGCAATCCATAAGATGCAGATTTGGTCTAGGAAAGCTTGTGCTTTGTTGCAATATTGCTCAGTCCAAATAAAAGCAGAACATGGACTCGATTCACACAGAAAATGTAATCTTCCAGAAATGGTTGAAAGGTGGAGTCCATCTCACGGGTGTCCACCTTGGGGTATTCATCTCCTGAATACTTTGGAGGGGCAAAATATTGCTGGCCCCCAATGATAGTGCTGCCCTCTCTTCGGAATTAATTAATTATTTTATTCATTTATTAAATGTATGTGTTGCCCGTCTCAGTTCAAAATGACTACAGGTCCTTCTCGACTTAGAACTGTTCATTTTGTGATCATTCAAAGTTATGATGGCACTGAAAAAAATGATTGTTGTGATTCCTCTCCATCCAGTGGATCTGGCAGCTGAGTCTGAGGAATCAGAGGAGGAGGAGGGGCCTGGAGTGACATTAGAATTAGAGGAAGGCTCTGAGGAGCTCCAAGACTTACAGTTGGACAAAGAGCCTGGCCCCTCTACTTGCGCTCAGGCTGAGACACAGCTGTGCTGGGATCCTGAGTTGGACTGTGATGAAGAACAGTTGGGACAAATCCAGGATGCATGAAAGCGCAGGCAAGAGATGCGAGTAGGACAGAGGAATGTAATGGGGCGGCTCCAAAGGCAAAGGAGAAGGCCTTAGGAAGCCACGCCTTGGCTGAATTATAAAAGGGAAGGTGTGGGAGGTGCTGGTTGCCGAAGGCAACCATTCATGTTGAGGATCGAGTTTCTGTGGACTGTGTTTGCCTTGGACATTGACCCAGGTCTGTGAGAATAAAAGGGGTTGGTTTTTTCTTGCAGTTCCTGCCTGTTTCTTGGAAGAGGGGTTCCTCCTTGTGAACATAACAAGGACTCACGTAGGCTGGGACAGAACAGTGATTCACAGCATTACTGTTTTTCACACCACTGTTGCAACATCCCCACTGTCACGTGATCAAAATTCAGATGTTTGACCACTAACTCATATTTATGACGGTTGCAATCTCCCAGGATCACATGATCTCTTTTTGCCACCTTCTGACAAGCAAAGTCAGTGGGGAAGCCAGATTCACTGAACAAGTGTGTTACTAACTTAACAACTGTAGTGATTCACTTAACAACTGTAGCAAGACAAGTCATAAAATGGGGCAAAACTCACTTAGCAAAGGGGTCACTTAGCCACAGAAATTTTGAGCTCTGTTGTGGACGTAAGCTGAGCACTACCTGCAATGGGAACCATCTGATGGGAACGAGAAGAAGCAGCAGTTGTTGCAACATGTATGCAGCCTACATCAACACCTTTCATTATAAGCCTACCATCTGAGGTTCACAGGAGGAGCAGTTTCAAAAATATTTCGGGGACATAAGTTGCTGAACCTGTTAACTTAGGGCTTCTCAAATATTGAACAGATCCTGAAGGAGAACACAAAGGTTGTTTAGCAACATACTAATTAATGTTGCAAAAGTCACTCCTCAACCAGGAGAAGCTTGGATATTTCAGGTCCTTATCGCCCAAACAGAATTTCACTTTCCCTTGATGATGTGACAGCAACAAGTGGACATATGTTTTGCAAAACAGCATCTGTAAATCTCATGAATCGCTCAGGAAAGTAATGAGCTTCAGATTAAGAGGGTTCGTTTTCTGTGAAATTGGAAAAGAAGAACCTGAAGGAATATCTCTTCCAGGAAATCTAACTCAAGCCAGGGGGATGAAGGTGTCAATCACAGCAGGCCTAAATGAAGACCCAGCACACGTGGCTGGGGAAAATAACTTCTGACCAAGGCAACATAGGAGAATGATGAAACTGCAAATAGATTGCAGCTGAGTGAACAGCTGAATTGTTAAGCTCATGGTAACCTCAAACTGGTATCACAACACAGCAATGTGTCTTACTGTGGTCTAGTCCTCCTCTGGTTGCTACTTCTATTTTGTCTCTTGGTGCAGGAGAGAGACCTGTTGTGCTATCTGTTCAAAACACACATCAGGTAGAGTTTTGATTGCAGGAGACATCATTATTGTCTTCTTCAGTTTGGTCTGCGCTGAGCCCATAGCCATCAAGATGCTGCTGGAGATTTCCATTGTTATATGCCTGGTTCCCACTGGATTTTAAAAAATATTTAAACTATTGGTATAATGGAAACCGAGGATGCAAAGCATTGGGTTCAGTCCTCAAAAAGAGTTTTGGATAGTGCAAGGGCACAAAGGCAGCATCCATCTACAGAATGTCCACAAAATGTGGTCAACAAGGTCAAGAGGACAGCCATAACAGTATGGACAGAGTTCCACCCACTTTTAATGCAGATAACAGTGGGCAGAGTTTGATCACACTGTTGTGGTCGCCATCTTGGTGTGTGATGGTGCAGTGGTTAAAATGCAGCATTGCAGGCTGACTCTGCCCACTGCCAGGAGTTCAATCCAGACCGGCTGAAAGTTGACTCAGCCTTCCATCCATCCAAGATTGATAAAATAAGGACCCAGATTGTTGGGGGGCAATGTGCTGACTCTATGAAACCACTTAGAAAGGGCTGTAAAGCACTGTGAAGCATCTCTAACTGTTGTCAAAGCAAAAACATCCAATGTTAGCAGTGTTGACAAGCAGTATATAAATCTAAATACTATTGCTACTGCTACCTTGAGGGTTTTTTTTTAACCATGGTCTCTAGACACCCTTGCATATCTTTAATAACTTGATTTTTTGCCTCATAACCATGCAGTCTCTGCTTTAATGCATGGTCTTGAGAAGTGAAGAAGCTTCTTGGATGAGAAGCGAAACATCTTCAAAGAAAAACAAAGAAAGTGCAGTTGAAGAAGCTGCTTGGATGAGAAGCGAAATGTCTTCAAGGAAGAACAAACTCCAGTTGCCTTTTGAAAAAGTACCTTTGGGACAACCATGACCTGGATGATTGAGAGTTTCCATGTTGTTGTTGTTAGCTGCGAAGTTGTGTCTGACCCATCGGGACCCTATGGACAAAGTTCCTCCAGGCCTTCCTGTCCTCTACCATCTTCTGGAGGCCATTTAGGCTCACACCTAATGCTTCAGTGACTCCATCCAGCCACCTCATTCTCTGTCGTCCCTTTCTTCTATTGCCCTCAACCTTTCCCAGCATTAGGCTCTTCTCCAGTGAGTCCTTCCTTCCTTCTCATCAGGTGGCCAAAGTATTTGAGTTTTAGCTTCAGGATCTGGCCTTCTAAAGAGCAGTCAGGATTGATCTCCTCTAGGACTGACCGGTTTGATCGCCTTGCAGTCCAAGGGACTCGCAGGAGTCTTCTCCAGCACCATAGTTCAAAGGCCTCAATTCTTTGGTGCTCAGCCTTTTTTATGGTCCAACTTTCACTGCCATACATTGCAACTGGGAAGACCATAGCCTTGACAATACGCACTTTTGTTGGCAGGGTGATGTCTCTGCTTTTTAGTGTGCTGTCTAGATTTGCCATGGCTTTCCTCCCCAGGAGCAAGCGTCTTTTAATTTCTTGGCTGCAGTCCCCGTCTGTGGTGATCTTGGAGCCCAGGAAAATAAAATCTGTCACTACCTCCATTTCTTCCCCATCTATTTGCCAGAAATTGAGAGGGCCGGATGCCAAGATCTTGGTTTTCTTAATGTTAAGTTTCAACCCAACTTTTACACTCTCCTTCTTCACCCGCAACAAGAGGCTCTTCAGTTCCTCTTCACTTTCTGCCATTAGAGTGGTATCATCTGCATATCTTAGGTTGTTGATATTTCTTCTGGCAATCTTAATTCCAACTTTTGATTCATCTAGCCCTGCCTTTCTCATGATGTGCTCTGCATATAAGTTAAATAGGCAGGGCGACAATATATAGCCTTGCCGGACTCCTTTCCCAATTTTGAACCAATCAGTGGTTCCGTGTCCAGTTCTCACTGTTGCTTCTTGGCCCACATATAGGTTTCCATAGATATCTGCTTTAAAGAGCCACAAGGAGCAGGACATATTTGCACTCTGCAAAGCACTTTTTGTGAATCAGCTCCAAGATGTCAGCATTCCTTTTATTTCCTAGCAAGTGCCTTGTTTCCAAGAAAGGACCTATCAACTCTCTTAAATGATAAAAAAGATGAAACCTGAAGCCCAGTGTTTAAATAGATAAGGGACACCCTTTCCAATTTAATAATAATAATAATAATAATAATAATAATAATAATAATAATAATAATAATAATAATAATAATAATAATAATAATAATAATAATTAGAAGGAAATGTCCTGTGTTGGTGAAAAAGGAATTCCAGGTAACGTTTTGGGAAATCAGAGTATTGCAACTACTACTCCTGGCTGCTATTAATTGCATTTAACGTGTTTCCCAACAACTATTTTATGAATGGGAAGCTGTCCTTGACAACAACAACATAAAATCCTTGCAGGAGGATATAATAACATTCAGCAGCTGTCCAAAGCTGGGGAACTCTGTAAATGAGCCTCCCAGATGAAAGGATTTATTAGACAGCCCACTTTTCTGCAGGCAAGGTGAGCAAATTTCTTGAAACGAATTGCCCTTAATATCTTAGCATGGGGGAAAAAACCCTGCAGTCCATATGCTTCTTCCTCAGTCTTTTTTTTCCGCAAGGTTCAGATCTCCCTAAGATTATGTTGCAAAACCTTATTGGCAATCATCTGAATAAAGGCATGATGGTTCATAGAATAAAATAAAAAAATTAAATACAGTATATATAAAAAGCAATAATAGGGGTACAGTCAACTTCAAATTGGTTTAACCTGAGCTTACCTTTTTGATTAAAAAAAAAATTCCCCAAACTTAAGAGTCCATCCATATTCCCTCCAAGGAAGTTCTCACATCTGGTTGGGCTTCTTGCAACCACTGGCAGCTGAAATAAGGGTCACCCTCATCCACCTGGCTGCCAAAATATTGCCTTCCTCTATCTGGAAAGATAGTTCTTGGTGGTTTGATAGATCCCATTTTTGCATGTCAGAGGTTATACAGATTCACTTCCTGGTGTCTTTGTTTGGAGTGGTGTGAGAAGACCTCCTATCTGAATTGTTGGACAATGGCTGTGATGTGGTGTCCCAGTTGTAAGTTAAATGGACCACATCCCGACTGTGTATAAAGCACCTTCCCAAATTCCTAACTTGAGAATATTATTTTCTCAAGAAGAATGTGTGACTGATCCTCTTAACCTTATAAAAGTGCTGGTGAGAACATCCAACTAGGGTAGACTCATAGCCAGTGGTGGAATTCAGCCAGTTCTCACCAGTTCGGCAGAAACAGTAGCTAATTTTTTGTTGCCCAGGCCCAGAATGGACTTCCGGAAGCAGCGTCCATACAGGGAACTGGTTGTTCACATATTTAAACCCCACCACTGCTCATAACCCATTGACCACTTTCCTCAAACAGTTTGACTATGTTATGAAGGAACTAGAATTACGTTACTGATATGGTGAAACTATCTAATAAACAATTAAAGGTTATCAATGGGCATTCTGCCAATCTGTCATAATTTCTCCTTCTCTCTAGTGCACAAAATTCTACCTAGTTCTGTCCCATCACTTAAGATATTGGCCAGGTTTTCCCCATGGGTAGCTAACTTGATATTGGCTAGATTGATCCTCCCCAAGGAGTGATATTTTCAAAGGAAAAGTTAGCTATCTTATGTTTGTGAGAAGCTACGGATGACATAAACTGTTATGGCAATCCATCTCCATTAGCTTTGAGGGTTATGTGAAATTTCAAAGTTCAGGACCCTGCAGATTCTGAAAATAAGGATGGGTGGGGAAAATTGCTTTTATGATGTGCAAAATTCTCACAAAATGCAGCTTTCTTAGATGATTCAAACAGCAGACTGAGAATATAGTAGGGATTCAACTTCTGAACAGAATGATTTGCAGCATAATAACTGAGTTTTATAGAGTGGATAGAATAGCAGTAGCAATAGCACTTAGACTTATATAACGCTGCATAATGCTGCACAGCCCTCTACAGGGTCAGCATAATGCCCCCAACAATCTGGGTCCCCATTTTACTGACCTTGGAAGGATGGAAAGCTGAGTCAAACTTGAGCTGATCAGAATCGAACTCCTGGCTGTGGGCAAAGTTAACCTGCAATAGTGCATTCTAATCACTGCGCCACCAGGGCTTTTCAGTGCCCTAAATTTGTGTCTATGAACTATTTACTCATATCTGAAACGCACTTTAGAAAGTACTTTAGGATTCCTAGTAGAAATCATCCTCTTGCTACAGCAAGAAAGAGAGAATCATGCAGGAATGTACAGGAATTATTCCCCTCATAGCACCTATATAATGGCAGCATAAGACTAAATAATACTAAGAGGTAAAGGTAAAGGTTCCCCCGCACATGCGTGCTAGTCGTTTCCGACTCTAGGGGCCGGCGCTAATACTACACTAGATGAAACCTATTCCTGTATAGTATTACTGCTCACAGTTCCTTTTTCTGGCATCGTGCAGAAAACAAGCTTGGAATATTTTCCCATCAAATCAGGCGAGCATGTTTTGCAATGTGGCTTTGGCTCATAGGATGCTGTACTGACAATTTATTGTCTGCATCTAGACATATACAAGAATTCTGTGCATGTGGATTCAAAAATAAGTCCAAATGAATTCAATGTGACTACACTTTGGACAGTTTAATAACGTTTCATTTATTTCCTGTTCAAGAGCACAATTGACTGATGATGTGCCATCAAACCAGCATTAATACATAGATTAATAGATCACGTAGATCAGAGGTCCCCAACCTTCTGGATACCAGGGACCAGTTCCATGGAGAAAAGTTTTTCTGTGGACTGGAGGGCGCGTGGTTTTGTGTGCTGCCTGTATTCCACAGATGGGGCTTTCCTTGTTTGTGTGGACTGGTTGCTGGCATGCCGTGGCCCAGTACTGGTCCACGGACCAGGGCTTGGGGACCTCTGACATAGACAGCCCTTCTGTCCAACAGGACACCCATCATCACTTGTAACTGAGTCCATCCCCTTTGCTGTTTGTCAGCCTTTTCTTGTTTTACCTTTTCTAGCATTATAGATTTCTCAAGGGAGCTGGTTCTTGTAATTTGTTCAAAATATAATTTAAGCCTGGTCATATTATTTTGGTGGCATGGTGGCTCAGCGGTTAAGATGCTGTGCTTGTTGGCTGGAAAGTTGGCAGCCCAGGTTTGAGACCCGAGTGCCACGTGATAGGGTGAGCTCCCGTCCTCAGCCCAGCTCCTGCCAACATAGCAGTTAGAAAGCAGGCAAATGCAAGTAGATAAATAGGTATCACTTTAGTGGGAAGGTAACAGCATTCCATAACATCACACTGGCCATACGACCACAGAAATGTCTTCAGACAGCTCTGGCTCAATGCCCTTGAAACGGGGATGAGTATTGCCCCTATAGTTGCCAATGACTAGCAGAGTAAAATCCGCAGGGACACCTTTATCTTTTACCTTTACTTTACCATATTACTTTAAGTGAGACCTTGGAATGGATTTTTCTGTGATCCAATTTTTGTTCCCTTAACTGTTCGTGATATTTGCAGGAGTCTTCGCTGAGGATCAATACTCTTCTTATTCTGCTTCTTCAAGGTCCACCAAGAGCACATGCAACATATCTGAATCATTGCTGCAATGACATCTGCCATTAGTTTAGGTAAAGGTAAAGGTAAAGGTTCCCGCGCACATGCGTGCTAGTCGTTTCCAACTCTAGGGGCCGGTGCTCATCTCCGTTTCAAAGCCGAAGAGCCAGCGCTTGTCCGAGGACATCTCTGTGGTCATGTGGCCGGCATGACTAGACACCAAAGGCGCACGGAACGCTGTTACTTTCCCACCAGAGTGGTCCCTATTTTTCTACTTGCCTTTTTATGTGCTTTCGAACTGCTAGGTTGGCAGAAGCTGGGACGAGTAACAGGCGCTCACTCTGTTACGCGGCACTCGGGATTCGACCCGCCAAACTGCCGACTTTCTGATCGACAAGCTCAGCGTCCTAACCCACTGAGCCACCGCGTCCCTTAGTTTAACCGAGCAATAAATATGGTTTGATGCCGTTGTTCTTTCATGGCATGAATAATAGCTATCACATACCTCTTGCTGGCTCCAAAGCAAAATATAAGTTTTTCTTGGGGAGTGAATAATCGCAAATGTTTACACTATTTGGCAAAGGTGCTACTATGAACATACTGCCAAATGTAAACATGTGTTAGCCACTTCATGGTGGATCGGTCATTGTTGAAGCTACAGGATTAGGAGAGGATTACAGTATTGTTTTCTAAAGGCTGTTCTTCTAGAACTGAGTTTCTTCTGCTGTCTTTGCTTGGATAGGCTGCTTCTATAGCCCACACACCAAGAGTACGGACATTTGGCTCTGGGGGCAATGAAAAATGGCAAAGACAAACAGAAATCCTAAGGACAGCTGCTGTTACTTTGTGCATCTTCTGTTGTGGTCAAGAGTTGTGCAAGAACAGTGTGTTCCAAACCCAAAGAAGGCACCTGGCACATTTTTCTTGGAGGAAGATAAGAAGAGTCCATTACAATTAATATGAAAGTCAAGCATCAAAGCAAACATCTGAGCTGAATTGCCCCCCAAATGTCAGGGGCTGATTCTAAATGTTGTGTCTTTCTTCTGCCCAGCCTATCCCAGGTCCAAAGTATTGGAAGAGCATCTGACAGCAAATATTTGATTAATACCCTGTTAGTAAACAAAAATATGGGAAATGGGAACGGCTGGCCCCAGTGCAAATTCAGAGGCAGTTGCTTCATTGCTTTTGCACAAAAGGAAACAATAACCCAAAAACAATCTTTTTCTTTTGTTCGTGCAAGTTAAAGCACACTACTTATGTTATGGTGGATGTTGTGTAGTCAACTCTTTGGAGGCAGTAAGCGAGACGAGAGGTTGCAAACAGGAACATTGCTTTATTGAGGCAAACAGGAACAGAACTGAATCAGAGGCTTCTACGCAGCTACTTATACAGTTGGCTACTAGGTAGGTGGCGGCCAATAGGTTTAAAGGAACCCATTCCCGCCCAAAATCATCCAATGATCTTCTTGGAGACAGCAAGTCTGGCAAGTCAGTGACCGTTACACAGACACACCAATTGAGCAACCTTAAGCAGCATTCAAACAGACACATGAAACAGTTCAAGTAAAATACCAATACGTTACAGTGGACTGGCAATTCCCCGGACTAGCACATAGGGTGGATCAGGAGCACTCCATCCTGGTGTCCCAAAGGTGTTTCCCCTCCCCCCACAAAGACAACTGGACTTTCTTGATTTTTTTCTTTGAAAACATTTAACTTCTCATCCAAATAGCTTCTTCAGTACTGGACTTTCTTGGTTTTTTTCCTGTGAAAACAATAGCAATAGCACTTAGACTTATATACTGCTTCATAGTGTTTTTACAGTACTCTCTAAGGAAGTTACAGAGTCAGCATATTGCCCCTCACAATCTGGGTCCTCATTTTACCGACCTCAGAAGAATGGCAGGCTGAGTCAACCTGGAGCCGGTGAGAATTGAACTGCCGAACATTTAACTTCTCATCCAAAAAGCTTCTTTAGTTCTGGACTTTCTTGGTTTTTTTCCTTTGAAAACAATAGCAATAGCACTTAGACTTATATACCGCTTCATAGTGTTTTTACAGTCCTCTCTAAGGAAGTTACAGAGTCAGCATATTGCCCCTCACAATCTGGGTCCTCATTTTACCGACCTCAGAAGAATGGCAGGCTGAGTCAACCTGGAGCCGGTGAGAATTGAACTGCCGAACATTTAACTTCTCATCCAAAAAGCTTCTTTAGTTCTGGACTTTCTTGGGTTGGTTTTTTTCTCCTAAGGAGCTTAAGGTGCCACACCAATCATTTTTATCCTCTTAACAGCAATGTTTTACAAGTTTAAGTTGGATTTGCTTAGATATGCTTTCCTATTGTAGCCCAGTCCGCGGGTGAAACCATCATACCATCAGGATGGCTGTGAGATGCCTCAGCCATGTTTTGGTCCTGAGTCAAAAGATTGGAACCAACATTGTGTTAAGCCATCTTGTGGCTTGCCTTACTTTGGCCTTATCTGTTCCATGAACTCAGTCTTTGTGATTTACAGAACATAGTTAATGGCTGAATATGTTGGCACCAGTCATGGTTTATTCAGTGAGTTCTGTACCCTCGGGTTCTCTCCACTGGGACTGATGGTCATTGTAGTCCTGTCCCTCCAGAGAGAGGCAGGTTGGAGAAAACAACTCAACATGTCATAGTAGACATTGCCTTCTAAATTTATTTCCCCATTAGTTCTTTATAGAGTCTTCATAGCTTCACCTATCACAGAAGTGATATAAAGACTGTCCTCATTTCTATTCTTTTCCTACAACAATGATCCAACAACTTTAAGAATATGTATCCTTACAATATGGGTAGTCTTTGACTTATGACCACAACTGAGCCCAACATTTCTGTTGCTAAGCGAGACAATTGTTAAGTGACTTTTGCCCCATTTCATGACCTTTCTTGCCACAATTGTTGAGTGAATCACTGCGGCTGTTAAGTTAGTAACTCAGATGTTAAGTTGATCAGGCTTCCCCATTGACTTTACTTGTCAGAAGATCGCAAAAGGTGATCACATGTCCCTGGGCCACTGCAACTATCTGTCAGAGCATGCACAGTCTTATTGTGCAAGATAACCCAGGAGTAAATACAGTAAACAGTGGTCTATATTAAATGGTGGTTTATCTTACAGTATCTACAATATCATACACCAGGAACAATATACATACACATGCTAATACAGCAGGATCCAACAAATCACAATTACAGCAGGAAACGGAAGAGAGAGAACACATCTGCGGAGCCTTCCCTTTTATACAAAGGCTCTTAAAGAGACACATAGCCTGCTTGCTCTTAAAGAGACACAGACCCTGCTGAGTCATTCCCATCATTACATCCTACATCTTTCATTACATAAGCTGGTTAGCTGTTAAATTATTACCTTGACACTACCATAGATATGAACCAGTTGCCTAGAGTCTGAATATTGATCACGTGGCCTCAGGGGTGCTGCAATAAGTATGAAAAAACATTCATAAGTTGCCTTTTTCATTGCCATTGTAACTTGGGTTACTAAATGAATGGCTGTAAATTGAGGTCTACTTGAATGCCAGCATAAGCCACTTTGTTCTCTTTGCATAGTTCTCTTCTGCCTATCTGGAAAGCCAGAGATTGGGGCTGTTCTCAATGTTGAAATGAAGGAAGTGTTAAAGGAAGCGATAATGGATGTTCCTGCCTTAGCTTCTCTTCTCAAACAATCATCAATTGCTCTCTTGACATATGATGGCGTGAAGATAAGCAAAAGCAAGGAAAGGCAGGGCTTGGTTGGTTCATCTTTCTTGTCTAACCACAGATCACAGGCATGGAGGTGAAACAGCACCTGCCACCCGTCACTTTTCTGAGCATGTGTCTGTTCTGGAAGAGTGTTAAGCCTGTGTTCAAAAATAACTTGACTGACAGACTGAAAGGGAGCAATAAATCACAAGGTCTTGACTCATATTGCAAGAATGGCAGTGAATCGCCAGCAGTGCCTAGAAGTAGCAAATGGAGGAAGGAAACTTGTCCTCCCTGTCCAAATTAATAAAAACAAGGAACAAAGCAACATGAAACTACTTGTTAGCAAAAACAATGAAAAATCCACAGGGCATTCATAGGTAAAAGAACCAGCATCACACAGCTGGCACCACCAAGCTTTAATTTCAAGGCCAAAGCACCAGTCTGTGAAAGAGAATAATAATAATAATAATAATAATAATAATAATAATAATAATAATAATAATAACAACAACAACAACAACAACAACAACAACAACAACAACAATAATAATAATAATAATAATAATAATAATAATAATAATAATAATAATAATAATAATAATAATAATAATAATTTAATTTCTATACCGCCCTTCTCCCGAAGGACTCAGGGCGGTGTACAGGGCAAATACAGTAAAAATACAATGTACAAAAGTTAAAAAAGAGTTAAATAATACAGAAGCCTAATCCTAGCCCTAATCTCAAGTATTTAAAGACCAGCGCAGTATTCTTTCAAAGAGGAACTACACCCGTCTTCAACAAACAGATCTGCTCTATCATAAAAACGCTAAACCTATATACTGTGTGTAAGAAGCCAGTATAAGGCTGGACTAGTCCTTTGGAATACCACAATCAGGCATTATGCAGGTAGGTGCCTATAGGAGTGCCAGATATACAGTAGGGAATCCTCATCTTATGACCCAGAAATGGGCCCCAAATTTCCATCACTAAGCCGGACAGTTGTTAAGTGAGTTTTGTCCCACTTCACAACCTTTCTTGCCACAGTTGTTAAGTGAATCACCACAACTGTTAAAGTCAGTTACACGGTTGCTAAGTGAATTTGGCTTCCCCATTGACTTTGCTCGTCAGAAGGTCGCAAAAGGGGATCACATGACTCCGGGACATTGCAACCGTCATAAATACATGCCAGTTGCCAAGCGTCCGAATTTTGAACACGTGACCTTGGGGATGCTGCAGTGGCGATAAGTGTGAAAACAGCCACTTTTTTCAGTGCTGTTGAAACTCCGAATGGTCACTAAACGAATGGCTGTAAGTCAAGGATTACCTGTATGCAGTCTCTCCTGCAATCCTGAGCTAAAAGCTGTGGAAGGCCCCGTTCAGCAACTGGAAAGGAAAGTGTGTCTCCAACAGTTAAATTGGCTGGTTAAAAACTGGGCAGATGCCCAGCACCTGATTATGTCATCAACCACATCATTACTGAAGTCAGCTGAATCATACCTAAGGCAACAATTATGCCTGGAAAAGAGGAAAAACAAACCCTCTACTTAAAAACTGGAACTGCTAAGACGAAGCTGCTCACGAGATGAGGGCTGTGCCATGAAGATGCATTGTTCCCGGGATGCATTCACGCCACGGTTAGAGGGGTATGAGCTATTCTAACTCACTGGTGAGAAACTAAAGTCAGTGTGTTTTCCCTGGGCCTAATCCTAACGTCATCCCAGACTTCTGAAAAGATCTGAATTTCAACTATTGCCAGATGCCGGAAAGAGACACCCTCCCTCCCTTCTGTGGTCAATCGTGCTTCCTAACCAAAAACAAAAGAAAAATGTGGGGTTTTTCTAAAGCGATTTTTCAGAGCTCAGCTCTTCTTCTCTACTTTCCTCCCCAAGAAAAGTCCCTGCCTGGGAACACAGCAAAACTTTATAATGTATGCCAAGTGTGATTTCTCAAAATAGAAAACAAAATGAGACATTGGAGACTTGTTTGCTTGCTCCTTCTGAACAATTCTGTGCCAAGGAATCATCTGCGTGGAAAGAAAGAAAAAAACAACCCAAAACAAAATAGCCCCTCCTCCCATCTTTATTTTCCATTTAAATATTTTTTCAGACTGAGATGCTGGATACTAGACTCACAACTCCAATCCTCCGAGATCCCAGATTGGTGGTGTGCAATCTTAAGCAGTTTTATTCAGACGTTCAGTCCGATTTCATTGCATGGGACATAAGTGGTATAGCCCTTGCATCCTTGCTTAGGAATCAATGCTACTCAGGAAAATTTATTTTCTCTTAAGCAAACATGCTCACAATCAAAGTTTGGGCGTATCAATAACTTACAATCTACGAATCAGAGTTAAACAACTGCTATCCCAGGTTGGCAGCCATTGAACATATTTTTAAGACTGAGGGACAAATGGGAAGGAGGGATGCTTACTTAACCCCCCCCTTTTCTTTCTCACCAGCTACACCAACAATCAGTAATGTCCACATGGAGGTCCAAAAATGTCCAGAAGATGCTTCCACAATGCAAGCACTGCCCATTTTGAGGGGTTGTGATATACAGAAGCAAGAGGTGGGGTGTTGTTCGTGTGCTCACAGGTGCCATCCTGATTTTGGGGACCCTTTTCCCCCAAAATACTCCCTTTGCTGAGATCAACTGAAGATCCCTTGGTAAGGAATGACAGAGGCAATGTTGCACCATTGCAATGCAAGCCCCAACTCTTGTGTGAGCTCATGACATCGCATGATATGTATTAAAGGATTGGCACTTGGACCACCACAGACAGCATCTGTCTTTTGATTCTTCATGATTTGTGGATACCTCTCAGAGTATTTGTGGTAGATAAGAAAAATATATGATGCTCATAAAAAAAAGTGCAGACCTGCCATCTTGACTTTTTGGACCATCCTCTGCAGACACCCTTGATATTTCTGATCTAACTATCTAAATCAGGGCCTGGCTGAGGAATTCTGGGAGTTGAAGTCCACAAGTCATAAAAGAGCCAGGTTTGAAGACCCCTGATCTAAATCTAACCATCTGATCAACCCTGAGCTGAAGAATAGGGAGAGAACAATGTGTACCATTTTGAGTTCCTGAAAAAAAGAATGTAACCATTATAAATACTAGCTAGTCAGTGTCCTTCGGTGGTTCTTATTCCAAATTAGCTATCAGCCTGATGGACGCATGCAAAGGGAAAGAATATATTGGCATTTTTCACTACAAGTGGTCTTACAACTTACAACCATTCTTTTAGCAACTGTTCAAAGTTAAAAAAAAGCATTGAAAAATGTGACTAGCAATTGAGCTTCACACTTACAACTGTCACATCACCCTCCACAGTCATGTGATCAAAATTTGGCTGCTTGGCAAGTGGCATGTATTTATGATTCAGTGTCCTGGGGTCAAATGATCGCCATTTGTGACCTTCCCAGTTGAGTTCTGACTAACAAAGTTGGCGGGGGAAGTTGGATTAACTTAACAGCGTCATGACTGACTTAAAAGCTGCAGTGATTCACTTAACAATTATGGCAAAAAAGATACAGAACAAGAGTTGGAAGGGACCTTGGAGATCTTCTAGTCCAGGGCTCTTCAAACTTGGTCCTTTTATGACATGCTGGCTGAGGAATTTGGGAGTTGAAGTCCACAAGTCATAAAAAGGCCAAGTTTGAAGACCCCTGTTCTAGTCCAACCCCCTGTTTAAGCAGGAAATCCTATAACATTTCAGACAAATGGTTATCCAAAGTCTTCTTAAAATCCACCCATGTAGCGCCCACAACTTCTGGAGGCAAACATTCCACTATTAATTATTTCGTTAGGAAATTTCTCCTTAGTTCTAGATTAGATGTCTCCTTGATTAGTTTCCATCCATTTCTTCTTGTCCTGCCTTCTGGTGCTTTGGAAAATAGGTTGGCCCCCTCTTCTTTGTGGGAGCCCCTCAAATATGAGGACCCAGATTGTTGGGGGCAATTAAGCTGACTTTGTAATAATGCCGCTTGGGGTGTGTGTGAAAGCCCTAATAAGCAGGCATATACATAGAATGAAGGCTACTGATAAGCTTGTAAGGCGCCCTGAGTCTTCGGAGAAGGGCGGGATATAAATGGAATTAAAAAAAAATATTGGAACAATGCTATCATGTCAGCCCTAGTCCTTCTTTTCATTAAACTAAAGTAAAGGTAAAGGTTCCCCCGCACATGCGTGCTAGTCGTTTCCAACTCTAGGGGGCGGTGCTCATCTCCGTTTCAAAGCCGAAGAGCCAGCGCTTGTCCGAGGACGTCTCCGTGGTCATGTGGCCAGCATGACTAGATGCCAAAGGTGCATGGAACGCTGTTACCTTCCCACCGTAGTGGTCCCTATTTTTCTACTTGCATTTTTACGTGCTTTCGAACTGCTAGGTTGGCAGAAGCTGGGACAAGTAACAGGCGCTCACTCTGTTACACGGCACTCGGGATTCGACCTGCCAAACTGCCGATCTTCTGATCGACAAGCTCAGCGTCCTACCCCACTGATCCACTGTGTCCCTTCTTTTCATTAAACTAGACATACTCAATTCCTGCAACCGTTCCTTATATGTTTCAGCCTCAAGTCCCCTAATCATCATTGTTGCTCTTCTTTGCACACTTTCAAGAGTCTCAAAATCAGGCGTGGCTCACTTGCTTTACTTATCAATGGAAATTCTCCAATTATATGTTCAGGACAATCTGTACACATTTTACTAGTGGAGGGAAAAATCATGGAGGTTTCAGATTGCATGGCAAAGTGGCCGCAAACTTTGGAAAGAAATCTTCCTTGAAATTCAATCCTTGGTTGTATAAACAGAGGCATAGAATCTAAACTACATGTATTAGTACCACTTGATAAAGCCTTATTAAGGCCACCCCTCAGATACTGCATCCAGTTTTGGTCACCACATTACAAAACAGATGTTGAGACTTTGGAAAAAGTGCAAAGAAGAGCAACTAGGATGATTAAAGGTCTGGAGACTAAAACATATGAAGAACGGTTGCAGAATTTGAGAATGGCCAGTCTACAGAAAAGAAGGACTAGGGGGGCACATGATAGCAGTGTTCCAGTATTTGAGAGGCTGACACAAGAAGGGGGCGGTCAACTTATTTTCCAAAGCACCAGAAGGCAAGACAAGAAACAAGGGATGGAAACTAATCAAGGAAAGAAGCAATCTAGAATTAAGGAGAAACTTCCAAACAATAAGGATAATTAACCAGTGGAACAGCTCGCCTTCAGACGTTGTAGGTGCTTCATCGTTAGAGGTTTTTAAGAAGAGACTGGACAGCCACTCGTCTGAAATTGTATAGGGTTTTCTGCTGGAGCAGGGGGCTGGACTAGAAGACCTCCAAGGTCCCTCCCAGCTCTATTCTGATTCTGATTCTGCTTTCACCAGCAGAAGTAGCTGCTGCAATTGGGTTCAGATTTCCAATTGAATCTCTGAGACTCATTCATAAGATTCTGGTCAGTTTTTATTCCACGTGTGAGTTTATGGAAACAGCAATGTGTGAAATTATTTTGCTCTTTGAGCTAATTGTAGACTGGTGTTTTGCATGTTCCACAGGTCAGATGAACTCAACCTTTGTTTTCCCAATATTGAATGCAGAATTAAACCATTTGATTTTTTTTATTAAAAAAATACCCTAGGGTTAAAGCTTTCCCACTTTTGTAAAGCAAATTAGTTTTCTGGTCACTATCATTTTTTTAAAAATCTATGTTGCCGGTCCACGTGCAGCCAACTTTAATGGCAATATAGTAAAAGGTAAAGGTTCCCCACACATGTGTGCTAGTCGTTTCCGACTCTAGGGGCCGGTGCTCATCTCCGTTTCAAAGCCGAAGAGCCAGCGCTTGTCCGAGGACGTCTCCGTGGTCATGTGGCCGGCATGACTAGATGCCAAAGGCGCACAGAACGCTGTTACCTTCCCACCGTAGTGGTCCTTATTTTTCTACTTGCATTTTTTACGTGCTTTCGAACTGCTAGGTTGGCAGAAGCTGGGACGAGTAACAGGCGCTCACTCTGTTACGCGGCACTCGGGATTCGACCCACCAAACTGCCGATCTTCTGATCGACAAGCTCAGTATCCTAACCCACTTTACAGATATTTGTATTATGGAATAAGTAGCAGCTTCAAGAGTGACTCAACTTGATTTCAAAGTACAGTGTAGAGGTGTACAATCAAGACCGCAGGCCTTTTTTGGTCATTTAAAGCCTTGGATACAGCTCCTGGAGATCACTGAAAGTTGGACAATACTTAACTGAATTTAACTGCAAATGAAATGAGATCAAATCAATCATAATCATAATAAGAGTAAAGTTGGAAGGGACCTTGGAGGTCATCTAGTCCAACCCCCTGCTCAGGCAGGAAACCCTATACCATTTCAGACAAGTGGCTGGCCAGTCTCTTCTTAAAAACTTCCAGTGGTGGAGCATTCACAACTTCTGGAGGCAGGTTGTTCCATTTGTTCTCACTCTCAGGAAATTTCTCCTTAGTTCTAGGTTGCTTCTCTCCTTTCATCCATTGCTTCTTGTCCTGCCTTCGGGCACTTTGGAGAATAGCTTGACTCCCTCTTCTTTGTGGCAGCCCCTGAGATATTGGAAAACTGCTATCATGTCACTCCTAGTCCTTCTCTTCATTAAACTAGACATACCCAATTCCAGCAGCCGTTCCTTGTAAGTTTTAGCCTCCAGCCCCCTAATCATCTTTGTTGCTCTTCTCTGTACTCTTTCTTGAGTCTCAACATCTTTTTTACCTCGTGGTGACCAAAACTGGATGCAGTATTCCAAGTGTGGCCTTACCAAGGCATTGTAAAGTGGTATTAATACTTCACGTGATCAAGGTTTATCCTGACCCCACTCATTTTTAGAGCCCCCAAAACATCATGCAAAGGCCAAGTAAAGGTATGGGTCGAAGTTGCACACTCCTGGAATGTTCAAGTTAGCTCCTTAGCCCCATCCAAGAAGATTACTTGAGAACTAAAGCACATGAATTGGAGGCAGGATGTGTCAGGCTCAATATCTCATATTTCTAGTTTTTAATGGATTAGGTAGCAACAGGTGATAGTAACAACCTTCTTACTAGGTCCTGGAAAATAGTGGTCAGACAGTTGGAAAGGGTCAGCTTTCTCTAAACCTGTTCTTTCCATGATTTGGGGGGGGGGGCAGAGCTTCTAGAATCTCAAGATCTTGAAAGAAGAGCAGTAGTTTTTCAGATTGAATTCCAGGTCAGTAATCTGATAGGTCCACCTTCTTAGATAATAATGGCTGTGAACTCCTTCTTTCTCTCAACAGGATCTTTGCTTTCTGTCCAAATCCTTTTCATCACTACACCTAGTGTCATGGTGTTGCTAAAGAAGAGACCGAAAACCCAAAGATATCTAATTTATCCCTAAGGAACAAGAATGTTAGATGAAAACAGCTCACTCCAGACAGGCTTGGATTAATCTGAAGCTCAGATCTACAAGAAGGAGTGTGTGTGTGTGTGTGTGTGTGTGTGACATGATAGTGGTGTTCCCATATCTGCCACAAAGAAGAGGGGGTCAACCTATTCTCCAAAGCACCTGAAGGCAGGACAAGAAGCAATGGATGGAAAGGAGAGAAGCAACCTAGAACTAAGGAGAAATTTCCTGACAGTGAGAACAATTATTAGCCTCCAGAAGTTGTGGGTGCTCCAACACTGGAGGTTTTTAAGAAGAGATTGGACAACTATTTGTCTGAAGTGTTACAGAGTTTGCAATAATGGAAAATGTCTCCGAGCTTGTGGGTTGATTTCTGAACATGTTGTTACCAGGCTAGGTAACATCTTCAGCAGGGGATATGAGTATCAGTGTTTCCTACTTGAGCAAGAGGTTGGACTGGAAGACCTCCAAGGTCCCTTCCAACTCTGTTATTCTGTTATTAACTGACCAGAGGAATGATGTAGATCGTATGTGCCTGGATCTCAGCAAAGTCATGAAACTTTCTTCGATAAAAGCCTAAAACAAGATCAGTGTTTTTTTCAAACTTGGCCACTTTAAGATGTGTGGACCTCAACTTAAAGTTGCCGAGTTTAAAAAGTAGGTGAAATTCTTGTTAAAAGAACTCACAGTTGATAGAATCAATGCACCCAAAGAGTGCTGGTCAGTGGCTCTATACTTGAATCTGGGGATTGGACTTGAAGACCTCCGGAGGTCAGTTCCAACTCTGTTATTCAGTTATTCTGTTTGTCTCCCTGACCAAGGAGAGGCCATGCTTTAGTCTAATTCACACACTCAATTAACTTTTTCTCCCCAGCTATTCTAGTGTGTTCTGCATTTCTCAACTGTGGTGGCTTTTTGCAGGCAGTTGTTGGACTAGTTCCATAATCTTCCCAAAGACACATGATGCTGTAACGTTCTGTCCTGGAGCAATGTTTGTGTACAATCAGTTGCTTCCACTGGCTTTTGTTTTCAGATACAGAGGCATAAAAAAGGATCTTGGTATAGTTGCTGATATGAAAGGCCTTCTTATCCTTGCTCTGTGGATGGTATTTACTCTCTGGTGGCTAATTCTAACAGTGGATATTTAACATACATAATATGCCAGGCACAAAACAGAAAACAGATTTTTCAGATGAATTTTGATTGCTTTGATGTCTAAAATTTTTTAAAGGTAATTGTGGAACTATGCGTGTTACAGGAGATTGTGAGTAACAGGGCTGGACAATGTATAAACTTGATTTATATTATCATGATGAGCCATAATGTAAGTCTGTTTGCTTTTGATTGTGCAAATCCAGTCCTTGTGATGTATAGGCTCTGGTTTCTAGTATGCTGTTACAATTCTGGCTGAATGTAACTTATTAAACAAATCAAAGTTTGGTGTGGTGTGTGAATAGAAGAGTTTATGACAAGCTCATGGAACTTAAAATTAACAAAGGTAGTTTGTTTTGGCAGCTGAATTTGGGTTCAGGGGCAGCTTATTGGAAAACTTAAATGCAAGGATTCTATTGTCCTCATGTTTATTTTACTTACTTATTTATTAAACATATTTCCATGCTGCTACAATTAAAAAGTCTTTTGGCCACTTACATAGAAAAAAATTAAACCATATATGGTAAAAAGTAAAAAATAATAAAACCTGCTCTGACAATACAACAATCTGAAAACAAAACCGTGCAAAATAAAATTAAATTCAGAATAGAAGAAGACTATCTCAAAAATAGCTTGGTCTTCAAGAGCTTCCAAAAGACCAGCAATGAGGGAGCTAGCCAGATCTCCATGGAGAGGCTCTTTTATATCATTGGCAGTGCACCTTTAAACCTTAGACTAGGGGTCTTCAAACTTGGCCCTTTTATGACTTGCGGACTTCAATTCCCAGAATTCCTCAGCCAGCGTGCCTGGCTGAGGAATTCTGGGAGTTGAAGTCCACAAGTCATAAAAGGGCCAAGTTTGAAGGCCCCTGCCTTAGACCCAAACCTCCCAGTGCGGGATTCCAAGCAGCTGTTGATCTACAATAATTCATTTAACGACCATTCAAAGTTACAACAGCACTGAAAAAAGTGACTTACAATCAATTCTCGCGCTCGTTGTAGCATTCCCAGTTACATGATCAAAATTCAGATGCTTGGCGACTGGCATGTATTTACAACAGTTGCAGCATCCTGAAGTCATGTGATCAGCATTTGTGACCTTCTCAGCCAGTCTCTGACCAGCAGAGTCAATGGAGGAAGCTAGGTTTATTTAATGAGCTTGTGATTCACTTGACACTGCAACAAAAGGTCATTACATGGGGTGCAATTCACCTAACAATCACATTGCTTAATAACGGAAATTCTGTTCCCAACTGTGGTCATAAGTCAAGGACTATCTAGAGTAGCAGCTTCTCCCTAGTATATCCAATTTCAAAATGAGCCAATTTCAAAATGAGTGAGTTTTGAAGAACTATTACAAAATGAAATCTTATGAACATGGGGTCTGCTCATATTTGAATGCACTAAAAAATAAATCTGTTAGAAATAAACGGAAGGAATAGAAAGTGGATTTAATTGATCAAAGTTAAAATAAGATATCTCACTGCTTCTGGCTACTCTTTTATGGACTTTTTGCTGACACCAGGACTGAAAAGATTATCCTTTATGGATCAGTTTATAGATAAGAGATGGATCAATATGGGATGGAGAAATAAATATTGATAACTTTAGAGAGGGTGAAGAGTTACTGAGTGTGTTTATAGTTGTGATAAAAGTTGGAAATCACTTGACTTTTCTCTTTATTGTGTTCTTTTTTCTTCCTCTTTTCTTATTCACGTAGATCTTTCTTACACTTGTAATTTTACTCCTCCTTATTCTTTTTTAGTAGATAACAAACTAATTTAAGGGACGCAGTGGCTCAGGGGGTTAGGATGCTGAGCTTGTCGATTAGAAGGTCAGCAGTTTGGCAGGTCGAATCCCGAGTGCCGCGTAACAGAGTGAGCGCCTGTTACTCATCCCAGCTTCTGCCAACCTAGCAGTTCGAAAACACGTAAAAATGCAAGTAGAAAAATAGGGACCACTACGGTGGGAAGGTAACAGCGTTCCGTGCGCCTTTGGCGTCTAGTCATGCCGGCCACATGACCACGGAGATGTCCTCGGACAGGTGCTGGCTCTTCAGCTTTGAAACGGAGATGAGCACCGGCCCCTAGAGTTGGAAACGACTAGCATGCATGTGCGGGGGAACCTTTACCTTTATTCTTTTTTCTAATTCTCAATTATGTGCTCCCATACAACGTACGGCCTAAATAACTATATAGTCATTTTAAAAAAAAAATGATGGAAATCTTCCATCTATCTCTTCTCTTCTGATATGGCTGCATATCTTCCAGTCTGCTATATCATTAGAAAATCAACCCAATCGTGGCTGACCTTTGAAAGCAGGGTCCACCTTGACTTGGTACTTGCGTATGAGACCACCAGAGAACTCCTAAGGCTATAGAGCTCATTGCAAAGTTCAAGGCATCTAGAACAGGGGTCTGCAACCCCCAGTCCGTGGACCGGTACTGGGCTATGGCATGCTGGAAACCAGTCCGCACAAACAAGCAAAGCCCTCTCCATGGAATGCAGGCAGCACACAAAACCACGCACTCTGATCTGTGGAAAATCCTTTCTCCACAGAACAGGTCACTGGTGCCCAAAAGGTTGGGGACTTCTGATCTAGAGCAGGCAATAGTAGAGGTAGTCCTCGACTTACGACCTTCTCAAGCAAGATAATTGTTAACTGAGTTTTGTGTTTCATTTTATGACTTTTCTAATCACAGTTGTTAAGTGAACCACTACAGTTGCGAAGTTAGTAATATGGTTGTTAAGTGAATCCGACTTCCCCATTGACTTTCCTTGTCAGTAGGCGGCAAAAGGTGATCGCATGCAACCGTCATAAATCCATGCCATATATATATATATATGTAATTTTTTTTGGATTGCTAACAAATATGAGCTGTCATTGTTGTGACTACAGCCTGTGGATGGCCTTGGGTTAGGCTGAAACAGGAAATAAGATTTGTCCCGTGTTTGGGGCCTAGCAAGGTATTCTAAAATACTTAACAAACACTTAACATGTATGTATGTATGTATGTATGTATGTATGTATGTATGTATGTATGTATGTATGACTTTACCTGTTTTAATCAGGGGTTTTCAAACTTGGCCCTTTTATGACTTGTGGATTTCAATTCTCAGAATTCCTCAGCCAGTTTCTGGGAGTTGAAATCCACAAGTCATAAAAGGGCCAAGTTTGAAAACCCCTGGTTTTAATCAAGTAGGAATAATTAATGTGTTATTTCTCTTGTACTGCATGAATGGCACTTATATGGGCAATAGGAGGCCACAGGTGAAAAATACAGATGCCTTTTTTTTCTCTAGACATAAAAACTTTTACTTTTTCTTGGTCTGCCTCCTATCTCCTGTACCACATCAATTTCTGGTAACGTTATGCAGTATTTTAAAAAGATTTATGTCTTGATTACTTAAGAAATTTAATAGGAGAAGAGTTCCCTCCAGTTCAGGAACAGCACATCTTCACAATTTTCAGAACAAACAAGCCAAATGCACAATGTACTGTACCTTAAACAAGCAAGCAAGGTCTTGTTTCAAAGCTATGTATTGTAAATCAACAAAAATGCATCATAAACTACATTTTTTTTAAAATCCCATTTATATCCCGCCCTTCTCCGAAGACTCAGGGCGGCTTACAATCTAAGCACAAACCAATGTGCTTAGCAATAGCCTTCATTCTATGTATATGCCTGCTTATTAGGGCTTTCGCCCCCCCCCCAGCGGCATTATTACAAAGTCAGCTTATTGCCCCCAACAATCTGGGTCCTCATTTTACCTACCTGGGAAGGATGGAAGGCTGAGTCAACCTTGAGCCTGGTGGGATGCGAACCAGCACTAATTGCAGGCAGCTGGTGTTACTTAAGGAGGCATTAGCCCACTGCTCCACCAAGGCTCTATATTTTTTTTCCCATCAAAATTTTCTGACAGCTTTGGTGCTTTTCAGAAAAGTTCTTCAAAGACTACAGTACATATTTGGGAGTCTTGATGTCTTCCTCAACGACACCAGTCCAGCTACTGTTGATTAGAATGGCTAGTGCAGTGTTTCTCAACCTTGGCAACTTTAAGAGGAGTGGGCTTTTGTTGTTGTTAGTTGCGAAGTCGTGTCTGACCCATCGCGACCCTATGGACAACGTTCCTCCAGGCCTTCCTGTCCTCTACCATCTTCTGGAGTCCACTAAACTCACGCCTCCTGCTCCATTCAGCCACCTCATTCTCTGTCGTCCCCTTCTTCTCTTGCCCTCAATCTTTCCCAGCATTAGGCTCTTCTCCAGTGAGTCCTTCCTTCTCATTAGGTGGCCAAAGTATTTGAGTTTTAGCTTCAGGATCTGGCCTTCTAAAGAGCAGTCAGGGTTGATCTCCTCTAGGACTGACCGGTTTGATCGCCTTGCAGTCCAAGGGACTCGCAGGAGTCTTCTCCAGCACCAGAGTTCAAAGGCCTCAATTCTTTGGCACTCAGCCTTTCTTATGGTCCAACTTTCACTGCCATACACTGCAACTGGGAAGACCATAGCCTTGACTATATGCACCTTTGTTGACAGGGTGATGTCTCTGCTTTTTAGTGTGCTGTCTAGTGGGCTTTAACTCCTAGAATTCTACAGCCAGCATGGGCTGGCTGGGGAATTCTGGGAGTTGAGGTCCACCCCTCTTAAAGTTGCCAAGGTTGAGGAACACTGGTTTAGTGATTGAACAGTTATAGTTATTTTAGTTTATGTATTATGCAGAGTTCTATTCTGCCCCATATTCTGTTTCTAGGTGGCTTGCCATAGCACCAGTACAATAAAACCATCACTAATCAATATAGTTCACAATGCAGTGCAATGCAAGTGCAAAACAGCACTAAAGAAATGTCAACAAAGAAAACAAACCTTCAATCCAAACTAGACATCAATACACTCTTCAATATAGTACCACATTCTGGCTAAACTTAAATCTACCTTGGCATGGGCAAAGAACAGAAAAATAAGATGCAGTTTACAGCCCAAATGGATATTGCAAAAAGGAAATAGATCCACTGTTATCAAGGAAATGTGTCTTTCCTTAATTCACATGGCAAGACTTAGAATACTATAGTACAGGTAGTCCTCAACTTATAACAGTTCGTTTAGTGACTGTTCAAAGTTACAATGGCATTGAAAGAAATGACTTATGAATGGGTTTTTTTTTCCACACTTATGCCCGTTGCAGCACCTCTATGGTCAAAATTCAGACGCTTGGCAACTTACTCATATTTATGATGATTGCAATGTCCCGGAGCCATGTGATCACCTTCTGACAAACAAAGTCAAAGGGGAAGCCAGATTCAGTTAACAACCGGGTTACTAACTGAACAATTGCAGCGATTCACTTAACAACTGTGGCAAGAAAGGTCATAAAACTCACTTAAATGTTTATTTATATATTTATATTTATTAAACTTATATACCGCCCTTCTCCCATAGGACTCAGGGTGGTTCACAAGGTTTTTTAAAAACAATACAACAAATCACAAAAATTAAAAACAATTAAAATGATTACATTAACCTTGAATAAATAAAATCCCAATTAGAATCCAATTAAAACCCCAATTAATACTCTCAGTCCAGGCCCGAAAGCTCAAAGAGCCAGGTCTTCAGGTCCCGGCGGAATGAGCGAGGGTCAGGGGCAGTCCTAAGCTCTACAGGCAGCTGGTTCCAAAGGGCAGGCACATCCACAGAGAAGGCCCTTCCCCTGGGTATTGTCCGCCGGCAATCCTTTACCGGCGGTACTTGGCAACATAAATTTTGGGCCCAATTATGGTTGTACGTCAAGGACTACCTGACTTGCATGACTAGCTCAGGAAGTCTAGAAGGTGAAGTCCACAAGTCATAAAAGGACCACGGTTCACCTCACTGCAAACCGAGGTATCAGCTGAGGCAAGGTAGAAATAATTTTTGAAGCACAACTAAGATATGGCTAAATACTGAGAAAGAGGATTATTTGTTTATTAATTTAAATTTTCACTACCCTTCTCACCTAGGCAACTGTGCATGCTAGGCCTGGCTGCCTGAGCATTCATGAAACCCCAATTGTTGATCCGAAAGGCTGAGCGCCAAAGAATTGAGGCCTTTGAACTATGGTGCTGGAGAAGACTCCTGCGAGTCCCTTGGACTGCAAGGCGATCAAACCGGTCAGTCCTAGTGGAGATCAACCCTGACTGCTCTTTAGAAGGCCAGATCCTGAAATTGAAACTCAAATACTTTGGCCACCTAATGAGAAGGAAGGACTCACTGGAGAAGAGCCTAATGCTGGGAAAGGTTGAGGACAAGAGAAGAAGGGGGTGGCAGAGAATGAGGTGGCTGGATGGAGTCACTGAAGCAGTAGGTGTGACCTTAAATGGATTCCAGAAGATGGTAGAGGAGAGGAAAGCCTGGAGGAACATTGTCCATGGGGTTGCGATGGGTCGGACACAACTTCGCAACTAACAACAACAATAGGAAATATCAATTGTGAATGTGTGGATGGCCCTGTTGTCTTTGGGCTCTTGCAAAGTCCTGGATGCAGGGTCATGAAAGGCCAGTAAGGAAAAGACTCAAAGTCCTAACCCACCCAAGAACATACAATATCTTTAGGGAAACGCCCAGAAAGGAACATGTTTAGTTACTTTTGCTCTCTTATCTACACTATGCCAGACTTACTGGGTGAAATCTTTATCGTATGTGTGTCAGCCTTGCTGGATGGCTTGCTTATGTAACCAGAAAGAATAAACACAAGGATTTCTTGTCTTTCATGGCTGCTCTCTTTTAGAAGAGCCCGTCGTTGTTCAGCTGAATAAAAACGTAAAGCTTGAAGGCAACTTCTGGTTTCCTGTATTTTTTACCAAGCAAAACCTCAGAACCTGCATATCACAACCACTAGGCCAGGTTATGGAAGGGGCGTATCTAACCCTGATATTTCAGTGCCTTAAACAAAGGACAGAAAACCCAGTTTCTACTCCTGCTGGCTTCTGTCTGCTGGAAGCAGGAGACGTTGGTGTCCTTTTCCTCCAGGGAAAGGACGATGATCTGATTTACTGTCACTGTTGTTTGCAAATAGTAGATCGTTTTATCCCAAGCTGTTTACATTCCTAGATGGACCACATTTCCCCTGAACCGGCTGGCTAATCTAAACTGAAATATTCTCTTGTAAGTTTGCTTGGGGACACAGACAACCTGGCCATCTGTTGCTGTAAACCTGGTGTTGCTTCATCGTATTTTCCACTTCTCTCCATGCTATCTCCTTACATTCCTGTAACTAGGTCTGAGCAATCTGATCTCCCCGCCCCCCCCCCCCCCCGCTGCCCAGCCATCATACTTTGTGTTGTAGGAACTTGTACAGTCACATGAAGGACATGTTGCGTTGCGAGTGTTCCCACCAACACAAACAGGTCTGTGGATTTACAGAAAGTGTGCCGTGTTTGTGAATCTCTCAGTTAACTGCTGCTGAGAGGATGGACTTTTCATTTGGAGGCACAGTTCATCTCGTATATAATTGTAATTTAGACTTTTAAACAAGAAGATTAAAAACTAACACAAAGCAATAAAAAGTAGGGAAGCCAAAAAAAAGGAAAAAGGAAAAAGCAAAGAAAAAGCAAAAAGTGCAAGAAAAAGAAAAAACCGTTGAAGAAAACAAAGATGTATAAAAAAGCAAGGCAAAGGTAAAGATTCCCCTGTCCCATCATGAGGTGCAGTGCTGAAGGAGACCAAAGACATTTTCTGTGGTCATGTGGCCAGCATGGACATATATGCCAAATGAACACGGAATTCCCACCAAAGTGGTCCCTATTTATCTACTCGCATTTGCATGCTTTCGAACTGCTAGGTGAGCAGGAGCTGAGGCAGGAATGGGAGCTCATCCCGTTGCATGGCATTCAATCTCGAACCTGGACAGTCAGCTTTCCAACTAACAAGCTCGGCGTCTGAGAGAGAAGCAAACTAGAACCAAGGAGAAATTTCCTGGCAGTTAGAACAATTAATCAGTGGAACGACTTGCCTCCAGAAGTTGTGGATGCTCCAACACTGGAGGTTTTTAAGAAGAGATTGGACAGCCATTTGTCTGAAATGGTATAGTGTTTCCTGCCTGAGCAGGGGGTTGGACTAGATGACCTCCAATGTCCCTTCCAATTCTATTCTATTCTATTCTATTCTATTCTATTCTATTCTATTCTATTCTATTCTATTCTATTCTATTCTATTCTATTCTATTCTATTCTATTCTATTCTATTCTATTCTATTCTACTCCACTCCAACGTTAACTGCTGAGCCATCGTGCCCCTCCATATAAAAAGTAGCTTCCAATATTCTTTCCAATAGTTATAAGTACAAATATATTTCACTTCTCTTTTTAAACTTATAGCATATGACTCTTCGCTCTATAATTTACCCTGTCTAATTTTCAAAACCATACATTTATTTATTAATCAAAGGTATATAGCCACCGAGTGACTCTTGCATTCCAAAATGGCTGCAATGAAATGTGTGCATGACCTTGGGAGATGAAAGAAAGAGATGCCGCCTAGGAGTCAGTCAGACAAGAGAGGCGAAAGCCCTCGAGAAATTAATAGTTAGAGAAAAAAAATAGGAAGAACCTGCCCTAATTAATCAGACTGTTAAAACTGGTGGTGGAAACTTTGTACCTGCAGACTTGCAAGATTCTGCTAACGTAGCCTTACAAATAAAATAGATTTAGCTCGTCTAGTTAAAAAAAAGCACCTGAAGAAGCAATGGATGAAAACTAATCAAGGAGAGAAGCAACCTAGAAGTGAGCAAATTTTTGGAATAAATTGTCCTTACAATCTTAAACGGGGGGGGGGGCACGGAGGGGGAAAATGCATCCCATATGGAGAGGGAGGAGAGACGCAAACTAGAACTAAAGAGAAACAGTGAGAACAATTAACCGGTGGAACAACTTGCCTCCAGAAGTTGTGAGTGCTCCATCACTGGAGGCTTTCAAAAAGAGACTGACAACCATTTATCTAAAATGGTATAGGGTCTCCTGCCTGAGCAGGGTGTTGGACTAGAAGACCTCTAAGATCCCTTCCAATTCTGATATTCTGTTCTGTTTCTTGTCTGGTTTACCTGGGAGGGCTGACTAGGAAAGTCTAGAGGCCTTCTCAGAAAATAAGAATAGTGGGAGATTGCAACTTGGTCCTTTATTAATAATTGTCCCATCTGTCAGAAGATAAGATAAATATAAGGTGTAGAAGGTCTTGGATTTTGAATATCCTGGTGGGAATTTGATTGGAAAGGATTCTTTCACTTGACATCTTCTGAAGAATGAATGGAAGGACGATCCACTTTATAACTGCCGTTCAGCTAGAACTTCCTAGAGTGAAAAATATATTGTTCCCATCAAGCTTGCTGCGAAAAGAAAAAAAGGCAAGCAAGAGAAAAGAGAGGGACAAACACAACTATATGTCTCTGGCACTCATTTATTTTAGAATTGCACTAGATCCATTTAATCCAAAAGAAATAAAAAAAACCATTCAGGTCATATGCACATAACTTACAAGGCAAATCCTTCTGCATAAAAACCATGGCTGTTCCTGAAATTAGGGAACAAAGGGTCCTATTAAAGAATAAAGTGAAAAACTTTAGCAATGTGTAGGCTATATTTGGCAGACATTATGCTGCAATGCAGCAAGAGCTTCATCCAGGATTCAGGAATCTTTGTGAACCCAGGACATTGGGTTCATGGAGACAACCCAAGGTTAATCTCTCTGGATAAGCATCCCAAACACTCCTTTAATCAGACCTTGTATATGCTACTTGAGGCAAAGAGCTCATTTTACCTCATGTTATGGTGGACCTTCCCAAGCCTATTCCTGAATCTGTTTTGTTGGCTTGGGAAAGGTTGACTAGCATCTTCCCTGCAATTAGGAAAAAGTTTTCCTTTCATTCCCTTCTCCCAAGAGGGTGGCGTAAGGCACACACTGGAGAGTGAGGCATCCGTGGTCAAACAGTCTATGTGGTAGTTTCCCCTTTGAAGACCAGGTATCTGTCTGAGGGTCATAGCAATCGAGGGAATCGGAGTCCACAATGGCATTATCCACCGTAAGACAGCGGCCTCCAGTCAAATACAGCTTCTCGTTGATGGCTGCTACACCATGGTGCATCCGCCTTTCCTTCATGTCTGCACACTTCACAAATTTATTGTCCTTAGTATCATAAGCAATTACTCTTCGGGTATACCCTGGAAGAAAACCAAAAAGAAAAGAAAAAAGCAAATTTGTGAAATCCGTAAGTCACAGGATCAACAGGAAGAACATCTTTGGAATGGAAGGGAAGTGCAACAGAATCCAGGCAGTCATCAACTTATGACTACAACTGAGCCCCAAACTTCTGTTGCTAAGTGAGACAGTTGTGAATTTTGCCCCATTTTACAACCTGTCTTGTCACAATGGTGAAGTGAATCACTGCAGTTGTTAATTAGTAACATGGCTGTTAAGTGAATCTGGCTTCCCCATTGACTTTGTTTGCCAGAAGGTTGCAAAAGGGGATCACATGACCCCAGGTCACTGCAACCATCATGTCAAACCTTCAAACGCTCTGAATGCAGCCATTTTTCTTCGTTTTTCAGTTGCCACAGCAATGGGAGAAGGGAGATGCATTCTTATTGTTTAGTAAAAAGAATAACTTTTTTTGTGGGAACCAAGGTCAAGCAGCCTAAGTGTTTGGTGGGCTGGAGCTACCGTTAAGAAGCCCACCAAAGATGTTAATTGGGGATTGTGATTTATGACACACTAAGGGGTGGGGAGTTCAACTTTTACTTTGTAACCTTTGGGGGGGGGGAACTTTCAGTCTTGGTTTCACCTTTGTTCGTGCTGACATTATGTAGCCATTAAAATTGTTCGTTGAGGAAAGCAATTGCCTCAGAGTTCTTATTTCTGTGGGACGCCGTGGCTCAGTGGGTTAGGACACTGAGCTTGTCGAGCAGAAATTCGGCCATTTGGCGGGTTGAATCCCGCATGCCGCGTAACAGTGAGCACCTGTTACTCGTCCCAGCTTCTGCCAACCTAGCAGTTCGAAAGCACGTAAAAATGCAAGTAGAAAAATAGGGACCACTACAGTGGGAAGGTAACAGCGTTCCGTGCGCCTCTGGCATCTAGTCATGCTGGCCACATGACCATGGAGACGTCCTCGGACAAGCGCTGGCTCTTTGGCTTTGAAACGGAGATGAGCCCCTAGAGTTGGAAACGACTAGCACACATGTGCCGGGGAACCTTTACCTTCTTATTTCTACTGGTCTCATCTATCGGAACCATGACACATCATTAATATGAACCAATTGCCAAGCGTCTGAATTTTGATCATGTGACCCCAGGGATGCTGCAACAGTCATAAGTGTGAAAAATGGTCACTTTGATTGGTTACTTTGAATGGTCACTAAACAAATGGTTGTAAGTTGAGGATTACCTATGGGAATTGGCGGTGGTTAGCAGCAACATAAACTTTGACAAAGCAAGTTGCTCCACTGGGATTCTTTTTTTATCTGGGTTCTTGTGTTGAGCAGAGGATCAAGCCCAACACAGTGGTATCCACAGAGTTTGTGTGTCACCATCGGCAAGATGGAGGTAGGAGTTTTGCAATGGAAACTCCACCTGATGAGACTTACTTCATGATGCACCACCTGCCATATTACTTTGACACTCCCCCGCCTTAGGCGTGCACCTCACTGACTCAGTGGCCTAAATGATCCCTTACAAATAATATTACTGTGTTCTCTATTCTTGTAATTTATTCTTTCTGTTGCAGCCATATTATTATGCTTTTCCCTTGCGTGGCTTGGAGTCAAAATAGACAGACCTGTTACACCATTGTGACAGTCATGGGAATGTGAATATAGGCAGCTATGGCTGAGTCAAATAAACAATAGTTCCACAAATCATCGCTTTGTATGGAGGTGCAAAATTTGGGCTCAAGGACCACAATAGACTTTGTACACTAGGTTGTGGCTTGCACTGAAAAAGGTAGGCAGGCCCAGACCAATTTGGGGGAGTGGGTTGAGAAGTGTGAGGGGCAAAGTAAGGACCTTAGGCAGAATTTCCCCTCCACCCTTTCAAATTTCACTATGCTGTCTTATCATATTGTGGCTTGGCTTGGAAGGCCAGTATGGAAACCAGCTGTTCAACTTAACATCTATCCAGTTTAACCCCAAGAAGGCCTGGAGACAGGAATGGGCCAAGGAACATTCTTGTGGCCAGGCCATTAGTGATCCCTCTACCAAACCACCTGATTTTATTAACCTGCCTCACTTTGTCTAGACAAAATTGAACAGAATTAGGTATGATACTCGAAGAAGAAGTGCCTCTGCCCTATATCAGCGGGGATGGAAAGATTCCCCTTGTTGCGATTGTGGTGCTGCTATGCAAACTATTAAACACATTGTGCAAGATTTCCTATAATGTGCATTCTCTGGTTGCCTAGAACAGGGGTCCACAACCTATGGGCCATGGCCCGGTACTGGGCCGTGGGTTGTTGGCCTGTGGGCCACAGAAATGGCTGGCCAGGGGGCACACGCGTGGCTGCACCTTCTCCCCCACTCGCGCTAGTGCGCACAGCTCTGTTTGCGCATGCTTGCGGGCGCGAACTGGTACGCTAGCATGGGGGGCATGTGTGCCCCGTTTGTGCATGCACAAATGGGCCGCTAGTGCGGTGTGTGTGCGCATGGCCTATTTGTGCATGCACAAATGGGTGATAGCCATCGTGGGGATGTGCGATCGTTTGTGCATGTGCATGGTGCCAGCGCATGCTGCATGCATAAATGTGGCCACTAGTACTGTGCCAGTGGGTGTGGCCCTGTTTGTATGCATGCACGCATGCGCACACACACACACAGTAATTTGGTAATATTGGTATGAGCAGGTGGAAGAGTTCAGTTATAATAGCAAAGTCACAACCAGGTGTGATTGTGAAACCAATAATATGCAAATTCCACATCAGTCCAAAGTGGAAGAACAAACACAACAGTAGCTCCATGCGTAATCTTGAGCTTATTAGGCACCCTTTTAAAGAAAAACAACGTTCTGAATTCCTGAACCATACCGATAGGAAACCAGAAGCACTGGGGAATGAACTCAAAGAAATTGTTAAGGATTAGTGCGAAAAGCAACAATCTAAGATCAAGAAATAGAATAAAGCAAACTGGATTTCAGAACAGACCTCAGAAGTTGCCAAGAAAAGAGAAGCTGAAGCCAAGAAAAACAAAAATCTTAGGAAGGAATCTAACAAAGAATTTCAGAAGAGGCAAGAAACAATGTTACAATGATCACTATAAAAACATCAAAGATGGAAATAGACGCAGAAAATCAAGGACAGTCTTCCCAAAATCTCCAAACTCAGAACAGTTGGAAGTTGGAAGGGACCATGGAGGTCTTCTAGTCCAACTCTCTGGTCAAGCAGGAAACCCTATACCAGAGGACCCCAACCTTTTGGGCACCAGGGACCTTTCTCCATAGAGAAAGGTTTTTCCATGGACTGGAGGGTAGGTGGTTTTGTGTGCTGCCTGCATCCCATGGATGGGGCTTTGCTTGTTTCTGTGGACCGGTTGCTGGCGTGCTGCTGCCTGGACTGGGGTTGGAGACCCTTGCCCTATACCATTTCAGACAAATAGTTAATAATAATAATAAGTTGGAAGGGACCTTGGAGGTCATCTAGTCCAACCCCCTGCTCAGGCAGGAAACCCTATACCATTTCAGACAAATGGCTGTCCAGTCAACTTCCAGTGTTGGAGCATTCACAGCTTCTGGAGGCAGGTTGTTCCACTGGTTAATTGTTCTAACTGTCAGGAAGTTTCTCCTTAGTTCTAGGTTGCTTCTCTCCTTGATTAGTTTCCATCCGTTGCTTCTTGTCCTGCTTTCAGGTGCTTTGGAGACTAGCTTGACTCCCTCCCTCTTCTTTGTGGCAGCCCCTGAGATATTGGAACACTGCTGTCATGTCACCCCCTCACCCTTCTCTATTTGTCCAATCTCTTCTTAAAAATATCCAGTGTTGGAGAATCCACAATTTCAGGAGTCAAGTCGTTCCACTGATTAATTGTTCTAACTGTCAGGAAATTTCTTTTTACTTCTAGGTTGTTTCTCTCCTTGATTAGAAGATGGTTGCAACCTCAGATTGGTATGCTAAAGGATGTCAGTGGATAGACATTAATTGATTCAAAGAAGATGAAACAAATATAAAAGAAATATAGTGATGTCAACACCCAAGATACCCTAGGAGATACAAGAATCTCTAGTATAGAAGATAATGTTAGAGGAACACTTCCATTGTTACCAGATTGGAAAGCTACAGGAATTGATGAAATACGGCAGTCAAGAAAAGAAGAATCATTGACAAATGATAATGTGTCTTCACTGTATCCTCCAAAAAAATATCCTGTTGAATTTAATCTAAAGCTGGTAAATAGACCTGCAAAACTATCTCTCTAAATTAGAGCCAAAGTGGCACAATGGTTAGAGTGCAATACTACAGACTTACTCTCTGCTCACTCCAGCAGGACCCAGATTGCTGGGGGCAATATGTTGACTCTGTAAACCGCTTGGAGAAGGCTGTAAAAGCACTATGAAGCAGTATATAAGTCTAATGCTATTGCTATACTACTAACTATAATGCTTTATCATGTAATGGATCAGCTCAGAACTAATACAGAATCAGATCCTTGCAGTAAATAATGAGAACTCTATTTAATTCAAGCCAAGTGCCACATTGCTTTGGATAATAAACTCTGTCTTGTTTTGATCTGATTTATTCAAGGGAAACTTGACATATATTAGATGCTTTTTGGAAAATGCCAAAAATCTGTTTGTTATTATTGAATTTTTTTCCCCAGTTCCAATTGCTCGATAAGCCAGGAACAACTAGATGATGTTATGACATACTTACTTGGTAACTGAAAATTTATCGGTAGTAAATCTCTTCGCTTTAAAGGAAAATGAATTATGTTTGAAATTAGTTGAAATGTTTGTGCTTTTCCTTAAATAAACCAACACACTTATGGCTTAAGCTTGTCAGCTGAATCATTGGCACAAAGTTTCAGAATAAATAGAGGGCAAGGTTTAGTTTTTTACAAGCCTTCTTGTTCTCTCTTGTGTTGTTGTTGTTAGCTGCGAAGTCATGTCCAACCCATCGCAACCCTATGGACGACATTCCTCCAGGCCTTCCTGTCCTCTACCATCTTCTGGAGCCCATTTAAGCTCACGCCTACTGCTTCAGTGACTCCATTCAGCCACCTCATTCTCTGTCGTCCCTTTCTTCTCTTGTCCTCAACCTTTCCCAGCATTAGGCTCTTCTCCAGTGAGTCCTTTCTTTTCATTAGGTGGCCAAAGTATTTGAGTTTTAGCTTCAGGATCTGGCCTTCTAAAGAGCAGTCAGGGTTGATCTCCTCTAGGACTGACCGGTTTGATCACCTTGCAGTCCAAGGGACTCGCAGGAGTCTTCTCCAGCACCAGAGTTCAAAGGCCTCAATTCTTTGGCGCTCAGCCTTTTTTATGGTCCAACTTTCACTGCCATACATTGCAACTGGGAAGACCATAGCCTTGACTATATGCACTTTTGTTGACTTTTGTTGACAGGGTGATATCTCTGCTTTTTAGTGTGCTGTCTAGTACTCTCTTGTACAGAACTAAATGAAAAGCTTTGGCACCAGAGATTGACACTGACATACCTATTATGATCAAAAGTGTTGTGTTGGCTTTATTAGACCCTCCAGGGATGGGATCAATGTTTCAGAAGTAAAACATGGAACAAAGCTTTGCAGCATATTTTCTCTAATAGGTTTCAACCACCTTATTCCAAGGTTTCATCCAATGTTATCTCTAACTATTCCACTCTTTTCTATGTATGTTTTGCTTCTTTTCTCAGTTGTCATTCTGAATAAAAGTTGTGCAAAACTTTTCATTGTTTATGTGTGCCGTTGTGCCCACAGTAAAAAAAGGACAATAAAGATTATCTTATCTTATCTTAATCTCTGAGTGCTGTATTAGGAGACGCACTGTGAAATCATAGCAGAGAACAAAACATAAATTGAAATTAACATAAATTAGATTCAATACTACTATTGTAACAGATTCCACAATATATATTCAGGCATGCCAGTTGTAGGGGCAAAAAAAACCCCCCTACACTACAACATCAAGCAGAAAGAAATGGCTATACTTTGGGACACCTGCATGACAGTGATTTTCAGTGTAGGTTACCTCCAACGATAAAAATCCGGTCTCCAATCAAAACTGCTGGTGCACAGACGTTTTTCACCATCCTGGTCTCCATTCGGAACCACATATTCCTAGACACATGATACACCTGAGAAATACAAAGGGCCTTATTATTATTCATTATTAGTGCATGGCGTTATTACAGTAGCTAAGAAACACAGTGCTATTGCAGAGTAGTAGTTTGCCTGTCAGGGTACCAGCCCTGTTATAAGTGTGCCACAGGAGGACGAGCTGGCATCGCACCAGACAGAAAGACCAGCGGCTCTTCCTGCAGCATCACCCAAGGGTCCCTCCTTCCTGGAGCTGCCTTGCAAGCGGGCACCGCAACCAGGAAATCAGAGCCATCAGGAATCTGACTGCCTGCACAGAGCACCAGCTCGTCTCCCCACCAAAGTGGTATCTATTTCATCTACTTGCATAGAACATGCTTTTGAACTGCAAAGTGGGCCAAAGCCAAGGCAGGTGATGGGAACTCACCCTACCACGCAGAGTTAGGGCTTGAACCGCCCAAACAGAGACCATCTCCAGGGACATTAAGCCACTGAGCCCCCGCACCTCCGTACACAGGGCATGAAATGGATGGATTTGAGATGAAAGGACATCTGTAATATTAAATCCATTTTTTTTTTAAAAAGTGAAAATACTGTATATTGCAAATAGAATAGAATAGAATAACAGAGCTGGAAGGGACCTTGGAGGTCTTCTAATCCAACCTCCTGCTCAGGCAGGAAACCCTATACCACGGGTCCACAACCCCCAGTCCATGGACCAGTACCAGGCCGTGACATGCCAGCAACCGGTCTGCACAATCAAGGAAAACCCCATCCGTGGGATGCAGGCAGCACACAAAACCACACACCCTCTGGTCAGCGGAAAAACCTCTCTCCAAGTAACTGGTCCCTGGTGCCCAAAAGGTTGGGGACCTCTGCCCTATACCATTTCAGACAAATGGCTGTCCAATCTCTTCTTAAAAACTTCCAGTGTTGGAACATTCACGACTTCTGGAGGCAAGTTGTTTCACTGGTTAATTGTTGGGTTGCAATCATTTACCTATTGGGCAAATAGTTACCAAGTTTTGGATCCGGTTCTGGAAATCCAAGTAAATTATTGGGTACAATCAAGTGAAGCAAGACCACAGTTGACTGACTGCCCCGGAACCACCAGTTTCCATCCCCAAGTGTGGACTTGAACAAGCATCTCCCCAGTCCTAGTTCAGTTACTGAACTACTATCATACAGGTAGTCCTCAACTTATAACCTCAGCTGGAACCAGAATTTCCATTGCTAAGCAAGTTGGTTGTTAAATGGGTCGTGGCAGATCTTACGACCTTTTTTGCCATAGTAGTTAATTGAATCACGCAGTCCTTAAGCAAATCTGGCTTTCCCCATAGACTTTGTGTGTGGGTAGCCAGCAGGGAAGGTGGCAATGATATGATGCCAGGAAGCTACAACTGCCATGTGCCTGAATTTTGATCAGGTGATCATAGGGATGCTGTGACAGCCATAAGTGCGAGGATTGGTTGTAAGTCACTTTTATCAGTGCCGTTGTAACTTTGGACACTAAACAAATGGTTTAATTAAGTACCTGTATACAGTACTGCTTTTAGCTTACAGGATGGAAACTACTACGGATGTGTACAGTTGTTTAAATGCATAAGAAACTGAACGGCATTTGAATATTCAGCTCCATCCTCATTTTGTGTTGGTGCCCGTCTATTTGTGTGTCAACTAGATTCAAACACACACACAACTGAATACCATTCAGCAGTTGAGAAATGAAAAGAATGCCAGAGCTTGTTTTAAAGTCTTCTTAGTGCATCATTAGCTGTTGCATAAACATCATGGGAAAGTCAACAGTTAATGTAACTTGTGAGCTATTTAACAGAATCCTGAATCATAATAGCCACCAAATGCTGATAAAACATTTGCAATGGACATCTGGAATTGCCTAACTTTCTGGGGTGTTTTTTTTAATGACCACCCATGATTAAAAGAACATCTGGTATCGAAACAGTTTGTAAATTGCTTTTTTATGAAACCAAATATTTGAACCTATTACTGTACGTTATAAGATGATATCGTTGGTTCCTGTAATCACCAGCCAGCACAGCCACCGAATGACAGGAGTGCAAATAAAATGTATAAAAAGCACAAAGCTGAGAAAACATGACTTCAGAAAATTCTAGGTTTAAAAATGGAAAATACTGGTGTAATTCACACAACATGACCCTCAATCTGAGTTGGCAGAAACAATTCCCATGCCTGGATAACAATCTACAGGTAGTCCTCAACTTATGACCTTAATTGGGGCCAAAATTTATGTCAGAAGGTTACAAAAGGTGATCACATTCCTCTGGGACACAGCAACCATCATAAGTATGAACCAGTTCCCAGTGGCCCAAAGTGTGAAAAACAGCCACAGGTCACTCTTCTCAGTGCTGTTGTAACTTTGAACAGTCACTAAATGAACTGTTGTAAGTCGAGGACCACCTGTATATCTGAAAAAATCACATGGGGGCATTTTTATTATCTTTGGAAGTCCAGAATCTTGGAAAGAAGGAATCAAACAAAGATTAGCTAACCTGCCCTCCCCCCCCACCCCCTTATTTTTTTTTGTCAATCTGGTTGAAATTGTGGAGGTGATCTCCTATGCTGGACTTTTAGCCTGTGTGAAGGTGTTGATCTGCTGCAAACTTGAGCCCATGAAGCAGGCAGGAAGATATTGATTTGCTCATATTTTATTACCTTCTAACAGTTTGAAGCTACAGAAGTTTGTAAATATAAAATAGAATGTACTTTAACAACTGACATGGTGCTACGCTTGTGGACTGCAAAAGCCAGCCTAGATGACCCTTTAAGACTAAGTATAATGCAGCCAGGGACGATGAGGTAGGTCAGGGGTAGGCAACCTTGGTTCTTTTATGACTCGTGGACTTCAAAGCTGACCCAGGAATTCTGGGAGTTGAAGTCCACGAGTCATAAAAGAGGAAAGGTTGCCTACCCCTGAAGTAGGTCAATCTAAACAGACAAGATGGCAGTCACAACCATGTGACTGAAGCCCCACCCCTATTTTACTGATCCCTGAAGGACCAGCCTCTTTTTGACTCTTATAGCCAATAAGAACAAGGGGTCTGGGTTCCTATTTCACAGCTGCAGCCACCATCTTATATATATATATATATATTGTCCCCTCCGTAGATGCCCTTGGACACAACCATTCTAACTAGTCCTTCTCTTTGTTACACTGGCATTGGAATGCTGAGACAAACCCACACTTGCAATTGTTCCAAAAATTAGCCTTTGACCTGCCTCTGGACTAATTTGCATTACAATCACAGATTATTATTATTTTTTTGTCCATTCTGCAATATTTACACCCCTCCAGATTGCATGTGGCAAGTAATGGTGTGGCCTCTTAGCAAAATGCTATTGTGGCTGTTGCCTATGCTCTTAACAGCAAAATGTTCACAAGTATAAATAAAAAGAGCTTTTTATGTGGTTTTTCAGGAGATGGAATTTCAGCTTAGCCAATGAGTTTGGTTATCCGCTGCACGGCATCCAAATGGTTTCTCAAAATAATGGAAACTTTCTTTTATTTTCTGCTGAGAACATTTTCTTAGCAAAACATAAGAATAGCCCAGAGAGTTTGAACCAAAGGCAGACATGTCTGGAAGCATGCACTTGAGATAGCCCAAGTGAGATTATCAAGAGAGGAAATTACCTGTATTAGCCTGACTGGGTTTTGCATCAGATCTTCCCCCCCAAAGAGGTAGATTCTTTGGTCTTTGGCAGATACAGCAGGATGCAGAACTGCAGTAGGAATATTTGCCATGTCTTCCCAAATGTTGTAGATGCTATCATACCTTTCCATGGAATTTAAGATTTCCCGGTTCACGCCTATGCCTCCGATGGCAAAGATGTAGTTTTTGTAGGCCACACTTCTATGGGAATAGCGTGCTGTTAACATGGGCTCTATCAGCCTCCATTGATTAAGTTTGAGTGAGAAGATGTAAACATTATGGCTGACTTGCTTCCTCTCGTTATCTACAGGAATTCCCCCCAGAAGATAGATATTACTGTGCAGACTCACTGCAGAGGCCTTGTAGACACGGGTTGGATATTTGGCGAGGCCCAACCATTGATTTGTCTTCTCATCATATAGCAAAACGTCCCTTGTAGTTTGTTGATTGTCTTTGCGACCACCGATTAAGAGGAGAAATTCCCGACATGAATAGCGCCGGGGAACATGCCAGATGGGTTTGACGTCAGGGGCACTGACACTATACAACGAAAACATCTGCTTATTGGCAAGTTCTAAGATATTTTGACAGTCGGGGGATGACTGAATGAGAGAGTCGTTGGCTATGAAACGGAAGAAGAATGTTGGATGGACATACTGAAGTCTCACCTTTTTGAACAAGTCTTGAATATAGCCTTGTCGTGCTTGAAGATCATGCCTTACCCAGACCATAATCGCCTCAAAAACCTGTTCCTCCTCTCCATAAAGTTCGTCATTCCCAAGATAGTCTATCAACTCTAACACACAAAGTTCTTTCAAGTCTTCAGAAGTGGCTACCTCAGGGAAATACCTTAGCGCCATAGCTTTCGCTTTCCGATTAAGATCCTGACAGTGGAGGATTTCGGAAAGCCTGCTCAGACTAAGGCAATTTTCTGGAGAAAGCTGATCCTGGAGGTAAGCTGAACAGGCTTCGAAGAGTTTCATGTACTGAAGCATGGAAGCCGTCTCCATGAGACTCAGAATGTTCTCGGGCGTCATGAGGACCTCTCCCGTGTAGACGTAAAGGATGATAGACTGCAGAATGCCAGAGTCCATTCCTTGGAGGTTGACTTTTTCCTGGATGCTTTCCTTAAAGTTGTTACAGAACATGGCCTTGAAATAGGGGCTGCTGGAGACAAGAACATTCTTATGGCAAGGAATTTCAATGTCGTTTGTGCACAGAAGAACATCAGTTAGGATTCTGTTTTGTCTCAAGTCGTTCAGCTGCTTTAGGAGATCAGATGAAAAATCTTGGTCTCTGAACAGCAGGCCTTGGAGAGATTTTTCTTCCATGATGTAAACAGCATCCAAATGAGAATTCTTGGGATTACTGTATCAAAAGTTCTTCAGGGTGCAATGCAAAAGTCCCCTTGAAATAATGTCCATCTATTAAAAGAATGGGGAAAAGAGCTGCTTACACCAACAAAGAAGGTTTTAAAAGGACATATACTGTATATAGGTAGTCCTTGACTTAGAACAGTTCGTTTAGTGACTGTTCAAAATTCCAGTGGCACTAAAAAAAGTGACTTATGACTGTTTTTTACATTTATGACCATTGCAGCATCGCCATGGTCACATGATCAAAATTCATACCCTCGGCAACTGACTCATATTTATGACATTTGCAGTCTCCCGGTGTCATGTGATCACCTCTTGCAACAAGCGAATTCAATGGGGGAGAGCCAGATTGACTTAACAACCATGTTACTAACTTAATAACTGCAGTGATTTACTTAATAACTGAGGCAAGAAAGTTCATAAAAAGGGGCAAAAACGTACCTAACAACTGCCTCGCTTAGCAACAAAAAAATTGGGCTCAATTATGATCGTAAGTCAAAGGACTACCTGTATCACATTCCTCTTACAAAATAAACCTGATGTTAAATTTCAGTTCTGGGCTTCTAATAGCCCAATGAGTTAAAAATAGATTTAATTTTTTAAGGACTAAAGTTTCAGCATGCTTGCAGTAATCAATGATTCAAGACCAAAGCAAAACATTTGTTCATAAGGAAGAAACGCTTTAAAAATTCTAGGCTATTTAACATTCCCCACCCCCTCAAAAAAAAAAACCTTAGTCATTTCCAAAAAAATGTAACTTTGCAGAGCAACACAATTAAACTAAGTTCCTTGCATTTAGGAACGGATATGGGAAATCTTTTTTTTTTTTTTTACTGTGAATTGCTTTGGTTTCAGATCAGCCCCAAACAGGAATCACGCATTTGTTTTCTTTGCACGAGTTCAAAATCTGCTAAAACATTGTCCCCAACCCTATAGTTATACTCAGCTATACTGTACATCTGCAATAAAATGCACCCAATGTTTAGCTTTTTTTAAAAAAATGCATCGGTTTCAGTTCTAAAAGAACAACAGATCATCGAAAAGCCCTCTACTTTTTAAAGAGGACAGCTGCTAGCCGACTTCAGCCCACCTCCACCCCATCACCTCATTCTTCAATGAAATGTACAAAATATAACCTGCGCATATATTGCAACGAGAAGTTTAAAAACCAACAAGCCCATAGCAAATTTCTCCAAGATCTCGTGGCTTTTGTTTGTAGTAAAAATCGGGGCAGATCTGTTTACCTTAATCCTTTCCCAAACTTCAGTGTCTCTGGCTTGTTTATTCTCTGCTGAAACTTTCCATGCCTATAACATGCCTCGGAAGATTAATGTTTGAAAAGCAGAGGGAGAGAAAGCCATGAAACCCTCCCTATATTATTCTTTCGCCGTTTGAAGGATTCATTGGGGATAGTTTCTAGGTTTGTTTAGCATCACCGAACTGTCCTTGCTTTTCCAAGGGGGGTGGGTTAGCGAGGTACCATAACACAGCACTGGGTACATTCCTGAGCTAAGAATAGGGATCCTTTCCCCCCAATGTTGCTACATGTGACTTTCCAATTGCCTGCTCTAGCAACCAAGGGGACGCAACTCTGTCCTGCCAAGGAGCGCGCCTGTGCCAAGTATTTGCAAATGAAAATAGAGGGGAGATTAGGGATGGGACATTGGCTGAAGGCCTGGCCTAAGCGGAGGAAGATGGCCCAGAGGTTAGTAATGCTAAAGGGCATAAACAATCTGAAGCCTCTAGAAGGCATTTCTCGCTGTTTGTTTGTCCCACGTTAACCCATCTTTCCTCTAATCATTGGTCTGTTAGGGAGGAGGTTGACTAACTTAGCCGGTCAGGGGAATGACGTAGGCCTCACCTACCTAGATCTCAGCAAAGTCATGAAATTCTCATTGATTAAAAACGTAAAATATGGACTCGAACAGCGTCTTTCAAACTTGGCAACTTTAAGGTGTGTGGACTTCAACAGAGTTACAGAACAACAGAGTTGGAAGGGGCCTTGGAGGTCATCTAAGTCCAGGGCTTTTCAACCTTTTCACAGATTGTACCACTTTTAGGACATGACCAAATTCGAGTTCCACCAGTGCTTAGCAAGGTGTCAAAAACTTGATGACTAAAAAAAAAAAAAGAGGGGGGAAAGATTTGGGGCTTTACCGGTTAGATTCATTTGTTCTTATAGAAATGGCTAGTTTATAATATCAAGGAAAAGTAAAAAGTTGAGGTTCTACGTTAATGCTTCCTTCCTACTGCAACAGGGGAACTCAGAAGTCAATGCCTTTTTTCTTTTTCCCTTCTGCGCCTCACTTTTCCCTTTTCTTCTCACCCTGCAACCCCTCCCCCCCTCACCCTTTGCTAGCAAAAGCTTTTCTCTCGCTCCCATTCATTCACACATTGCTTGCAAAAGCCTCCTTATGTCCAGTTCTGGGTACCTGTCAGACTCTCAAAATTCTCTTATTATATCCTGTAACAATAGAACTCTAGTAATTTTTGTGTTGCCTGTTTCTGACCGATAGCAGTACCATTCAAAAAAGGCACTCGTAAGTTGGAGTGAGTTCAAAGGAAGACCCAAAGGTGCTTTTTCACGAGGCAGCTGGACTCTCTTGTTCTTTGTTTCTTTGAAGACATTTTGCTCCTCATCCAAGAAGCTTCTTCAGCTCTGACTGGATAGTGGGGACCGTCCAATAACTTCTGGGGTGTACAATCTAGAATAGGCTGACACCTTAAATGCTGAGATGTCCTTCATTGGATGCCTTCAGACATAGGCCAGAGATGTTCTGAAGAATTCCTCACAAAGCAGGAAGCTTTTTGGTCCCTCCACCTCCGTAATTCAAAGGTGTGAATTACTACTCCAGAGGAAACCTCTAGTAGGAAATTCCTGTACTAGTAGGGATTGGAATAAATCATTTTCAAAGTTCTTTCCAACCCTTACATTCTAGTGTAGGATGGTTGTCAAAGAAACATCTACTGTGTGGGATTATAATGATGTTAGAAGCATCCTAATCCAAGGTAAGCAGAGTTAAAAACTGTTTTATTAGGTTTTAAGCAACAGGTAAGTCAAACTGTTAATCCAGGGGTGTCAAACTCGCAATGTCACGTGACGTGTCGCAATTTTTTTTCCATTGCAGGCAATGGGGTGGGCGCAGTTTTGCCATGAAGCATCCTGCCCGTGGGCCGGCAGTTTGACACCCCTGTGTTAATCAAACAGAAAGAACTACATCATATTAAACAGAGCTATGTATCTTTTTACTACCTGTGGCAAGTGAATACTTTTCCCAAGACAAACCAACAGGGATATTTTTGAGTGCTGGATGAGAAAAAGCTATTTGTTTTTCAGACTGTAATGTGCTATAAATGATATACATGGGTAAGCAAGCTGGCCAAAAACATTGTGGGATAACATTTTGTGTGTGTGTGTGTGTGTGTGTGTGTGTGTGTGTGTGTGTTTTCTGCAAGGCTATATTAAGCAAATGAATGTAGGAAAAACATCACATGGAGAATGTAAGCTGTAGTTATTGCACTAGATTCATTAGCAAGATGACAATCATATGGATGCTACATAGTCGATCAGCAACATTAGAGCATATTGTGTACTTTCACATCAAATTTGCTCTGTGTGGACATCACGTTGGCCATCTTGATTCAGATTCAAGTCTGGTAAACCCCATCTGACCTCTGAGTCACATGGATAAATAGTCTGCTTGAGTCCCCTCAATAGCAATTCCTGCCGATGTCCCACACAAGGTCTTTCTAATTATGGATCTGCCTCCAATGGAATGAAGAAGCTTGAGGGGCACCAACTTGTTTTCATCTACTAATGTTCTATTTTCTAATTTCTAGTAAGGATTATTGATCCATGGCTAATAGTGAACATGCAAAAAAAAAGTAAGGTATAAACTGGGGGGATAAATCTGTCTTTTTTCATTAACTCTGTTTCTGAATTTTCCATTCATAAATTCAGTTCAGTTCATCCCACTCAAGGTCCTACAGGTAGTCCTTGACTAACGACAGCTGACAACAGCAATGAAAAATGTGACTTTGTCACTTTTTCACAGTTACGACCTTTGCAGCATCCCCATGATCATGCGATCAAAATTTGCTTGGCAACTGGTTCATATTTATGACCGTTGCCGTGTCCCAAGGTCATGTGATTCCCCTTTTGCGACCTTCTGACCAGCAAAGTCACTTAACAACCGGTTTATTAACTTAACAATTGCAGTGGTTCCCTTAACGACTATGGCAAGAAAGGTCATAAAATGGGGCAAAACTCACTTAACAACTGTCTCACTTAACAACAGAAATTTTGGGTTCAATTGTGGTCGTAAGTCGAGGACTACCTGTACGTTGTGATTTTCTAAAAAAGGTTTCCACTAATATTGTTTTGTGTACTTTTCCTCCATTCTACAGGTGTTTTATTTTACCCAATATGAATATTTCACAATTTTCTCAACTATAGTACGTTTTAATAAGATATATATATATATATATATATACACACATATATATACACATATATATACATATATATACACACATATATATATATATATATATATATATATATATATATATATATATATATATATATATATATATATATATATATATATATATATATATATATATATATATATATATATATATATATATATATATTTACAGAAAGACCACTTCTATAGGTTTGAAAAATCAGGATGTGCAGTATGGACTGAGAGAAGAAATGATTTTTTGTTGGCCTATTGGATAGAAAGTGCAAAACTGAAGCATTTGTTTATTAGATTTTTATTACTTTATGTCAAGTTTCCGACGTGTGGGCTTTTCAAGTGACTCTGAGGCACTGTTTACCTTAAAAGTCCTTTATTTAGCCTAGTACACCGGCAAATGCTTGCTCGAAGGAAGCTGGAATCCGAAACCTCCGCCCCTTGCACAATATATTAAAACACAATTCTCCACCTTTCTAATTTTGTCATTAATCATATTCTCCAATTAATTTAAAGAATCAGTTTCCCTTCCGTTAGAAAACCCGCCAAGTTCTTATCTTCTTAATTTCAGATGGCCTTGAGGTACAATCCTCCTCTTCCCCCCTTCCAACCTTAATCCAATCTCTTAAAGCAATACACAAGTTTAACATATGAAATGGCTATTTCTTCATCTCTTGTCAAGCAATAACATTCGATGTTAGCAGCGTTGACACTTTATAGGTAACTCAAGGTGGCAAACATACATATTACTCCTTCCTTCTCCTATTTCCTCACAACAACTCTGTGAGGTGGGTTGGGCTAAGAGAGAGTGAGCGGCCCAGAGTAACCCAGATGGCTCCCATGCCTAAGGCACGACTAGAACTCACATTCTCCTAGTGATTGACCCAAAGTCACCCAGCCGGCTTTCATGTCTAGAAAACATGACTAAAACTTTCATTAGTTGTATTGGAACTATTTCTCCTCTAGTGTAAGAAGTTGGTGGCAACATAGCTCTTAGCTACTGGCCTCACAGAGCCATTTGAGGAAGAAATTGTTTGCTTAGTGCACTCAATTTCCTTGGGAAAGGAAAGAAAATATAAAAATGGGAATCAAAGAATTTTCAAAGCAGACGATTCATAAACAGGATCTCTAGATATTTCAGGCAGAAAACATCCAAGCAAAGGAAGAAAATCAGGGGTAGTACTTCAAAGCAATCATACTTATGGATTACTCTGTATATAAATAAACTAGAATCCTATAGAGTCTAGTTTATTTATTTATATACTTATATCCATAAGTATGATTGCTATAGAATTCTAGTATGTTGTTCCAAAGGAGACGTCCTTGATTTCTACTGCCATCAGGACCACAGTAATATTTGCATTTCATTGGAAGTGGAAGTCCTGGCTTGTTATTCTGAAAAATTCTGCTCAAATCCTAACTTTAGGTTACAGATTCTTAGAGGAATGACCAATCAAGAATCCTGGTTTTGATGCAATTTTTATTACTGAGGGAAAGAGGTATGCAGGAACAGTTAGGAATGTTGCTTGTGGACAAACATTCAAGTTCTTAAAAATTTTGAGTTATTGTATACATACCCACAGAGATTTTAGTCATTTTTGTTTCCTGTTAATACATGAATACACATGTATTTATACTCCCATAAATACAATTATTATCAGCTAGAATTTTCATCAGATTTTGGGTGCAATCCATAGCCACAAAACATCTTGGGTGGCCAGAGAAGAAGTTCGATAGAAATAAAATTGTGCTGAAGCTCTTGAAATCAGCCAGGAAAAGAAATCTGTGTAAATGCCTAAAATAAATACACCTGGATACATTAATCTTCCAGATGTATCTTTACAAGTTCGGGGTTTCCCAGATGATTTAAAGCACTTCTACATAACTGAGCAGACATTTAAAACTTTTGAAGTCTCAAAGATTTTAGTGATAACACATGGTTGTCTTCTTCATTTTAGATTGTGAGGAGTAATTGGGAGATCTCAGGCAGCCAGGCTCAAAAATCAAACTAAGACACAAGTGGTGGAATCTTTGCTTGTCATCATGTCCTCCATACTTTGATGAGTACAGCCCCTGATGTGTTATTCAAAGGTTCAAAACACGCCTTGGTTCAATTAAGATTCCACAGCTTTGTTCTTTGCTGTTTCCTTGCTTGATTTTAAGCTATTCTTGTATTTTATCTTTCCTCCCTTTGGCCATGCTACTAATTACATTCTGGCAGCAACTACTGCAAGGGCTCTATGAACTGTTGGTCAACTATCTGAAGGCCTGAATTTGCAAACTCCTAATTGGAAGGGCAGCAGAATCTAGCTAGCCTGAAGGAGAACTTACAAAATGTATATTGCTTAAGCAAGACTCAGTGGGTCAAGAGAATATGCAATTCCTGCATGACTGACATGGCTGCAAGGAGAAAATAGAATCCCTTTCCTTCCCCTTCCCCTTCCCTTCCCTTCCCTTCCCTTCCCTTCCCTTCCCTTCCCTTCCCTTCCCTTCCCTTTCTTCTCCTCTCCTCTCCTCTCCTCTCCTCTCCTCTCCTCTCCTCTCCTCTCCTCCTTCTCCTTCTCCTTCTCCTTCCAACTGTAATGTACAGAAGGAATGACCTCAATGGACAGGAAGAAAAAAACCTGAGCATGAGGCAGACCTATAATCTGAGAAAATGTTTAGACAACATCCTCCCTAGCTCTCACAAATATGGAGGGAGGGAAGGAGGAAACACATACAGACTTGCAAAATTTTGCTACCATAATTTTATAATAAAATTATTCTTGGCTTTTACTATCTTGGTTTCCTCATCTGGAATACCCTGAAGGGCTGATAGGACTTTGCCATCTATAGCAGAATTTATCTGCCTTGATTTGATGCCATCCAAACACAGCGTCTTTCTTTGTGAGGTTCAAAAGCCCATAAATGTTGCAGAAGCTGAACATGTAATTTCAAGTGTATTGTACAGCAATGAGCTGGCTTCAGTGATATAAAAGTCATTTTTATTCAGGTTTAAGTTTGAAAATTTTGAGTAGTTCTTATGAATTTATAAAATACTATTTAATAAGTCATTTGACCAATGACTCCCTTTCTAATACAAATAGTTAAATAAAGATGAAAACCTGGTCTGTTTTTCTCTCCCTTCTATTCCTTGAGGTGTTGATTATTTTTAGAAAATGTCACATTTAACTTGAGGCTTATTATTTTTAAATAGTTTTCAATTCTGCTCAAATTGCAGCCCAATTATATTTTTGCTATGTCTAATTTGCTTGCACTGTCTCTATGCTAAGTTTGGTTTAGATTGGCGATTTCAGGGCACCTCACTTGAGACATTTATAGATCGATCTCAATTAGCAGAGAATTCTACATGCGGCATGGCCCAGATTAGAGAGTACAGATCTTCTCTCTGTTACTAGAAAATGTCACACGAAGGCTTTAACGGATCAAAGCCTAGCAGAAAGGGAGCAGGAAAATGTATGCACACAGACAGTGGTGGAGCTAGTGCCCACACGCACCTACAGCGGTGCTGGCGCCCATGCACATGTGCAAACGGACCACTACTGCCCACACACATGCGCAAAAGGGACCACTACAGCCCACGCACATGTACAAATGGGCCACTAGTGCCCATGTGATGCTTGCAGTGGGGCCACTAGCACCCGCACGGCCACACTAGTGTGAGTGGGGAGGGTGCCTGCACATATGTGTACACTCGACAGACATTCCTGTGGCCCAGTGGCCAACAGGCCACAGACCGGTACTGGGCCGTGGCCCACAGGTTAGGGACCCCTGATTTACAGTAGTGGCCAAAATTGTGAAAACCTTTTGGGAAAAGTGTATTTTTGAGGTTTGATGGCTAATAACACCACTTTTTTTTTGGAGTAGTACCATAAAATTATATATCAATGGAAAGATAATTTAATCAAGAATGTAATGCAACAAAGTTTGTTCAATTATCTGTACTGTATTCTATGAAACGTTATAGCTAAATAATTGGAAAAAGGAAGCACAACTTGCTTAAGCTTGATATCAGGTAGCTTTCCTTCATCTGATTGTAGCCAATGAGCATGAGTGTTTAGAGAGCCAATCAGGTGTCATCTTGTTTTGGCAATGAGCCAATCAGATCACAGTAGGATTCAGTTATTGATGTCATGTATTGAAGCTGAGAGGAGGACATTTGTCAGTGTGTTATGTGCTCGCTATCAAGTTGGGTGGGGTTTTTTGTGTTCTTTCATTTAGTGAGCTTGTAAAATGTAATAAAATTAAAGTAATGGTGCAAAGAGTTGACTGGTTGCCCAGAAAGCGATGTACAAATGGTGTAGGGTTCCTGCCTGAGCAGGGGGTTGGACTAGAGATGACCTCCAAGGTCCCTTCCAACATCATCATCATCATCATCATCATCATCATCATCATCATCATCATTATTATTATTATTATTATATTATTATTATTATTATTATTATTATTATTATTATTATTATTATTATTATTATTATTATTATTATTATTATTATTATTATTATTATTATTATGTGAACAAGGCTACAGTTATAAAGAAATTAGAAGAAAAATTGGTGGAAACTTAACCAAAGGTGGCATTTCTACCAAAAGGTTTCCACAATTTTGGCCACTACTGTAGTGGTAACAATGGTGCAAAATACCAGCATGGAGTAGAGTTTGGGCACTGGAGTAGGAACAACGACTTATTTAATGTGTGTGCTTTTGTCTTATCTTTCCGCCATGTGTTTGCCACAGGCAGTGGTTTGGACTAGATCTCCAAGGTCCCTTCCAACCCTATTATTCTATGTTCTATGTCTGTGTATGTGTATGTGTGCATTAAAGAAAAATCAAATCACCCAGAATACAGAAATCCAACGGTTAGCTTCTTAAAAACTGCTCGAGGCTGGAGCACATACTTGGAGCAAATATCCCCTTATTTCAGCATTTATGTTCTATACTTGTTCCATGCTTTGCTTGAAGGTCAGTCTAAAGCAGGAAGAACAAAATTGGACCTGGGAAATTTCCAACCTGGGATACCAGAGAATTCTCTTAGGGATAAATGTGAGAAAATAGTACAAACTATTTTTCCATGCCTCTGGATGTCATTTTGGAAACTGAAAACCTGCACCAAGATATACAGCAGTTGGAGTAAACCAAATCAGAGTTAGAATGGGGGATTCTCCCAAATGAGGGTATCATTATCTGACAAATTTTTCTCCTGTTGCCTAATTGACCAGCAAACGTGGCAGTACAAGAAGAGTTTGCATTCTGATGAGACAACAGAACAGCCTTATTTTCCAATGCCTGCATTCTCCCATGGGGGAAGAAGTATGAGTAAGATATTTGTGCCTTAGGACTAGCCTACAATATTTTAACCCGAGGCTACAGCAATTTCTCACTTAGCAACACGCGTTTTTGGGCTCAATTGTGGATGTAAGTTGAAGACTGCCTGTATTTTGACAGGACTATCCCTATTTTTTTTCTGCAAAACATTCCAAGATGCTTTTTCTTCAACTTCATCATCCTGGCATGTCACTGACTTGAATTTGCAGTGAGCACCGCCATACTATTATACTAGCAGGCCTTAAAAGAAATGGTAGCTTAACATAAATCTGCAAGAGAACAGATCACTTTTTCTTCGATTAACACAAAGGCTTAAATTGTAAAACTAGAGGGTAAAATCCCTCACATAGAACAGCATAGCAGGGCGATCCAAAGGTACCAAGATGATGTACTTCACTTTCAGGTCCATAAAAGGAAGCTACGGGGAATATGGTCACAGTTTTCTATGACCAGAGAAACAAGAAATAAGAGTAGTAGGTATAAATTGCAACTGTCTAGATTTCATTCCACATAAGGAAAAACCTGATGATACAATTTGTACAAATCTCTTTGGAGGCTTTTAAGAAGAGGATGAACTGTCCTGTCTAATAGATGGTTTAATGGGAACTTTAAGAGGTGTGAACTTCAATTCCCAGAATTCCCCAGCCAGCTATTCTGAGAGTTGAAGTCCATACCTCTTAAAGTTCCCAAGTCTGAGAAACACTGGTTTACTGGGTTATCCTGTACGTTGCAGAGGATTGGATTTGTAATGTACTGGGATTTTTACTTGAACTGTTTCATGGGTCTGTTTGAATGCTGCTTAAGGTTGCTCAATGGTGTGTCTGTGTAACGGTCGCTGACTAAGCCAGACTTGTTGTCTCCAAGAAGATCATTGGATGATTTGGGGAGGGAATGGGTTCCTTTAAACCTATTGGCCGCCGCTTAGTGGCCAACTGTATAAGTAGCTGCGCAGCAGCCTCTGTCTCAGTTCTGTTACTGTTTGACTCATTAAAGCAATATTCCTGTTTGCAACCTTCCCTCTCGCTTATTGCCTGCAAAGGACTGGCTACACAACAGGATTAGTTGATCTTTGAGGTTCAATTTTATGATTCTTTATACGTTCAAGGTAGGGCATGATCCTATTTCTTCGCCCATCATTTGGAATACCTGTGAAGAGAGCATCTAATGAGACTTATATCCTTGTGCATAAGGAACTTTTATACTGACAATGCCGGATGCTGCAGTGCAAAATCTACTAGGTGCTAAAGAATTAAGAAGCAATTATTTTCTTGTACCCTGCTTTCCCCAATCTTAAGATTAAACAGCTTTTCCTTTCCAGGAATTTTACAGAAGTGGGGGAAAAAAATAAGGATTTACTGTAAATGTAGAAAAATGTCAGATGCTATAAATAAGGATTAATTGGCAATGGAAGAATTCTGGCTGAAGATACATACCTCACCTCTTCCAAGAAGAGTTGATGGACTAGTTAAAATAATAAGAAATCACTATTGTAAAGAATGAGATGACGGCAAGGAAGTAGATTTACTGTAAATGGTTATATTTCCAATCACCATTCATTCTGATGTACAATCCAGTCTGGATTGCTGTACAAACTTTGTTGTGTAATGAGAGGAGAGGAGAGGAGGGGAGAGGGAAGAGGAGAGGGGAGGGGAGGGGAGGGGAGAGGAGAAGAGAGAAGGGGAGAGGAAGGGAAGGGAGAGAAGACTTCATATGGAAATCATGGTTAAAATACTTGCAAGTTAAGAGTTAGTTACACAGTAACACTCGACTTACGACCACAATTGGGACCAGAATATCGTTAATGAAGGTGGTTGTTAAGTGAACCGTGCTCAATTCTATGACCTTTTTGCCCTTGTTAAGCAAACCACTGCAGTTGTTAAGTGAATCAAATGGTCATTAAGCAAATCCAGCTTCCTCATTGGCTTCACTTATCGGAAGCCAGCTGGGAAGGTCGTAAATGGCAAATACATAACACAAGGCTGTGCAACCATCGTAATACATGCGAATTCTGATCACGTCAACGTAGAGATGTTACTGTGGTCATAAGTGTGAGGACCAGTTGCAAATCACTTTTTTCAATGCCATTGTAACTTCAAATGATCACTAAAGAAATGGTTGAACGTCGAGAACTACCTAGTTAGGAAATGTGGGAAGATTGTTGTAGGGCAGGCCTTTGTGGAGTTTGGGAGGTGTTTCTAGTCTTAATAAGCTTTAAAATCTTTGTTATCGGATGTTTAGCACACCAAATAAGTAGCAGACAGTTCCTTCTATGCACATGACCCAGAGTATTGCGTTTCACTAACCTTGGCTCTTTTATGATTGTGGACTTCAACTCCCAGAATTCCTGAGCCAGCCATGCTGAGGGGAAATGGAGAAGTTTCCAAGCTCAGCCATGCTGGCTCAGGAATTCTGGGAGTTGAAGTCCACGAGTCATAAAAGAGCCAAGGTTGCCTACCCCTGCTAGGATGAGTCACATCAAGCCCAGAAAAAGCTGCATTTATCTGATTTAATTGTTGATATTCTAGTAACTGAGTCCAAATGTTCCTAACCCCTTCAATATGCCCGCGCAGGGTCCTCATCTCTGCTGCTTAAGGTAAACGCAAAGCATACATAATACAAGGTAAAACAGACTGGATTTCCCTCTCCTGCAACCACTTGTTTAGCGACTTTTCAAAATTACCATGGCATCGAAAAAAGTGACTTACGACCAATCCTCGCACTTATGACCAACACAATGTTCGCACTGTCACGTGATCAAAATTCTGGGGCTTGGCAACTGGAGTGCATTTATAAAAGTTGCAACTTCCCGGGGTCATGTGACCACCATTTGCGACTTTCTGGCTTCCAACCAGCCAAGTCAATGAGGGGGGGGGGGGAAACTGGATTTGCTTAATGACTAAGCGATTCACTTAACAACTGTGGCAAAAGACTGTAAAATCAGGTGTGACTCATTCAACAACCATACTGCTTAGCAATGGAATGGCTGGTCCCAATTGTAGTCGTAACTCAAGGACTACCTTGTAATTAAAGGGTTAGTTTAAGTGGGGAAGAGGGAAACTTAAATCAGGTAACTAAATTCTCCTACTCCAGCATTCTGGCACTGCTCTTAACTAGTTCACCTCCACGCTCTGTTTAACTCACAAAGTCTGACCAAGAACTTAAATTGAGTTACAGGCAGTGCTTTTTTTGTAAAAGAAAAAGGTGCCGGAACTCACACATGTCATACAACCTGCCTTGCCTACCCTACAAGGTTCCATCCAAAAAAGGTTCCGGAACTCCGTTCTGAGCGTTCTATGACAAAAAAAGCCCTGGTTACAGGTATTTTGGCCTTGTGTGCCTTATAACCCTAAAAGCAATTAAAATTATGTTTATGGAGATTCTCAATCATCCAGATCATGGTTGTCCTGAAGCTGCTTTTTCAAGAGGCAACTGGACTTTCTTGTTTTTCTTTGAAGATGTTTCGCTTCTCATCCAAGAAGCTTCTTCAGCTCTGACTGTATGGTGGGGAATGGAAGGATTTATATTTCTTGCAGACGGCTGGTCATTTGCCTTCTTTTAGAGTCATTGAGGCCACCTGGAGGTTTATCTGTGTCTTCAGGGTCACCTGAGTGGTGCAAATGGGTGTGGAGCCTTCTTGGAACTGCTGAAAGGACTGTGTTGTAGACTGGAGATAGATGATGTCGTATCCCTCCCCCTCTATTGAGAGAGAGCTGTTCAGTTCTGACATAAATGTCCTCTTTGACCCCTCTTTCAAATCACCATTCAGTCAGAGCTGAAGAAGCTTCTTGGATGAGAAGCGAAATGTCTTCAAAGAAAAACAGGAAAGTTCAGTTGCCTCTTGAAAAAAACACCTTTGGGATAATTAAAATTATGCACCTCAAAAACTAGGTAAGGCATAGCAATCTGGCTTTACCTAACAGCGTCACGTTGTGAGTTCAGGGGGAAAAAAAGAAATCTATATTTAACTCAAGTTCTCACATCCCCAAGCTGAACAGCCAAGCTCCATGTTAAGAGATCATCAGCAGATTCCAGAAACCCTGAAGTTTCAAGATATTGAGGAAAAATCCCTATGAACTTACCAGAAAGAAATGTCGAGCGGCAAAAAAGCAACTGAGATGCAGAGGGAATGAAATGAGAAAGCAGGAGACACAGTGGAGAACAAAAGCTACTTCATCCCAGTCACTCTGGTTCCTACCTTTTCAATAGCAAATCAAACATTTTGATGGCTAAATCAGATTTCAGCGCAGCTGTCCTCTTGTGTGTCACAAAAAGAAAAAAAGATGGAACCTACCCAGGGAAGTATGGAACACAAACGGTTGAATGGAAGGACAGATGTTGATAGGCAAATATTACAGACGTCTTGCTGATTCAGTAACTGTATTTCATAAAAAATACACACCAAAAAACAAAATAAAATCCCAACCATAGAGGCAGAGAAAATATTTGGAGGGATTAGGAGATCCAAAGATTTGTTTTCTGCACGTTCCTGTCCATATCAAATAAATCTGGATTATTTATTTAACTTAATATATAGCCATTCATCATATACGTATGATGCAAGTCTGGGTAGCTTCTGAGTCGCCAGAGGTGATTCTAGGGAAAAGTGTTGCAACTTTGCTTTCCCAGGGAGATTCTTTCCTTATTTATTTGTAAATGCCCTGGAAATCTGTCAAATAGTCTGATTAAAAATTCAAACTGATCATGTAAAAAATTGGCTGGCATTGCTTAACATGCTTATTGTGTAGCATGTTCATATTGTAAGTATGAATAATATGCACACTGTAGTAACTAGATCAGTGTTTCTCAACCTTGGAAACTTTAAGATGTGTGGACTGCAATTCCCAGCATTCCCCAGCCAAGCGTGTGGTCCTCAATGGAAATGCATCTACATGGAGGGAAGTGTGTAGTGGGGTGCCCCAGGGCTCTCTTCATCAACGATTTGGACAAGCCAAATTCAACAGGACTACTCCTTTACCTGTACACATTACACTGTTCTACCACTAATACTATTTTTCAGTGGTCAATTTATATCTTCACAACCAAAGAAAGTACACCTCCAATTTATTTCTTTTATTAGACTGTGATTAATAAACATTTGCAAGTACCCTAGCAACAGAAATCCATGTTCCAGAGAAAAAAAATAAAATCTGCTAAAAAAGTACACACAAATACACACATTCATGTTTACAGTGTATATATATATATATATATATATATATATATATATATATATATATATATATATATATATATATATACACATACTGTATATATATATATATACATACATACATACACACTCAGGTGGCCATGTCCATCTACATCTCAATTATTAAATTATCTAAAGCTTTCCCGTGTTAGGCAATTTATTATTTTAGCTGCTAAAGTAACCGAGTAAAAAGTTCTTTATTTTTAAGCTTGAGATTCCATCCCATAATTAAGTGGGGAAAAACCCCTATCTCTGGGAAGCATTTGATTAACCGTTTAGTAATACAACCAAAGGAACTAGACATACAGTTTAGTCCTCGACTTATGACCAGAATTGATCCCAAATTTTCTGTTGGTTAGCAAGACAGAAATTGAGTTTTGTCCCCTTTTACAACCTTCCTTTTCACATTTGTTAAGTGAATCACTGCAGTTGTTAAGTGAATCTGGCTTCCCCATTGACTTTGTTTCAGGTCGCAATAGGTGATCATTATGCAACTGTCATAAATACAGGCCAGTTGCCAAGCATTCTTATTTTGATCCCATGACCATGAGGATGCTGCAATGGTCATAATGTGAAAAATGGTCATGTTGCTTTTTTCAGTGCCATTGTAACTTCAAATGGTCACTAAACGAATGACTGTAAGTTGAGGACTACCTGCACATGTAAATTCATCTACCATCAAAATGCTCAAATGTCAAAATAAGGCATCTGCAAATGTTCCAGACTAGCAACACAATTTTATTTGTAAACATTTATGTTACATGTTCCAATAAGTTAACTGAATTCCAGCATTTGTACATTTCACTGTATATGGTCAAAATTGGATTAGGAAGAAAGAAACTGGACTGTTTCATGGTTGTTACTGTCCCATGTTTTAAAACCTTCCAAAATGCCAGCAGCATTAAAAACAGTGAGGAAATACAAAGAAAAGTAACAGGATTATTGAAAGAAAGAATTTAGATGATTAGGTAGCTGAGGGAAGAAGAGGTTGTATGTGTGTATGTATATATATTCTGGAGAAACTCACAGAGCAAGTCCAATAAAAATATTATTTCTGGATGTCTCGTTTACTCTAAATTCAAAAAGCAGATTACATCTTAATGATGAAGCACAAAGACAAACCACGAAATGTTATGGCCTAAAATACTACTAACTTGATTCTGGACAAGTAACAGCTGCTGGAAAAAAAAACACCCAAAACCAATTAAAAAAAATAATGGATCCCACAGATGTTAAAATTCTGCCTTTGTTCACAGTATATTTAAATCATCATTCAAAAAAACCCCTAAAGTATAGCATATGCACGCATAAAAAACCCAAAATGACAAATTAAGGCTCTGCTTTGTATCTCTGTTTTCTGTTACAGAATCACCCACCCAGGACCCCTTGCAATATAGCCATTATTCACCATTCAGTATCTCCTTCATATCTAGTTTAAGTGTTACCTTTCTGGATTGTCAGGCCTTGCATAACTGCATCCAAAAAGGGTAGCTTATGGAAGCTTTGAGGTTAGTTATTGGACCAAAAAAAAAGGGAATGTATTATCTGACATCTGGGAATCAAGTAAGAAGCCTGAATCAAGGTGAGATGGGAATCTCTGCCCATCTCTTGAATAGCTCTGAAATTTGAGGCTTTTCTGGTGAATTTCTAGGTGCAGATGTCCATTCTACATTTAAGGAAAACAGGATGACAAAATGGCTGCCATTCTTGTCCCACCTTTGAAAATTCAAACACGTGGGAAATCCACTAGTTTGTCAATATACAAACATACATGGGGCGTGAATTTTGTCATAGTTTGTGTGTGTGTGTGTGAGAGGTTGGGGCAACTGAATCTTCTACACATTAAAGAAGAGTACCGTATTTGTAGCTCAGGTTTGAAGCGAGGGGTCCTTGGTGCTCTCTGAGCTTGCTTGTTTTCTTGCAGACGTTTCATTACTTAAACAGGGTAACAGCATCAGATACCTAATTTGGGTAATGAAATGTCTGTAAGAAAACAAGCAAGCTCAAAGACCCCTCACTTTTACACACTGTAACTGTAGATGGAAACTGAAAGCAGTGGCATTTTAGGGTGGCAAAAAGGTTTCACAGGAGCCTTGAAGGAGGGCAGTTGAGAGCGGGCAAGTCACAAGAGACGGTTGTAATCTGGAAGGAACCCCGATCTTGGCTCTCTTCTGTCACATGAAATATTGCCCCGAGCATCATAGTAACTGGGGTACATGTGTGTGTATGTGTGTGTGTGTGTGTATGTGTGTGTGTGAGAGAGAGAGAATAGCTCCTCTTAGAATAATTCTCATGCAAAATAATTATAACACTATTCCCCTTATTCCTTATATTCTTGCCTTGTGTAATTGCAATAACCAAGTCAGTTATTCGAACAGACCAAATTATTTTGGACAAACCATGTTAGCTGCCAACTTATCCAATATTTAAAAGAGTAGCTTGATATCTAGTTATTTCCACGAGAGGGTTCTTCAGCCTGAAGATTTCAATATAATAAGCTGCTGTTTATGCCCAGAAATGAGCCTGCTTCCTAAACAATTTGGCTTCCCAATATCACTGGACCATAACCGGCTTTTGAACTGCAATCAATCTTCATATTTATCCTCTTCCTATTTTTTTCCTTGCTGGTTAGAAGGCTCTTAAGTAACAGCTGTGGTATGTGAAGTACTGACTGTCAAGTTTCCGCCGTATGGTGATAAATTACATTTTTAGGTGAAACTGTGTGTTAAGTATAGTATTAAAGACCTATCCTAATATAAAGAAGGAAAGGAGGGTATAAAATGCTGAGAAAGGAGAAAAAGATTGATAAAAGCAGGGCTGTTTATACAAATTTGTTTACTCCTGTTCTTCAGAAAAATAGAACCAGAATTGGTGAATAGAAATAGAAGGGGATTACTGCATTGTATGTATGTGTGTGTGTGTGTGTGTGTTGTGTGTGTGTGAGAGAGGGAATGAAACGATATCAACAACCTAAGTTCTAATGGACAGCAAATCCTTTAAAAAAAAACAAATAAACATTTCCTGCTATATCCTCCTGGAATGTCAAATGTGCTCTCTTATGTTCTTGGTCCCACAGACATCCCCACCGTTCAAGCCTGCTGATTTGCATTAAAAAAAAAGAAAAAAGAAAGAAAAAACAGTGAAAGAAACTAGCCATACTTCCTGCAAGTCCCGGATCATCCATTTTAGGCCACAATGATTTTAGGAAACCATTCCAATTCCTAACTTCTTACAAGCTGCATTTTTAGACTCTGCAGCTGCTGAGAAGACCCTGAAATTAGCAGAACCGCACTACAGAATCTGTTATCTGCCCTACAAAACTACCGTTAAGTATTAAACAACACTGTGCACGTTTCTCTTGCCCTTCTAGGAAGGGAACACTGACATAACTCTAGAAAGACTCCAGCACGAATCATTTCCAATTAACTTTTTAAATAATGAACCAACCACTTCAACTGCTGTGGCCGTCCACTAAAACGCCCCTCGGCATCTATTCCTCTGAAACAAGTGAACGCCCTAGGTCAGGGGTAGGCAACCTCGGCTCTTTTATGACTCATGGACTTCAACTCCCAGAATTCCTGACTCAGGAATTCTGGGAGTTGAAGTCCATGAGTCATAAAAGAGCCAAGGTTACCTACCCTTGCCCTAGGTCACAGGTCTGCAACCCGTGGCTCCGGAGCCGCATGCGGCTCTTTCAGCCGTCTCCCGCGGCTCCCAGTCCTCAGCCGTGCAGTCCAAAAAAAAAAAAGGGCGGGACTGAAAAAATTCAACCAATCAATTCAAATATGCAGGGTAGGTGCATATTTCGCCTTGGCTCCACTCTTCAATCAAACCCTGTTCTGCGCATGTGTGCATCTACGCGCATGCGCACACATTTTTTTGCGGCTCCCTAGGGCCTAGGTAAAGAAAGGCAAGCTTAACAGGCAGTTCTTTCAGGATGATTTAGGAAATTCCCCAGAGGGTTATCCTCAAAAGATTCTCAATTCTGCATCAGACTTGCCTTCCTTTTTAATACCTTGCTTACTAGTTCTAGTATCCCCAGTCACCTGCCTATTCCTACATGGTAGGTAAATGTTTTCTCGAGTTTGGCCTTTTTGCTTGAGGGTCTGGGTTAACCCTGAACAGAACTCACTGAAAACTCTTCCTATGTAGCCTTTGACAACGTGGGAAATCGTTATCACGTCTGCAAACGTTTTGTGGACCCCGCCCGCAGTCAAAGGAGCTGTCGCATATACAGTATTTTTCAAGACCTTTTCACCTAGCGATTTTCCAAGCTGCCCGATGAAGGGTGCTTGGAAACCAAAGGGAACAGACTCAAAATTTCCAGGTTCAGCTTTTGGGATACTTGTTGCCGCTTCCCAAAGACAAATTCTGCACAGGATGATGAATTCACACAAACGGAGGACTATGGGTTGAAATCCATTACGTGTAAAACTTTTGCATAGCTAACTCTACAATGATGTGCCCGTGGGAGAAGATTTTTAGTTAGAAAGGAGACATTAATTAGATCTCTTAAATGTTTTCCCATGAGGCATCTGCAGATGTTTACAAAATGTAAGATTAAAACCCAGTACAAAATAGCATCGATCTTTCGATGCCAAAATCTTCCCACCATTGTTTTTATCAGGTAGTTAATAGACGTAGGTTGGCGATAGTCCCTTGTACTGCTAGTCCTCAAGAGTGTTGCTAGAATCACAGACAGCTGTGGAGCATTATTTGGGTATAATTTGTGCCTTTCTAACATCAAAAACCGTTTTAGCTGTTCCGTATTATTGTAATACAAAAGAACCAGGCAAATTTAAGGTCAGCATTACTAATATATAAAAATGCTATTTTATCCCTTGCGACAGCAGAGAATTTCACTGATCAGGAAGCTTAGGAAGGGGTCTATCTGTTAAAAAAAAGAAAAAAGGAAAGATCGATTGTCTTGAGTTAAGAGACAGGCCAACAGCTAACAAAAGCTTTTTGTGTGTGTTATGGCAGAACATGCAAGAATTGGGGAGACAAAATGCCTCTTCCACCTACCCCTTCCTTCCCCATTGAAATGTAACATTACACACTTTTATTAACACCTTCACTGCAGGGGAACGTATTGTGATAGCATCACAAGTTTCAGAAGATTGGCACTGTGAGTTGAATGCAGTTGGTTACCACGAGTCCAAAGGCAAGTTGTGAACGCCACGCTATTTTAGGTGTTCTGGGGGCACGGCTGCAATTAGGACCGAGGAAGGAGACCGTCCACTCCATTCCGATAACATGCCATCCTTAAACACGAGATTCTTGGCGGGCAGCGGAACCCCAGCGTCAGCGGACGTTGGATGAGAAAGTAAACTTGACGCAGAAGAAGAAAAACTGGCCTCTGAAAGCAACTCCATGGTTGAAATGTTTTCCTAAATGAGAAGAAGGGCACAGGGTTCAAATAGGATGCCAGTTTGACCACAGGCAGTCCTCAACGTACAACCGTTGGTTTAATGACCGTTCAAAATTACAACAGCGCCGGAAAAGTGCTTTTCCCACTTATGACCGTTGCAGCATCCCCCATGGTCATGGGATCAAAATTCAGACGTTTGGTAATTGGTTCATATTTATGACGGTTGCAAAGTCCCGGGGTGGGTGGGTGAGTTTTTTCACGTGATCATCTTCTGTGACCTGACAAGCCAAGTCAATGGGGAAGCCAGATCCACTTGACGACCATTGTTTTACTAACTTCACAACTGCAGTGATTTCACTTAACAACTGCGGCAAGAAAGATTGTGAAACGGGGCAAAACTCACCTTAAGAACTGTCTCGCTTGGCAGCAGAAACTTTGGGCTGAATTGTGGTTGTTACGTCGAGGGCCACCCGTACTTAACTCACAGTCCCACCCCCTAGCCTGGCTAAACGCAGATTTCTCAAGAATTAATTTTGCATAGGAAACTGGAAGAAGAACACAGGAAGACCCTGGCAACTTTTTGGGAGGGGGGACTTCACCAAAGATTGTAGGGCATGGGGGGGGGAAGACTGTTGCAAGTGTTATGTTCTAATTTATTAACTATTTCTCTATTTTGATAATGAAAGGATTCATCACAGTGAATTACGGTCTTTCTCAAGCCCCTCTTCTATTCTTTTGCTGAATTCCCCATTTGCAGTAGGGAATAAATCGGGCATCTGTACTGGGGTTCCTTTGCTGTCCCAACGATTCAACAGTTGGCTCAATTACACGAATATGCAACTTTGGGCAAAGGGGGAGGGAGGGGAAGGATTTCTAAAAACAAAGAGGGGCAAAAACGCAAACTGCTTTCATTTAAAGTCAAACTATTCATGAAGAGTTTAAGGAAGAGAAGGGTGAGGGGTGACATGATAGCAGTGTTCCAATATCTCAGGGGTTGCCCCAAAGAAGAGGGAGTCCAGCTATTCTCCAAAGTGCCCGAAGGCAGGACAAGAAGCAACGGATGGAAACTAGTCAAGGAGAGAAGCAACCTAGAACTAAGGAGAAACTTCCTGACCATTAGGACAATTAACCAGTGGAACAACCTGCCTCCAGAAGCGGTGAATGCTCCAACACTGGAAGTTTCAAGAAGAGACTGGATAGCCATTTGTCTGAAATGGTAGAGGGCAGTGATGGTGAACCTTTTAGAGACCGAGTGCCCAAACTGCAACCCAAAACCCATTTATGTGTCGTCAGGTGCTGGGTGGGCGTGGCCCATTGGGTGGGTGTGGCCCATTGGGTGGGCGTGGCTGTGGTGGTAATGGCAGACTGGGACTAAAAAGTTCAATCAACCAATTCCAGCTTTGCGAGATCTTTTTTTCCCCGCGAGATGATGCAATTGATTGATTGAACCTTTTTTTTTTGCACACGCTGGTGCAGGCCTAAAGGTTTTATAAAACCCAGCTGAAGGCCTAGGACTGGGCCGACAGCGTGCGTGTCCATAGAGAGGGCTCTGTTCGTCACCACAGGTATAAGGTTTCCTACCTGAGAAGGGGCTTGGACTAGATCACCTCCAAGGTCCCTTCCAACTTTATTATTGTTGTTGTTGTTGTTATTATTATTATTATTACATGTTTAACTCTTCTTTCAGTCCACAGATTCTTGAAAAACACATCCACCCACTTCTGCATACACCAGTATTTTGGATGTTTGCCCAATGCACCTGTAAAGGTTTCCTTGTCAGTTCTGTCCCAACTTGAGGGCGCAGTGCTCGTCTCCGTTTCTTGGCCGAGGGAGCCAGGGTTGTCCAAAGACAATTTCTGTACTCATGTGGCCAGCATGTCCAAATGCCAAACGCAACTTTGCAAGCTGTCCAGCTTCTTTAGCTGTTCCCACAGGGACCTCCTGATCAATGGTACTGAAGCCCACCCAGAGGTACAAAAGACCACGAGATACATGCTCCCGTTTCAGCTCCTGACGAAAGACTATCCATCAGCCCTTGCCCAGATGCAAATCCTGAACAGAAATTTGTAAACTGCCCAGGGTGGCTGGGAGTTGATCAGCTTATAAATAAATGAATATGTTATTGGTACATTTACCTGGAATGAATGAACAAAGCTAAGGACCTGCAGGGACAGTTTTCTGCTGGAATGTAACAGTTTTTGAAGGCTGCCAAGAGACAACAGAGAAAGTGACAAGGTCAGGATCTGATAACTAAACGCTATTATCCTTTATTTTTACTCCATCAAAGCCTCACCTCTCTCTGCTGCATAATCCATGGCTGGCAATCTTCCGACAGACTTTTCGGTTGAGGTCTGAGCTGAACAATGGGATTCCAAAGCTCAGTTCCAGGGGAACCCACTCCAGTTCTGTGGTAGGAACTGAAAAGATACCAAGAAAGGGCAAAGTGGAAGGGACTTCAGCTGCCAACGTGTATTACTTTTTAAACACTTTTGTGACTTTAAAGCAGACATGTCAAACACAAGGCCCGGGGGCCGGATCCGGCCCGCGAAGTGGTTTCATGCGGCCCGCGAAGCCATCCTGGAAACAGTGAGGGAACGGCCCCCACTGCCTTGGCCCTGGCCCAGAGACCCTCCTTCTGCCAGAGACCCTCAGATCTGTCCCACTCCTGCCCAGGCCCCCATAGCACCCTTGATGCGAACGATGTAGAGCTGGCCATGCCCACCCAGTAGGCCATACGCACTCTAGCCACGTCTACCCAGTAGGCCACGCCCACCCGGCACCCTGAGGGCAACCGCAATGCTGATGCGGCCCTCAATGAAATTGAGTTCGACACCCCTGCTTTAAAGTAAAGGTAAAGGTTCCCCCGCACATGCGTGCTAGTTGTTTCCAACTCTAGGGGCCGGTGCTCATCTCCGTTTCAAAGCCAAAGAGCCAGCGCTTGTCCGAGGACGTCTCCGTGGTCATGTGGCCGGCATGACTAGACGCCAAAGGCGCACGGAACGCTGTTACCTTCCCGCCGTAGTGGTCCCTATTTTTCTACTTGCATTTTTACGTGCTTTCGAACTGGTAGGTTGGCAGAAGCTGGGACGAGTAACAGGTGCTCACTCTGTTACGCGGCACTCGGGATTCGACCCGCCAAACTGCCGACCTTCTGATCGACAAGCTCAGCGTCCTAACCCACTGAGCTACCACGTCCCTCTTTTTTGTGACTTTAGGTCCCTTCAAATTACATTGCTAATAATGGGTAACTACTGCACTATAGTATGCAATAATGATCACTTCCTCTTCTATCTTCTAGAGGTTGAACTGCGCCTTATGCCAAGCAATAAACTCCACTCAGATGAACAAACAGTGGAAAAACAGCAATCAAGAGAGTTGTCTCTTTTTCTTCTGGGATGTTCATCAACAACCATCAGCACCATCAGCACCACCATTAGTGCAGCTGAGCAAATCTGAAAAGGAATGTATTTGCATTTTCTGATTTTATCCCCAAAACAGAATGTAGGAAACACCCCTCAAAGCCGATTTATAATAAATACTGTTCTCTGTATTCAGAAAGTTCATCGCAGAGGATAAAAATAATTTACCCTCTGCGCTTTTTTTTGCTATATAGTCCTCAACGTGCGACCACAATTGAGCCCAAGTTGCTAAGTGAGACATTTGTTAAGTGAATTTTTGCCCCATATTACAACCTTTCTTGCCAGAGTCGTTAAGTGAATCGCTGCAGTTGCTAAGTTAGTAGCATGGTTGTTAAGTGAATCTGGCTTCCTTATTGGCTTGGCTTGGCAGGAGGAACACTGCAACCGTCATAAATGTGAGACGGTTGCCAGGTGTCTGAATTTTGATCACAGGACCATGGGGGTGCTGCAACGGTGTGAAAAACGGTCCTAAGTCACTTTTTCCAGTGTAACTTTTGAGCGGTCACTGAAAGAACTGTTGTAAGTCGAGGACTACCTGTACAATGTGGCCCTTCCTCCTCCTACCGCTTGTTCTACCACAAAGCCCAACCAATCAACGAGCAGAATTCCTGCTTCTCGTTACAGGTGAGCCAGAGACTGCAGAGGATAGCATGGACTACTGTGTGATGCCATTTAAGGTCTCCCATCTCCTAATAATAAAATCTGCTCCATTTTGATAAGAGATTACCTTCTGGGCTTTGTTTGGCAGTGGGATCTACATAAGGCTCTTCAATGACCATTTCAAAGGATTCTGTACTTCCATTTACATCTGAGCTTAGGGCAAGCTCTGGTTCACCTGAGAAGGAAAATAAATACTTAAATTATAAACATAATCCACCTTGGATCAAAAATTGTCCATGATGGCATTCCGATTCCTATTCTTGAAATAATCAATTTTCTGGATAACCTTGAGCCACGCTGCAATGGTTAAGAGGCATAAGATCCAGAAAAGAAGAAAGAAGGATATAAATACAAAAAAAGCAGGCTAGTTAGAGCTACATTCTTCCCTATAAAGACATGTGGATGTGAGAGTTGGACACCAAGAACGACTGAAGAAGAACTGACGCCTTTGAACTGTGTGATGCTGAGGTAAATTATTGCATATATTAGGGACAGCCAGAGCAACCAACAGAGGTGCTGAATCGTATAAGATCAAAAACATCACTAGAAGCCAAAATCGCAAGACTATCTCTGATTTACTTCGGATATGTCAGGCGTGCAAACTCATTGAAGAAGTCAACGACGCTAAGGAATGGTTAGTGGAACAAGAAGAAGGGGGCAAACAAAGAACCTGCTGGCTTGAGAACATCAAAACTGACCGCAAAGATGGACACCCAACAACTGAAAGAAGCTGTGCTTGACAGGTTAGGATGGAGAGCCCTTGTCTATAAAGTCGTCAAGAATTGGACATGATTGAATGGTTAAAACATACACATGAACTCCCACAGAGTCGGCCTCCTCAGGGTTCCGTCGGCCAGGCAATGCCGGCTGGTGACCCCTAGGGGGAGAGCCTTCTCTGTGGGCGCGCCGACCCTCTGGAATGAACTGCCTCCGGAGCTGCGGACGGCCCCTGACCTTCGGTCCTTCCGCCGTGACCTCAAGACGTGGATGTTCCAACAAGCGGGCCTGGACTGACCATGTTTTTTTTAATTTGGTTTTTATTGTGTTAAATTGTCCCGTATTTCTTATATTCATTGTTTAATTCTTTTTTTATTTTTGTATTTTATGTCTCTTAATTTTTATTGTGAGCCGCCCTGAGTCCTTAGGGAGAAGGGCGGCATATAAATTTAATAAATCCTAAATCCTAACTGCATTTACTGTAACTAAAGGCTACGAATGTAAGGTTTTGGAATATGTTTCTTAGCTGCATACATACGTCTTAACGAATGCAGAAGAATCTTGCTACCCCCTTCTGATCAATTTCCACACGTGGAAGAATGCACAGAAATTTAAATAAATAAATAAATAAATAAATAAATAAATAAATAAATAAATACCTACCTACGTACCTACCTACCTACTAATTTGACAACCCAAGGACCAACCTTTTTCGTCGGACGCATTGCTCAGCTTCCTCTTAACAGGGTGACTGAAAGGGTTCAACATGGTGATGTAGCCACAGAAGTGCTGGAGATCCATCTTTTCCCTCAACATCTTCAGCGCTTTATGAACACCCATGTTGAGACGGGAAAAATCTAGACATACCCCCCACAAACACACAAAAAAGTGTACGTTAAAACAGCTTACTAAATTAAACCACAATGACAGGAGGATATAAAAAAAAAGATTTGGAGAATTACTGAATGTTGACATAATGTCCAGTTTGGGATTTGATGTGCTCGTATTTGGGATTTCTGTTTTCATTTTGTTCAGTTTACAGTATTTTCTTTGGAAAAGAAAATGTGCAATCAAAACTTTTAATTAAAAAAAACAATTACTGATGGTGAGCAGGTTTTCCTGTCAGAATACAAGCCTTTACAGAAGTCTCTAGACCTCTGTCTAAAGTCTCTACACTTCTGTCTATAGAAACATGAATCAAGAAGTGAGAGAAACAAATTTCTATCTTGATTTAATGACCTATGAACTATTAATAAATAATTCCACCTTACCACCTTGCTGTTCTGCTTCATCAAGTGGAAACGGAATATGGACAGTTTCCCCCACGCCGTATATGCCGTGTCCCTAAATGCCAAAGTAAGAGGTAAGATACGTAATCCGCATCTTTCTGACAACTTTCGGTTCTGCGTTTTTCCAAGTCGCCTCAATTGTTCTGTGATTTTGGAACATTGGTTAAGAGTTGTTGGGGTAACATTGGGGATATCTAGGCACAACTCTCTCTGTGCCCACAAAATTCTCAAGGAGACTGGGCCTGCCATTCTCTCTCAGCACTATTTTACAAAGTGGCTTGTCGGGATAAAATATAGGTAGGATAGGAATGTTTGGCATCTTAGCTGGGACTGAAAATTCCATCGTTAAGCGAGGTGGTTGTGAAGTGAGTTGAATCCAATTTTATGACCTCTTTTGCTGTTGCGGTTAAGTGAATCCCCACGGTCATTAAGTGAATCACCAGGTTGTGAAGTGAAATCTGACTTCCCCCACTGACTCTGCTTGTTGGCAGCTGACTAGGAGAGTCACAAATGGGGATCACGTAACCCTGGTATGCTGCAAGCATCCGAAATACGTGCTAGTTGCCGAGTTCCCAAATTTTGACCACGTGATTGTGAGGACTGGTTATACACCACTTTTTTTCAATGCCATCCCAACTTTGAATGATCATTAAATAAAAGGTCATACGTTGAGGACTACCTGCACAAATGAAATAAATATTTGTTTGTATACTGGTTTGAAGCCATTTTTAAGACCCAGCACTTCTAGATATCCTTTCCTGCAACTGCTGAGCACCGGGACCTGTTCTAAAACTAATGCTGTATCTAATCATTTCAAGTGTGAAGGCTTGTGAGTTCAACTCCAGTAGAGCTTCACAGAATAAAATTTAGCTGCCCACATCTGACAATTCCCAATTGGGACAAAACCGCTCATGCAACACCTCCCGGTGGTCAATTTCATGAAAATTGAATTTTGTGGAAGAGATTGTATTGGCTGAGTTGATATAATCTGTATCTAATCCAACACACCTGGAAGATTACCCTTTGTATCCTATGAGAACAAACACTGACCATGGAAATCTAAAAAGCTACAATTAAATGAACAGCCTACCCGCCATTTTTTGCCTATTCATGTTTCTGCTTCTACCCCGGCCAAAACAAAAATCTATCAAAACTCAGTTATTTAGTCTATTTTTTATAAGTCCTTGTACCTGAATCAGGACAGCAGAATGGGTTAAAGCATCATTCAGCATAGTAAGCACATTTGAAGTGGGGACTACTCCTGGATCGTGACCCCAAGATGTTATTAATAAGCGGTCATAGCCCTGGGAATCAAATGCAAAGAGACAAATTAAGAGCCAATTAACAAGATATTTCCATCTACAGTAGTGTTATTCAGTATCTGTATTTTTCCACAAGTTTTGCCATTAAAATTTTACTTGGTTCTCCTTTCAGTCTGCTCATCTGTCTTAAATCCTTTTGTTTGTTGGGAGAGAAAATCTGATCTGTATTTATTTAATACATACTTTTTCAAGTAATAAATTTGCTAATGCCATATTTATAATTGGCCTGGGCACAGTCTTTGGTGGAAAGGCTTAGTATAATAATATAGTAGGCATCTTTGTTTTTGTAGTTAACTTGCTATCAATAAACCAATTTGATATGCAGATGTTAAGAATTGAGCGGTATAAAAAAATACAGGTATATTGTCTAGACAACAGGAGTGTGTCTTAGCTTTTGTTGCACGTGTGTCAATGGATCTCAAATTACGGCTTATTCAAGAAAAAAATAATATTTCGAATGTACTGGACTCCCCTTACCTATGGATGTAAAAGGACTGTCAAAAACAGCACTTTGTTCAAGATGTTTTAAGGATCATGCTTCTTTAAAGCACATATTTTTACAATGTCCTCTAGTTTTGGAAGAAAGTAGTCGACTGTGCAAGAAAGCTAAAATTCTCAGAGGATAATATTTTCTTGAACCGCATACCTAATACATGGAATTTGATAACTGGACAGTATAAATGGACTCTTCATGGTCAAAAAAATGAAACTGCAGCACTGGAAAAATAAATGTACGCCTCCCCTTCATTCAATGAACACCTGACTGCACGTGCCACCTAGGAGCTTATAACATTTATGTTCCTTGACATATTGTTTCATTTTATTATATAACATTTTTAGGATTTTTTCCTACTCTTTGACAATGACTATTAGCTTTGTGTTTTGCCCTTTTCTTTTTATTAATTAAAAAGCAATAAAAATAAATCTGAAATATTGTATATTACCTAATAAACCCACTAGACCAGGGGTAGGCAACCTCGGTTCTTTTATGACTCATGGACTTCTGGGAGCTGACTCAGGAATTCTGGGAGTTGAAGTCCATGAGTCATAAAAGAGCCGAGGTTGCCTACCCCTGCACTAGACTAAAGAGTCGGATTCAGCCCATTTCGAAGTGCTCTAAATGCAATGTTTTCCAGATTCTTCTTTTGCCAGATGATAATGGCTTAATTATATTGATTTATCCCTGGAATCATCTGCCTTCTAGCATGAATTAGAAACCCCTTAGATTTCAAGCATCAATAACTTCTCAAAGGGTTACCAAATATTTTGAATTCCGAACAGGCCATTTTGGTAAGAAGTAAGGGAGTAAGTAAGAAGTAAGACGAGCCCATTTTCAATTCAAACACTTTGGAAACACTTTCAGTTACAATAAAGGAGAATATCTGTAGCTCAGGGCTGCACTGATGACTTTATCTAGTTTGGAGAATAAAACATCTGCAAGAAAGCAACCAAGCTCAGAGTTGTTTCAAACTTTCACAGTTTCACTCCGCATGCAACTATTGATGAGTTGTTCTGATGTGGAGGCCCAACTTCAGAACAATGCCATTACAGAAGACTCTCGGTTCCGGAAAAGTGCGGAACACCTACCTGAAATATATCTGGAAGTTTTCGAAGTCTTGTGCCTTTAGATAATAACAGGGATGGAGGTCCCTGTCCAGTTATGTGATAAATATAGAGCTTGAACCATACAGAGCTAACTTCTGGAATAGCTGGCCCAATATGCTGTGAAAAGATAAAAAAAGTCAGAATAAAAGCACATGGGGAAGCTAATTATGCTCACCAAGAAGAACAAAGCCACTGCCATTAGCATTTGCAGTGGTCCTCAGACAATTATTTTTTTAAAAAAAAAAGTTAATTATAAGATAAAAATACAAAAAAGAAAAGTTAGAAAGAGGGTGGGAGGAAAGGTGTAGAGAAAAAACCAAAAAATAGACTTCCAATTTTTTTCAGAGCAGTAGAATACAAAAAAGCTACAATCTCTACCTTTTCCTTTACATTTTTGAACGTTTCAAGCCATTTCTGTAACAACAAAACCATTCTAATAATCAACACCTAAAATCAAAGTTTCGTATTTTTTTCCCCCCAATTCAAAGCAAAAAATCCTGAAGTGGTTTTCAAGTAGAAACTAGGTAAGATTCTTCTCTTGGATTAAAACAGTCAGTTTCACCATCTCCGACAACTGCATCACCTTTAACATCCATTCTTCCATTGTGAGAATTAGTCCTACATTCTAACAGTTTTATTTTCAGGATGACTCTTGGAACTGTTATTTATTAAAGAACACAAAATATGCTCATTTTGCAAAAAAACAAACAAAAAACCTAGACGCTATCTGTGTATTTATTATGAGAGACTTTTTAGTATCTCTTGGGTGAATTTTTTTCTCCTTGGAAGCCCTAATCAGATTTTTTAAAAGTGTGCATGTTTTTTTTTAAAAACAGAAACATTGTACATCTTTATAAATGGCTATGAATAGTTGTGGAGGATTTTTTTTTTAAAAGGCAGGATAGGTCTTTAAATAAATACACAATAAAATTGCAAGGTCAAGCTACCAAGGACAGCATAACACAATGCTATGTCAGTTTCATGAAACTCTGAACAGGTGGAGAAACAAAACGCTTTTTAAATTTAGGCAGCATTGTGTTGTGCTGTATTTGTAGCTTGTTGTTGTTGTTAGCTGCGAAGTCGTGTCCGACCCAACGCAACCCTATGGACGACGTTCCTCCAGGCCTTCCTGTCCTCTACCATCTTCTGGAGTCCATTTAAGCTCACGCCTACTGCTTCAGTGACTCCATCCAGCCACCTCATTCTCTGTCGTCCCCTTCTTCTATTGCCCTCAATCTTTCCCAGCATTAGGCTCTTCTCCAGTCCTTCCTTCTCATTAGGTGGCCAAAGTATTTGAGTTTTAGCTTCAGGATCTGGCCTTCTATTTTTTATTTTATTTTTTTATTTTAATTCCATTTATATCCCGCCATTCTCCGAAGACTCAGGACGGCTTACAAGCTTAGCAGTAGCCTTCATTCTATGTATATGCCTGCTTATTAGGGCTTTCACACACACACACCCCAAGTGGCATTATTACAAAGTCAGCTTATTGCCCCCCACAATCTGGGTCCTCATTTTACCTACCTCAGAAGGATGGAAGGCTGAGTCAACCTTGAGCATGGTGGGATGCGAACCTGCACTAATTGCAGGCAGCTAGTGTTACTTAAGGAGGCATTAGCCCACTGCTCCACCAAGGCTCTTCTAAAGAGCAGTCAGGGTTGATCTCCTCTAGGACTGACCGGTTTGATCGCCTTGCAGTTCAAGGGACTCGCAGGAGTCTTCTCCAGCGCCATAGTTCAAAGGCCTCAATTCTTTGGCGCTCAGCCTTTTTAATGGTCCAACTTTCACAGCCACCACACATTGCAACTGGGAAGACCGTAGCCTTGACTATACGCACTTTTGTTTGTAGCTTGACCTTGCCATTTTTTTAAAATATTATGTATTTATTTAAAGGATCTTGCTTACCTGGGGGGTGCAGCTGCTGGTAGGTCGAATTTCATTGGTGAGGGGTGCCATGGAGACAAGCAGTGTGTAGTTTTTGTTCAAAACTCTACTGCAGGTGGCAGGATCCAGGCCAAGCAAGCTTTCGCAGCGTAGCAAATCCAGAGGGAAACCTACATTAACAATGTCAAAGACACTTGGAATACAGATAGCAAACGAACATATATACAAGTGAAAGGGGCAGAGGAAAAGGGGAAGGAAAAATATAGATTTAGATGGTCTTTCTTCCTTGGGATTTAAGTACTTGTTTTTTGTTTTTTTAAAGAACACCCCTAGGGAGGTTTGGAATGGGTAAGGAGATTTCTCGGTGAACAAACTGCAGGCAGTCCTCGACTTACCACTACAATTGAGCCCCAAATTTCTGCTGCTAAGTGAGACATTTGTTAAGTGAAACTTGCCCCATTTTACGACCATTCCTGCCACAGTTAAGTGAATCACTGCAGTTGTTAAATTAGTGACGGTTGTTAAGTGAATCTGGCTTCCCCATTGAGTTTGCTTGTCAGAAGGTCACAAAATGATCCCGGGACACTAAAACTGAATGTGAGTCTGAATTTTGATCATGTGACCACGGGGAATGCTGCAATGGCTGTTAAGCGTGAAAAACGATCATAAGTCACTTTTCCCCCCAATTCTGTTGTAACTATGAATGGTCACTAAATGAAGTGTTGTAAGTTGAGGACTCCCTGTCTAAATTCTTAGGCCCTTTTTTTGCTTTCCCAAAAGTGCTTGAGAAGTTTATCATAATTATTTCTCGTGGCATAAAATATTTTCAATTTCCTTTATAATAAGAAGGGGGAGGCAGTGTTGTATAAAAAGCACCTAATGAAAACATCTGTGCTAAGGAAAACACAGCACCCCGCCCAAACACACACACACACACACACACACTAAATAACAGGTATCATAATAGCTCCTACATTAATCTGAACACATTTTGAACAATTAGTTGTTTATGAAGGAAGATGCCAACATATAGTTTTTAGCTCCTATAGCAGGGTTTCTCAACTTTAGCAACTTTAAAGATGTTTGGACTTCCAATTCCCAGCATGGCTGGGTGGGGAATTCTGGGATTGAAGTCCACACATCCTAAAAGTTGCTATGGTTTAAACTGCAAGGGAGAAATAACAGTACTTATTTCTATCAACACAGTACGGTTTGACTTATTTTCTCTAATAGTAGAGAGATGCCTTCATTGTGGGATAGCCTCACAAAGGGAACAAGACCACAAAATTTCCATTTGAACAACACATTCATGGAATAATAAATGTTGCCAAGAAACAAGTAGAAATTAAAATGGGATTTTTATACCTCCCAATATTTTGAAGAGTTGACTATTACTGTTTTTGAAAAAATCTCATTTTCAGATAGGAATAGACTAATATGCTGTTTTTAAGAATGGGCTCCATTCCTGTATCATAAATTGTTTCGTATTGCTCTGGTACATCAAAAGATTATTATTTTTTTGCAATAAAATATGGATAATTCTCTGTTCAGTAAATGGCAACAACTTGGGTACACAGTGTTTGGGATTCTTAAATAATTGTCCTGTGATACAGTTCTCTGATTTATGGATGCAGATATTCTTTTTAAGGAAAAAATAATATTTTTTAAAGTACCATCTGTCTCCTTGAGGAACACCCATCGTCACCACCAAGGAAAAGGCCAGTGATTTATGCCCTTTTTTGTCTGGAACAGTTCAAGTCTATTTTGTCCTACTTTTAAATACAAAAATGTCTAAAGGAAATACTTTTGGCAGGGCAAATTTGAGGAATTTTGAGGAAGTTTGCATATGGTCTGTAGGTTGGTCTCTTCAGTAATAACTAAAGAAAGTCCACACGTCACTTCTTTTTAAATAGAACATCAGAATTTAGTGGACCAAGTTCCTTGGTTTTGTTAAAGCAAAGAGTCCATCCTCTTCTTTGTAATTTAAGAAACGGATAAAGACAGTCAAAACTCAAAAATTAAATTCCTAAGAAACATTATGTTTCTCGAGAAGCATAAATGAGCTGTGTAAAACCCACTGTGTAATCAACTGGATACTACATAAACAGATTTTTTTTTACCCCAGTGTTGTGGATACAGCAACAGCTGAAGCCTTGTTTAAGCAATCCTTTAGCCTGAAATAACAATTCACTAAGTTTTTCCCCTTCTTCAATTAATATAAGAAATTTTATTTACCAATGACACTAACTGGAAGTGGGCAGTTTATATTCATGTCTTGCATCAACTTATTTCTACGAAAGAGTTTTTAACTGTACCCTTTCCTAGAGTTTTCATTAGATCAACTAGATCTAGGACGTTATGTATAAAAGAAGAAAAGGGCAAATAAAACAATATCCTTACTGGAAAGAAATTAATTAAACAGACATAAAACTATCCAGCTTTTGGGCTCTCATGTGGTGATTGGTAGACAACTGTCTTGGCATCCTCAATGTTCATGTTCAAATTGATTGTTTAAAAGATTATTCTACTTTTTTCAAAGAAAGAAGTCAAGGCCTCAAACCAGCCTCAAACATTCTCCTTATTTCCAGGAAGCCTTTTGGATCCAACACATCCCAAAAAGCAAAGTTAAAAAAAATAAATTAAGAGGACTACAGTCCAGGGACTTATTTGCAAATAACCATACCAACAAAAAATGAGAAATAAGCTAAAATGGTAGACTGCAACAGGGATAGATGGGCAAATGAAGGGGTGGGCAACTTTATTAACCCAAAAGGACAGAGACCTAATCTAGACTTGGCAGCAAAAAATATGGAACACCAACATTGATAAAAATTGCAAGTGTGAGGTGGGTACGGGTGGCATGTATGTTTTATAGAAGCAACTTAGGATCACAAAACACACCTTCCAGAGCGAAAGTGATGCTAAGTTGATCCAAAGCATTTAAACTCTGTGAATCTTGAGAAATAAAATCTAGACACACTTATTAACTGATCCAGAGACTGCCATGTAACCATTCTAAACATAGTCTTCCCAAAAAACTGCAGCTAGGTAAGTCCTGGAAGTGATATAAACTTGAACATTATTTGGGGACTAACGAGTAGACGAAGTTGGGCTACTGGAATCAAAGCCTTTCTTTAGCTGGGGGATGAAGAAAAATGGGCTGGTTTCATAAAAGACACCAAATGATATCCCCACCCCCATGACTTTCTTAGAATCGTAGGGCTGGAAGGGACCTTGGAGGTCACCTAGCCCAGTCCTCTGCCCACAGCAGGAGACTTTATTGATTCTGGATAAATGACTGTCCAAACTTTTCTTGACCTCCAGTGATGAAGCACCCACAACTCTTGAGAGGCAAGCTGTTCCACAGATTAAGTGTTCTTACTGTCAAGAATTTTTTTCCCTTCATTCCAGATTGGATTTCTATATTGCTCTCTTTAACAAGCTTTCACCCATTGCTTCTTGTCCTGCTCTCACAATGCTCTGGAGATTAAATCAATCGCCTCTTCCCTGTGACAGTCCTTCAAGTTCTGGAAGGCAGTTACCATGTCACCCTAGTCCTTCTCTTCATTAGGCTAAACGTACCTAGTTCCCTTAACTGTTTATCGTACAGTTTAGCCCAGGGGTCCTCAAACTTGGCAACTTTAAGACTTGTGGACTTCAACTCCCAGAATTCCTCACCCAGCCACAAGTCTTAAAGTTGCCAAGTTTGAAGACCCCTGGTTTAGCTTCTAGATTTCTTGTCGTCTGTGTTGCTCTTCTCTGCATTCTTTCTAGGGTAGGGTCTCGGCCTCTTTCTTTTTTTTTGCACCATGAAAAATCCTAGTTGGGGATTGTAATTTACTCTTAAAAACAAATATAGTTCACAGAGGACTTCCACAAACATCTTGCTGCCATTAGAAATGCTTTCAGACAATCTTTGGACAAACCCTAATCTAAACTTCATGAAAGCATAGGTATCCGGTTGATTTTGTTGCTAGGTCACTGTGCTTGAATTCTTTTCTGGCCTTAGTTGGATATATTCCACTCCTCCTGCAGTTTTAATGCCACACAGAAATTAATCTTTCGAAGAGAAGACCCACAACCAGCAATTCTCAGCTCCCAAATGATATATCACATATTTGGAACAGAGTTGCCCGACAAGAAAGGAAGCGCCGAGCATATAAAATAGCAGCTTTCTATTAAAACAGATGTTTTTCACTGTACCATTACTGGGTTGTTCAACGTGTGAAACCTGAGCCACCAGGTCCTTATTGTGTCTCAGAAACAGGATAGTGTTTCTCAGGGTAAGAGCGTGATCAAAGTATCTTTGAGCTTCACCCTCTCCTGTACTCTGAACCTAAATAAGAGAAGACAAACATGGACCGTCTACGCAAATGCGGTTGCCACAACAAATTGAATTAAAGTATTACACAACATTCCCAACTCAGGGGTTATGAGTGTCACAGCTGCTTTGACACTCTAAAGAAAAAATAATATCTATTACATTCACAGCTATTATGTTCCTACCGTGTTTCCCCGAAAATAGAATAGAGCTGGAAGGGACCTTGGAGGTCTTCTAGTCCAGCCCCCTGCTCAAGCAGGAGAACCTATGCCATCTCAGACAAGTGATTGTCTAGTTTCTTCTTAAAAACCTCCAGTGATGGAGCACCCAAGATTTTTGGAGGCAAGCTGTTCCACTGGTTAATTGTCCTCACTGTCAGGAAGTTGCTCCTTAATTCCAGGTTGCTTCTCTCTTTGATCAGTTTCCAACCATTGTTTCTCGTTCTTCCCTCTGGTGCTCTGGTGAACAAAGTGACCCCCTCTTCCTTGTGGCAGCCCATCAAATACTGGAATACTATCATGTTTCCCCTATTTCTCCTTTTCTTTAGACTAGCCGAGGGGTAGGCAACCTTGGCTCTTTTATGACTCGTGGACTTCAACTTCCAGATTCTGGGAGTTGAAGTCCACAAGTCAAAAAAGAGCCAAGGTTGCCTACCCCTGGACTAGCCAAACCCAAGTCCCGCAGCTGTTCTTCGTATGTTTTAGTCTCCAGGCCTTTGATCATCTTAGTTGCTCTTCTCTGAATTTTTCCCAAATTCTCAGCATCTTTTTTGTGATATGGTGACCAAAATTGGCTGCAGTATTCCAGGTGTGGTCTTACTAGGGTTTTATAAAGGGGTACTAATACTTTGCGTGATCTTGATTCTGTAATGTAATGTAATGTAATGTAATGTAATGTATAGTATAATATAATATAATAATAGTATAGTATAGTATAGTATTATAATATAACATAATAAATATAATATAATAATATAATAATATAATATAATATAATATAATATAATATAATATAATATAATAATATAATATAATATAATATAATATAATATAATATAATATAATATAATATAATATAATATAATATAATATAATATAATATAATATAATATAATATTATAATATAATATAATATAATATATCAGGTCTTATATTAATTTTTGCTCCAAAAGACGCATTAGGTCTTATTTTCAGGGAAATACGGTACTCAATGCATCTATCTGGCTGACAATCTAAAGTGGGGCTTATTTTTGGGGTGGGGCTTATATTATGAGTGTCCTGAAACATCATGCTAGGGCTTATTTCCCAAGTGGGTCTTATTTTCAGGGAAACATGGTAGTACTTGGGATAACCTGTACCATATGAAAAACGGAAGGCAAAATCCAGTATTTTAGTTAATACTGCTAGGTCCATTTTTATAGGTTAGCTTTAGGTGCATATGAATAGAAATATATTTATGCTGCAACAGTGGTGTGAAAAACGGTCAGAAGTCACTTTTTCCAGTGCTGTTTTAACTTTAAAACAGTCATTAAATAAATGATTGTAAGTCAAGGGCTATGTTTAACGAGCAAAGCATCTCCATATTTTTTCCTTGCAATTCATTTATCGAGGGTTTCACTGATGATTGATATGAAAAGAGCCATGTGCTGAGTTATATCATGAAAATAAATGGGGGGGGGGGGGTTGAGTGGGATAGGGTGGAGGGAGAAAAGGGGGCAATGCTGTTTCTACAGGCCTGCAAACTGGATCCAGCACCTCAAGCAGCTTTCTGTAACCTTAAAAACTCTCCCAAACTTTTGCTTTTGTCCAGCACGGAAAGAAACAAAGATCATGGTATGAGCTTTGGATTTTGAAGAATGGCATCTATGCTGTAACTAGAAAGCCTTTACTGCAAGACAGTAGTCCTGTCACATTCTGATCGCTGCCACAAGAATTATGCTGTGTAAAACAGGGGTCAGTTGTTTTTATACCTTTTCAAGTTCCACCAGAAAACTGTCCAGTGACTCATCTGACAGTTTTCCTACTTCGAACATGGTGACTGCATGGCTTTTCAAATTCTGCAAGACAAAATACACCGCTACTAATTTTCAGATAGAATTCAAGATAAAAAGCACTGCGGAAAAAAAAGAACGCAAAAACCCCTCTTGAATGCCTTTTGTGAAAATCAGCGCTTTAAAACTGACTTTGCCCACGATTCCATTTCAACTAAAAATAAACCCGGGAAGATTTTAATAGGTTGAGTTCAATCAGATGAGCACGTCGACTTACTGGTGAAAGATTCCCCATCATCAAAAAGGCGGTCAGAGTTGAATCGAAGAGGAAGGCTATCCTCTTCGTGTGTGCAGTAGACAGACTTAAGCTGTTCACGCTGGCTGTGTCACCTTGGAAAGCAAAACAAAATCAAACCAGTCAAAATGGAATTCTACCAATCAGAATTGCCTATCCCACTAACGGACTCCTCACCGAGTCAGGAAACAGGATGACTTGACAGCTTGCAAAACTGAGCGAATCGTCCTCTGTTGCCCTCACCCACCTGCCATTTGGATATGCTCTAAATCAGCTGATGTGCTATGATGTCACCGTAGGGCAGACATGTCAAACACAAGGGCCGGGGGCCGGATCCGGCCCGCAAAGTGGTTTCATGTGGCCCGTGAAGCCATCCTGGAAACAGTGAGGGACCGGCCCCCACTGCCTTGGCCCTGGCCCAGAGACCCTCCTTCTGCCAGAGACCCTCAGATCTGTCCCACTCCTGCCCAGGCCCCCATAGGCACCCTTGATGCCAACGATGTAGAGCTGGCCATGCCCACCCAGTAGGCCACACCCACTCTAGCCATGCCCACCCAGTAGGCCACGCCCACCCTGGCCATACCCACCCGGCCCCTTGAGGGCAACTGCAATGCTGATGCGGCCCTCAATGAAATTGAGTTTGACACCCCTGCCGTAGGGTGTTTGTTATTCTTGCAATCAAAGTCTGAAAGGCTGCAGATACCACTGAACTTACAACTATTCGTTTAGTGATTGTCTGAAGTTGCAAAAGCCGTGGAAAAAGTGACTTATGATTGGTCCTCACACTTATGACTGTTACAGCAACCCCATGGTCATGTGTTCAAAATATGGACACATGGCAATGTTTGAAGCATCCTGGTGGGGTTAGGTGAGCTTCATTTGTGAGCTTCTCAGTCAGCTTCTGACAAGCAAAGTCTTAATAACAGCTCAACAGCCGTGTGTTTCACTTAACAGCGTCAAGTGAGTTAACAATTGTGGCAAAAAAGGTCATAGAACTCAACTCACTTAACAACCACCTTGCTTAGTGATGGAAATTCTGGTCCCAATTCTGGTCATAACCTGAGGACTACCTGTGTAATGCTTCAGCACCAAACATGATACTGAATTAAGGCCTTAGGTTTTCTCAGCATATCTAATAGCTACTGGCTCAGGTGCTCTGAAATACCAACAGGCTGTGAAAAATATCAAGGCAAGAAATTTAATTGATGGAAAATCCTGAGTTTCGCAATCTTGATATCCGTGAGCAATTTTAACGACATTAGGCAGTAGAGGGAATACACTTGGGTGTTAATTTTTGCTTGGGCAGGAAGCCTTGAATAACCTAACACCCACAAAAGCCACACTGTTTTACGGTGGTTCTCCTCCTACCTCCTGGGCCGTTCGCAGTCGGTGTTGACGGGAGGGCAGAGGTCCGCCCCGAGGTCTCTCATTTGTGGTTCCTCGGGGTCGGTCCTCTCTCCCCTCCTGTTCAATATCTATATGAAGCCGCTGGGTGAGATCATTCGTGTTTTTGGGGTGGGGTATCATCAGTACGCTGATGATACCCAACTTTTTTCTTTCAACCCCAAACCAACTCAGTGATGCCCTCGACGTGATGTCCCGTTGCCTGGAGGCGGTTCGGGTTTGGATGGGGAGAAACAGGCTTCGTCTCAATCCCGCCAAGACTGAGTGGCTGTGCGTACAGGCATCTCGAGTGAACCATTCTATTCCATCTTTAATGATGGGGGGTGAGGTGTTACCCCCCGTCGATAGGGCTCGCAACTTGGGTGTCCTCCTGGATTTGCGGCTTAGTTTTGAAGATCATATAGGAGCATGACCAGGGGGGCCTTTGCCCAGGTTCGCCTGGTGCACCAGTTGCGGCCCTATCTGTACCGAGATGCTTTGCGCACAGTCACTCATGCACTCGTGACCTCCCGGTTAGACTATTGCAACGCTCTCTACATGGGGCTGCCCTTGAGGACCACTCGGAGGCTTCAGCTGGTGCAGAATGCGGCCGCGCGAGTTGTGATGGGGGCTTCCCGATACTCCCATGTAACACCTCTGCTCCACGAGCTGCATTGGCTTCTGGTTGCCCTCCGGGTGAGATTCAAGGTGCTGGTGATGACCTATAAAGCCCTAAATGGCTTGGGTCCGGGATATCTGAGGGAACACCTGCTGCCGGCATCAAGTTCCCTTCGTCCTGTGCGCTCCCACAGGGAGGGCCTCCTCAGGGTGCCGCCGGCAAAAGACTGCCGGCGGGTAACACCCAGGGGGAGGGCCTTCTCTGTGGGTGCACCTGCCCTGTGGAACCAGTTACCCGTAGAGCTCAGGACTGCCCCCTGATCTTCGTTCGTTCCGCCGGGACCTGAAGACCTGGCTCTTTGAGCTTTCCGGCCAGGATTGAGAATTTTAATTTTAACTTATTGTAATTGGGTTTTAATTTTTTTATTTTTTATTTTAATTCCATTTATATCCCGCCCTTCTCCGAAGACTCAGGGCGGCTTACAAGCTTAGCAGTAGCCTTCATTCTATGTATATGCCTGCTTATTAGGGCTTTCACACACACACACCCAAGCGGCATTATTACAAAGTCAGCTTAATTGCCCCCAACAATCTGGGTCCTCATTTTACCTACCTCGGAAGGATGGAAGGCTGAGTCAACCTTGAGCCTGGTGGGATGCGAACCTGCACTAATTGCAGGCAGCTGGTGTTACTTAAGGAGGCATTAGCCCACTGCTCCACCAAGGCTCCATGCTTTTAATTGGAGCTATAGGCGTTTTATATTTTACTCAAGGATAATTTAATTATTTTAATTGTTATTAACTTTTCGTATTTGTAGTGTTATTTTAATTACCTTGTGAACCGCCCTGAGTCCCATGGGAGAAGGGCGGTATATAAGTTCAATAAATAAATAAATAAAAATTTCCTTCGGCTTCCAGCTGGAGATAAGACGAGACACATCCTTCCTACAGAGTTCTACAAATGTAGTGTAGTCTAGCATGAGATAAGGATGTAATCTTCACCTTAAAAGAACACAAGGAGATTCATCCACAAAACGCAATCTATTGCTGATTTTTTTTCTCTCTCTCTCTCAATCGGTGGCTCACCCTTCACTGCAAGTGGGCATGTTAGGTTTTTTCCCCCACGTTTAATGCCTCCTGCATGCAGAGACCAGCACGTTTGAAACAAATCCTTGCAACTCCTGAATCGGTGGAGTTTAAGTGGAAGAACCCCCTGCAACACGCTGCCAGCAGAGATCAGAAGACGCCAGGCCTATTAATGAGAGGCACTGGATGGTATGAACTGCAACTGATCAACCCGGCAGTCGGCACCCAATTGCTCACCTTGATCATCCTGACTGTTGGTATCTGTATCGGTGGCAGAAGAGCCAGCCTCTTGTACAGGACTCCTGCTTTCTCCGCCGTCCCAGGATAACAGCATCTTCTGTGGGTCCAACGTTGTTCTAACAAGGGGGGGAACGCGTCATGGGAAGAGTTTTATAGGGTCAGATCAAAAGGCTACCTGATCTGCAATCTTGTAAGTCATGCATCTGCCTCCTGAGGAGTCTACAAATAGGATCTGAGGACAGCAGATCCCTCCCACTACTGTGCCCCAGCAACTGACCTGAATATCTTGAGGTTGGGAAACTGGGTGGAGCGGTCATCTCAAAATAGCAGAACCATTCTAGAAGTCCATAGGCTCTCAGCAAAAAATTGAGTTACATTTTTTAGGCTTTACAGTCCAACATTCACTACCCAGGCTTCTAGCCTACTATCGCTGAACCCAGAATTAAATTAGAATTCTCAGGGAACTGGTTTTAATCACTGAAAGAGAAACCTTCATTTATTTTTGTGAAGCGATTCTGACTCCGGTGCTACAACGTGAATTTGGAAATGGGAAGATTTAAAGGTGCTTTTTCTTTGTCATAGTTAAGGGGCAGCATTTGTAGCTGGGCGTTGAGAAAGTTTAAGGAGGCTCCACTGAATTCAAAGGCTTTTTATTCATCGAGGGGAGTAGGATTGGACCAGACATGTCAAACTCGTGATGTCACGTGACGTCGCGCAACGTATCGGAGCTTTTCCCCCCATTGCCGGCAATGGGGCGGGCGCGGTTTCCTGGTGACGCATCCGGCCCGCGGGCTGGCAGTTTGACACCCCTTGATTAGACCCTGAAATTGCACTTGTTAATCAGCAGAGAGAACTTTATTAGGAGTTTGCAAAGGACACAAGCCCCTTAAAAAGGAAATTCCTTTTATATGCCCAAGAGACAAAATTTGATGCTGGTGCAATGCAATCCATAAGGGTCTGTGATATTTTTTCTTGCTATGTTTCACCAAAAGATTGCAGTGTGTTAGCCAAGTTTTTCTTTAAAGTGGCAGTTCCTTATTTTTCACCTTACCCAACATTTCATTAGACTCTTGATATTAGATCTTGGACAACTAGCACGAGAAGATAGGTAGTCTTCAACTTACGACCACAAATGAGCTCAAAAGGTCCGTTGCAAAGCGAGGCAGTTCTTAAGTGAATTTTGCCCCGTTTTACATCCTTTCTTGCCAGAGTTGGCAAGTGAATCACTGCAGTTGTTAAAGTTAGTAACACGGCCGTTAAGTGAATCGGGCTTCCTCGTTTGACTTTGCTGGTCAGAAGGCGGCAAAAGGGGATTGTGTGAACCAGTTGCCAAGCATCCGAATTCTGATCACGTGACCATGGGGATATTGTAACAGTTGCTAAGTGTGTGAAAACGGTCATAAGTCACTTTCAGTGCCGTTGTAACTTTGAACGGACTCTAGAGGAACGGTTGTAAGTCGAGGACTACTTGTATTTGAATTGAGAGCATTTTAAAAAAAACCCTCAGATAGAAGTATTTGCCACAAAAGACAGATTGGGTCCCTGCTATGTTCCTTCTGCAGGTGGGCACCAATATTTTAATTCAGGCAAGGGGGCCTTGGATGGCTCACTGGGTCTTCAGCTGATAAAGTGGCAAAGAGGGAGAGAAAGAAAGAGAGAGATACCATATTGGGTATTTTTAGCTTAGCACATTGTCGTAATTACACTTCAATGGCATTACTACTTTTATCAGCCAGTTTGTGGGCTGCCTTGAACACCATCTACCGATCTGTTGGTGGAAAAGCCAAATGTCAGTCCACCCATCGTTTTCACCACAATGTAAAAAAGATGTTGAGACTCTAGAAAGGGTACAGAGAAGAGCAACAAAGATGTTTGGGGGACTGGAGGATAAAACATATAAGGAATGGTTGCTAGAATTGGGTATGTCTAGTTCAATGAAAAAAAGGACTAGGGCTGACATGATAGCAGTTTTCCAATATCTCAGGGGTTGCTACAAAGAAGAGAGAGTAAAGTCATTCACCAAAGCACCTGAAGGCAGGACAAGAAGCAACAGATGGAAACTAGTCAAGGAGAGAAGCAACCTAGAACTGAGGAGAAACTTCCTGATAGTTAGAACAATTAACCAATGGAACGACTTGCCTCCGAAAGCTGTGAATGCTCCAACACTGGAAGTTTTTAAGAGACTGGACAGCCATTTGTCTGAAATGGTATAGGGTTTCTTGCCTGAGCAGGGGGTTGGACTAGATGACCTCCAAGGTCCCTTCCAACTACTACTACTACTACTTCTTCTTCTTCTTCTCCTTCTCCTTCTTCTTCTTCTTCTTATTCTTCTTCTTATTATTATTATTATTATTATAGAAATACTTTTGATTCCAAAAAGTACAATGGCTTTTAGAAGAATATTTTAGAAATACATTGATTCCAAAAAGTACAACGGTTTTTTGGAAGAATGTAAAGGTATCACCTGACTGCAATTTAAGGCAACTGTGTCTTTTTCTGGGATCACAGACAGGGGATCTTGTGCAATCTAGGGGAAAGACAGAACTAATTTTAAAAGTTGGAAATGAGAGCTGATTTTCTATCCCCAGGTTTCTTGAAGCAGCTTTTTGCAACACATATACATATTCTCATATACATAATCCTCTATGCTAGTGGTTCTCAACTTTAGCAACTGTAAGACGCCTGGACCTCAACTCCTAGATAGAATTCTCCAGCCATGCTGGGCTGGAGAATTCTGGGACTTGAAGTCCACGTTAAGAAGCTTTGCTCTACGCATATTACTATGATTCTTCAGAACAGCATTTGGATAAATGGTGAAATAAATACAGAGTAAAACTGAGGTAGGAAGCTGAGGAAATTGTCCTCTTCTGCTTTCAGTAGAAAAATGTACTTTTATACTTACTTCAGCCTGTTTATTGAGGGAACGTTCCGCCATGATGAATGAAGGTTATCCAGGTTTATTACTTGACCCTTTTTATGGGCAAACCCTAACCGGCAATACATGGAAACAGCATTCTGGGGGGAAAAAATTCCATTTAATAATTTTGAGAAAGAGAAATAGAGAAGTTGAGCAATAGAACAGTTAATCTTTTCTCTTATACAATAAAATGGAATTGAAGCCTACCTTCACAAGTGACAAATCAATCTCTAGGACATTTGCTAGCTGAAAATATATAAAAGTAAGGATTATTGATAATTGTGTTCATTTACATCAGCTCCATTAAAAATGTCACACTTAGTGCCTACCATATAAGAGAGCCAATGACTGAATTACATAGTGTTTTCTTAGAATATTTAACAACATTTCATCATGGTGAAATAAAAGCAACCAATGAACTCATCGGCCTGGTCAACTGGCTAGTGTTCTAATACTAATTGTAAATACATTTCAAGTGTTTAGCAGACTCTTAAGATATCAATACACTCCACAATGATAAATCTGTATCACCTAATGGAAAATGCATTCTGATACAATTTCACAATCTCAGCAGTTTCCATGCATTTGGAACACAGCCACAGTTTAGCAGCACAATATATACTTCGGAATCTAAAGTTCCTTGGCCTAAAGTTCAGTTGATAGTCTGATCCAGGGTAAATCAGCTTTGCTTGTTAATATGAAGGCAGATTCCAGATGAGAAAGTTGAAGTATTTACAGCGCTGCAACACATTTCACAGTCACTTCAAGGATTTATTACGTGAGTTAATAATGCTTTTCGATGGGAAAATGTTTCCCATTAGTACAAAAAAAGGGGGGGAGGAGGAAAGAAGCACATTCTTCTGCTTATTTTTCCAATTTAGCATTGCAACCTTACATCCTCGGCTCTGTAACAGAGATTTGAGCGGGAGGTGATCCGTGATGGCAGGGGGCTGAGGAACGGCTCCTCGTGGGAATGGTGGGATGAAATGGTTGAGACCTGTCCTTTCTTCCAGCCCTCAATATTCATCCCCAAGCAACGTCATTACCCCCTTGGTGGTCTTAGGACTCAGCTGCTGTTAGGTCAGTGTGTCCTGTCCTTGTCCATGATCTGATTATAGATGGGGCAGACAAGCTGGAGTTTATAAACCAGACCTTGGTAAGCCTGGAAGGTGGAGCTCCCTGTTCCAATATCTCAGGGGCTGCCCCAAAGAAGAGGGAGTCAAGCTATTCTCCAAAACACTTGAAGGCAGGACAAGAAGCAACGGATGGAAACTAATCAAGGAGAGAAGAAACCTAGAACTAAGGAGAAATTTCCTTACAGTGAGAACAATTAATCACTGGAACAACCTGCCTCCAGAAGCGGTGAATGCTCTAACACTGGAAGTTTTTAAGAAGAGACTGGACAGCCATTTGTCTGATGTGGTATAGGGTTTCCTGCCTGAGCAGGGGGCTGGACTAGATGACCTCCAAGCTTTGGGGTTTGGCACTGTACAACCAGGGGGAGGGGGAGAAGGCAGAGAGCCAGTTGGCCATCATGAGACCTTAATGGCTTTTACAGGCTCAGCTCTGTAGATAACCGTGCATGAGCTCCTCCAGTTGAAACTGAGCTCTGTGGAGGAGTTGAGTTTTTTTTGCTGTTGCACTAGCCTTCCTCTTTACGACCATTCATTTAGCGACTATCCAAAGCGACAGCAGCATTGAAACAAGTGCCAGTCCTTGCACTTACAACTGTCCCCACTACCTGTAAATCTTGATTTGGGTCTGACCAGATGATCCGGTCAAGGTCTTGTTCCAATGTCACCGAGTGGGAGCCAAGACACAGCAACCGTCATAAGTATGAACCAGTTGCCAAGCATCCATGTTTTAGTCACATGACCATGAAAAAGCTGCAGTCGTCATTACGTGTGAAAAATTGATCATAAGTCACTTTTTTTCAACGCTGTTGTAACTTTGACTGGTCGCTAAATGAATGTAAGGACTACCTGTAAATCAATCAGTGATGTTGGATTAATTAACATGAGGCAGAAAAACCTGTAGCACTCTGGTAGAACATGCCTACTAAGGACTAAAGAAGGATGACTGCAGAGCTGGTAGTAGTTGCCAATCAACTACAACAACCAATTGTTGTCTGTTTATATTTTTACAATTTATATTTATATGGCTGCTCATTTCATCCATGGGACTCCGGGCGGCTACAGGAATTAAAATACAATGCAATATAAATTGAAGAAAAATCGAATAATAAATAAATAAATAAATAAATAAAAGCTTCTGAGCAGGTGCTGGTTTACAGCCTCAGAGAAGTATTTAAATAATGACTTACCTCTGCAACATTTGTGTGCTCATCTATGGAAACAAATATCTTGTACAGCAGAGTTTCAAAATAATCTCCCTGAACTCTGTTCATAACAAATCCTTCAAGTGGAGGCACTGAAAAGAAAAAACCATGTTTTTAAGGATAATGTTAAGTATAAAAAGAAGTGCCATTTATCAAAGTAAGAATATACAATAGAATTCCTGCTTCTCTCTTTCAGAAGAGACAAGAGACTTTCATAAGCGAATGAGATACAGTCACAGACTTACACTTATTTTTCTACTTGTAACTTTACCAAATACAGGAGGTCCTCGTCTTGCAACCAAAACGAAGCCCAACATTTCTGTTGCTAAGCGAGGCAGTTATTCAGTGAGTTTTGCCTCATTTTACGACCTTTCTTGCCACAGTGGTGGCGAAGTGAATCGTTACACTTGATAGGCTACTAACACAGTTGTAAAGTCAATCTGACTTCTCTATTGACTTTGCTTGTCAGAAGGTCGCAAAAGATGATCATGTGACACCCCCCCAAGACATTGCAACCATGGGGATGTTGCCATGGTCGCTAAGTGTGAAAAGCGATCATAATTCACTTTTTTCAGTGCTATTATAACTACAAAAGGTCATTAAGCGAATGGCTGTAACTTGAGGACTACCTGTATCAAATGCATAAATGGGACATATTCATCACGCACACGTACTGTAGGCTCTTCAACATTAACATTTTTATGTAAGATTCCTGTACAACAGGGGTCATCAAACCTGGCCCTTTTATGACTGGTGGACTTCAACTCCCAGAATTCCTTCAGCCAGCGGGCCACAAGCCATAAGAGGGCCAGGTCTGAAGAGCCCTGCTGTACAACTATTGGCCTCGGAGTTTATAGGTCTTTTATTACTGCTGTTAAAACTGATAGTGAAGCAAATGCATTTGCTCACATTTGAACGAATGAACCTTTATTGTCAAAGTACAACATGTGTACATTGAGATTGGCTGAGCCTCCCTTCGTGCCCCCCCCCCACAACTGACAGTGACAACAAACCCACCATCTTGTTACACCATGTGAGCTGATTGCACAACACACCGGCCTCGCAAGTCAATCATACATAAAGTTTATAAAATTATTTCCCGTTCAAGAGCCTACCAGCCCATGGATAAAAGCTGTTCTTCAGCCTGTTGGTACGGCTGGCTATACTTCTGTATCTCCTACCCAATGGTAGGAGAGTAAAGAGGTACCGACCAGGGTGTGAGTCGTCCCTAAGGATTTTCAAAATAATATATGGTTGGAACAAGCATTATTCTCTCCTTCTCTTCGGCCTATGACTTAGGATCAGTCAGCCAAGCTAAATTATGGAATATACAGCCATATCAAAGTAAGTCTTTCCGCACACAATGAAACCGAGATCTGGAATTCAGCATCATTACGTCATTAAACTATTCCGTCAATTGTCCATAGCAGGGGCCCCCAACTCTTGGGCTGTGGCCTGTTTGGAACCTGGCCACACATGTCGTGGGGGGGGGCTGTGCTTGTGTGCGCGGCCCCACTTGCACAAGCAGTAGGTGATCACTCTCGCACGGTCAGTTCCATTTGTGTGAGCAGCAGGTGTGCGTGCCTGCCTCTCATACAAATGGAGCTGCACGCCTGAGCACACTCGCCCACTCCTTGCGCAGATCCATCCCCTCTCCCCACCACCACCAGTCCGTCAAGCCAGAAAGGATGGAGGGTGCTGGTCTACAGAGTTTCTCAGTCATCCAGGTTATAATTGTCCCAAAGGAGTTTTTTTCCCCCCAAAAGGCAACTGGACTTCCTTTGTTTTTCCTTGAAGACGTGTCGCTTCTCATGCAAGAATCTTCTTCAGTTCTGACAGCAAGAACTGAAAAAGCTTCTTGGATGAGAAGCGAAAAATCTTTAAGGAAAAAACCAAGAAAGTCCAGTTGCCTTTTGAAAAAGCTGCTTTGGGGTATTAAGTCAGTTAAACTATTACATGTTTAACTGTATCTGTACACTGAACAGGTTTCTTTTAAAACAGTTATACGCACCTGCTATGCAACTATCATCGGATATTGGTACATCAAGGTAGATGAACCCCTTATTATATAAGCCTATGGATACAAAAAAGAACCCCATTATCCTAACAGATTCTCATGCAGTGTCTTCAGTCACTCTGTTGTGCTGAGAAATGAAGAAAGTGAGACAGATTTCAGAAAATGGTACATAGAATACTGACGGTTATGTTCACATTTTTCTCTAATTCAAATTAAATCCAGTTGCTCCTTTGAAAATTAATCCAAATTACTGCATGCATGGCACAGTATTGCACAGAGATGCTAGTAAGACAGGATACATCTGTGGCACAGATCTGAGACACTCTAAAGCAGTGTCCTCATCCTTGGCAACTTTCAGATGTCTGGGTTTTAAGACATCTTAAACTTTAAGAATTCTTTGATTTGAAATCCAAACATCTTAAAAGTTGCCAAGGTTGAGAAACACAGCTCTAAAGTATCCTTCCTTAACATGATTCTTTCTTCAAGCTTGAAATTAATAGACTAGAAAACATGTATACACACACACAAAAACACACACACACAAAAGGATGTTGCTTTTTTTGATGAGAGATTTCCTTTGAACATATTCAAACGAAAGTACCAAAACAAAAATGGCTGGAAAGTTATAATTGCAACTTTATCCCTATGCATATTTGCTTAAAACATGCTTCACCAAAATCCAAACATAAATATATCTGAACAAGATTTAAATGTACGTTTCATAACTGTACAAAGAGCTTGGAAGAATACAAACATTTTAGCTGAAAAAGTATCGGCAGTAAAACCTTGCTGTAACAGACCAGTAGAGAGGGGTTATGTCCATTATTTCCAAATGCCTGTTAAAACTGTCAGTTATGTTATTTGCAGCAATTTACTATGTTATGTTCATTTGCATAATTATCTCATTTGGGGTTAATTATATCATTATGCCAACTGCTAGGAAAGATGTGAAATTAATATAAATTTAATTTCCTTCAGGAGGATGCCTGGACAGAAATCTGGTTAACTGCATTCAAAATCCACTAAACTGATTTTGTTAAATTGTGGTTTCGCTGTTTATCAATAGTCACACATATTTGGGCTAAAATCTCAAATGTCATACAAATACTTGGTTCAGTGTGGTACTCAAATATTTCAGATAGATTAAAATTTGCAAGTAAATTCCAGCAGCGGGATTCGGATGACTGAGACTCTGATTCCATGAGCCTAAATTATTCCATGAGTTTAAATTAAGACTATTCGCAAATATAACATAGCGAAACTGTTTTCTAAATTGAGGGGAAAGCCCAAATACCTGATTCAGCACTAGGATCATCTATTCTAATAAAGATACAGAACAACAGAGTTGGAAGGGACCTCAGAGGTCTTCTAGTCCAACCCCCTGCTCAGGCAGGAAACTCTAATACCATTTCAGACAAATGGTTATACAATCTGTTCTTAAAAAACCTTCAGTGTTGGAGCACCCACAACTTCTGGAAGCAAGTTGTTCCACTGGTTAATTGTACTAACTGTCAGGAAGTTTCTCCTTAGTTCTAGGTTGCTTCTCTCTTTGACTAGTTTCCATCCATTGCTTCTTGTCCTGCCTTCAGGCGCTCTGGAGAATAGCTTGACTCCCTCTTCTTTGTGGCAGCCCCTGAGATACTGGAACATTGCTATCCTGTCACACCCTTCTCTTCATTAGACTAGACATACCCAATTCCAGCAACCGTTCTTTATAGGTTTTAGCCTCCAGTCCCCTAATCATCTTTGTTGCTCTCCTCTGCACTGTTTCTAGTGTCTCAACTTCTTTTTTACATCGTGGCGACCAAAACTGGATGCAGTATTCCAAGTGTGCTCTTAGCAAGGCATTATAAAGTGGTATCAACACTTCACATAATCTTGATAAAAAAGGAAAACTCATACAAAGAAAGGCGAATGCCCAAATTATTCTCTATTTTCTCTAACATGGAAGCTTTCCAATCTTTTAACTCAAATCTGTAACAAAAATAATATGCAAGAATTACTCTCTTGTTTGGAAGGAAAACAAACAAACACATAACTCACTGTGAACAACATTGTAGTCTAGGACTCCAGCAAGCTGAGGACCTGAATCAATGATTTTATCAACTGCAGATTTTTCACAGGGAGTGCATATCTAATGAGAAAAGTGTGTATTAAATAATGCACGCATAAGGGTTTCAAAATTATTTGATGCAGGGTGGGCAACAAAGAACACAATCTATGCTTATGCTGAGAACCGTTGGATTGAATGCTAGAATAAATTTTTCACTAGAAAAAGATGCATGTTTTCTATCACGTTAATTCAGGATCGCTTAATGAAACTGTACTTTGTAGGAAGGTATAGATAGATAAAAGATTTTTTTCCCAAACACTACACAATTAGTTTATGAAATTAAACATAAGCCACAGCTTATTACTGCTGTAATTTCCAAGCAGCTTTACCAAATGTAATTTGACAAAAGAAAAGTTGCTGATCATAACAGCCCATGTTTTTACATTCATGACCTGGAAGTGGAGATAAACCCTTTAGCAGTCCACCTGCAAAGCCTAAATCTAATTGAGCTACAAAAGTTATTTAATTTATACCTTAATGTCATCCTCTGTGATATAACCGGCTTGTACCACCCACCAAGCTTCAATGGCAATTTCTACCGGTTTCATGGGTAGCAGATCCCGGGCAGTTTTCCTTCTAAAAAATTTCTGAAATGGTTTAAAAAGAAATTACATTTTCAAATGCAGAACATTCAAATCTTTAAGCACACCATCCCCTCCCCCTGATAAGATCGTCCTCATCACTCAGAGCCTTGTTTCTGGCTGGGGAATTCTGGGAGCTGAAGTCCACAAGTCTTGAAAGTTGCAAAGTTTGGAGACCTCTGATGTAGACTGAAAGTGAGCAACCGCAGTAGGTTCTGGTTCATATTTCAGTTTCACCCACATAAATCTTAAGTTCTTTTTAACCGAAGCCGAGGCATCCACCTGAGAAAAAGTACTTGTTTGCCTTTTTCATAAGCCAAAGACAATGATAATAAATACACAGGGACAGGCCATTTACCAATCATAGATCTACAGAATCCACAAAGTAAGCCTTGCATCGGGGTACCCAAACTCAGTGACCCCTTTGTGAAGTTTTAGACTGGTCATCGACTCTCAGACATTATATGAAAATAGAGTAATATAATCCCTTGGAGCCAATCGTTCTGGAGGACCCTGCCTCTGTTGGTCACATTGTTGTTCTTACTTGCGAAGTCGTGTCCGACCCATCGCGACCCCATGGACAACGTTCCTCCAGGCCTTCCTGTCCTCTACCATCTTCTGGAGTCCATTTACGCTCACGCCTACTGCTTCAGTGACTCCATCCAGCCACCTCATTCTCTGTCGTACCCTTCTTCTCTTGCCCTCAACCTTTCCCAGCATTAGGCTCTTCTCCAGTGAGTCCTTCCTTCTCATTAGGTGGCCAAAGTATTTGAGTTTCAACTTCAGGATCTGGCCTTCTAAAGAGCAGTCAGGGTTGATCTCCTCTAGGACTGACCGGTTTGATCGCCTTGCAGTCCAAGGGACTCGCAGGAGTCTTCTCCAGCACCATAGTTCAAAGGCCTCAATTCTTTGGCGCTCAGCCTTTCTTATGGTCCAACTTTCACAGCCATACATTGCAACTGGGAAGACCATAGCCTTGACTATACGCACTTTTGTTGACAGGGTGATGTCTCTGCTTTTTAGTGTGCTGTCTAGATTTGCCATGGCTTTCCTCCCCAGAAGCAAGCGTCTTTTTAATTTATTGGCTGCAGTCCCCATCTGCGGTGATCTTGGAGCCCAGGAAAATATTGGTCACATTAAACACCCTTTTCTCCTTACTCTACTGTGTCGTTCGTGGGACTTGCTATTGCCATCGTTAGAGAGCTCTTTCTCAGCCAGTGATGGAATAATTTTATTAGCTGCCAATTCATTTTAGGATGCGCAGGTAGTCCTCAGAACTGCTCATTTAATGATCATTCAAAGTTACGACGTCCCTGAAAAAAAAGCGACCTGTGACCGTTTTCTACACTTACAACCGTTGCAGCCTCTCCACGGTCACATGATCAAAATTCGGACGCTGGTCAACTGACTCATATTTATGAGGGTTGCAGCATCCCAGGGTTCATGTGATCCTCCTGTGTGACCTTCCGACAAGCAAAGAAAATGGGGAAGCCAGGTTTATTTAAGAACCGGGTTACTAACTTAACAGTTGCCGTGATTCATTTAACTGTGGCAAGAGAGGTTGTAAACTGGGGCAAAGCTCACTTCCCAACCGTCTCACTTGCCAACAGAAATTTTGGGCTTGGTTCTGGTCGTAAGTCAAAGACTGCCCATAACTGGAAAAAATGCAGAGCTTTACGTTCAAAGCCGTAAGTGAAAGAAAGAAAGCTTTCCATGTGCTGAGACTTCTCAGAAGCCCTTTCCAGGAAAACTGAGCAAGCAATAACTGGGAAGGTGTATTTTTTTTCTTTTTCTTTTGATGGCTTCGGATATCTCTCTAAAGCGAGACGTTCATTTCATTTTCCAAGCTGTCTCCGAAGGCTGAGATCGTTTTGATTTCCCAAGATTTTTTTTTTAATTTTTTTTTTAGCCAAATTGAATTCACCTTCCTGTTGGAGCGCTTTCGTTCCTGGGAACGTGATTCAGTCATACATTTATAATATTGTACGACTGGTGCTACAGTGTTCTTTTTATTTTCAGCGTATTCTGTTGAAGGGCAGGGTATACTTTTTAAATCAACAACTATATGTCAGTACTGGGCAAAATGATGGCAGGATATTTTCTGCCATATTTACTTTCCCTCCAGAAACTGAGGAAAAGTCACAGGCTAAAAAAAAAAATGACCCTTGTAACTTGGAAAAGACTACAGATGACTGGATGCAAACAGTGGCAAAGCCAGTATTTCATAAACTGCCAACTGTAACATGCCAAAACAAACTGTCCTTGATGGCAGAGCCTCATAACTCACCAAGTCAAAGAACTGGAAATCTGCAAGCTCTTTTTAGGTTGCAAAGAAAGCTGGCTAGGCACAGTATGGGTGCTCAAAAGTATGAACCTATTTGTTTTAATATCAACCTCTAAACAAGAGGTCAATAGTAGATCAAATGGAGAAAACAGAATACATACTTTTGATGACCTACATTGGTTCATCAGATCAATATACTGGTTTCTTCCTATGCCAAGAAGCCTTAAGCCTGAAAAAAAAAGATAAAATCACTTAAAAACAGAATTATATTTGGAAACCTATTTTGACAGAAAGTATTACTAATATGCTCCATTGCTGCCATTATTATTATTATTATTATTAGCTCTATAACAAAAAAGGTACCCTTAAATGGGCAAAAACAGTAGATTTATCTGAACAATTTCATTTGTCATTGAATAACATTCAGTTGAAGATAGTCATTATATTCTGGTTGGCTGAAAATGGACATTTTGTCTGGAATTATCATGCATTTTTAGCATGTAATCTAAAATCAGTTAAGTTTCTCCTCGATTCAAAAGTTATGTAAGAACTTTATCTGAAAGACATCTACATTTGAAAGCAGTCACTATTGAGTTGGAACAAAGAAGGGCTCCTTAATTCTCCTACAACTGAAAGATTTCAAACAAGACATATATATATATATATATGTGTATATATATATATATATATATATATATATATATATATATATATATATATATATATATATATATATATATATATATATATATATATATATATATATATATATATATATATATTATAAGGGACGCGGTGGCTCAGTGGGTTAGGACGCTGAGCTTGTCGATCAGAAGGTCGGCAGTTTGGCGGGTCAAATCCCGAGTGCCGCGTAACAGAGTGAGCGCCTGTTACTCGTCCCAGCTTCTGCCAACCTAGCAGTTCGAAAGCACGTAAAAAATGCAAGTAGAAAAATAGGGACCACTACGGTGGGAAGGTAACAGCGTTCCGTGCGCCTTTGGCGTTTAGTCATGCCGGCCACATGACCACGGAAGACGTCCTCGGACAAGCGCTGGCTCTTCGGCTTTGAAACGGAGATGAGCACCGGCCCCTAGAGTCGGAAACGACTAGCACGCATGTGCGGGGGAACCTTTACCTTTACCTTATATATATATATATATATATATATATATATATATATATATATATATATATATATATATATATATATATATATATATATATATATATATATATATATATATATATATATATATATATATATATATATATATATATATATATATATATTGTAACAGCTTTTATCCAAGATAAGCACTGTCCTGGAATTCTGAGCATTTAGTCCAAGTTCTATATTTGTGCATTGGAAAGGAGAATGGGTATACCTGCAAAAGGCATTTATTACAAGTTATAGCAATCTAAGTAGAATGTTAGATAATCATAAAACTAAACAAAGACAGAAACATTACTCAGAGTAATTGCTTTACTTCTCTGTTAACAGCTAACTCTCTTAAGAGCCATGTTATGGACTGCAAAATGACTACACTAGAATAACCTAAATAATCTAATTATTATGGCTTACAGCTGAGAAAATAAACAACTGTTTAACAGTCCTGTGATATGCAGGAAATTTATTTTGTTAATATTCTCAATGTTATTCTCTTATCACTGTCTCTTTTGTTCTGTTTTCAGATGACAGATTTACTCTCTTAAACAAGTGTTACAACTTTCCCCCCCCAAAAAAGGGAACTGTCAGGCAGCTGGGCTTTGGAAACCAGCAAATTCTTTTGGGAAAAAAAATAGGCATTTACTTAACCCATGTAAACATAATGTAAATTTATACTTACAGTCTGCAGCGGTAAAATTAGGCAATGAATCATAACTTTTTTCACTATTCATTATGTCCTAAAGGAAAAAAAAGCAAGATCAGTTTCAATGACTGTACTTTTTAAACTTCATAGCTGTATACTGATGCTATATCTTCTATTAAGCCAGGGGTCTTCAAACTTGGCCCTTTTATGACTTGTGGACTTCAGCTCCCAGAATTCCTCAGCCAGCGACTATTGTCACTAGAAAAGAACTGGGGATTAACTGCTACAACAAGCAATTGCCACTTCAATCTCTTCCCCACTATACATCTTATTCCTTCCAAGCAGCTTCCTTGATTGGAGAAATTGAACGACAAAGCCCAAACTGGAATACAAGTAGTGCTCAACTTACGAGTCATTCAGCGTTTGTTTGAAGTTATGACTTATCTAGAAAAAGGGATTTACAACCCAATTCTAAAGTTCCTACAGTTGACCACATATGACCACACTTTTGGGCACTTGGCAACATGGTTGCATAAATGTGACTTCATTTTAGGACAGTTTTACTGAAAGCTGGAAGTTACTTCTGGTTTTTGACAAAACCACACTATAGTGAACAATGGGTATGTTCCAACGACCACTGCAAAAAAGGCAGTAAAGTTGGGTCATGTGACCAACCCATTTTATGACTGTCGTGACGTATGGCCATAATAGATAGACTCCATTATGGTTGTATGCTGAGGACTACCTGTATTTATGCAGCTCGAGGGGTATAATGTTCCCCAATGTGTAGCAGTAATCTAAGTAAAAGCAAACACTAGACATGTGTTCCCAGTAAGTAAGCATTACATTGCAATAGAAGGAAACAGTCTATTTCTTTTCAAGTACTTCTCTTGGCTTACCTCCATTATTCCTGTGTAATATGAAAAAGGTGTTATCCTCAGGCCCTTCACCATGATATCAGACAAATGGTAGGGATACAACATAAGATGATCTCTGCTATATTTTAATAGATCCTCGTAGTATTTGCGTTCATCTTTCTTGATGTGCTTAACTGGAGAAGAAATGACATGTTAGAACAGTCTTCTTAATTTAGTTAATAATGTAATCCCTTTTGGGATATAAAGACGTCAATGCAAGCTAGCTTACTTGCACACAAATCTGAACAATACTCTATCCATCCATGTAAGAAAGTCAAAACAAGACAGAATGGTTGTTATACTTGAACCTGTGGCCCAGTGAGAGAAAAATTATATTAATTTATTATAGAATTATTTATTTATATTTCACCTATATGAACTGCCCATCTCTCTAAGAGACTCTAGTACTCTGTCTCTGTCTCTTGCAATTATTTTCTGTAATACTAAAAATGCAGAGTGTAAGATGTAACAATAATGTGGAGAGAATTAAGATCAAAACCGGAATTAAATTCCATCATTTAAATATTTAAATCATTAAAATAACTATTGTGCCACACAATAGTTCTATAAATCAGGATTCTTCTATGTTTGTGCTGGCCAAGGATGATGAGAATCAAAATCCTTGACACCCAGAGGAAGCCAGCAAATCTTTGCTGAGAACTGAATTTTTATATGGTATCTGATGCGTACAATGACATGGGGAACACAATTATCTAAAATGTGTCCAACATGGGTACAAAATGGTTTGAAGTTTTTAGATCACTGGCAGAAAGATGTGACTTTTCTTTCACCTATAAATAATCAATATAGAATTAACCAAAAAGTCTTGGTAAATAATTTTTTGCTAGTACTCAAACACTAGCATCTGGTGGCACGTGGAATTAATTAAGAAAGAAGACCAATCCAAGGAATTCAATGAATATCACTTTTATCTTAAAAACTTCCAGAGTACTTATTTAAAGTATATGTCTCATTTATTCTGCTTAGATTTGAGACTGTTTACAAATACAAATGATGGAGCTATTTCTATCTGCATTTATAAAATTTGAACAAAAACATCTTCCTTAGCTGCTCCTGTCATAGTTTATGATGTTTTACAGAAATTTGTAGGACCTGGTATATTTTCTTAATCCTCCTTCATAAGTTGGTCAATGTACTTCAGCAACAAAAAATCTATTATAGAGCTTTTTTTCAGCGTGGCCAGTATGGATAGCACAGTTACAAAATATTTTCCCTTTCCCAAATCTGTACTTCTTTATTCACCTAAGTTATTTCGGTACCGAAGTTGATTGCGGATACTGTACAGCACCACCTGTTTTTCATATTCTCGTTGTGAGTTTCCAAGACCCTATGAAGCAAACAAAACACATTCATTAGGATAAGCTACTAAAAATTTGATGAACGCTCAGATGTTCAGAGATTAACATCCACTCTTTCAGCTTGAAAGCACCACTCATCTTAATGGCTTAATTTTCAACAAAGATGCATGATTGACTTGTAGTAAAACAAAAGTATTTTAATGTATTTTTACCCCAAATGATTGTTGTAAATCTAAATGCTAAAAAGCGATTGGAGATTTTTTTTCCAAATAGAATCAACTCTTAGAATCAATTTACATGTTATTTGGGGGAAAAACAGCTGCAGAAAGTTCCTAGAAAGACAGTTTATGTTATTGAGGCTGGATTCAATTACTCCCCATTAGTCTTATGAGGGTAAAAACTGTAAGGAACTGGTACAGAACTTGTTGTGAGCACAGATACAATTTTGAGAATGGAATCAGCACGAATTTCAAAACTGTAGTGGTTTCTAACATTCAAATATACATGGTTTTTATTTAGGTATTCAATTTCTATAACCAGTCATCTCACCCAATGTATTAATACAACACATTGTATCAATGATATATCAAACATATCATTGAAAAATATCAATATTGCAGACCTATTTTTGAGAACAGCATGAAATAAAGTTCTTCGTATGCTCTTCGTAAATGTCACTACTAAATCTTGTCATTGTCTACCCATATATTCTTGAGAGCATCTGAGGCTAGTGAAAGACAACATACCGATTGTAGTACAGCATTTAAACTGAAACCAATAATCTAATTTTATAAGGAACCAAAAATGCAGAATAAAATTTATTATTCATTATATTGGAACTGTGGAATGAAGAATTGGAATATCCAATCTTGATAAATCAATGGATCCAGGTTTTAAAAACACAAAAAATATATGATTTAAGAATGAAATCAATTCATTAGAAAATATAATTTCATAACTATTGGAACTTATTGCTAAGCACATTGATTTGTGCTTAGATTGTAAGCCGCCCTGAGTCTTCGGAGAAGGGCGGGATATAAATGGGATTAAAAAAAACAACTCTCAGAGAAAGTCTAGAAAAGTGTTGGGCGTTAAGTATTTTCTGCTGGAATTGTATGACATTTGATATACAACTTTATTTTTGTTTCAAATCATGGCATTTGTTAATATGCTTTAGGAAAGAAATGCAATAGCTAAAGATGAACTAAATCCTTATTCTGAAACATGGACTTTGTCACTTCGTGAAGGACTTTAGTTCTACCAAGTCTGGTGCTGACAAAAAGTATAATCTTAAGTAAATGAAAAGAAACTTCTTGATAATAAGAAATGGATTCAAGATATGAGTTGTTTTTTCCCCATTTTTAAAAGTCTTTATGTTCTTAAAAATGAAAATTCAGATCTTAGTAATAAGCTTAAAGATTAAAATTAATTTTAGCTCCATACAAAATGGACTAATTATATGTCTTTCTTTTTTGTGAGTTTCCTTTTTTGGTACATTATTTTAATTACTGTAATGTTCTTTTCTCACTGTATGGTCACGTTTTGTTGGTGTTGCATTTGTTTCTATTTCACTACTAAAAACACTAAGACAATTAAGTTTAACATTAACAATTAATTAGGATGGTAATAAGGCACTGATACAAATGATATAAAGTTACCAGCTTGCAAAACAAATGCATGCAATTCTGCCACAAAGAGATTATAACAGCTTTGATTGTAACTCTTCCACATTATGTGTGTTAAGATTGTGCACAAGAGTGCGATGTCGGGAAAGGTGGTAGAGAAGAGAAGAGGATGACCAGCAATAAAGGGAATGGACCCATGTACAGTGGCAAGAATGACAGGTGACTGGAAGACCAGGTAAGGGACATATCATGATGGAGGGACTCTATCTATATGCGGTCGCTAGGAGCAAAAAATAAAAATGACCTTAAGGCACAGAATCAAGAGCACTTCAATCAATCAGAATAGAGCTGGAAGGGGGACCTTGGAGGTCTTCTAGTCTATTCCAATCTCTTGCTCAAGCAGGAGACTCTGTGCCATTTCAGACAGGTGTCTGTCCAGGATTTTCTTGAAAACCTCCACTGATGAAGCACCTACAACTTCTGATTAGTTGGAACACTTAGCAACACTTAGTAATTTCAAGTTATGTCTGCACAACTCGCTAACCCATAATTGGCTTAACTGTACTTTACTGACCCAATCCCATTCTTAAGGGATCTTAACTAATAAGGCTGTCTGCACAAACTACTTAACCCAAATGTGAGCTAATCACATTTTAATTTAGAATGTTCTGTGAACTCATTTCAGACGTGACTCGTAATATGGTCCCGTGCGGAGCCTCAGGTAACCCTTGGAGCTGAGGAGACAGGGAGGAGAATGTCGTCCATGTCCACCTCACTTGCGGAATGGAAGCTCCTGAGCCCAAGCCTTTGTAGTCGAAGATCGTGCCTTCTTTTTCAACCCAGGCTCTTCCAGTAAAAGGGAAGTGATGTTCGGGTTAATGAGGCCCTAAGGCAGGGGTAGGCAACCTTGGCTGTTTTATGACTCGTGGACTTCAACTCCCAGAATTCCTGACTGAGCGTAGCTGGCTGAGGAATTCTGGGAGTTGAAGTCCACGAGTCATAAAACAGCCAAGGTTGCCTACCCCTGCCCTAAGGCAATGTGTCTCAAACGTGGCACCTGTTAAGACCTGTGGGGTAGGCAACCTTGGCTGTTTTATGACTCGTTGTACATCAACTCCCAGAATTCCTGAGTTAGCGTAGCTGGCTGAGGAATTCTGGGAGTTGAAGTCCACGAGTCATAAAACAGCCAAGGTTGCCTACCCCTGCCCTAAGGCAACGTGTCTCAAACTTGGCACCTGTTAAGAGACCTGTGGACTTCAACTCCCAGAATTCCTCAGCCAGCAAGGAGGACGCAGGAGGCCACGCGCCTACCTGCCCTGGAACGGGGTCATGAACAGGTGCTGGGCTTGATCGGCCTTAGCCTCCTCGGGCTGCACCTCACCCCGTTTCCCCGCCAACGGGTCCCATTGCTGGGGAGAAAGGCGAACCGCAGCCCGCCCGCCCGCGTGGGGGCGAAAAGCCCGAAAAGGCTGCGTTACGTCGGAGGGGGCAGAAGAGGAACATCCAGCATGAACTAGCAGGGGAGACCGGCTCGACTTCTGGCTCATCCTGAGTGGGCTACGGGCAGCCCGAGGGGTCAACTTCGCGGGGAGTCGGAGGGGCGTTGCTGCGTATGGGTGCCGAGAGGGGTCAGTCAGTCAGTCAGTACCTGCTTAACGCTGGCGGGGAGACGGGCCCAGGGGTAGTTTTGGCGAATGTGAAACTCCACGTCCACATTCATGGCAGGTTCCCCGGGATGGGGTGGAGCGAGCAAGGGAGAACGGACGGAGGGTTGGCGGACCCCAAGTCCTCTTCGCCGCCGCCTCAGCCCCGCTCCTGAGGCGAGGCTCCGCCGCCACCCAACGCAACTGCTCAAACTTGCCTTCCGCTCCCCCCTCACCGCTTCCGCGTTGTGGACGCCGGCAGGCCCGCCCCCTCCGCCGTGCGTCACTTCCGGCGCTGAGCCGAACTCAAAAGGCCTGAAAGCGCGGGACGGGGGGGGGGAGGAAAGATGGTGAAGAATGCGCGCGGTGAATCCGGGGGGGGGAGGTCCTCCTACCTAATGAGCGATTCCGTTAGCTGCAATAGTTCCTTACGTACAAAAGAAAAGGCATACCCTTTTGCTTTATGAGAAAGAATCCTTGAGAAGCCGAAAAAAAGTGGGACCGTTGGACCGTCACCTCGCATATCGGCGAAACTACGATTCCCGTGATGCTTGGCGCATGCTCCGCCCTTTTATTTGTCACGTAGAGAATGGAGGAAGGCGGGGTCTAAACATTAACCTGAATGGCCTTATTTCATCTGTATTCCTTGGAATACAAATCTTGTCATGCTTGACTGACGGTAATACGGTCTCTCAGGCCATTGAAAACCGACAGGAGGCTTATTGCTCTGTTTGGGTATTATGTTCCTATGACAATAGGTGTTTTTTTAAAAAAATGTTTCTATGATTGGCTATGGCAGGGGTAGGCAACCTCGGCTTTTTTATGACTCATGGACTTCAACTCCCAGAATTCCTGAGCCAGCTGGCTCAGGAATTCTGGGAGTTGAAGTCCATGAGTCATAAAAAAGCCGAGGTTGCCTACCCCTGGTCTATGGAGATTCTCAGTCACCCCTGTCCTGGTTTATCCCTAAGGTGCTTTTTTTCAAGAGGCAGCTGGATTTTCTTGTTTTTCTTTGCCCTCAGCTCTGAAGACAAGAAAAGTCCAGTTGCCTCTTGAAAAAGCACTTTGGGGATGTGATTCTGTGAAATATTTTTTTTGGAAAGCCAGTTAAAGTGCAAACAATCATAAAAGCTGCAGACGCAAGGATGAGCTAGAGAGCAAGTGTTCGGATGGAAAGGCTGATAGTTTTTTTAATTTTTTTTTGCTGTTCTTGAAGTTTTCCTCTGATATAGGCACATATGCAAAATTAGAATGACTTAGAAGACAAAAAGATTTGCTCTTTGAATATTATCTAATAATGACTGTTTGCAAAACCATAATTAATGGCTTAAAAAGCTCAGTGCCTGTCCAAATCAAGCAAATTGTTTTATATCTTATTTTATGTAGTGTCACCTATGCCAATATACTAAATCCCAGTGAAATTCATTTTGGTTTTGGCTATTTTGTAGGTGTGTGCCTTTGAGTCAAGTCTTGATGATTTCCTGGACAAATTCCTGCAATTTTAAGGTCTTTTAAAAAGTAGTTTGCCATTGCCTCTTTCCTAGGTCTAAAAGAGCGACTGGCCCAAGATCTGCAAAGAGGGATAAGTAAAGAATCATGAGGTGTCTCTAACTATCATTTAAGTCTTTGCATTAAAGATCGGGAGGAAGTGCACAAGAGTGTGGTTTGCATTGTATCACCAACTTGATGCCAGTTTGATGTGCTGCAGATGCTTATATGTCTAGACTTGAGAAACACAGACATGGCACATGATGCACTAGCATTCTTTTCCACCGGTAGGACCTATGAATGTAACACCCCAGGATCAGGTGGCATTGGAGTACAAAGCATTTCACAGCCCCCTCTGCTTTATAATTTGCTTTCCATACTGGAAATTGTAGATAGCTGTCATCTATTTTTTTTCAAAACCTTTTTTCTAACTACTACCAAGTTTACTCTTGTGGAAGCAGACCTGAATGGCGTGTTGTTTAAAAGTGTTATTTTGTTTTTCAAACTAAAAATGGAATGACTTACAGAGTGTGTTTGCACAAACCAAAGTCAGATGGTGGGGAGAACGTGTTGGGCGGCAGCATATAAAGAAATGGCTCTGAGTGTCTTTGTAGATCACATGATGAACATGAATCAACAGGAAGACAGATGCAAAAGACAAACCAATCTACAGATAAAATCTTAGACTTCATTAACATAACATCAAGAGAAGTCATTCTCCTTTCTATTCTGATAGTTTTCATCCAAATCTAAAATATTCCACTCTGTTCTGGGGATTGCATCCTGGGAAGGAAATTAACTAATTAAAGCATGTCCAGAGAACTCCGCGAGAATAAAGAATCCAAAAGGGAAAATTTAGGGATAATGGTTGGAGGCATTGGGTATCTTTTGCCTAGAGACAAGAATGCTACAATACGGTGAAATACCATAACAGAGTACAAATATCTGAATGGCTGTTATGTAAAACCAGGACAGAATTGTTCTATAGGGCAGGACAAGAAATTACAAAGAAGCAATTTTGGCTGAACAGCAGAAAAAATTCCTACAGTTAACAGTAAGAACTCTTCAGTAACAGGTAGTGGACTCTCCTTTCTTGGAGGAGTTCAAAGATAGCTGACTGGCCATGTCAGTGATATTGCACTTGTGCACTCCTGCGTTGAGCAGAGGGTTGAAATAGATAATCTCTGAGTTTCTTTCTAGCCCACAGGTCTGCAAGCCGTGGCTCCGGAGCCGCATGCGGCTCTTTCAGCCGTCTCCTGCGGCTCCCAGTCCTCTGCCATGTGCAGTCCAAAAAATAAATAAAAAGTGGGACTAAAAAAGTTCAACCAATCAATTCAAATATGCAGGGGAGGTGCATATCTCGCCTTGGCTCCACTCTTCAGTCAAACCTTGTTCTGCGCATGCGCGCATGTATGCGCATATGCAAACATTTTTTGCGGCTCCCAGTTTTTCCTTTTGTGAGGGAACCGGTTCCGAGTGGCTCTTTCACTGTTTCAGGTTGCTGACCCCTGTTCTAGCCCTTACATTCTGTGATATCCTTGCGGCAGAAAATCCATTGCCTTATGCCAGGGGTCTTCAAACTTGGCCCTTTTATGTTTCGTGGACTTCAACTCCCAGAATTCCTCAGCCAGGCACGCTATGCTTCAGTCACATCCCAAAGTTCTGATTTGACTACATGCCATGCTAATAATCTGAATAGCACTTGTGCAGGATTTCGCGGTGTTGACGTGCTGCTCACACTCCATTTTGGCTGATCCACACTGATCTCAATTCAGTTCATTCTAGGAAGGCTGGACTTGGAATGTTGCTTTCCAACGTGCGGCTGTCTTTAATATATTTTAATATGCACCACTAGCAAAATAATTGGGAAGGTTAGTCACAAAGTACCGTATATAGCATTTCATTTGTGAGAGGCAGGAGCATGCTGGAAACAGAGGTTGCAGCAACGACATGGATTTTTGTGCCTGGATTTCTAACTTGCCTCTAACCCAGTGGTGGGATTCAAATATGTGAACAACCAGTTCTCTGTGTGGATGCCACTTCCGGAAGTCCACTCTGAGCCTGGGCAACAAAACTGGTGCGAACTGGCTGAATCCCACCACTGCTCTAACCTGAAAAGTCTTGGGCAAGCTTATGTGTATTTTCAGCACATGAGAATCTGGTGGCAACAGTGGAGGATTACAGCTTTGGAATGTAAGAGGAGTAGATGAGTGATGAAGAGCCTCAATGAATGAATAAGATGAATAAAAGTAGATCCAATGAGCATCTGGTAAATTGAAAGAAAGGGGGAAGGATGCAATTGATTTAAATGAGGCCCTGATCCTGCAGATATAATTGATGAATATGTGGCCAGGAAGTGAAAGGAATGGGTAAACCGAGAAAGTCATGACTGAACAAAGGACAAGTGAGAAAGTTTAATCAATAAAAGAAAGTGTTACAAAGCAGTGTGGAGGTGGTTGAAACAAGGAATAGAAAAGTGTTAGGCAGGCTTGGTATAAATTAGATTTAGCTGTGTTTTCTTATCTTTCTGTTATCTCTTACCTGAATTTCTTTGGATTAGTATCCCTTAGTTCCTTTCTGCCCTTTGCATAATGTTGCTTACTCAGGAAGGGGATAGCATGATGTAGGTATATTTTGGAGCAACCCAGTCTTAGGTGGGAAGTGAAACTTCTTGCTTCCGATTGCTGCTTCCGATTTCAAGAATCTTGATGTGCAGCAGTCTATTTTTAGGACAGCTGCCACCCTCACATTTCCCCATTTTGGAGCTATGTTGCAGTCATGCTCTGCAGCTGTTGCTGCAACAGGTAAAATGTGCAAGTGATTGATGCACACTAAAAGATGCGGATAAGCCATTAGAAGTGCCAGTATATTGTAAACACGTTTGGAACACCTCCAGCTGCAGAGTCAGTCTAAAGCAATATGTTCTGGTTGGACTGCTAGCATAATGGTGTTGAAAACTGGCATGTAATAATTTATTAAGATTTATAGCTTGCTTGGGAAGCAGTATGCAAAGAGCAATAAGATAGAAAAATGTGGGTTAGACAGCATCACCACCAGATGGATTCGTAGCTGGTTGACCGGCCGTACTCAGCATGTGATCCTCAATGGAATGCATCTACATGGAGGGAAGTGTGTAGTGGGGTGCCTCAGGGCTCTGTTCTGGGCCCAGTGCTCTTCAACATCTTCATCAACGATTTGGACGAGGGGATAGATGGGGAACTCATCAAATTTGCAGATGACACCAAGCTGGCAGGAATAGCCAACAATCCAGAAGACAGGCTTAAGATACAGGAGGATCTGGACAGACTTGAACACTGGGCGCTATCTAACAGAATGAAATTCAGTGGTGAAAAAAGTAAGGTTCTACATTTAGGCAAGGAAAACCAAATGCACAGGTATAGTGTAGGGGCTACCTTGCTCAATAGTAGTAACTGTGAGAGGGATCTCCGAGTGCTAGTGTATAATCACTTAAATATGAGCCAGCAGTGTGCTGCAGCTGCCAAAAAAGCCAGCTGGGTATGTCTAGTTTAATGAAGAGAAGGGCGAGGGGGGACAGGATAGCAGTGTTCCAGTATCTCAGGGGCTGCCACAAAGAAGAAGGAGTCAAGCTAGTCTCCAAAGCGCCTGAAGGCAGGACAAGAAGCAACGGATGGAAACTATTCAAGGAGAGAAGCAACCTAGAACTAAGGAGAAACTTCCTGACAATTAGAACAATTAACCAGTGGAAAAACCTGCCTCCAAAAGCGGTGAATACTCCCAACACTGGAAGTTTTTAAGAAGAGACTGGACAGCCATTTGTCCGAAATGGTATAGGGTTTCCTGCTTGAGCAGGGGGTTGGACTAGATGACCTCCAAGGTCCCTTCCAACTTTATTATTATTATTATTATTATTATTATTATTATTATTATTATTATTATTATTATTATTATTATTTTTACAGCACCCAAAGCACTTATTAGACTTTTCTTCCTGAAATTGGTGTTGTCAAGAGCTACAAGTAGGGCTACAATTTTCAGAAGTTTCAAATCAAGGCTATGAAGCCTTGGTCCAAGTGTCTATCTTACCTTATAGAGGAATATGAACAGAAAATGGAGCCATGGTGTGAACTTCCTTGAGAAGCAGAGATAGTCCTCTGCTTACAACACTTCATTTAGTGACCGTTTGAAGTTATAACAGCACTGGAAAAAGTAATTTGTGATTGTTTTCCCACACTTACGATCGTAAAAAAGGTAAAGGTAAAGGTTCCCCCGCACATGCGTGCTAGTCGTTTCCGACTCTAGGGGCCGGTGCTCATCTCCGTTTCAAAGCCGAAGAGCCAGCGCTTGTCCGAGGATGTCTCCGTGGTCATGTGGTTGGCATGACTAGATGCCAAAGGCGCACGGAACGCTGTTACCTTCCCACCGTAGTGGTCCCTATTTTTCTACTTGCATTTTTACGTGCTTTCGAACTGCTAGGTTGGCAGAAGCTGGGACGAGTAACAGGCACTCACTCTGCTACGCGGCACTTGGGATTTGATCCACCAAACTGCCGACCTTCTGATCGACAAGCTCAGTGTCCTAACCCACTGAGCCACCGCGTCCCCTTACGATCGTAACCATATTACTAATATAACAACTGCAGTTATTCACTTAACAACTGTGGCAAAAAAGGTCATCAAATGGGGCAAAATTCAGTTAACAGCGGTCTCACTTAGCAATAGACATTTTGGGCTCAATTGTGGTCGTATGTTGAGGAATTCCTGTAAAAATGAAATTCAAGGAATCACCCTATACAGTTATGTACAACCACAGAATCTCCGTTGCTAAGCAAGGCAGTTGTTAAGTGAGTTGTGTGCCGGATGTAACTGATTTAAATTTTAACTGATTTTGCCACAGTTGTTAAGCAAACCACTGCAGTTAAGTGAATCGCACGGTCGTTAAGTGAATCTGGCTTTCCTCATGGACTTTGCTGATCAGAAGCTGACTGGGAAGATCACAAATCTCCAGGCCAGGCCTTCTGTCTAAATGCAGAATTTATATTTCTTGAGTGTTGATGTGAGATTCACTAGCTCAGGGGTAGGCGACCTTGGCTCTTTTACGACTCGTGGACTTCAACTCCCAGAATTCCTGAGCCAAGGTTGCCTACCCCTGCACTAGCTATAGAATGTTACTTTGTGGCTCCAGCATCCAACCTTTGGAAAACTGTTGTCAACACCCAGCAGTGACTCCCCAGGAGTTAATGCAGTATTGCAGGCTAGGTCTGCTTACTGCCAGGAGTTCAACTCTGACCGGCTCAAGGTTGACTCGGCCTTCCATCCTTCCAAGGTCGGTAAAATGAGGACCCAAATTGTTGAGGGCAAGATGCTGATTCTGTAAATCATTTAAGAGAGGGCTGTAAAGCACTATGAAGCGGTATATATGTCTAAGTGCTAGTGCTTTTGCTATTGCTGGCAGTGAAAGCAGGAGACTCATGGCTCCGTCGGAGCCTGATTGGGAGGAGAGGAGGAGTTGGAACTGGGACTGTCCGACAGGGATGTCACGTTCTCCCTTGGCACATTTGGAGAGGCCAAGAGCTAAGGACGATGCTGTCCCTCAGGCATTGGGGGAGGTGGTCATCCAGATGGAGAGCTGTCTGCCTTCACAGACACAGGGGAGGATAGGCTGCTGAAGGGCAGTGGTGCTGATAGGCAGTAGATCTCCTCTAATGAGGAACAGCTGCCTCCTCCACTGATCCAAGGTCACAGAGAGCTGGGTGTAGGCAAGCTCGGAGAAGGGCTGCAAGGCTACTCGGGAGAAGGTCGTTCCACCCCTTGAATGAAACACCTGGAATGCAGTAACTTGAGAAGCCATGGAGAGTTCGTCTTTGCCAGGAACAATTGTTGGATTTGGATTACACGCCCGCCGGCTTTGCCTTGTACCTTTTTGCCTTGCTTCAAGCACTGCCTTTGCCTTGTACCCTGTCTTTGCTTTAAGGACTGCCATTTGTCTTATGCCCAGACTTTGCCTTGTGGACTTTCCTGATAATATATGGGCTTTTGTTTGGGGGACTGAGGGCTAGTATGGGGTGGAGCCTTACTGGTCATTGCAGGGCTGTTTGTTGAATACTTTTTGAGGACAATAAAGGACTCTAAAGGCCGGCCTTGCCTTGACCACCTGGGTCATAACAGAACAGTCCTGTTCTGTTCTAGTTCTGTCTTAGATATCAAAGCCAGCTGGATGACTCTGGGCCAGTCACTCACTCCCAGCTCAACCCAATTCACAAGGTTATTGTGGGGAAAAGAAATAACTCTTGAGTTATTTATAGAAAAATAAGAAAGGCAGGATTAAAATAAATATTGTCTCAGGATTCTCAGATGACATTTGAAAGAGAACTATATAAGACCCTCCTTCTCATAATTAAAGCTGCTCTTCCCACTATCCATTTTTTCTTTAGTTCCTGCTAAAACGCTTGGTGTTGTCCGTTTGTAACCTTTAATTAGCCGAAAAGTTATATCACAGGACAACAATTTTTGAATAAAGTACCTCAAATACATTAACTTAAAGACTGCATCCAAAATCCAGGGCCTGTTATTCCTATGGAATTGAAATTTCAAGGATATTCAGACCAGTTGTATCCCTATCCTTGTGGCCACTGCAGTGCTGTCATGGTCAGCCAGGGTCATACGATCGTGATTTCTAATACTCCCCACCAACTTCCCACAAACAAAATCCATGGGAAAGCCAGCAGGAAGTCAGAAGTCAGTCCCCCCCACTTTTTTTGTCTTCCTGTCATATAGGTAAGTAAATACTGACAGAGGATGACCCTGTAGGTCAGGGGTAGGCAACCTCAGCTCTTTTATTACTCGTGGACTTCAACTCCCAGAATTCCTGACCAGCATGGCTCAGCTTGGAAACTCTCCCTTTCCCCTCAGCATGGCTGGCTCAGGAATTCTGGGAGTTGAAGTCCATGAGTCATAAAAGAGCCGAGGTTGCCTACCCCTGCTGTAGGTCATAGTTGCCTAGTATGCATTAGACATGTAACCATTTCATTTAATTTAAACTTTAGGTGAAAATTAAACCCATCTTTCATAATCAGACCAGTGTCCTTTCAAGACACCCTCTGAAATAGGTTCATTTGGGCTCCTGCTTTAGTTAGAAACAACTGAATCAGCAGTTTGGGACTTTGAATTAGTGTAATCCATCCTAATTCATATGGACAGATTCTTATATCCCTGCATAATTAAATCTCAGAAAATAGATTTTCCCCTTCATAGAGCAATTTTAACTGAACCATGGGTGAACGGAAAAAAACACCACAACTGTAAGGGTTCACGAATGCCTTCTAGCAAGCACAATTCATGTGATCATATGAATGAGAGGCTATCAGAAAGTACGTAGTCAGTGACAGATCCTGTGCCATCGAGTCAGTGTCAACTCCTGGCAAACACCTAGATAGATTTTCTCCAGGTTGATCTATCCCAAAACTGGCCCTTCTGATGTTCCAGTTCTTTTATCCTAATTATCAATTAATTATCCACAGTAATTGAGTCCATCCATCTTATTGACAGCCATCCTCTTTCCTTCCATCATTCCTGAATTATTTATTTATTTACTTACTTATTATTGTTAGAAATAACAAAAGGCAGAGAATTTATCTAACACATCTTTCTTCTATTGTCTTCACAACAAGAAACATAGGTCACCCAGCTGGCTTTCATGGCTAAAGCAGGACTAGAACTCATGGTCTCCTGCTTTCTAGTCTGGTGCTATTCTAGATTTCTCTAGAATCTAGAGTAAGATCTTTAATATGTTCAAAATACGATATTTTTCCCCCTGGTCATTTATTCCTCTAGTGTAGTAAGAACTCTGGATTAATTTTTGATGATCTGTTTGTTTTCTTGCCTATCTATTCTATGGAGTCTTTTCCAACATCAAAGTTCAAAGGTATCAATACTCTTCCCAGCCTGCTTCTTCAGAGTCCAGCTTTCACATTCATAGTGAGTTCAGGGAAATCCAATGGCTGTAGGATTTTGATCTTTGTAGGTCCTGGCATCTCAAGGTCTTTTCCTAGGCTGTTATTGCTATTCTACCAAGAATTAGTCTGTGATGTATTTCTTCATGCTAGTTCCTTTTGATTTGTTTTTCATTTTGCTTGTTTTATGCCTTCATCTCAGTCTTAGCCCTTGATAACTGCTTGGACAAGATTGTATGGTTTTCTTGGAAACCAGCATTTTCAGAAGCGGTTTACCATTGCCTTATTCCAGGGGTCTTCAAAGTTGGCCCTTTTATGACTTGTGGACTTCAGCTCCCAGAATTCCTCAGCCAGGCATGCTGGCTGAGGAATTCTGGGAGTTGAAGTCCACAAGTCATAAAAGGGCCAAGTTTAAAGACCCTTGCCTTATTCCTGCAATAAAATGATAGGCCCAGAATTACCCAACTAGTTCCTCGCCTCAGGCGGGACTAAATTCATGGCCTCTCAATTTCTAGTCCGGTGCCCTTAACCAGTAAACTAATCTGGTTTTCCTCCCGTTGATAATTGATCCTAAAGTGAAGAAATTCTTCATTTCAATATCCTTGTTGTCAGTTGTAAAGCTGGTTACTGTACCTGTTGTCATTACATTAGCCTATATGTAATTTTCATCCCGATTTTTCAGTTGTAGGAAGAAAAGTCTTCATCATGGTTCCTCCAAGCGGGGAATAAACATGGCAACTGCTTTGGGAAGAAGGTTGTAGTTTATTGCAGAGGAAAGCCAGACAGAAAGATGGATCCAACAGAAAAGAGCCAGAGAAGGACTGACCACAGGTGGGTAGTGAGTTTTTATACCCCCTGGACTCTATTGTCTGGAGTTATTTCCTGTTTCAAGCTTTGTATTTCCTTTGTCACGTATTCTGTCCTGAGCCTAGGTGTGCCCCTCTAGGATTCTTGCTGGTTGTCTGTCCCAGCCCACCTCCCTGGGGCCGGGGTATGTAGATTTTAGATGTCTGAAGTCTTCTTAGCTTCCTGCGGCCGGCGTCAACTTCCCTCCGCCCAGTACGCTCCCACAGAGAGGGCCTCCTCAGGGTGCCACTGGTCAAAGAATGCAGACTGGTGGCCCCCAGGGGGGGCGTTCTCTGTGGGCGCACTGGATTTATGGAACCATCTTCCGGTCGAGCTCCGGATGGCGCCTGATCTCCGCTCCTTCCGGCGCGATCTTAAAACCCACCTTTTTGAACAAGCCAGCCTGACCTGATGGGATGGGGTTGGGTTTTATAAATTGGTCTTAACTTTTAATCTGTAGTAATTTATTACGGGCATCACTGTTTAATCACTTTTTAAGAATTTTTAATTTTTGTATCTTGTTTTTATTATGTATTGCCCTGTTCACCACCCTGAGTCCTTCGGGAAAAGGGCGGTATACAAATTAAATAAATAAATAAATAAATAAATTACTGCTAAGCTTGTAAGCCGCCCTGAGTCTTCGGAGAAGGGCGGGATATAAATGGAATTAAAATAAATAAATAAATAATCTTCCTGAATGGTTTACATCTGCATTTCTATAGAGTTGGTTTCTGCTTGGGGGAGGGAGACTTGGGGCTATTAAGAAAACCTGCGCATGCTTTTCTGCCTCTTTAACTTCTTTTTAGGAAATGTATTTTCCTGCCCTTTTAATATTTCCTTCTCTGGGGAGCTGACTTCCCACACAGTGCTGTTTGATTTTCTTTACTAAAGCTTGCAGATCCTTGGCGTTCTTTGGCTAACAGCGTCATCAGCATAGTGCAGGTGCTTGACATTCCTTCCTTTAGTTCATCTTCCAATCCAAGCTCTCTTAAGGCATATTCAGCATTTTAGCTGAATAAATAAATAAATATACAATCTTACCTCTCGCCTTGTTAAACTGGAGCCAATCAGTTTGACTATGTTCCATCCAGCCTGTGATCTCCTTTCCTGTGTATAGATTTCACATGGAATCAATGAGATATTCTGAGATTCCTGTTGTAGCGTGGGTGACCGCGTGGACACAGGAACGAGTCAACATAGTACAAGATACCTTTATTGATTACAAGATGGAACTGAGTCCCAAAACCCCCAGTGTCCTCTTATAGCCTACTGATGCCCATGAACCCAGCCAACCAGGTTGCTCTATTTTCCCACCAGCCAGGTAACACCCAACCTGGTGTTGTATATTTCCCGCCGGACAGGTTCACCAATCAGGACGCCCGGCCAATGCCACCTGGTGTTATGGTGGCTATACTAGCCTGGCATTTCTTTTTTTTTTTTTTTTTTTTTATTGAAAAGTTTTAAAAATACAGTTTTCCTTTAAAAAACCCCCTTCCCCCTCCCTACCTCCCCTCCCTACCTCCCCCCTTCCCCCCCCTCCCCCCCTCCCTCCTCCCCCCCCACCTCCCCCTAACCCCCCTCCCCCCCCCGGACTTCCCAGAGCTAAATACAAGGTATATATATATAAAAAGGCATTTCTACATACACAACAATTCCCATTCAAAATAGCAGAATAACAGGGTCGGAAGGGGTCTTGGGGATCTTCTAGTCCAGGGGTCCCCAACCCCCGGTCCGTGGACCGGTACTGGGCCGCAGCATGCCAGCAACTGGTCCGCACAAACAAGCAAAGCCCCATCCATGGGATGCAGACAGCATACAAAACCACGCTCTCTCCGATCCATGGAAAAAACTTTCTCCATGGAACCGGTGCCTGGTGCCCAAAAGGTTGGGGACCTCTGTTCTAGTCCACCCCCCCTGCTCAAGCAGGAAACCCTATACCATTTCAGACAAATGGTTGTCCAATCTCTTCTTAAAAACCTCCACCCACTCGCCCTTAGGAGGCAAGTTGTTCCACTGATTAATTGTTCTAACTGTCAGGAAATTTCTCTTTAGTTCTCCTAAGGATATTCCACAGTTTGACATGACTGACACAACCGAAGGCCTTTCATAATGGTGCAGCACATACTGACTTTTATTTAGGGTTTGTTTGGGGATTTTTTGCTTTTTGTTCTCCCAATTATCCAGTCTGCAGATGCAATAATGTACCTCCTTGATAAGAGGCCCAAAGTTTATTAATTGTGCAGTGTTTATCTAATTGCAACTTCCCCTTTCCAGATGTTGTTGTGTTTACATGGCATATTCATTCACCCAACTGAGCTTTGTTTTCTTTAAATGACCCAAGGTTTGGAGTTCACATTGGTGAGTTCTGATCGGAATTTGTGCTAAAGTTAACAGCAATTAACTAAAGAGCGCAACTTGCCTACGGCTCTTCCTCATTTTGTTTCCAGAGTGCCTAAGCTTTTTCTTATTTTTAATGGGAATTATCAATCATGACAAATATATCTGCACTTTTCTCTAGTAAGGCCATAACATTTTTCGGCGGGCAGGGCAGGGGGGGGAGGAGGGTGATGGTGGGAAACAACATTGTACTAAGTTTATATTTTAAAAGTATCAGTTGCTGCAGCAGATGGCAGCAGCTAGCTGACCTTGGCTGATTTTATGTATTTAGTAATCAGTTTTATATGGCTTCCCATCTCATGGAAAGTAACTCTGGGTGGCGTCTAGCCACCCGATAAAACATCAAATATATAAAACCATTGTTACCTAAAAGGGATGCAGTGCCTCAGTGGGTTAGGACGCTGAGCTTGTCGATCAGAAGGTCGGCAGTTTGGCGGGTCGAATCCCGAGTGCAGTGTAGCAGAGTGAGCGCCTGTTACTCATCCCAGCTTCTGCCAACCTAGCAGTTGGAAAGCACGTAAAAATGCAAGTAGGAAAATAGGGACCACTACGGTGGGAAGGTAACAGCGCTCCGTGCGCCTTTGGCGTCTAGTCATGCCGGCCACATGACCACGGAGATGTCCTCGGACAAGCGCTGGCTCTTCGGCTTTGAAGCGGAGATGAGCACCGGCCCCTAGAGTCGGAAATGACTAGCACACATGTGCGGGGGAACCTTTACCTTTACCTTTATTGTTACCTAAAACCATTATATAATAATTGTTAAAGAAACATTAAAAATTACAAAGGCAGAACTAAAACAGGAAGAGAAAAGAATATGGAAGGATGTTAATGCTAACCAGGTTCAGATCTGATTGGAGGGGAGACTGCCTGACACCTCAGGGACGTAGAGCAGATTGTTGAAATTTCCTAAAGGCAACAGGGGCTGCTTCCATATTCCCCCCCCCAAAAAAAAACTCTACTGTACATGGATGGTTCCACTTAGCTATCAGGAGAGAGATTTTCTCTTTTTAGTTTATAGGTTTCCCTTTGAATTGGGAAACTGAGTATCTAGAGCAGGGCTTTTCAACCTTTTCACCCATTGTACCACTTTTAGGATATGGCAACATCTGAGTACTACCAGTTGCCGAGCAAGTTGTCAAAAACTTGATGACAAAAAAAAGGAAAAAAGTGATGAAGTACAGGTAGTCCTCGACTTACAACAGTTCGTTTAGTGACTGTTCAAAGTTACAACGGCACTGAAAAAAGTGCCCCCCGAGTGCCGCCGGGCAATATACCTGCCTGCCTGCCCGCCCGGCGGTGCTCTTCCTCCTGTCCGAGGTTTTCATTGTTGTAAGAATTTCTGTTGAGGATTGGCAGCAGGGGTGGAGTGGGGGGTGTTTGGTTTTTATTTCCCCACCCTCTGTTGGGTGGTTCCAGCAGGTTTTGGTCACTTCAGATGATTCTGGGACACTGTGACCGTCGTAAATATGAATCGGTTGCCAAGCATCTGAGTGTAAAACACAAGACGCTGGAGATGCTACAACATTCCAGCTGATCGGTGCTTCTTCTGGGCTCAGCAGAAGCACCAGGATGAGCACCGAGCTCCAGCTGGAGCCTGGCGCTGATCCTGGAGCTTCCGCTGAGCCCTGACAGCCCTGCAGCTCCAGCCAAGTTTGAAGAGCCCTGCTGTAGAAAGATACAAACGGTTCTATCCCCGCAGCAAAAATAGAAATAGTTTTAAAAAAAAAAGTATAGCCATGAAAAATGACAGGAGAATCTGTAAAGCTCTTACTGGGGACAGATTTCTAGTTTTCTTTCCTATTTGAGAAGGAATGTGGCTCTGACTTGGGGGCAACGAGGAAGAGATGAGCCATCCCTTAAGGAGGGAATGACAGAAAATATTATTCAGTCAAGGAAAAGGGAAAGCACGCAAAAGAAACTCAAAATAGCTCCACCTTGATTTTGATTGGTAGGAGATGGGAGCGTCACAGAGAGAAGATGTCAGGATTCTGTTATTCTATCCTACAATGATAAAGTGATATTCCTGGAATCTTGGTTATGCTTGCTTCTTGATCTTGCCTATCTTGAAGGGCTGACAACAATTTTGAAAACCTCTTCTGCTCCATATGGTGTAGGTTGTAGGAGATGGCCTTTCAAAGGGAAGTAGTAGTAGTAGTAGTAATAGTAATAATAATAATAATAATAATAATAATAATAATAATAATAATAATAATAATAATAATAATAAAAACAACAGACAAATCGCCATTTGGAACACAACACGCCAGATAGAGAACCGAAGTGTACAGCTGATTGATATCGCTATGCCAGAGTCGAAGAAAAAGAACTGGAAAAAATTACGAAATACTGGCCATCGAAACTACGCGATTATGGATGAAATGCGTAATAGTGATACCCATTGTCATCGGGGCACTGGGAACTATGTCCCAAAACTTTACAAAACACATCAAGAAATTGCAGCTTCCTTCAATAACTCCAGCAAAGCTACAAAAAAACTGCGCTACTCGGAACATCTTACATTTTAAGGAGATACCTGGTTGATACCTAGGATGCTGGCAGCAACCCGTGTCAACCACTAGTGCCAGTCAATTTGAGTGTTCAGTTGACTGAGTTTCATATTTTATGAATAAAAGTTTTATAACCATCATCAATAATAATAATAATAATAATAATAATAATAATAATAATAATAATAATAATAATAATAATAATAATAATAATAATAATATTGGAAGGGACCTAGGAGGTCATCTAGTCCAACCCACTGCTCAGGCAGGAAACCCTATACCATTACAGACAAATGGCTGTACTAGAACAGAATTAGGCACATCTGCTTCATATATATTTTGGATAACTACTGTAAAGATCATCGGAATTGCAAATCAAGTTACATACTGCCTTCTTAGGGCTCCCTGAAATGCTTCATTTTTCCCCCTGCTTCTTTATTTTTTCCTCAGCATTAATCCTGCATTATGCTAAAGATGTAGCAAGAAGTTAATGCCGATATATTTAACAAGGAAAGAAGGATCAAAAGACTCTTGAAACTAGCTGCCATAGAGCGGAGGTTTCCTAAAATGATATGATGTTTTTTCCCCCCTGTATATATCTCAGTACATTTCAGATCCCCATTTTTAAAAAGAATGTATAAAATTAAAATAGAGTGTCATGGTATTATGGGGGGAAGAGCGGAGCTATAGAAATAAGGGGAAAATGAAGAGGCAAAGATAGAATATACTTGATAAGCAAAGATACGAAAAAGCACAGAAATAGTAGGGAACATATTGTTGATAAACATAAAAAGAAACTGATAAATGAGATCAAAGGTTTTTTGCAACCAACCAGATGCACCTGGAAGATCCAGAATTGCTTTTCTTCTGCTAATCAATTATTTGTTTATTAAAATATATTAAAGATTGCATTCAAGTATCATCACTAGTAGCTCTTCAGGACCAAGTCTTCCATGATTTTAGTTAATCCCCTAATCCAAGATTGAGTAACTTTGTTTTTAACGATCTGGATGGTATCTTCTTAGCTCCACCCCTTCAGGGACAATTTGACTTCTGAAAGTTTTCGTGGTTAGTGGAAATTTTCCTTTTCATCATCTCACGATCAAGAAGGAAGAAAGCTGAGAAAGGAAGAAAAAGGAAAAAAAAGACAGGTTCCACAAATCAATCTAATCTATGGTTTAATAAAAATATGTTTCAACCATGATTTGTTTAAAGGTAAAGTAAAGGTAAAGGTTCCCCCGCACATGCGTGCTAGTCGTTTCCGACTCTAGGGGCCGGTGCTCATCTCCGTTTCCAAGCCGAAGAGCCAGCGCTTGTCCGAGGACGTCTCCGTGGTCATGTGGCCGGCATGACTAGACGCCAAAGGCGTACGGAACGCTGTTACCTTCCCACCGCAGTGGTCCCTATTTTTCTACTTGCATTTTTACATGCTTTCGAACTGCTAGGTTGGCAGAAGCTGGGACGAGTAACAGGCACTCACTCTGCTACGCAGCACTCGGGATTCGACCCGCCAAACTGCCGACCTTCCGATCGACAAGCTCAGCGTCCTAACCCACTGAGCCACCGCGTCCCTTTTTATGATTTGTTTAATAAGTCTCAATTGGCTGGGTTCATGGATTGCATTTAGCCATAAAGATTATCTTACATGTGCTTGCCAAAATGAACTGCTCGTCAGTTTAATATGATGACTAAACTTAGGCTGGTCTATGACTGTATAAAACTTTGATTTGACTAAACCCATTAGGATATATGTGTGTGCTCATATGTAAGATGAAGAATGTGTTATTCTCTTTAACTAGATCACGGGTCGGCCACGGCTCTGGAGCCTCATGCGGCTCTTTCAGCCTTCTCCTGCAGTTCCCAGCCATTTGCAGAGAGACAGAGACAGAGAGAGGCACTTGTGCTTCCCTTCTCTGTGTCTTTCTCTCTCTCTCTCTCTCTCTCTGTATATAACTCACGCTGTTCTCTGAGAAGCTGACAAGCTTATTGGGCGGGCCCCCTGCCTTTGCTGCATCTCCACAAGAAGCAGCAGAAAGCAGGGCAGGAGAGCCAGCCCAGTAAGAATGTGTGTCAGTTTGTCCAGAATAGTGTGAAGCCAGCTTGCCAGATGAGCAGAAGATTGGAGAGAGGTGGAGAGAGAGAGAGAGGCAGAGAAAGAGAGGGAGGCAGAGAGAGAGAGAGAGAGAACTCATGCACAGCAGCCTCTATTTCTTTTTAATTAAACTCTTCAATCAAGTTTCCCCCCCCCCCATTGTGTGTGTGTGTGCGCACGCACACGCGCGCAGGTTTTTTTCCCCTCTGGGAAACGGGTCCAAGTGGCTTTTTGAGTGTTTAAGGTTGCCGACCCTTGAACTAGATTCTTGTTTTCAGTGACTTAAGGCTAATCTTTATCTCCTTGACGCTACATGGAACTTATTGGATGTATAGTATCTGCAGTCAAATGCAGCAGTACCTGGGGATTTTGATGCTAGTTCAAATCAAGTAGGATGTAGGGAAAATGTTTGCCTGAATTCCTAGAGAAATGCTGGTATCAAAGAAGTTAGTCTAAAGGAGAAATATAGGTAAGCTGATGCCTTCTAGGTATTTGATTCATCATCTGCAGTCAGTGTGGCCCATGGCAAAGAACTGTGATGAGATAGAGTACTACATTTGCTAAGAATATCATCTGGCACACAGGTAGTCCTCGACTTACAACAATTCATTTAGCGACTCTTCAAAGTTACAGTGGCACTGAAAAAAGGGACATGGCCATTTTTCAGATAACTATCACAGCATCCCCATCGTCAGGTCATCAAAACTTGAATGCTTGGCAACTGGCTCATATTTATGACCATTGCAGTGACCTGGGGTCATGTGATCACCTTCTGTGACCTTCTGACAAGCAAAGTCAATGGGGAAGCCAGATTCACTGAACAACTGTGTTGCTAACTTAATGACTGCATTGATTCGCTTAACAACTGTGGCAAGACTGGTGGTAAAACGGGGCAAAATTCACTTAACAAATATCTTGCTTAACAACAGGAATTTTGTGCTCCATTGTGGTCACAAGTTGAGGACTACCTGTACTGTAGGTAGGCTGATGGTCTGATTCTTTATATGGCAATAGGAGATGTAGGTCCAAATATATCTGAACTGTCCAGTTTGAGAAAAATCTCTTCTTATCACTGCACCAACCTGGCCCGCTTCCTCTTCTGGTTTAAAACCTAATGCAGGGCAAGGCATTTCAGACACTATAAATATAAAAGAGAGGATAATAGGGTGGATGATATCCTTGGAATAAGATCAGGCATTACAAATGTGTGTTCTTTTTTTTTTTGCAGATGTTGGATATGGGTCAAATCAAAGAGACCAGCGGTGGAATTCAATAAATCCTTTTATATTGTGGTGCATCTTGTTGCAAGAGGCCTAGAAACTGACATCAACATCTTGATTTTTCTATAGAATTTGTCCAAGAGTTACCACCTGATTTGTTCTGATTTTGCCATTTTCAAAGAGGCATCTGTAGGAGTGCAAAAGAGCAATATGCTAAACTCAGGGCTTTTTTTCTCATAGAACACTCAGAACGGCATTCCGGCACCTTTTTTTCTGCAAAAAAAAAGCTCCCTCTATTGGCTTTTGAAAGCCTATTGCAGGGATAGGCAATCTTGGCTCTTTTTTATGACTCGTGGACTTCAACTCCCAGAAATCCTGACCCAGCCACGCTGAGGGGAAAGAGAGAGGTTTCCATGCTGAGCCATGCTGGCTCAGGAATTCTGGGAGTTGAAGTCCCTGAGTCACAAAAGAGCCAAGATTGCCTACCCTGCACTAGAGGTGCGTAACCAAAAGCCTCAGAGATATTTGCAGCCTCCAAATCACTTGAACATTACTGTAGAGCCCGTCCAGATTTTTCCACCAAAAAGTCATCTTGTTACACCATGTGAGCTAATTGCACACAACACACCGGCCTTGCAAGTCAATCATACATAAAGTTATTTCCCGTTCAAGAGCCTGACGGATAGAAGCTGTTCTTCAGCCTGTTGGTACAGCTGGCTATACTCCTGTATCTCCTACCTGATGGTAGGAGAGTAAAGAGGTACCGACCAGGGTGTGAGTCGTCCCTGAGAATTTTCCTCACTCTTCCAAGGCAGCCAGCCCTGGCGAGGTCATCCAGTGGTGTCAGGGGACAGCCCACGATGTTTTGTGCTGTGCTCACCACCCTCACATGGTGTAACAAGTTGGTGGATTTGTTGTCACTGTCAGCTGTGGTGGTGGGGGCACGAAGGGAGGCTCAGCCATGTATACATGGTTGTACTTTGACAATAAAGGTTCATTCATTCATTCTTTTCTTCCGTTGTAGACAGCAGAGGGAATAGCTTTGAGGGAAAGGAGGAAGAGCTGCTACCAAAACAAAGGTCAGGTAAAAGAGAACTGAGTCTGGGCCAGAGATGTAATCTGAGAAAATATTTCAGACAAGACTCTCCTTGGTTGTCGCAATGATAAAGAGAGGGAGAGGGAACGTGCATTCAGATTTACAAGATTCTGTTATTATAATAGCTTTACAATAAAAATAGTATTGACCTATGTCAGGGGTAGGCAACCTCGGCTCTTTTATGACTCATGGACTTCAACTCCCAGAATTCCTGAGTCAGCATGGCTCAGCTTGGAAACCTCTCCTTTTCCCCTCAGCATGGCCGGCTCAGGAACTCTGGGAGTTGAAGTCCATGAGTCATAAAAGAGCCGAGGTTGCCTACCCCTGACCTATGTGATAATGGATTCCTAGTTAGTCTATGGAGATTCTCAGTCATCCAAGTCATGGTTGTCCCAAAGGTGCTTTTTCAAAAGGCAACTGGATTTTCTGTGTTTTTTTCCTCTCTTGAAGAGAATACCTTTGGTTCTGACTGAATGGTGGAGTATGGAAGGATTTGATCATCTGGTTGCTAGCACCTTGAAGGGAATTGAGCTAATGGCCAATCTTCAAAGTGCTAACAACCAGATGACTGCCCAGAACGTAAATCCTTCCCCAGCGTTCAGTCAGAACTGAGGATGCTTCTTAGATGAGAAGTGAAACATCCTCAAGGGAAAAAACACAGAAAGTCATTTGAAAAAGCGTATTTGGGATTCCTAGTCTGATTTACCTAGAAGACTGACACTCGTGGTTTTCGAGGGATGGTGCTGGATTTCTTCCAAATAGCTTTTCTAGTGTAATAAAAAGTGAACAGGAATTTCATGTCAGGAATGGGGACTGTGGGTTGTGCTCAACACCTGTCACGTTAATCTTTCTTCTTCTGTTTGATTAGGGCAGGTAAACACACCATGCTCCCTTTTCTTAAAATAGTGGTGTGTTTTGAACTTTTTTTTTAAAGCTGAATACAAATTGCACTTTTCCCCACCTACCTTTTCTTCACTTTTTCCCATCAACAATTCTTGCTTTGCATTTAGAGCTAAATATGGCAAAGCTGCTCGTTTTCCTTTCTCTCCCATTTCACTGTTTAAAACAGGGGTCTTCAAACTTGGCCCATTTATGACTTCTGGACTTCAACTCCCAGAATTCCTCAGCCAGGCACGCTGGATGAGGAATTCTGGGAGTTGAAGTCCACAAGTCATAAAAGAGCCAAGTTTGAAGATCCCTGGTTTAAAATTTCAAGGGCTTGCCATTCTTTTACAAAGAAATCTGCTAAACTTGAGCAGTTCCTGTGCAACCAAGAGCCAAGCCCTTTAGAACTTTTGCTTGCCTAGACAAGTAATAACAATCCTATCTCAAGGTAGTAGCCATGATTCTTTTCTCCCCATCTATCAGTCCTCCTGGGTGAAGCAGACAGGAAACGTAAGTAGAATAAAAAATTCTACTTAATTGCAGGGCTCTTTTTGTCATAGAACGCCCAGAATGGAGTTCTGGCACCTTTTTTGGATGGAAACTTGTAGGGTAAGCATGGCAGGTTGTTTTGACGTAGGTTCCGGCACCTTTTTTTTTTTTTTTACAAAAAAAGCACTGCTTAATTGTAAGGGTACATTAACAGAATCTTGCAAAGAACAGGATTATGCCACAAAAGACACAAACTTCCTATCTCCACCTTCAACTACTTGTTCCATTAGGTGGGTCCTTCCTAAATTTCTTCCTCTGACCATTAAGCCACTAGAGGCTTCTGCTTCTCTTAGCTGTTTGCTTCCTAGGCAGCATCTCTATCCCTTGTTCCTGAAGGCCATTCACACATTCCATTACACTATCAGCTGCCTCGCTTCTTTATCCTAGACCAGGGGTAGGCAACCTTGGCTCTTTTATGACTTGTGGACTTCAACTCCCAGAATTCCTGAGTCAGCGTAGCTCAGCTTGGAAACCTCTCCCTTTTCCCTCAGCGTGGCTGGCTCAGGAATTCTGGGAGATGAAGTTCACGAGTCATAAAAGAGCCAAGGTTGCCTACCCCTATCCTAGACCTAGCAGCATAATATGATCCTATGATTCAGGAATGCCCCTAGGGGATGGTTAAAAAGATAAGTTGGAACACATGCAACATGTGTAAAAATTAGGCAGAGCTTGATTGCGCTGTTGCGGCTGCCATCTTGATTTTTTGTGACTACACTCTGCTACCAATTTAATGCACCATGATAGTGTCTGAAAGGACAAAAATCACAGGGGGAGGGAGATTTGGTACGTATGCACAATTTGCTACTGACAGTCGCATTGCCAGGATTTTCTATATTTTTACTGATTTTATGTAAAACCATCATGGTGGTGCAGTGGTTAGAATACAGTATTGCAGGCTAACTCTGCCAACTTCCAGGAGTTCGATCCTGATCAACTTAAGGCTGACTCAGCCTTTCATCCTTCTGAGGTGGGTAAAATGAGGACCCAGATTGTTGGGGACAAGATGCTGACTCTAAACCGCTTCGAGAGGGCTGTCAAGCAATATGAAGCAGTATATAAGTCTAAGAGCTATTGCTAGTGTTATGGGAGATGGGAAGAGCAGGAAGACCTTCCTTCCTTCCTTCCTTTTTTGATCCATCCATCCATCCATCCATCCAATTATTTAAACCTTATTTAACATAGCAGGAAGACAACAGTCATGTGTTTTGAATTCCAAATCTCGTAATACATTGGCATTGTACTGTATATGCATGAAACTGATGTGGAGGATGGCAGTACAATGTTTTTGGATCTTTTCCACTTCCACTAGCAGGACTTTTGGCAGTTACCTCTGACAGCTGTGAAAAAGAGGATTCAGGAGATGCATGCCCCACTCCCAGGTGAATGGGTCTGGAGTTGATAGAACTGCATAAGGGATGGGATATGGCAATGCACATTTGTAGAATTGCACAATGCTACACTAGGTTCTTTGGGAATAAACCCCATTAAATATAAAAGGAGGGCTGTCCAACAATAATATGGATAGAATTGTTACCATTACAGTGTGGAATCCTATGTATGCTTAGTAGAAGTTATTGAAATCAATAGAAATAAGTAAATAAATTATTGCAATTCCTGTAAATAAGTTATTGCAGTTTCTGCCTGTTTAAATATTGCCGATAGAGGAATGAATGAATAGAGCAAGCACAAATGTTGGCTTTGCTGCAAGATGTACTCCCTAAAGATCACGGCATGAAATCTTGATCTAACCCCATTAATTTTGTGGATCTAAAATTTCCATTCCAAACCTGTTGGTCTATCTCCAAAAGAAAGCACAAAAAAAATCACCAGCATTGCCATCACTACTGCCATCAAACAGCCTGCCGAGTGAAGTGACTTGATTTCTGCAGGAGGGGAAAGTTTTTTTTTTTAACTGACCGGAAACTAATTCTTGGAGTAAAAGAAGCAAAAATGACAGACAACAAAAACAACAAAACACAGCCCCTGGCAGCCTAACATTTTGCACTCTAATTCAGCTCCTGCTGAAAATAAGGGGGATATTTTATTTCTTAGTCTGCTCAGAAGGAAATGGACAGTTCCAGCTGGTCTGTTGTACTGACTACAGAGTTTGGTCCTGGACAAATGTTTAATTTGATGCAGCTTGTCAAAACTCCAAATAAATCTTGAGTAAAAAAAAACATGTAATCAGTATGGAAAAAGTCAGATGAGAAGAATTCCATTCAAGCTATCATAAACAGCCAGTTCAGTGTTTTATACCAGAGAAAGGCCATTGCAGTCATTTAGCATACCTCTTTCCATTCAGACTGATTGAGATTAATTAATAGTCTCTAAAGGTTTCGAATGGTATGTATTTAAATCCATTATTTTAGCTTTTTTACATGTCCACCAGGCATGACAGAATCTCTCTTCCTGTTGTTCACATTTCCAATATAGATTTGAAGTATTTTTATACACAAATAAAGGTGAACGCACATGTCCCAGGATAATGTTACAGGATCCAATCTGGGTCGGTCACCAGGACCAGAGATTTAATCTTCCGAGCTTGTTGGTGTGGGGAAAATAGAAGGAAGAAAGTGTGAATTTATTATTTATAAAAATAATAAAGGTGGGATATAGATAGATAGATAGATAGATAGATAGATAGATAGATAGATAGATAGATAGATAGACAGACAGACAGACAGACAGACAGACAGACAGACAGACAGACAGACAGATTTCTCTGGTGTCATCTACCTCAAAACAAAGTTTTGAAGAGGAGTCACTTGCAACAGTTTGGAGAAATACGACTAATTTCTGTTTTGTAGAGGATCACGCTAAAAGCAAATATCAAACAGTTGTGCATTGCCTCATTTAACTGCACGGTCCTGGATGCTCTTGGGCTTAACGTCAAAACTCTTGAATATAACTGTATGTTTGAACAGCCCCACCCTGTTGAAGCAGCTGATACTTTGGGAAGTTAACTACAAGGAAACCTTATGAACAGGAACAGAAAAAGAATGGCTCGTTCCTTGAGTTAGTCACAGGACTTACCATCTGTAGTGGGCTACTGGGAAGTAAGTGTGGCATTCAGAAAGACCATGGAGAAGCCAGCAAAGTAAGTTAATGCATCTGAGATGGCAATCTGTGTTGGGAGGTTCAGAAGAGGAAGCAACCCAACCTAGCCATCTAGAAGTTTTGGGAGAGACTACAGCATCCTGAATGGGAACACAGGCTTGTAATCCCCACACTTGGAGATTACAAGTATATTGGGCAAGCCTAAGTAATACTTGCAGTGTCTATGTGGCTGCCGTAAAATGCCAGTAGCAAAACAAAGGCATGCAGCTGCTATAGTTAATGAATACAAGGGTAAGTAGCTGCTTCCGAGTGACCAGCTTAGATTGAATTCACTCAAGTGGTCCTGTTCTCCTCCTGGTACCACAAATATGTAAACTTTTAGCCCAGCTTGTGATATACAGCCACGTGATCTGTTTATGGTTTAATGTATTGTGTAAAGATAGAAAATTGGGTTGAATAAAGCAGGGTTTAATTAACTGAAAGGAAGCACGTTAGGCAGGCATAATATAAGCGGGACTTACTTCAGAATAGACCTGCATAACTGGGAGAGAGCATCAATGTAGGAGTTTTCTAAGAGGTGCTTTATGGTTCCCTGATTTTAGGTTTTTAAGACTGGGTTTAGGATGATAGAAGAATGTTGTGACTCAGGGCCAGCCTGTGGGTCCGACAGCCGGCTCCGATGTATCGGATGACTCAGATGAGGGGGAGGAGGGAGACGAACCGGCTGATGATGGTTTGGAGGCTTTGCAGAGCCCTCAGCCGGGGACCTCTTCTCAGCTGCGTGAGCCCGATAGTGCGGAGGATGATGACCCACAGCTGGCCCTGTTCAAGGACGCTCGACGCAGGAGGCAGTCGAGCAGGAACAAACAAAGAAAGGCTGTGGGACTCCTCGGGAGGAGGCACAGGGAGACCACGCCCTGAGCTCTCAATAAAAGGAGTGTTTGGGGAGGGGCTGGTTGCTGTAAGCAACTCTTCCGCTTGAGGAGTCAAGCTCTAGTGTTTTTGTTTCTTGTTATGTTAATTGTGTATTAAATCTTGGCAGACGCCTTTTAGCCTTGGACGCTCTCCAGTCTCTTCTATCTGAATAGGGGTTTGCCTTACTACAAGGCCAGAAGAGGGCTGGTTCAGAACAAAGAATTGCTGAAGTTGATGTGCCTGTTCAACCAGTCTAGCTGTGTAAAAAATAGTAGCTTAATAGCTTTCCTCTTTTTTAATAATATATTTTATTGATTTTTTAAAAAAACATAGTCACCTTAATATTTTTTCTCCACTTGGGTTAAATCATACTTCTTTGTTTTGTTAGGTTCCATCTTTAAGTCTCTATCCTCGAATTTGTGTTCAGTTACCTGTTTTATCTGCTCCTTCTCTACTGTTGTTTTCTGGGATGTTTTGTTTGTTTGTTTGTTTGTTGTTGTAAAGTTGGAGATGAATTGGTTTATATTTCCAAAGTTATTTTGGATTTCTTTGTGGTTTGAAGTCATTGTTGTTTGAATTAGTTGCAGCATATCATATATCTCCTCTTGAAGGGTGTTTGTTTTTTCTTGATAAGTTCTTTCTGCAAGTCTCTGATTTTCCTTTCCTCTTATTAAGGAAATTTTCCTCCATACATTAGAGGAAAGAAGCCTGTTACTTCTTTAGTTATCAAACTAAAATTCTCACCATACTTCATTATGTTGACCAAAAATGCTGTAACATGTCGGTCAGCAACACCTAGATCACGAGTGTCCAAACTTGGCAATTTTCAGACTTGTGGACTAAGCTGGCTGAGGAATTCTGGAGTTGAAGTCCACAAGTCTTAAAGTTGTCAAGTTTGGAGACTCCTAACCTAGAGAGTTCGAGGTTCCTCATATTTAATGTAATCTGATGGCTGTGGAGTTGGGGGGAGTGGTTAGATGCACCCACAGCTTCTAATTTATCTTTAGGTTATTGCAGTGTGGATCAGAAATTAACCTGGAGAACAAGTAAACCTTTCTGAGGTTGAATATTGTAAAAAGTAATAATAATCTAAATCTAAGAATGAGTTTTGCCACTCTGTTTTCCTGAAGAAGGGAGAGAGAAAATGTTTAACTCTTAACTTTTAACTTTTACCTTGCTTTATAGTCCCAATCTAAATTGCCAATTGGCATAGGAAAAAAAAGAATATTTAGACATAAGTAATATGTGCAAAGTTTGGCGTGGAATTGACAAGAGTTTTGCATAAGGAGCTGTAGAGTGGAAAAGATCTTTCCTTCTCAGCTTATCCTGGATGATCAAAATATCTAGAGGTAGAATCTTCTTTTAATCTGATAGCCAGAATGGTGAACCCCCACTGAGACTCCAGACCTACTGGCAGAGCTAGATCTACAGGTCTTTATGGAAGGTCAGGAGGATGGGTGTAGATCTCACCTTAAGGGGCACAGTGTTCTAAATGATGGGAACCACGGCAGAAAAGGCCCTTCTCCTGAACTCTGTCACAGTAGCGTAGCGTGGGGGGTGCAGGGGGGGCCGGCCGCACTGGGCGCAACATCTAGGGGGGGCGCGCTCGCACTGAGCTGCTCAGGGAGCCCCAAGGGCTGCACAGAGTTGGCTTGGCTCTGCTCTCGAGCTGCTCTTTCTTGCAAAGCGAAATGAGTCCGGCAGGTGAGATGGGCGGCCACATAAACTGAATAAAATAAATAGAAGCGGCCAACTCTCCGCCCAGGCTCAGGCCAACCGCAAGCGCCCCGCAGGCGCCCTGGCAGGTTTGGCCGAGCGAAGACGGACCCGCTGGCCGGCCGGCCTAGCTTCGTGCGCATGCGTGGCTTTATTTAGCGGGGCTCACGTGCGAGCTTGAATGCAGCGGCTCTTGCAGGTCGGAGCCCCGCCCAGCCGCCCTCGAGAGGGACCCGGAAGCATCCCGCATGCGCGCGACTCTTCTTGGAAAGTCTACGCCGCTGCGGGGCGCGTCTTTTCAGCAGTGCCGTGACGTCACTGCCCGCCCGCCCCTCTATTTCCGCTTCCGGGTGCCTTGCCCCGGGTGCTGACAACCCACGCTACGCCACTGCTCTGTCAGCTGAAATTCCTTGAATAATGGGGTTGGTAGCATGCCCTTTCTGCTGGCACAGGCGGGGCAGTCCAATCCCATTGGGTGAAACGGTTCCTCACATAGCCTCTATCCATGCCATGCAGGGCTTTAAAGGTAATTATGAACACATTGAATTATACCTGGAAGCAAACTAGTAACCAATGCAGTTTGTGGAACGAGGGCTCCAAGAATTATCAGGATTTGAAGAAAAGGCATGTGAAAAGTCATGCCTCAATGGCAAAAGGCCTTACATTTGTTTGTGGGAAATGTTGGTTCCCATAAGTCTGCCTATGGAGTTTGGTTCCCTATATAAGCTCCTTTTGCTCTTTACCTAATTGTGCTGAGGGTGTGTCAGCAACTCACACTTAAAAGGTAAAGGTAAATGTTCCCCTGCACATGCGTGCTGGTCGTTTCCAACTCTAGGTACTCATCTCCGTTTCAAAGCCGAAGAGCCAGCGCTTGTCTGAGGACGTCTCCGTGGTCATGTGGCCGGCATGACTAGACGCCAAAGGCGCACGGAACGCTGTTACCTTCCCACCATAGTGGTCCCTATTTTTCTACTTGCTTTTTTACGTGCTTTCGAACTGCTAGGTTGGCAGAAGCTGGGACGAGTAACAGGCGCTCACTCTGCTGCGCGGCACTCGGGATTCAATCTGCCAAACTGCCGACCTTCTGATCGACAAGCTCAGCATCCTAACCCACTGAGCCACCGCATCCCTTTGGCTAATAGCAAATAAACAGAACTGATCGATTGAGTGAGCCAAGGATATGACTGCATGAATCATGTGATTTATAGCAACGAAAGAAGACTCTTGTCATTTAAGGCAAATTATTAACACATTTTCCTTCAGAAGGCACAGCAAAATGCAAGAAAAATAGTTGGCTTTTTTTGCTTCTTGGAGCCACTTGGGGGAGCCAGACAGTAATTTTGCAGCTGGACAATGAAAAGGCAATAGGAAAATAAATAAGAGTGCGAATATTTTGTACAGCGCTTGCTTAAAGAATGTACTTATTATGTTCTAGATATTAAATCATATGTATTGCTGCAGTTTTCAAGCTCTTGGATCTTACATTCTCCTAGTATTGCACTGGAGGATTAAATATGAAAATGGCTGGGGAATTCAGGGAGATGAAGTCCACACATTGTTCTATGTAGATCACTAGGAACCCAATAGAGGTTCAGATTTCCCAAGTAGCCTGAGTAACACTTATCAAACATTTAAGTAAATTTTGCAGAACCACCCATATTAAACACAATAGTTCCATGCGGCAGACAAAACAACAAAAATAACATCAAAATAAAACTCAATAAAAACTTATGGCATTGTTTTTTATTGAGTTTTCTTCCATACACACACACCATCTTGGTGGGATCTAGCCTCATCCTACACCAAAGCTTATGGGAAGAACCACCTCTTCAAGGCCTGTCATAAGATAAATCTGCTGGATTCTGCTGAAGACTCCAGGAAACTGAGAAAAAAAACCTGAATAAACATGCTATAGATAATAATATTTAAGGGAAGGGACTTGTAGTGTGTTTCTCATCTGTTTGCTAGGAAGTTTTATCTCCCCATTGATTTCCTGTTAAATAAGCATGAAGAAATCAAAGACATTTAACAGAAGAGAATAACAAAATAAGAGAGTTGGATGGGACCTTGGAGGTCTTCTTGTCCAACCCCCTGCTCAGGCAGGAAATTCTATGCCAGCAGTCCACAACCCCCAGTACCAGGCCACGGTATGCCAGAACCAGTCCGCACAAACAAGCAAAGCCCCATCCATGGGATGCAGGCAGCACACAAAACCACACACTCTCCGGTCCGTGGAAAAACCTTTCTCCATGGAACTGGTCCCTGGTGCCCAAAACCATCTATGCCATTTCAGGCAAATTGTTGTCTAATCTCTTCCTAAAAACTTCCAGTGTTAGAGCACCCAGAACTTCTGGAGGCAAGTTGTTCCACTTATTAATTGTTAATTGTTCTAACTGTCAGTGTCAGAATCCATTTATATCACATTCATAAATGTATGTTTAAAACATTATCTTCCCCAACCCCCATGGATTCTGCCATCTCCCGAGGAAGGAGGAGTGCATGTGGATTCAGCCTGCCTTAGGTTATTTCAAAGACCAAGGGAAACCTTTTGAACTGGGGGAACAAAAGGGAGGGTTAGAGAAGAAGGCATCTGGCCTGTGTCTCCATTTGAATCTGTAGAGGAAGAAGGCAATAACCATAAAGATTTGAAGTTCCCTTTTTTCACACAAAAGGGATGACACGAAGTAAAATGATGGGGGGCTGACCAAATGGGGTTGAGAGAAGGGGGGTTGAACCGGGAACTCTTTATAAAGTTTCAATTTGTAAAACAATACCAAGTCCTGTCTTGTATTTCCACAACCAAGCATGTCCTAGTAAAAATTCCTTTTGGACTAGAACTGAAGAGTTTTTGTTTTCCTAAGACGTGGATTGGGGTGGGTCCTGACAGTCAGAGAATTTCTCCTTAGTTCTAGGTTGCTTCTTTCCTTGATCAGTTTCCATCTGTTGCTTCTTGTCCTGCATTCAGGTGCTTTGGAAAATGACTTGACACTCTCTTCTTTATGACAACCCCTTAGATACTGGAACACTGTTATCATTTCATCCCCTAGTCCTTCTTTTCACTAAAAAGATTTGTGCAGTGTGATTTGAAATATCTATAAACCATTCCCTTTCAGCTCTGTCTTACTCCCTAGTCTTACTCATCAGGTCGCTCACTGGAAAATCAAGAATATTGACATTTTCCCCATTGGATGAGGTAAAAACAACTACAGCAATGTCAAGAGATGGCTTATTATACAACACTTGTTTGTTAACAAATTCCTTTTGCCTTCAGTTCTTGTCTTTTCACAGCAATGCAGTGTTGCTGATGACAGATGTCTCTTCACAGTCAAAAGTGATGACAATGCCAGAGATTAGAGATGCTTGCTTGGTTTAGCCTTTACTTGATTTAGGGATGGTCTGAGATAGGTTAATAATTTAATCTACAACCTTAACCTTAAACATCTTGTGTGTGTCACATGGTATATATATGACATGCACAAAGAAGGAAAGATAATAGTAGTCTTCAATTTCACCTCTGTTTCTCACGAGTGCGGAAGCAGAACTTCAACGCAAATTTATTGATTGATAAGTTGATATTCTGCTGTGGTTTTCCCATAAATTTTACCCAGGGGAATAGACCATAGATTTCCCTGCAGACTGGAGAATTTTAGGAGATGAAGTATTCATACATGAAGTGTCCATAATTGGAGAATACTAGACTATGTGAATGTTTCCACAGATCCTGCCGGGGCAATCTCCTATCCTAGAGTAAGTTGGAGAACCATTGACATCCCCAGCAATTTCACACGAAAATCCATCGTAAACCAAAGAGCATTTTATCTTTACATGAATGAATTCTATGCATCTTCCAAAATGGACACCTTAACTCATGGTTAGCTTATGTGGATGGAAAGACATTTCACCAACATCTCATTGTTTGCATGAGGGGAATAAAGTGATCCCCAAATACTTAGCAGAAACCATAGTGTAATAGGAAAAACCTTGAACAACAATAGTCACATAAAAGAAGTCTGAGTCTGGGCTAGAACAGTAACCCTAGTAAGTGTCCCAGACAATATATTCCTTGGTTCCCTCAAGGAGAGATGGTGGAAGCACATTCAGACTTAATGTCTATGGAGATTCTCAGTCATCCAGGTCATGGTTGTCCCACAGGTGCTTTTTCAAGAGGCAGCTGGCCTTTCTTTGTTTTTCTTTGAAGACCTTTTGCTTCTCGTCAAAAAGCTTCTTCAGTTCTTCTTGGATGGGAAGTGAAAGGTCTTCAAAAAAAAACAAAGATAGTCCAGTTGTCTCTTGAAAAAGCACCTGTGGGCTACGTTCAGACCTATAAGGTTATAGTAACAGAATCTTAGAGAAGCACTAGCATGTATGACTCTGGTTTCCTAGTCTAGTCTACCTTGAAGGGCTGACAGATGCTGGTAACAGCGGTTCTTCGTCCTCCAACACTGTGGAGGATATGGTCCATTCTATCAAAAATGCAATTCAAAAAGAAGGAAGGGATGATATACAGGTAGTCCTCGACTTATGACCACAATTGAGCCCAGCTTTTCCATTGCTAAGCAGGGCAGGGGTTAAATGAGTTGTGCCACGTTTTACAACCTTTTTTGCCACAGTTGTTAAGTGGATCACTGCAGTTGTTAAGTGAATCATATGGTCGTTAAGCGAATCTGGTTTCCCCCATTGACTTTGCTTGCCGGAAGCCTGCTGGGAAGTTTGCAAAGGCTGATCACATGATCCCAGGAGAGTGCAATTGTTATAAATCCATGCCAATTGCCAAGCAACCGAATTTTGATCACGTGACCTTAGGGATGCCACAACAATCTATATATTTCATGTTTAGAACATGCATAGATATAGATATAGATATACAGTAGATATAGATATACAGTAGATATAGATATAGATATAGATATAGATATAGATAGAGAGAGAGAGAGATAGAGAGATGTAGAGATAGAGATAGAGATATATTACCTTCCCACTGTAGTGGTCCCTATTTTTCTACTTGCATTTTTACGTGCTTTTGAACTGCTAGGTTGGCAGAAGCTGGGACAAGTAACAGGTACTCACTCTGCTACGCAGCACTCGGGATTCGACACGCCAAACTGCCGACCTTCTGATCGACAAGCTCAGTGTCCTAACCCACTGAGCCACCGCGTCCCTGAAAATTACCTACTTCCCTTATAATCACCAGAAACTCGAGGGAGACGTATTATTAAAAGAGAACCAGTTTGGTGTGGTCAGTAAGGCACCAGACTACAAACCAGGAGATTGTGACTTCTTGTCCCACCTTGGGCACAACCCAGCTAGATGACCCTGGGCCAGTCACTCTCTCTCAGCTCTAAGGAGGAGGTAAGGAGAAACCACTTCTAAGAAATCTTGCTTAAAAAAATGCGGGGATTAATCCAGGCAATCATCAGGAGTCAAAAGCTGACTCAAAATTTTAAAAAGGGATGTTAGTGTCTAGACTATTTTTGCCTTGTTCGTTGTCTTTTAGAAAAGATAGCCTTTGGCATGAATTCGGATCTGTTCATTGTCATTCCACAGTGGGAAACCCAGAATAATGGATTTAAAGTGCAGAGGGAATCTGAAGGCTAGGGGAAAAACCAGTAATTTCCTAACAAAATGAGGCTTTTTATCCAGAAAAAGCATGGGGTTCCTCTTTATTAGATAGCGGTCTACATCTCTGATGTTTTAGGATTTTATTTTTTTTAACAGCTGTGTGATTCCATCTGTTAATGGAGCTTTTGAAAGAACGGAATGAGATGTCACGGTAACATTGCAATTCTCTCTGATCTTCCCCCCCAAAAAAACATTCCTCCTATTAAGCAGATTAAAAATCAGTTAATTGTACAATGATGAATTAATGCCTGCCATTCATCGCCATAAATGCAGGTGAATCCCATCCTATTCTTTTATATTTTTCCTCTCTGTTTTTGCACACTGAGAGAGGTGAGTACAAAAGTTAAACAAAAATGTCTTTGTTTACAAAAGAGGTGTTCCATTAGGCGCTATGATAAATTTAAGTGGGGGCTCCACCTAGCCAGAAGTCATAAGATATTTATCATAGGCTGTGAAATTGAAAAGATTTCACACGACAGGGCGCTCCCACCAAAACCGAAAGACGAATCTCAAATTACTAATGTCCGAGGGACTCTAGATTGCATTACATCATAGTTGTGCAACATCTTTTACCTTCTGGAAAATGGTGTCTATCTTTATTAAAGTACATGTTATTGATTAAGAAATTCTATGTTGATGCTTCAGTATAAAGCCTGAATGCTTAATCTAACAGTATATTAGATGAAAGAAAGAAAGGCGATAGGATCTGCTAAGTTATTAGAGCCAGACATGGTATTTATTCCGGTATGCAAAGAGAGAGAAGATATAGCAATAAAGAATCAGAACTGGGAAATGTGACAACTCTGAGAATAAGAGTATTCAAACTTTTTCTTTTTTTAAAGTATTTGTTTGCATTGCTTTTAAAATAATATAAAAATAAAAAGAACAAAGCATTAAATAGTTATTACGCCAAAAATACATATGAATATTATTCAGGCACATATATATGTATTTGTAATGCACTTAAATAACGATCATTCTTTTTTTAACCAGCTGTATTTTGTATAAAGGGATGCGGTGGCTCAGTGGGTTAGGACGCTGAGCTTGTCGATCAGAAGGTCGGCAGTTTGGCGGGTCGAATCCAGAGTGCCGCGTAGCAGAGTGAGCGCCTGTTACTCGTCCCAGCTTCTGCCAACCTAGCAGTTCGAAAGCACGTAAAAATGCAAGTAGAAAAATAGGGACCACTCCGGTGGGAAGGTAACAGCGTTCCGTGCACCTTTGGCATCTAGTCATGCCGGCCACATGACCACGGAGACGTCCTCGGACAAGCGCTGGCTCTTCGGCTTTGAAACGGAGATGAGCACCGGCCCCTAGAGTCAGAAACAACTAGTACACATGTGTGGGGGAACCTTTACCTTTACCTTTTTAGGTAATTTTCTTGGCATAATGCAAAAGTGGTTTGTCCTTGCCTCCTTGCTAAGACTGAGAGATAGTGACTGATCCAAGGTGATCTTGTTGGCCTCGTGCTTCAGATGGGACTAGAATTCAGTTTCCTGATTTCTAGCCTGATACCTTAACTCAGGGCTCTCCAAACTTGGCAAGTTGAAGACTTGTGGACTTCAACTCCCACAATTCCTCAGCTGGCTGGGGAATTCTGGGAGCTGACATCCATACGTCTTCAAGTTGCCAAGTTTGGAGGACCTCTGACTTAACCAGTTCATCAAAGTGGCTCTTTGATACTAAACACCAGTGTCAGTAACAATATTGGTGACACATTAGACATTAAAATACTGCCCCTTTATTTTGTTTTGGGAGCTGGGTAGCTTTGGGGAGCCAGACCTGATGCTTAAAATTTCTTGGAGTAGAAGCTAAAGGAAAGAAGGAGGCTTTTATCTAATGTCTGTTTGTTTGTTTTTTACAGTTTTTATAAACATATTACAGGCTGGTAGGTTGTAACATGCTCCGATTAGAAAAGCAGAAATAGAAATAAATAAAAATCATTTGATTATTGGAGAAGGATTCTAGCTACGATGAAAAAGGTTTTGCTAAATAAATAGTATTTATTTATGCTCTGTGGGAATATCATTCTATTGCTCCTTCCAAATCAGTTCAGAAAAGTAAAAACCAGTAAACCACGTCTAATTTGCTCAGGCTTCAGCTTAGTTAGATGTGTGAATCCAGTCCTTGTGATCAGTTCCACTAACCACGGTTAAAATAAAACATAGTTTGGAGCAGTGCATAATCAGAAGCATTTTTGGAGCCAGTCTTTTCATGATGATGATGTTATTCATTCATTTAGTCACGTCTGACTTTCGGCAATTCTGTAGGCCAGGTCTCTCCATATCTTCCGATCTAGTTCTTTGACTTGTTCCGTGCTCTGGCTGGTGTCAGCTTTGATGGTGTCCAGCCACCATATTCTTTTGCAGCCTGGTTTTCTTTTATTGCTAACTCTAATAATTGCTTTCTCCATTGAATTCCCCCGCATGACATGGCCAAAGTAAGTGAGATGCAGTTCTGTGATTTGGCCTTCCAGTGACATATCTGGTGTTATGCTTGTTAGTCACCTTTGCTATCCAAGTCTTCCCTTATTATATTTTTAATGTTTGAAGAAGGGAAGCTTCCAGCTGAACCAACCTGAGGAAGCCTGCTGTTTGCACAAGAAGCAGGTTAAACTTGTAGTGAGGTGTTCTTGGATCTGGCTAACCCTTCACTATGAAGCAGAGCTGTCTCAAATGCAGATATATATTAAGGAGAGAACAGATGTAAACGACAAGGCCAGAAAGACAACCATTCACAAGGAAGATGGAGTCATCAGGAAACAGCCCCCAACCCCACAGGTAAATTTGAGAATTATTCAGTGATTCCTTAGTTATTCTAACTTCTTCATAGCTGTGTGCAACTAATGATAATTACAGCCCACTGGGTAATTATTTAGGACTAAGCTTCATCAAATAGAGATAAACTTGCTTTCAAGTAAGCAGGTGATGAATCTGGAGGTCTTTTAACCAAATAATGTGCTTGATTTGTTTTGGGATGTGGGAATTCAACTGTTGTGTCTTTTATTATTATAAAACTTTTATTCATAAAACATGAAACTCAGTCAACTGAACACTCAAATTGACTGGCACTAATGGTTGACACGGGCTGCTGCCAGCATCCTAGGTATTAGTCAGGTATTGTTGTTGTTGTTGTTGTTGCTGTTGTTGTTGTTGTTATTATTATTATTATTATTATTATTATTATTATTATTATTATTATTATTATTATTATCATCAGAATTCAATAGTAATCATTCAACAAAAACATGTTGTCTGAGTATCTTATTCACTAATATACATTAAATTCCTAATCCCTAAATCTTTTCTCTAACCATTGATAAAATAGGTCCCAACTTTGAAAATATTCTGTTTCTTCTTTTTCTTTCAACCTTAAAGTAAGTCTGTCCATTTCCGCACAGTGTAGTATTTATTATTATTATTACTTCTTCTTTTGGTGGTATCCAGTATTGTGCAAATATAATTCTTGCCACTGTTATCACTTTGCTTATCAAGTTTTTCTGGCATTATACCTAGTTAAAAAAAATTCTCTAACATTTGTTTCTCTAACATTTTTTTTAACCAAGTATGGATTGTTGTCTAATATCTCCTTGCTTTAACACATGTCCACCACATATGATAATAACTACCTGGTTTGTGTTTACATTTCCAACATTTCTCTGACATATTTTTAATAATGGTGCATTTCTAATGTAGTGGTTTTGGAAGTATTTATGTATTTTATTTTTTCCATACCATAAAAAAGGATGCTAACAAAGTTGCAGGTCATGTCCCTCCAAGAATACCAATCTTTTATTTCTAAGAGTTATCCATTCTTTTATCCATGTTAAAATTGATGCTTGATAATATAAAACCCAATCTGGCAAGCCAAAACCTCCGTTTCCCTTGGCTTCTTGTAACATTTTCAATTTAATTCTAGCTTTCTTTCCTTGTCAGATAATTTTTTGAACTAGAGAGTTTAAATCTCTTTACCATGCCTTGGTAAGGCCATATGTGGAATACTGCATCCAGTTTTGGTCACCACGATGTAAAAAAGATGTTGAGACTCAAGAAAGAGTACAGAGAAGAGCAACAAAGATGATTAGGGGACTGGAGGCTAAAACATATAAGGAACGGTTGCTGGAACTGGGTATGTCTAAGAGAAGGGTGAGGGGTGACATGATAGCAGTGTTCCAATATCTCAGGGGCTCCACAAAGAAGAGGGAGTCAAGCTATTCTCCAAAGCACCTGAAGGCAGGACAAGAAGCAACGGATGGAAACTAGTCAAGGAGAGAAGCAACTAAGGAGAAACTTCCTGACAGTTAGAACAATTAACCAGTGGAACAACTTGCTTCCAGAAGCGGTGAATGCTCCAACACTGGAAGTTTTAAAGAAGAGACTGGACAGCCATTTGTCTGAAATGGTATAGGGTTTCCTGCCTGAGCAGGGGGTTGGACTAGATGACCTCCAAGGTCCCTTCCAACTTTGTTGTTGTTGTTGTTGTTGTTATCTTCAAAGAATTTTTTCCTCCAGTTTTATAGGTATCATTTGAAACAAAAATAGTATTTTTGGTAATATATTCATTTTCACCATAGCAATTCTTCCTAACATCGACAGTTGCAGATTCTTCCATTTTTCCAAATCAAGCTTTATTTGATTTAACAATTTAATGTAGTTATCTTCTTTTATTGTTGAACATCTTGCTGTCAAATATATTCCCAAGTATTTGACATTTTTGACTATTTGAAATTCTATTTTTTCTAATAATTGCTTTTTTTGTTTATCTGTAAGATTTTTAACTATCATTTTAGTTTTTTCTCTATTTATCTTTAATCCTGCTATCTCTCCAAATTCCAACAGTCTAGGAATCATCTCTAAAGGTTCCTCTAGAATGAATACCAAATCATCTACAACTTTGTAAGTTTCACCTTTTATTTTCAAATGTTTAATTTCTGGATCTTGCCTAATGTTTCTATTTAAAACTTCCAAAGTTAAGATAAATAGCAGTGGGGATAATGGACATCCTTGTCTTGTGCCTTTTCATATATCAAAATTCTCTGTGTAATCCCCATTTATAATCACTTTTGCTGTTTGTTTCTGATATATTGTCTGAATCATATTTATAAAGTTTTGACCAGAGTCCATTGTTTTTAGTTGTTGAATCATAAATTGCCAAGAAACATTATCAAATGCCTTTTGGGCATCTAAAAATCCTAAGGCCAGTTGTTTCCCTGGATGGAGTTCATAATATTCCAATATATCTAGTATTACCCTCAAATTATTTTTTATTTGTCTCTTTGGCAAAAATCCGTTTTGATCTGGGTGTATAAATTCAGTCAAAAATCTTTTCAGTCTCTCAGCTATTATTGAAGTGAAGATTTTGTAGTCCACATTCAGTAGTGATATCGGTCTATAGTTTTTATCTAGATCAAATCTGAGTCCTCTTTTGGTATCAAAGTAACATTTGCTTCTGTCCATGTATTTGGGAGTTTTGCCTCCAATAAAAGTTCGTTACGTATATTTTTCAATGGTAAACTTAATGTATCTTGCAAACATTTATAAAACTCTGCCGGGAGTCCATCTGGTCCAGGTGTGTTTTCATTTTTTTGGTCTTTTTATTGCCTCTGTCAGTTCATCATTGTTATTTTTTTCATTTAACATAGTCTTGAAGTTTTCTGGAATTTTTGGTAAATTATTTTCTTCCATATATTGAGATTTTCTCCCATGGAGTTTCTTCCTTAACATATAGTTTCTCATAGTATTCTTTAATTATCTTTTTTATTGGTTCATTTTTAAATTGTAAACAGCCTTTTTCATCTACTAAATTGTTTATCAATTTTTTTCTCCTTCTGTTTTTTAAGTTTATAAGCTAACCATTTTCCTGGTTTGTTTGCATTTTCAAAAACGTTTTGCTTTGCCAATTTGTCTGATTCTATTAAATTTAATTTATGTTTTATTATTTCCATTTGTCTTTTCAATATTTTCTTTTGTGGGTTTATTTGTAGTTCAAGTTCTAATTTTTTAAATTCTTCTCTTAACAACTGACACTGTTGTTTCTTTTCTTTATTTTTTTCACCCTGTATGTTATTGCTATGCTTAGAAAATATGCTTTGGCTGTATCCCATACATTTTGTAATGTTGTATCTTCTTTTTTTATTTTCTTGGAAGAAACATTCCATTTCTTTTGTTGCTAAGTCTATAAATTCTTCCTCTTTTAATATAGATTGATTCAAAGTGCATCTTAATATTTTCTGCATTCCTTTCCTCACCATTTTTAAAGGATTAAAGTACCTAATTCTATTTCAATTTCCTGCATATTAACCCTTAATTCAGGCACCATCCAAATCATATCAGTTCTGGACCAAGATTTATGACTATTAAAATAAAATGTATGTTGTGATTTTCCTGGCTTCATTTCTCTCCAAATATCTTGTACATCAATTTCCTCCGATCATATTAAAAAAAAATCTTAGGTAATCTTTTTCTTCCTTGTTTCCCTGATTTACTGCTTTTATAATCTAATGTCCCATCTACTATTGCATTGAAATCCCCAATTAAGCATATATTTTGATATTCCATTTCTACTAATTTTCTGTGAAGGTTTTGATAAAATTCTTGTTTGTTATTTGGTGCATATATTTATTTTATTTATTATTACATTTATACTGCTACCAAAAGTATCTGTTTTTGATTTAAAAATATGTCTACCATTAGTATTCTTCCTTCTTCATCTGCATAAATCATTTTGGAATATTTTGCCTCTTTAACATATATAACTACTACTGTACTTTTTTTTGTTGAGCTGATGTGTAATAAAGTTTTCCAAGTTTTGGATTTTCCAAAAATTTATGATTTTTTTTATGTGTGCCTCTTGCAAACAAATTATATCAATGTTTCATTTCTGTAGTTGTTTGAAAATTCTTTTTTCTTTTTGATGGGGAATTCAATCCATTAATATTCACTGAAAAAAATCTGTTTTCCTTCTCAATTTTGATTTACTTATATTTAGGTCTTGTTGATCTCGTAATCCTCTGCTCTCTTACTGTTCCCTCATCTTCTTGATTCATCTTTTCTTTTTCTTCTTCCACTTGTGTAATTGCTTCCTCTATTGTTTGTTCTGTCTGTTTCTGGCTTTTTCCATCCTCTTGTTGATATTGTATTCTTTCTCCCAGAAATGCTCTACTGTATATCTTTCATCAAAATCCTCTGCCTTCCACACTGAATCCAGTCGATATCTTGTATTATTTCAATTGATTAAAATCCCTTCTGGCATCAGCCGTCTAAAATTTACTCCTTTTGCAAGAAACTTTGTAGTCAAGAAATGATATTGTCTTCCAGTATCCCTGGGAATCTGTTTCAGCACTACTATTTCTTTATCTTTATGTTGTAATGGATTATCTCTAACTCTTCTTAATATCTCATCTCTTGTTGTTTTCTTCATAAATCTTACATGGACTTCTCTGGGGAATTTGTGTTTCCATGCGTAACTTGAATTCATTTTAAATATTTCATCCACTTCTTGCTGAATCTCCAATCTTTCAATTTTTGGGGCCTGTGCTAATAGATTGATAATCACTTCCGCTATATCTTCCTCTTTATCTTCTGGTATGTTCTGCAGTCTCAAATAGTGTACAGCTTTCTCCATTTCCAAAGCAGCAACCTCTTCTTCTAAGTTTTGATTTGCTTGTTCTAATCTTTCATTCTCTGTCATTAGTGCTTCAATTCCCCCCCCCAGCATCTTCTGATTGATCTTCCACCTTCTGAATTCTTTGTTCATTTTTAAGAATCATTTATTGATGAACCTCACATTGTGTCTTTATGTCAAGCCTTTGTTCGTTTAGTTTATCAAAATTGGTTTTTGTTTCTTGATGATTCTTCTGCATCATTTCTTGCATTAGTTGTAAAGTCATGTGCATCTCTTTTTGGAGATTGTTTGCCTTCTCTCGTTGTAACATTGCTTCAATAGATCCCTGATTTGCTGGACTAGATGTTCCAGAAGAGGGTACAGAAGCAGGGTTTTTTTTTGGTAATTTTAGTGAGGTTTGGTGCATTCATTGTTCAATCAGGCAAATTTTGTAAATCCACAGAGAGAAGAGAAAAAAAGGAAAAAAAAAGAAACAAGCCAATTGCTTTAGGCTATAACAGTGGCGTAGCGTGGGTTGTCAGCACCCGGGGCAATTTGCGCCCCCTAACCCGGTGACGTCACGGCACCGCCGAAAAGACGCGCCCCGCAGCGGCGTAGACTTTCCAAGAAGAGTCGCGCGCATGCGGGATGCTTCCGGGTCCCTCTCGAGGGCGGCTGGGCGGGGCTCCGACCTGCAAGAGCCAAATCTTTTCTGCATGTTTTTTAATATTCCTTAATTTTGTTCCCCCGTTTCATATTTCTCACCGCTTTTAACTCTCTTCTTCCCAAGTCTTCCTGGGGTTTTCACTGTTAAAAATTATCTAATTCAGGGATTTATATTTTAAAAGTCCAAAGGGAAGAGAAATAAAGAACAATCTTACCCAGATCAAACATGTTGCTGACAATCAGCTGTTCGGCGGTGCTGCCGCAGCTCTTCATTTCTTCCCTGGCTGTCTATGGCTTGGACTGTCTGTGTATTTGCTGGCAGCCTTTCTCCCACCTGTTTAAAGAGTTTCCTCAGTCCGTTTGGGCCCACCGCCATTGGCTTCAAAATCCCAAGGTTTCCGTTCTTCCTCATTGCCTCTGCAGGGCAACTTTCCAACCTCTCTGGGTCTCCAGACGAAGCGAAATCAGACTAGGAAACCGGAGCTCCGATTTCTTTCATCCATGTCGCCATGGCACCCGGGGTGAACTCCTATTGTGTCTTTTAAATTATGATTTATCACTAGCATTTTGGTGAACCAGTAATTGAAATTTACTTAATAAACCATGGTTTTAAAAAATAATAGTTAACATGTGAATACAGTCTTACTACTTTATGGATTTATTTTCTCAAATAACTCATTCCAGTTATGTGCTTAATTTTTGAGCTGCCCAATAAGACTGGGTTGATTTAATCTTATATAGGGGTTGGACTTATTTTTATATATACAGTATATGCAGGAATATATTCTGAATTAGTAAATATCTGAACTTTTCAATTTACCTGACTGAGTTACTTGAAAAACAATCTCTACATCTTGCTAACATTTACTAAATCTTCAGAATGTATTTTTTTTTCTTAAATGATGTTGATTTTAAACATGTAAATTAGCTATCTAAATATGAATATACATGCTCTTGGTCATAAGGAATCTTTTTCTTGTCAAGTGATTATTTAAGAAATTGTGACTTTTACTGTATTCAAACTTCAACTTCCTGGAATAATTGGTGGAAATACGAATTAAATAGGGCTGTTTACTCAATGCAGGTTTCAGGATTTTGATCTGTAGAATGTTTTTTTAGATGAAGGAGGACAGTGAGAAAAACATCTAGTTTGTTCACCAATAAGCTTTGTTCTAATGTAACTAATTTTCCGCATAATGACATGCTGTTGCATTCAACAGTTAATTCTTGGACTACCATTTTGCTTCCTTTTGGAAACATCCTTAATCCCCAAATGACCACAGATAGTCCTCAACTTACAACTTTTAATTTAGTGACCGTTCAAAGTTACAACAGCACTGAGAAAACCTTCTGCATCATTCTGACTAGCAAAGTCTTTTATTTTTATTTTATTTTATTTTAATTCCATTTTATATCCCGCCCTTCTCTGAAGACTCAGGGCGGCTTACAAGCTTAGCAGTAGCCTTCATTCTATGTATATGCCTGCTTATTAGGGCTTTCGGGGGGGGGGGGGCAAGCGGCATTATTACAAAGTCAGCTTAATTGCCCCCAACAATCTGGGTCCTCATTTTACCTACCTCGGAAGGATGGAAGGCTGAGTCAACCTTGAGCCTGGTGGGATGCGAACCTGCACTAATTGCAGGCAGCTGGTGTTACTTAAGGAGGCATTAGCCCACTGCTCCACCAAGGCTCTATATAGGGAGGAAGTATAATTTATTTAACAACCATGTCACTAATTTAACAATTGCATAATGACATGCTTTTGCATTCAACAGTTCATTCTTGGACTACCATTTTGCTTCCTTTTGAAACATCCTTAATCCCCAAGTGACCACAGATAGTCCTCAACTTACAACCTTTAATGTAGTGACCGTTCAAAGTTACAACAGCACTGAAAAAAGTGACATGACCATTTTTTCACACTTACGACTGATGCAGCATTCCCCACAGTCACATGGTCCAAATTGGGACGCTTAGCAAATAGCATGTATTTATGGCGGTTGAAGTGTCCTGGGGTCATGCGATAACCTTCTGCATCATTCTGACTAGCAAAGTCAGGGAGGAAGTATAATTCATTTAACAACCATGTCACTAATTTAACAATTGCAGTGATTCACTTAACAAAGGGGGAGGAAAGGTCATAAAATGGGGCAAAACTCACTTAACAACTGTCTTGCTTAGCAACGGAAATTTCGGGCTTAATTGTGGTCATAAGTTGAGGACTACCTGTAATAAATTCACTAGGCTAAGTATTTTCTACATACTTTGAATTTATGAGCTCTAGGAACTTTTAAAAATAAATGCTGCCGTTTTCTAAAAGCAGTATTTAACATTACTAAAATTAAAGAAACACACTTTCCAAGACATAGCTATATATTTTTCTGCTTGATTTATTTTTCTTTTTATAGTCAGCAAAACCATACGGTAATCCTGAAGTATATAGGTGATGGAATGGATGCAATATTTTTCAGTCACAGCAACTTTAAGATGTATGGACTTCAATTCCACAGTTCCCCAGCTCTCACTGAGATTAAAAAAAAACACCAGAATAGAGAATTTATCTAAAAGGCACATGCATTGTTTGGGACTACTGCTAGAAATCCACAATCGGCTGTTTTTTTCCAGTTGGAGAGAGTCAGATTTCTCTTTGTAACATAACGAAGCATTTGGAAGAAGTTTTATTCATATTAAACCTTGCTTCCAGTACACAGTTGGAAGCAATAATGCAAGATACAGCCAGAATAATGAAAACGATTCCGATCTGAATATAGTCATTAAAAGCAGCTTAAAAAATACCTAGAGATTGCAAATTCTCTTTACAGTAAGATTTTGCAGATATCCCAGCAATATTAATCCATTACTCTTTGCTTGACTTTTGATTAAATTGAGCAAGATATTGAACAAAAACTGGGTTTGAGGTATTTGAGCGTTTTCCTCAGGAAAATTAAGATAGGTGTGGGAAAGTGTTTCAAACTCGTTCTCTTTACAGTAAGCTTTTGCAGATATCCCCGCAATATTAATCCATTACTCTTTGCTTGACTTTTGATTAAATTGAGCAAGATATTGAACAAAAAACTGGGTTTGAGGTATTTGAGCGTTTTCCTCAGGAAAATTAAGAGAGGTGTGGGAAAGTGTTTCAAACTCGTTCTCCCAAGCCTTGGAGTAGGGTGTTGTGGGCACCTGTGTATGCTTAAGGTTTATCCTTTTTTTCTCCTTCTGTATGTACACGACCTGTTCTTCTATTCTATTATTTCCTCCTTTTTAAAGGCTAAGTTGCCAAGTGGGATGGTGCCTAAATTATATAAATTAAAGTAAATAAATAAATAGAAGCGGAGAGAGCGATTCCTGCTTCTGTGCTGCTTCTGTTTCAGCTTCTCTATTTTTAATCATCGGGAAATGCTCTTCATATTTTTACAACATTAGGAACAACTGCTCAGCCACCGGCTGTTCTAGTGCTTGGGAACTGAGATGTTTGGATGGATGCGTGTGTTCTAACCCGCCTTGCCTACCCTACAAGGTTCCATCCAAAAAAGGTGCCGGAACTCCGTTCTGAGCGTTCTATGACAAAAAAAGCCCTGGTTCTAACTGTTTTGCACAGATGTGCCATTTGTTCTGCAGATGTGCTTTCAGTGGCCTCGGAAGCAAAATGCTCAGCTGGGTAGCTCTCAATATATTTGGGAATCAGAACTTTCTATCAGCAAGATGCTGGTTTCGTCCCCTGCGGTTTTCGCTGACATGTTCATGATACATCATGGAGGGCAACTCCACATGGATTCTGTCATACCATTGAGGGGGTTCTATGATTTTTTTTTAAAAAAATGCATAAGGATTAACTGGAAAACATTCCTTAAACTCATGCTGTGAGCCCACAGGAAGAGTGAATGTAACTAAAACTTGCTTGCCAGTTCCTGATTCAAAAGAGGTCAAGATTAAACTACACCAGATAAATGCACAGGTATTGAACAAGTGGTACCTGGCTGAATGAGAGGGTTCTTGGAGTCCTAGTGGACAATCATTTAAATATGAGCCAGCAGTGTGCTGCAGCTGCCAAAAAAAAAGCCAACACTCTTGGCTGCATTAACAGAGGGTAGAATCAAGATTGTACCAGTTTATAATGCCTTGTTAAGGCCATACTTGGAATATTGCATTCTGTTTTGGTCGCCATGATACAAAAAAAGACGTTGAGACTTTAAAAAGACTGCAGATACAGTAGATGATTTTGTATCTATCTATAAATCCTTCCATTCCCTACCATCCTGTCAAAGCTGAAGAAGCTTCTTGGATGAGAAGCGAAATGTCTTCAAAGTAAAACAAGAAAGTCCAGTTACCTTCGGGGCAAGAAACACTGTTGTGATCAAATAAATAGAACAAGGTGGTAGTGCAAAAAAAAACTGCTGTTGGGTTCATATATCACACTAAAGTATCTTTTCTCAAATTCTTCCAGGTGTGAGTTCTGGGAATTGAAGTCCACCTGTCTGGAAATTGCCCAGGTTGAGAAGCATGGCACTAATCCACAACCAACACTTTGGATTAGCCAAATTAGCCAGATTTGAAATGGTTTATTATCTGACCCTATTATTTTATAGTGGCATTGGTATGTGTATGGTGATAATCACTGGTGGGTGTGACCAAGTGATCAAATCTATCTCCATTTTACATATGTGCAATGTCACTTAAAAAAGAGAGACATGTTGATCACCCAGCTGTGTCTGCCATGTTACAGTCAATAACTATCACAGGGGATGATCCTAGTTATATCAGGACACGAATTAAGGATGGGATCTGTGCCCATTGGTAGCTAAGTTTTCTTCTTCAAAACTCTATGGAATTATTTTTTTGTGCACATACTTTCTTGCCTAACTGCAGTACCTTTAAACAAATGTAAAGCATGCCACCTGTGCAATGTTTGTTTGTTTTCTGGGTGTGGATTCTAATATAGTCAGAAGAATACCATCCTCACTCCGAAGGAATGGTAGTCGGGGTCTATGAGAATTCGCTGTGGCCAACTCGCCACAGGAAAACTCGTTGCTGGACAAAAGTTACACTAATAACAAAGAAATGGCGGAGTAGAATCATTAAAGAAAGGATGCAAAAGGAGGGACAGAATGAAATGTAATTGACAAAAATCAAAATATTTTTAAAATTTATTTTAAATAATTAAATAGAATTGTTACATTGTTTCGCAGTGAGTTGTCCCATGGCAAGTTGGCTGTGGTGAGTTGGCCATGGCGAGTTGGCTGTAACAAATTGGTTGTGGCAAGTTGTCCCATTCCCTGGTGTTCTGTACCAGCCTGCTACCGGCCCTGCAGATAAGGCAGGGACAACCCCTTTTACAAGAAGGCAAGAGGCTGGAACTAAGCCTGCCAAATTTATTAACATAAAAACATAAACAGAGCAAAGAGAGCAAAGAGAGCAAACACGAACCATGAAACAGGAACTATTCAAGCGGTTGCCTTCAGCAAACCAGCCCTCCCACGCATTCCCCTTTTATACAGTTCAGGGCGTGGCTTCTCTCTGCCTCCTTCCAAGGTGCCCCATTGCCTTCCTCTGTTTACTCCTGATTGACTGCCTCCTGCGTCGGACGTCCTTGAACAGGGCCAGCTGTGGGTCATCTTCATCCACGCTGTCAGGCTCACACAGCTGGGTCTGCGTCATGACCAGGTGGGAGGGGCCTGGCTGAGGGCTCTCATCAGCAAGCTCTCCAACCGCCTCAGCAACCTCTCCAACACCCTCCTCCTCCTCCTCTGAGTCGTCCGACCCAAATGCCGAACCCACAGGCTGACCCTGAATCACAACACCTGGTAGTGGTGGTGGTGGTGCCACCAGGAGCTTTGGGAGAACCACACGTTTAGCAGATAATAAAACAAAAGAAACATTAAAGAAAAAGAATTCTAGGGTGTGGAAGGGTCAGAAATAGCGTAGCAAAGACTGACTTTCCTTAAGAAGAATGGAACACTGAGTAAAAATCGAAGAATGCCAGGGAAAAATCGAAGATAAAGCATGGAAGTAGAATAGAATAGCATCTTGAACGAGGCAGCCTGGAATACTGTTGAAAGAATTAAAAGTTTTGTTTTGATGCTTATCTCCTCCTCCTCCTCCTCCTCCTCCTCCTCTTCCTCCTCCTCACTATTATTTGCAGAAAAGGATTGTTCGCTGGAATAAAGATGAAGATGAAGAGAAAAGCAGACAAGGGATTAGTCATTGCAAACAAGGGAGCAACAGGTAAGCCTATCTAGTTTGAGATGATGTCATCTAATATCCAAATATTGCAGGGCAATTGCTTCCTTGAGACATCGGGTTTTCTGTGCATAATAATGATAACATGTTACCTTTGTCCAGGAAAACCTGAACTCTGAACCTCGGTCTCTTTTAAAGGGAAGATTTTTCAAGCATTAATAGCACAAGGTCAATAGATTATTATTTTTTGTTTGTGAGTTAACAAGATTGGTGCCATTTTCCATGCTGATTCACTATTCTCTAGAGCAGGAGATTTGAAAACTCAGAGCCTTCATTTATTATTTATTTATTTCCTTTTATTATTTTTATCAATAATTCAAGGTGGCAAACATATACTGTACTCTTTCCTCCAGCTATATTCCCCACTACGACAACCCTGTGAGGTGGGTTGAGCTGACAGAGAGTGACTGGCTTCAAGTCACCCAGCCGGCTTTCATGATTAAGGCAGGATTAGAACTCACAGGGTTCTGCCTTCTAGCCTGGTGCCTCAACCACTAGACCAAATTGGTTCTCAGTTGAGACTCTTCTCACCCATTGAGAAGATTTGCTTAGAGCATTTCTCCAATGCAGAGAAATTTCTAGAGCAGGGGTCACCAACCCCCGGTCCGTGGAGCAGTAGTGGGCGTTGGCATGCCAGCAACCAATCCACACAAACAAGGAAAGCCCCATTGCTGAGATGCAGGCAGCACACAAAACCACACATTCTCTGGTCTGTGGAAAAACCTTTCTCCATGGAACCGGTCCCTGGTGTCCAAAAGGTTGGGGACCTCTGTTCTAGAGCATTTCTCTAGTGAAGAGGTAGGGAACTATGGGCTCTTTATGACTTGTGGACTTCAACTCCCAGAATTCCTGAGTCACATGGTTGGCTCAGGAATTCTGGGAGTTGAAGTCCACAAGTCATAAAAGGGGCATAGTTTCCTAACCCCCTACTCTAGTGGATTAGCAGAATTTTAGATCAGAGGTGGATAAATATGTGATGGCTTGAGACTTTAATTAACATTTTTGGATGTCCAGAAACCACAATGGTCAAGATATGGATGCAAAATCCAGAAATCTTTAGACCTTTAAAGGGAAGAGAAAGAACAAAAGGGTTTGGCTTTTTGCTTAGAATATTAAACCTATTTTAGGGCCTACTACACTATTGAGCATTGCTTACCCAAAATGGCAGGAAATTTTTAACTTTTAGCAGCTTTGATCAGAGAAGATTCTCATAATTTGAAACAAATCAACTTTCTCGGCCACATAAGTTATAATGGATTATTGCTTTAAATCTCAAAGGTCCTCCCTACATTTATCTACCTGTTTTTTTCCCTTTGGGGATTGGTATTTTAGGGAGAGGAAGGAGAGAACTAATGTACAGTTATAAATCTAAACCAAAGCTAGCCATCAAGAGGCCTGATTAACTTGTCCACTATTTCAAATTTCCCTTTTAATTATGAGCAGATAAATAAGCAAAACGTCACACAGCACTTCATTATTAACCTTGTTAGGCAGGCATTTCAAACAAAGTAATGAAGTAGAATTCATATTATCAAAGCAACATGTATTGGATTAGAGTTCCAGTAAGATAGTCCATTTCAACTTCAGGATCACTGGAGAAGAGCCTAATGCTGGGAAAGATTGAGGGCAATAGAAGAAGGGGACGACAGAGAATGAGGTGGCTGGATGGAGTTACTGAAGCAGTAGGCGTGAGCTTAAATGGACTCCAGAAGATGGTAGAGGACAGGAAAGCCTGGAGGAACGTTGTCCATAGGGTCGCGATGGGTCGGACACGACTTCGCAACTAACAACAACAACAACAAGATAGTCCATATACGTATAAGGTAGTCCTCGACTTCTGATCACAACTGAGCCCAAAATTTCCATTGCTAATATATATAAGATATATATATCTTTCTTCCACAGAGGAGCAGATATCTGAACATTTACAGCATGAAGTTGTGAGTGGTCAAGATGGTGAACTAGAAGATATGCTGAATGATGAATCTGACTCCATCTGTAACTCTGGAGTTTCAGCGTCTTGGAGTAAAAGGTATATAGGTCAAAAAAAAAATCTTTTCCCTTGCTAAATACTCCTGTCTCTTGTTGATCTAGCCAAAGACTGGAAACCATGGAATTTGTCACTTTTCTCCATCATCTGGCATTAACCCTTAGCAGGTTGAGAGTTGGAGTGCTTAAGTGTAAAACCAATATGCTTGTGGAAGCTGTTTGCGGATAATGACATGGAGGAGGAGGCAGAATCTATGTCAACAAAATGTTGCCATCTGAAGGCAAACTTGCATCAGATGAAAAAGTGGGAAGGAATAGTTCAACAATCGTGATTTAACTTTTAATCTTGTCTATAGAAAGCAAGTTGCTGACTTCGGTCAAAAATTGAATCCACCTTCTAGGTCCATGTGACAGTTGAAGCTACAAAGTACACGAACAGCAGCATTTTTCATATATGTGAGACTGATAGTTATATTTGATATCATGTAAGAACTCTTGTCAGTTTGGCAAGCAGGCGACCTCAACATTCCCAGTGTTATATCCTGCTCTTTGGGCTGATAACAGTGTCTTTGTGGTTAATATTTAAACATAAAGCAAATTTTGAATAAGTGACTATGGCTGTGTGATTGGTACAAATTGAGTTCCAAAAAGGTGTTTTTCAGCACATATGGGCATGAACGCAGCACCTGCCTGCTTTCCTGGAAAAGATGCAGCTGCTTTAAGGAGTTACAGAGGCTATGCTTGTATTCCCAGATTCCCACATACTTCCAACGTATTTCCAAACTATTGTCCAGTTCTACAGATGTCCTAGCACAGGGATCCCCAAACCCCAGCAGCAGCCTATGGCCTGCCAGGAACTGGGCCGCGCAAGGGAGCGAAGCCCCATCTGTGCATGTGCAGGATCCAGGCAGCATGTGAAACCACATAGCCCTGGTGCATGGAAAAAACACCCTCCACAGAAACAGTTACTGGAAAGGTTGGGGGCTGCTATCCTAGCAAAATATTGGGAAGACCCATCACCATTGTTATGGCCAATGAATGGGGAAGAATGGAAAGTATTCCCTTGTCAGCAAAGTATTCTCTTAATAGTAACTGAGCAGACAGGGATGAACATTACTCAAAGCTTCTGAGTAAGGCAGATAGTTTATTCATTCATTCATCTGGGTATCCAAGGCACATCTCAGGATACTAAAGAAAGGAAATCTACATTGATCATGTGCTGTCCAATTGGTGTCAATTTTTTAGCAACTACGAAGATAAATCTTGTCCAGGATAATTTGTCCTCAACATAGTCCTTCAAGGTCTCCAACAGTGTACCAGTTGCTACTATTGTTTAGTCTATTCACCAGAAGCACAGGTAAATGCATATATTCCCAACACACTCTTCCATTTCAGGCGAATCAACGTTGCAGATAGTCCTTGACTTATGATCACAATGGGGCCCAAAATTTCCGTTGCTAAGCAAGACTGTTGTTAAGTGAGTTACACTTCAGAACCAACCCACAGTCTATTACAGCCACATGGCATTACTGTGTGGCACACCAGCCAACTAAAGCCTCCAAAACCTCTTAGGTAAGCCAAAAGGCCCAGTAGACCAAGAAGAAAAAAACAAAGACATCTACAACATACTATGTAAGGACGATAACAGCTACTCTGTAGGACAGTCAGGCAGAAGACTATCAGAGCACATCCATGAACACCAACTAGTAGTCAGAAAACACCATGCAAGCTCCTAAATCTCATCACACATGGACAGACTCAACTGTCTTCAACTGTGAAATTGTGACCGTCCTAGATCAGGCTAAATCCAAAACTACTTAAGGAGTTCCAGAAACTTGGCATTCACCAAAATCAGCCATCAATAAATGCATAAAAACAAACCATATTTGCACACTCCAAAGAGACAATAAAAAGCGAATAAGGAAACAAAAAGACCAGAGCACATTATCTCTAGCAGCCAACACCCAGATAAGCAGGGATTAATACCCAGCAATCAATCAAGCAGTAAACAATGCCCTAATCAAGGAATTACCAAGGAAAAAAAACACATTCCCAACAACAAAGTGCTCTATTTAAACAGGCTGCAAATTCCACTCTGATGTTAGTTAATTGGGTAATGAATTACCTGCATGCAAACAACCAAGTTCAGAGAGTACCAAGGCTGCAACCCTGAGCTACATATATATATTCACTTCTATGGGAATTTTTACTTGGATGACGTACGTTCAGAATGTCCATGATATTTTCAAAAAATCATCTCTTTTCCATTATCCCATTCAGTACTGTGCTGAATGCAAGTATCACTAACCTACTAATTCCTACTTTCATATATACCCACAATGGCATAGATGACACCAATTTATAATTTTTCAACATGCATTTTAGCTTTTCCATCCATAATTAAACCTTTCTGTGTTCTCAGTTGATATGGGAGGGAGGTAGGGAGGGAAGGAAGGAAGGAAGGAAGGAAGGAAGGAAGGAAGGAAGGAAGGAAGGAAGGAAGGAAGGAAGGAAGGAAGGAAGGAAGGAAGGAAGGACATTTTTCTAGTTTTCCATGAAGGTCTGATTTATAAAACATTTTAGCCTAGAATAGTATGTTATGCAAACTCAGTCACTGCAGATTTCACATATGAAAATATACTAAACACTCATTCTAAGACAGTGAAATGTTTGGGCTGCCTGGTTTTAAAAACAGAAATCCTTCTAGCATTTGGCTGCTAGAATGGATGCTACTAGAAAAAGACTAACAGAGCACTCTATTGTTTGTCTTCCATAGTAAATCATGTTGAGGATGATGGTGCCTTTAATACAGAAGGTCATCTAGATGCACCATGTGTAGTAGTGATTGATTGCCATTTTCTCCAAAGCTGATTAAAATTCTCCAACTGACTGAACATAGGACTTTTTGGATGCTGAAACCTGACATTATTATGAAATGATGGTTTCTCTCCAATGTTGTATAACATATGCAGCCATCAAACCTCATAATTGCTGGTATTATTTAATGCCCTGTACATCAGGCTCCCAAGGGTTCAGAAAGAGGTTGTTCCTAACTCTTTAGGGAATGAACTTGAAAACATAGTTTTGGCTTTGGCTTGGCATTTTGAGTGAACTGAACATTACACTTTTTGCTATACACGAACCAAGCCAAATTTGGTTCTCCTAACAACCTTTCTTAGAAGAATATATGTGAATCAGGGCCATAAGTGCTTTAATTCTGAAACTTGGATCATTGCCTATGTTCTAATACAGTAGTTCTCTGAATAACTTGCAATTTTAAGTAAGCCCTCTGTCTAAATATGGAAATGGACAACTTAAATCATATTAGACTTGTTAACTATGTAAAGTGTAGCTTCTGAAGACTGACTCCTGTCATTATCTTCTGAAATGGAAACAGAGCCAAGCTGCAGTTGAAGATCCATGAATCGGAAATGAAAACGCAAAATTATCAGGTAAAGTACAAACTGATGCCCAGTGTCTTTGGTCAAGGACCTGAACATCCTTTTCGATTTTGTAGGAGAAGGAATGGCAGAACCTGGGGGGGGAGTGAAAAAGAGGGATTGGCCTAGAATCCCTACGTAGCTACAAAGAAACTAAGCCTAAACCCCTTGAGTGCTGTTGACCTTTATCTAACTCTGACCAGATACTGAGTGTTAGTTGAGAAGATTCCTGCGCATAGGCTTTCAGCAATAAAGCAGCCCAATTGAACCTTCGCATGTGCACCTGGTCTTTCCTGCCTGACAGATTCTGAGTCAAATTTGCATTGCATTCTTGCAGATTGCCATAACCATCATCGAAGCACGGCAGCTCGTTGGAGAGAATATAGATCCGGTGGTGATTATAGAAATTGGGGATGAAAAGAAGCAGACTACTGTCAAAGAAGGAACTAATACACCATTTTATAATGAAGTATGTAAACTGAGCTGAGTGGTTAGAAAACACAGATGTCCCAGCTGGTTTGCTTTTTGCTGTTTTTTTTTTTAGTAAAATGAATAAGATGGTTAAAAGGCCAGCTGTGTCACCCGTTGGAGGGTTTTTCCCCATTTGGGGGTATACGTACCTACATTAGAGTGATATGGGGAAGAATACATCTGTAAGTGAGTCTGGAATTATGGTTGTAAGTCATGTCAGTCATTAAGCAGGTCACCATGTGACCATACTTGATTTTATGAATTTTTTTACAATGGTTGTTAAGCAAACACCTTGGTCATTAAGCAAAGACTGCAGTCATTAAGTGAATCTATTATCTACAATAGGCATTTTTTGGCAGAAATTAGAATTAAAGACCAGTTTCCAGCAAAAAAAAGTCATATGTGACCATGGGGATGGGGAGTAGCACTCCAAACTTTAAATCTGGATCGTACAAAGCTCTGGGAAGGTACACTGTAATTTTGAACGACACTAAGCAGACGGTTATAAGTTGAGGACTACCTGCACATTCTAAGATATCTTCCAAATGAACATGTAGCTTAAGCATGCTATGAATGTTTGTTGGAGTTGCCTAGTAGTTTCACTAAACTTTACTTCCCAGATTTTTTTCCTTTAGGAGAAGGACTTATAATTTAATTTAGGGTTCAAGTGAAAAAATATATATCAGGAATCAGAAATCAATTCTGCAATTATTATGATTCAAAGCTGATAACAATAAAAATTGCCTCTCAAATGGATGAGAAACACAGTGATGAAGAAGTTGAAATTATTATTTTTCCTTTTATGTTATTCTTTCATGTTACCCTTTGCTGGAAAATTTAAAGATATGAGCTCTAAAGATACTCTTCTAAATTCTGTTATACTTATTGTTTGGGGTTTTTTTTCCTTCTCAGTATTTTCTCTTTGATTTCATTGGGCCTCAGGTTCATCTGTTTGACAAAATTATCAACATCTCTGTAAGTATATATACATCTTGGGCAGACAATTACTGTAATTTGTTGTTTGAAAATCTAAGGAACAAATTTGGTTGTGTAGGAGAGAGATGGCTTGTACTTGTAAAAATTAAAAACTGACTGGATGACTTTATGTTAATAAGTGGCTCATGCATTTTTGAACACTGCCTCTTTAACTTTATTTCTAATTGGAACAATCTATTTTCTTCTCAGATTTATTTTCTGTTGGGTTCCTGTATTTTATATTATGCATTTAAATCAGCATTTAAATTTGGGCTGTCAAGGTCAGACCCACTTTATACGAAATAAGACAACTTCACAACCAACATCCAAAATTTATGTCTCTTCCTGACATGGACACTGTTGTAACTAATTTGTTTGCACAATCAAAGGGACTGGAGCTGTTAACTGATTGATTGATTGATTGATTGATTGATTCTACTGCACTGATAGAAAATATGAACAATCCGATTCCTTTTAGTGGTCCTTGTGTCATAGAATCAGGAGTGTCTGCAGGGTGCAGTCAAAAAGCCACAATGATGAGATCAAAGCTCTGCCTATTGTTGATGTAACAAATGGATGGCACTTTGATTGCACCAACACAGATATCATTGTGACTTTTTTGACCATGTTCTATCCTGCAGACACTTCTGCACAGAATGAATTACGGCAATGGATTAAAATGACAAGAAAGGGTAAAATGCAGAGGGATATGCAGGATTAAAAGCTCCCGCCAAAATAAAAGAAGAGTTGAATTATATTAATTATGAACAAAATTTCCAAGTCTCCCAGTATCTTGTTATTTCTTCATATCTGTGGAATATGTTGCACCAAATTTGCTATTTTAAAAAATGTTTGTATTTAAAGATATATCCATTTGGATAGATATTTCCCCAAGCACCTTTTTATTTGGAGATATTTTATATGAGGTTTTTACAGTCATTTTTTTCCAAAATAGAGTGCAATTTATACATTAATTTTATGGATATTTGGATATTTGGACAGACTTTTTCCTAATTACTAATTGACCCTAATTGAATGGCATTGAGATTTTTTTTAAAAAAAAAATTCAATTGTTTTGTTTCTACAATTGCCTGGAAAATATGAAATTAGTTAAATTCAAATTCAGTTTATTTTCTGTCATCCCTATACTATAGAATGATTAACAGACAGGCCCAAGAATATTTATTCCAAAGGTAAATAACTGCTCTGGTTCTTCTGCCTTTGGAAAGTTTAAATGTCAGAGAAGGAACATTTCTGGAGTATAAACTTTCATATAATAAAAATGTTTATACTCCAGAAATGTAACTTCTGTGGGTAAAGTTGCTTTAGTGATTAAGGTAGCATATTAGATAATAATAATAATAATAATAATAATAATAATAATAATAATAATAATAATAATAATAATAATAATAATAAGAGAGAGAGAGAGAGAGAGAGAGAGAGAGGATACAAACATTTTACATGTCTTCCTTGGCAGGTTATGCATAACAAACTTATAAGAAGTGTATTGATTGGCTCCTTCAAAGTAGATTTGGGAACCGTTTACAACGAACCAGGTAAGCAAGCTACTTTCAGCAATTTCTCTTTTTGTTAAACAGTTTTTTTCTCCTTAACTTGTTGGACCTTGAGGCTAATTCACTTAACTTGCAATTAAAACAAAAAGCAAGCAGACCAATCCACTTCTGGATTGTGTAGATATTTATTTATTTATTTATTTATTTATTTATTTATTTATTTATTTATTTATTTATTTATTTATTTATTTTAATTCCATTTATATCCCGCCCTTCTCCGAAGACTCTGGGCGGCTTTACAAACTTAGCAGTAGCCTTCATTCTATGTATATGCCTGCTTATTAGGGCTTTCACACACCCCAAGCGGCATTATTACAAAGTCAGCTTAATTGCCCCCAACAATCTGGGTCCTCATTTTACCTACCTCGGAAGGATGGAAGGCTGAGTCAACCTTGAGCCTGGTGGGATGCGAACCTGCACTAATTGCAGGCAGCTGGTGTTACTTAATGAGGCATTAAGGCATTGCATATTTACTGCCCATATTGAATCATCTATATTAAGGTTACCCCTGAGAGTGGACAAATTTGGATCACAACTTCTGCTGTGTTAGAAGTTTGAAAATTGGCACCAACCTGATGTAAGAAAGGACAAGATCCAGAGGCAGAATATTTGAATACATTGCCATTAACCTAAAGGTGATCATAATCCTTCAGAAATAGAATTACAAAGATTGCTTTCATCGAGCTGGAGTTCATAAACAAGATTTAATATTATTTCTTGACTTCTGGGGGTGATATGTGAATTGAAGATGTCTCCATGAAAGTGGAGGCAATGACTGCAGTAAAGATCAAGAAACCGGTGAATACTGTACACTGCTTCAAATCTCTCCCGGATAATGGTAAAACAGGAGATCGCCCACATGTGGTCCGGATGACTTCTCTTGGAGAGAAAGCCACAGGACAGTGATTTTCCATGGAATTGAGTGCCTCTTGCAACGTGGCAGAGCCTTTTAAAAACACAAAATTCTCAAGTCACGCTTTCTAATTGCTTGTAGGAATTGCTTAATAACTATGTTAAAGCTATTAGTATTTATCTTCAAATCTGAATAATAGATTAATTATAAGCTTAAGTACTTACCAAATTTGAAATAAACAGCTAAAGTCTAAACAAAATTTTGATGCAAGAAAGTTATAAATGGGTTAAAAATCCAGATAAATTTGGAACATTGACTTTACTGATGATTTTATATTTAAAAATAAATAGCTTCTGATGGGAAACAGACGTCTTTTGGCTGTGTTAGATTAATTATTTTATGATTTTTTTAGAAAGTAGATACTAAATGGGACTAACAATTCTAAGCTAGAGCAAAAATCGCAAGCCTGTTGTTGATGCTGGGGACTTACACAATGACCCAAAATGTTTCAACTTCAGAAATGTTAAAAGAGATCATTGAACAATGGAGTTAGTGACTACAGTACCAACACTTGTCAGTAACGATGTCTGGAGATGGATAGACTATGTCTAAAAGATGTTAGTTAAGGAATGACAAGACAGAGAAAGTACTGAAAGTGGAACTTGATGTGGAACAAATTTTATCGAAAAAGCCAGAAAAAGTACTGAAAGTGGACTTTGCTTGTCACATGATGCCCGGACATTGCAACCGTCATAAATACCTACCAGTAGCCAAGTGTCTGAATTTTCATCACGTGATCAAAATGGTCATCACTTTTTTCAATGCCTTTGTAATGGTCACTAAACAAACGATTGTTAAGTCGAGACCTGTACAAGTAGTCCTCAATTTACAACAGTTCATTTAGCGATCGTTCAAAGTTACAAGTGCAGAGGAAAAAAAATGACTTGTGACCGTTTTTCACACTTGCAACCATGGCAGCATCCCCCGGGGTCACATGATCAAAATTCAGACACTTGGCAACTGACTCATATTTATGACAGTTGCAGTGTCCCAGACGCTTGTGAACACCTTTTGCGACCTTCTGACAAGCAAAGTCAATGGAGAAACCAGATTCACTTAACAACTGTGTTACTAACTTCACAGCCGCAGTGATTCACTTAGTAACTGTGGCAAGAAAGGTCGCAAAATGGGGCGAAAGACACTTATTAACTGTCTCCCTTAGCAATAGAACTTTGGGCCTCAATAGTGGTCGTAAGTTGAGGGTTGCTGTATTGCTATTAGCAGGGGTCTCAAAACCTCTACTGGGCACTGTTCTCTTTGTATGTTTTTCCAGGACATCAATTCTGTGACAAATGGGCCGTTCTCACAAATCCAGCTGACATTAGAACAGGAGTCAAGGGATACCTGAAATGTGATATCAGTGTGGCAGGGAAAGGAGACACGATCCAACCAACTCAGAAAGGAAGTGATGCCGAAGAGCAGATAGAGAAGTATAATGTCACTTTCCTTCTTCTCTGGCTGGCCCTTGGGGTCAATATAAAGAAGCAGCAGCCGTGCAAAATAATCCTGCAGGAATAACAGGGGTCTTAGTGATGCTTGACAAAGTCTCTCTCACAGCTTTGTCGGTTTGCTTTTGATTAAAGAGCACCTTGGGAAACAGCACTCTTAACTGCTGCAGAATTTCTAGGGATTTTATGGAGAGAAGCTTTTTGATTTACTTTAGGTTTGAAATGTAGTAAATGCAGTGAAGATTCCATTAAGCTACTGAATTAAAGTCACTGGATCGTTCTTTGCCTAGTTAATAAATTTCTTCCTACCTCCAGAGTCCCCCAGTCAGCACTGTGCAGTCCACACATCTTAAAAGTTGCCATGGTTGAGAAACACCGTGCTAAAGACACCATTTACACAAGTAATGGTGGCGAGGCATTAATGAAATCAAAAGGCAAACCAGGGCCCTCCGTTCAAATTATGACCATAACTTGAAAGAGTTTAAATTCCTTCCAGTGCAGATCCATCCTGGCTCTCATGCTTGCTGTTTAAATTTAAATTTAAAATGCCAGTCTCAATGCCTCCAATCTAGCCAGGAATAATCAATAATATCTCAGAACGGGACTGAAAATGAAATGCATGATACATACGTGAGCATCTTTATTTGCAGAGGTGGGAAACTGTTCAAAATTGAGAAATTTGGGTGGCAAATTTGTACAGCTTTGGGCTGCAGCCAAGGGTTTGTTAAGCATTGAGTTGCTTTGATGCATGCAACCATTTCTGTGGAATTTCTTCGTTGAGTTTTCTTCAGAGGTTAGCTCATCTGTTCCTTTTTTTCCTTCCATTCCCCCCCCTCCCCATCCCTTTTCAGAAACCTTTTGATTCCAAAGGGATTTCCATCAGAAAGACCTTGGGCTCGATTTTACGTGAGAATCTACAAAGCTGAGGAGCTTCCGAAAATGAACTCTAGCATCATGGCCAATGTCACAAAAGCATTCATAGGCGATAGTAAGGACCTGGTGGATCCATTTGTGGTTGTCATGTTTGCAGGTCAAAGGGTAAGTAGCCACTGCAGGGGTTGCATTGCCTGTGGTCAGTTGGTCTGCTACAACCTTTTGTTTTTCCTGTTGTCTCCTAACAGCTAAAAATGCATAACATTTTAACTTAGCTGTCAGGAATTTTGAGTGAGCAGAGTTATGTTAGCAATCTCAGCAATTTATGCCTTTGTTGTTCAGTGTTTGTATACTGCTACTATCACAAGACATTGGGTGGTGCATAATAAAGGGAAAACCACAACATGGTCAGTTTTCCCCCGCACTTTTCAAATTTGAATTAATATCAATATTAATTAGCATAATAACCAATCATACTATAGGCTAGGTGTCCATTCAAAAGAGGCTGAATGATCATCTGTCAGAAATGTACTACTAGGTCAGAGCCAACTGGGTATGTCTAGTTTAATGAAGAGAAGGATTAGGGGTGACATGATAGCAGTGTTCCAATATCTCAGGGGCTGCCACAAAGAAGAGGGAGCCAAGCTACTCTCCAAAGCGCCCAAAGGCAGGACAAGAAGCAACGGATGGAAACTAATCAAGGAGAGAAGCAACCTAGAACTAAGGAGAAATTTTCTGACAGTTAGAACAATTAACCAGTGGAACAACCTGCCTCCAGAAGCTGTGAATGCTCCAACACTGGAAGTTTTTAAGAAGAGACTGGCCAGCCATTTCTCTGAAATGGTATAGGGTTTCCTGCCTGAGCAGGGGGTTGGACTGGATGACCTCCAAGGTCCCTTCCAACTTTACTATTATGATTATAACATTTCATCTGATCTCCAGAATTTCTGGAATTACAGAAGGTTTGGGGTCAAGTGTACCTCAATAGTGGCGGTGGGACCCTCAATCCACCCTAAATATTCAGACAGGACAGATAGAATCCATGTGACTCCTGATACATCCTGGTGCCATACTGTATATAGGGCTTTATTTGTAATAATCAGCATTTTGAATTGGGCCTGGAAGCCTCTTGGACACCACTTCAGCAGTCTCAGAATGGATGTCATCTACTGTATCCTGTTCCAGCTCCAGCTTTGACTTGTCTTCAAGGGCTGCTGCATCAAGGACACATTGCAGTAGTTCAAGCATGTGGTGATGAAGGCATCCTCCTGACTGCCTCCCCCTGTTTCTTTTTCACTTTGCTTAATGAAAGTTTAGCAGGTAACTCCTGTGAACTTCATAGAAAACTAAGAGGTTTGCTTATACATTTTTTCAGAATTCAGTTCTGTAGAAGGAGGAAGAAAATTGCTATGGAGTGAATGGAGGGTTCTACCAAAATGCCTGTCCCATTTGTACAAAAGACTTTTTGGGACTTACAGTAGATTTCCTTCTTCATCACTCCCAGTAGGATCCCATGTAGATTTCTCCCTTTGGGTAGAATAGCACTGGGGGTTTCTGCTATTTCTCATGAATATCAGAATCCAGAAGGAAGTTATATGTTAGAGTTGGGGTCTCCAACCCCCGGGCTATGGCCCACTACTGGACTGTGGCCTATTCGGAACTGGGCTCCATGAGTGGAAGACCGGCATGCACACATGTGTACACAGCTCGACGTGCGTGAGCGACGGTACAGTGCACGTGCACGCACAGGCCAACTTGCGCTATTTGAGCTGGGTACCTATGCGCGTGCCCTCTGGCCTGCCACTCACACCAGTCAAGCTGCACGTGTGTGTGTGTACCAGCCCGCTGCTTGCGCAGCCCAGTTCCCCTCCCCCCCCAGTCGGGCCACCAAGCCACAAAGTTGAGGACCACTGCATTAGAGGATGTTGTTCCCAGCTAGAGTAGAAAGGGCATTTGGTGGTGACCTCCTTCAACCAACCTCTTTTGTTTTAGGGGCGAACCACAGTGCAAAAAACCTGCGCTGATCCTGTGTGGCATGAACAGATTATCTTTAAAGAAATGTTTCCCCCATTGTGTCGGAGAGTCAAAATCCAAGTATGGGATGAAGGCAGCATGAATGATGTGGCTTTGGCAACTCATTTCATAGACATGAAGAAGATCTCAAATGAGCAGGATGGTGATAAAGGTAAAGAGACAAATACTTCTCTGGTTAAAAACAAACAAACTCAGGCTGGTGGAAATTGTGGATGATCTTGGGGAATGAGGGGAAGAGATGCTGTCTAGGAAACCATCAGAGAAGAGAAGCAGGAGCCCCGAATGGTTTAATGGTTAGAGAAAGAAACTTAGGGTTGTTGTTGTTAGTTGTGAAGTCTTGTCCGACCCATCGCGACCCTATGGACAATGTTCCTCCAGGCCTTCCTGTCCTCTACCATCTTCTGGAGTCCATTTAGGCTCAGGCCTACTGCTTCAGTGACTCCATCCAGCCACCTCATTCTCTGTCATCCCCTTCTTCTCTTGCCCTCAATCTTTCCCAGCATTAGGCTCTTCTCCAGTGAGTCCTTCCTTCTCATTAGGTTTCAACTTCAGGATCTGGCCTTCTCAAGAGCAGTCAGGGTTGATCTCCTCTAGGACTGACCGGTTTGATCGCCTTGCAGTCCAAGGGACTCGCAGGAGTCTTCTCCAGCACCATAGTTCAAAGGCTTCAATTCTTTGGTGCTCAGCCTTTCTTATGGTCGTTAAAAGTGACAGCAGGAAGTTTGTACATTCAGATTTCCAAGATCTCAATAATAGAGCCTCACAATAAAGCAGAATTAGCACACCTTTTGTGTTTCCTGAGCCATGGTGGCGCAGTAGTTAGAATGCTGTTCCTGTCTGGTTTATCTAATAAGGCTGACATTTATCCTTTTTTTTTAGCCACTTCTATTTTATTATAATGCTACATTGACAGCATCTTGCAATGTACATTTCTCTCCCCCCACCACATACACACATCTCTTTTACAGCCTGAGAAACTAAGGAGGGTCTCTTCCAAACATCTTGCCATGCCTACTATCCGGGCTATGCTATCTCTTATCTGATCATTCCTTAGGCAGTGTTTCTTGTCCCATTCTTTCAAGATCTTTCCCACATACCATGACAGGAAGGGCATGTCATCAACCATACAGTGGCTTACATCTCTCCCTTCATCCTCCAGAATTGATGAAGGTTTGAAGAAATTGGTTTATTTCCTCCTATTAGGATATAAACCCAACACAGAGAAGGAACTGTCATCTATCTATCCAGAGCCCATACTTATAGCATCTTGATTTTTGTCATCAACTTCATCTGGATATACGGTGATATACCGCGGCCAGAGGTAGGCAACCTCGGCTCTTTTATGGACTTCAACTCCCAGAATTCCTGAGCCAGCATGGCTCAGCTTGGAAACCTCTCCCTTTCCCCTCAGCATGGCTTGCTCAGGAATTCTGGGAGTTGAAGTCCATGAGTCATAAAAGAGCCGAGGTTGCCTACCCCTGACCTAGGCATAGTCAGATGTGATTACCTGGGAATTTCAGAATCTGTACCTCTTTTATTTGCATTTTTAATCTAAGAAAGTGGAAGGGTGAGGGAGAGTCCATCAGAAAAAGGAGAGAGTTGGGAAGAAAGCTATATATTGTACTTTCCCAGTGGAGCAAGAGATTTCAAGAGATTGAGGTTCTAGAAGAAATGCCATCTACAACATTCCTTTGATGTCTTACATTGTTTTAGGACAGGGCTTTTCAACCTTTTCACCCACTGTACCACTATTAGCATATGGCAACATCCGAGTACCACCAGTCGCCTAGCAAGGTGTCAAAAACTTTATGACCAAAAAAAAAGGAAAAAAGTGATGAAGTACAGGTAGTCCTTGACTTACAACAGTTTGCTTAGTGACTGTTCGAAGTTACAATGGCAATGAAAAAAGTGTCCCCAAGCCACAGCCGAGCAAGACACCTGCCTGCCCTCCCGGCAGCGCTCTTCCTCCTGTCCGAGGTTTTCATTGTTGTGAGCATTTCTGTTGAGGATTGGCAGCAGGGGTGGGGTGGGGGTGTGTTGTTGTTGTTGTTATTATTATCCCCCCGTCCCCCCGTCTGTTGAGTGGTTGTAGCAGGTTTTGGTCACTTCCCATGACCCTGGGATACTGTGACCGTGCCAAGCATCTGAATGTAAATCACAAGACCCTGGAGATGCTGCAACATTCCAGCTGATTGGCACTTCTTCTGGGCTCAGCAGAAGCATCAGGATCAGCGCCAAGCTGCAGCTGGAGCCTGGCGCTGATCCTGGTGCTTCTGCTGAGCCCTGACAGCCCTGCAGCTCCAGTCATCTCTCGCTTAGGCTTGTGCAGTGCTGCCACCGGTTCAGCTCATTCCTCTCCCCCACTACCACTTGTCTAGGATGGTCGCGTACCACCTGCCAGGTGCCAATGTACCACAGGTGATACCCGTACCACTGGTTGAAAAGCCCTGTTGTAGGAAGCAATTCTTTTCTTGACATGTGGCATGCATAGTAGTTAAAGAATATATTATTTCTTCTTACAAGATAGATTGAATTGCCCAACACAGTCATACCTACACTTTTCCCCCCAAAGGAAAAAAGATGGTACCCAAATATATGCATAGTGCCTTACCTGTTATTTTAGTTCACTACATTACACATATCTAAAATTGTAAAAAAAAAAGCTATCCAAGAACTTAGTTTTCAGGCAGACTCCTTTTACTGGAACTTCTTTTCATGGAAATCAAACTCTCTTGCTTTCCTAAACTGGGTTTGGATAAGGCACAAATAAACCACACACACACACCATTCATTTACAATTGTATAAGTCACCTATAACTTCTAGGCAAGGCTTTAATTTACTTGTGTAGATTTACTAGCAAATAAGTACATCAATCTGTAAGACAGGCAGCAAACCACTGTGCCGGCTCAAAAGTGTATTTGGTATGCATCTAAACATGCCTGCTTGTGTTAGTCATATTTGTTTTTCTCATGCTTCATTAGGCTTCTCTTTGTGGGACGTGTCTCCTTTTTCAGGTTTCCTGCCTACTTTTGGACCTGCTTGGATCAATCTTTATGGTTCACCCAGAAACCACAGCTTGATGGATGACTACCAGGAGCTCAACGAAGGCTATGGGGAAGGTGTCTCTTTTAGGGGACGTCTCCGAATTGAGCTTGTAGTGGAAATCCTCTCTGGTGCGGCCCAGGAATCAAAGTTCTCAAAGCTCATCAAGGATGTGAAACAGCCATCTAAGGACAAAGATTCTAAAAGTTCAAAAGGAACCGGAAAAGACAAAGGGGCAGAAGATGGCAAGTCATCTTCCTCTTCAGATAAAACAAATTCAACAGATGCGGAAGTGGAAGCTTTTGATGTGCCCCCTGAGGTAAATAACTAAAATCTGGATCTGCTTTACTAGATGAATCCCAAGATGTAGGGCGGGCCTTATTTTGGATGACCCAGCTCCTACTGAAAGGTAGTTCTCTTGGACATTTTTTCCAGAATTTTCCGTTTCCTCAACACACTACAGTTTCAGCAGGTTTGGGTTAGAGGTACTTTTGCATTCAGAAACAATGATAACACAGTATAGTAATAATAATAATAATAATAATAATAATAATAATAATAATAATAATAATAATAATAATAATAATAATAATAATAATAATAATAATAATAATAATAATAATAATAATAATAATTTTATTTGTATACCGCCCTTCTCCCGAAGGACTCAGGGCGGTGAACAGGGCAATACATGTTAAAAGACAAGAATACAAAAATTAAAAGAGATTAAACAAGATGCCCAAGAACTATAACAATAAGTTAAAATACATAAAAAGCAATAAAACCCAAACCCATCACCCATCAGGCCAGGCCGGCTTGTTCGAACAGGTAGGTCTTTAGGTCGTGCCGGAAGGAGCGAAGGTCAGGCGCCATCCGGAGCTCAACCGAAAGATGGTTCCATAAATCCGGCGCGCCCACAGTATGACCTCTGAAGGCTTTATTCCAAGGCAGGATAAGAAGATAATACAATCATATAACCCAAATCAGTAGTCAAAGCTATTCAGTAATAGTACAGAATATAATAAGACAAAGAAAGAGCTTATGACTCTTCTGGCAGGGAACCCCCAAAGAGATGAGGTTACTTCAAAGCTAGCAAACGTGGAGCATAGGCCCTGAAGCATAATTAAGCACATTTGCTTCTCACTGGTGTCTTTTCACTGGATTTTACCAGTGACAAGAGGATAGGTATTTGCAGTGCTTTTTTTGTAAAAGAAAAAGGTGCCGGAACTCACATATGTCATACAACCAGCCTTGCCTACCCTACAAGGTTCCATCCAAAAAAGGTGCCGAAACTCCGTTCTGGGCATTCTATGACAAAAAAAGCCCTGGGTATTTGTCTTGGAATATGTTGCCTTCCTGTCAGGAATGAGCTCGTTAAATGTGAGGAATCTTTATTTATATCAGGTGGTGATGACACCATATGAAAGTTAATCTGTTTCTCGAGGTTATTTGGACTGAAGATGAGAAAGATCATCCTGCTCTACAAAACAGAACAAAGGAGTAGGCAAAATAAAGTATAACCCAGTGAAATTAATGTTTGCTTAATTGTGCACTACATATTCAACTATTACATGAGAATACCAAGAAAGAGGTATGCAATTCTTCCTCTGATGGAGCCCCCAGCACTGCAGAAGGTTCATGTAGAAGTCATACATTCTTAACTCTCTTTAAGTTTGTTCTGGGTCTGTATCCACATACAAATTTCTCTAAAGACAGAGACCAATGGAGTTGGTCTTCTGTTTGCTTCTCCAAAGGGCAGAACAAGAAGTAACGGGTGGAAGATCAATAAAGAGAGATCCAACTTAGAATTAAGGATAAATTTCCTGACAGTAAGAACAATTAACAAGTGGTATGGCTTACCTCCAGAAGTTGTGGGTGTTCCATCATTCCAGGTTTTCAAGAAGAGACGGGACAGCTGTAATAATATAGTCTCCTGCTTGAGCAGGGGATTGGACTAGAAGACCTCCAAGGTCCCTTCCAACTCTAGAATAGAATAGAATAGAATAGATCTCTTATATAGAATAGAATAGAATAGAATAGAATAGAATAGAATAGAATAGAATAGAATAGAATAGAATAGAATAGAATAGAATAGAATAGAATAGAACAGAACAGAATAGAATAATAGAATAGAATAGAATAGAATAGATCTCTTTATAGAATAGAATAGAATAGAATAGAATAGAATAGAATAGAATAGAATAGAATAGAATAGAATAGAATAGAATAGAATAGAATAGAATAGAGCTGGAAGGGACCTTTGAGGTCTTCTAGTCCAGCCCCTGCTCAAGCAGGATAACCTATACCATCTCAGACAGGTGAATGTCCAGTCTCCTCTTAAAAATCTCCAGTGATGGAGCGCCCACGATTTCTGGAGGCAAGCTGTTCCACTGGTTGATTGTCCTCACTGTCAGGAAGTTTCTCCTCAATTCCAGGTTGTTTCTCTCTTTGATCAGTTTCCAACCATTGTTTCTTGTCCTGCCCTCTGGTGCTTTGGTGAATAACCTGACCTCTTCTGCCTTGTGGCAGCCCCTCAGATACTAGAACACTTCAATCATGTCTCCCCTAATTCTTTTCTTACATGCAGTGTCAACCTTGGGACGGTAGGAAGTGTCAGGAGCCTGTTATCTCCTTGGTGCTCTTATATTTATATCTGGTCTTTCTGCATATTAAAGCGGAGACATTTTAAGGGGAAAAAAATCAACAGTTTTATGACTGAGACTCAAGGCAAATGACGTGTGAATGGGTAAAGTAGCACTGATGAAAAGAATTTTTTTTATTTTTTATTTTATTTTAATTCCATTTATATCCCGCCCTTCTCCGAAGACTCAGGGCGGCTTACAAGCTTAGCAGTATGTGGAACCTCTGTGGTTGGTAGCACTGTGTGGCAAGATATTTCATCCACATGACTGAGGTGGGGCTTGCAAGCTTGTTCTTAAGAATCCTCTGCTTTTTAGAGAAGGTTTTGAACATGAGAAGGCAGAAGGGCTGCAAGGTCAGAGAAAATTGCTTCTCCCAGTTCAACTGATGGAAGTAATTATCCAAGGTCTTCTAAACTCTGAGCCCTGCATAGTTTACTGTTTAGAGCTGAAAAGTATAATTAAACAGGGTTATCACAAACACACACATTATTTAACATTGATTTCATCCCATATGTGCTTAGGTATTTGGTGGTCAGTCTTTTAGCAGCATTTTTATATACCTCCCATACAGCTGTCTTGTATCTTATGGAATTGCCTATAAGAAAAAAAATGTTGAATGCATAATCATCAGGGCAAAGATTGGTATTTACTGAATATTTGTTTTACTATAAAATAATATACCATTTGTCTGAAATGGTATAGGGCTTCTTGCCTCAGCACGGGTGTCAAACTCGCAATGTCACGTGACGTGTCGTAACGTATCGTGACTTTTTCCCTATTGCCGGCAATTGGGTGGACATGGTTTTAGCGTGATGCATCCAGCCCGTGGGTTTGACACCCCTGGACTAGAAGACTATTTAACCAACTGTTAAGTAGTTCTACCATCTGATGCCACTGGCCATATTCAAATGAAATTGATATCTAAATTCTGCCTGAATCATGACAATTACTTAAAAATTTAGATTTCTGTTCTTTTGTAAGGTTAGATTAGAACCAAATTATCTAAGAAATGAGGTAATTGAGACATTACCTCCATGGAGGTAATGTCTCAATTACCTCAATTCTTAGATAATTCAATTCTATGAATTCCATGGAGATAATGTTTAAATAATGATATGTAATATTGTACAATATGATCTATTAAATCTTTAGACCATCCAGTAGACATCTGGTCACTGATTGTATAAAAGATTTGATCAATTGATCCTTAAAATAACAGAATTGGAAGGGATCTTGGATGTCTTCTAGTCCAACGCCCTGCTCAGGCAGGAAACCCTATAACATTTCAGACAAATGGCTGTCCAGTCTCTTCTTAAAAACTTCCAGAGTTGGAGCATTCACAACTTCTGGAGGCAGTTTGTTCCAATGATTAATTGTTCTAACTGTCAGGAAATTTCTCCTTAGTTCTAGGTTGCTTCTCTCCTTGATTAGTTTCCATCCGTTGCTTCTTGTCCTGCCTTTGGGTGCTTTGGAGAATAGCTTGACTCCTTCTTTGTGGTAGCCCCTGAGATATTGGAACACTGCTATCATGTCAGCCCTTGTCCTTCTCTTCTCTTAAACTAGACATACCTAATTCCAGCAACCGTTCCTTATATGTTTTAGCCTCCAGTCCCCTGATCAATCCAATATAGCAAGCTTTTCAACTCATTGGAAAATTTGAAAACATGTTATAAGTACTTTCGTAGTGGATTTGGCAAGTACCAAAATATCTGAATTTCCACATGGCTGTGGCCACCAACTATTTTAATTTCTAAGGAGGCTTCTAAGGGTTAGCGGTAACCAGAGGCATTGTTAAAAATATAGTCATTTAAAATTCAGTTATTTTAAAGTAGATTTCCTTTGTTATGTTTTATTAGATTCATGAAGAACAACTTGAGGAATTCCTTCTCTTTGGGGCATTTTTTGAAGCAACAATGATTGATAGGAAGATTGGAGATAAACCCATAAGCTTCGAAGTATCTGTTGGTAATGTGTATAAAATTCTAGTCCGCATAGAAATTCTGCAGGCTGATGTTGCTGTTGACCATTTGATTTGGCTGTTCTTTGAAATAACTTTACCTAGTATGGAAAGTGTGTACTAACGTCATGAAAAGACCACATCAGGTTGCTCGATTCAGGGCCAGTATCAAACTTCAGGAAAAATCCAACATGTCTTTTAATTGCAAGAAAAATCTTCCTTCCTTCAAATTACATCAGTTGTTATCTCAAGATAATAAGCCTATATTATCAGCTTGGGTGTAGAGAAGAAGTCCTTTTAGGTGAATAAGTCTAAGTCTAATATTGACTGAAACATGAGGCCTGGGAGAGGCTGAATATGTCAGAACCTCGTCAGTGTATTTGTGTACTGTAGTTAAGAGCAAGCTCTTATCCTGTTTCTCCACCCTCTTAAGAAAGATTAAGGGACAGACTTTTCCATTACTCATGTTGACAAGTACAGATAGTCCTCGACTTATGACCACAACTGAGCCTAGAATTTATATTGCTAAGTGACAAAATTTGCTAAGTGAGTTTTGCCCCATTTTACGACATTTTTGCTACATTTGTTAAGACTGAATCGCTGCAGTTAAGTTAGTAACACGGTTGTTAAGAGAATCTGGCTTCTCCATTGACTTTGCTTATCAGAAGGTCACAAAAGATGGCCTCACGACCTTGGGGCACAGCAACGGTCATAAGTGTGAACCGGTTGCCAAGCATCTGAATTTTGATCACATGATCATGGGGATGCTACAAAGGTTGTAACTGTGAAAAACAGGGCTGTCACTTTTTTCAGTGCCGTCGTAACTTTGAATGGTCACTAAATGAACTTTTGTAAGTCGAGGACTACCGCACTATATTTCTCAACTGGATATTATTCCATGGGATCAAAGAGTTGGTAGGACTATAGTCCAAACCATCAGGATACCAAGGGGAAGGTTGTAGACAGGGATTTTCCAAAGACTGGGGATATAGTAGAATCACACACGTGATTTGCTATAGGGATCCCATATAGGATCCCTGTCTGAAGCCTGGACTATAAGAGATCTCTCGAAAGTTATGTGAATGAAGATTTGTTGGACCTGCTCCAAAGTTCTCATGTTCCAAGGAACTATCTTCATTTATCATCAAATTCAATAGATGCTGGTTTGATTGCCACTCTAGCTGCTATAGAAAGACTCCGGAATATCCCGTTGAAAACATAGACATGAAAACACAATAAGATCACTTTAAACAACAACAACAACAACAACTTTGTTATGTTTTTCTTAAGCCTTTGGTTACCTGAGGAGCTACAAAATTAGTGCTGTTGGAGGGAGATGTTCTGTGAAATCCTGCAGAATTTTAAGAATTTGACATCTTTTATGATACCTGCTCATTAGCACCAGATGTCTGCTATTGTAAATGAATTTCTGGCTTTTAATTTTAGGTCCTAGTCTAATTTTTATCTTTCTCATTTTGCCATCCCGACAAGTAGTGGTTTTTTTTGTCCCTGTAGGGAACTTTGGAAATGTGATTGATGGGGTGTCATCTGGGGCCAGGGGAAAAAAGAAGACCCATGAAGGAGAAGAGGAAGAAGGCGCCCCTTTGTTGCAAGAAGAAGAATCACTTGGCATTGCAATGCCTCTGATATCTACCACGTCTCCTGAAAAGCCATTAATTACGGAAGGAAACAGGTAGATTCCTTCTCTTGCTCCATTTAACTCGGACTCTTCAAATAACCAATGGGTTGACATACTGTATCATTGAGCCAGGCTCAAGCATGGATTGTTGACTAAACCACTGCTAATAAGGTTTGCATATACTACTAACTCCAATGACATGGGTTGCACAAACATCAAAATTTGACTCCCCATAACTACCCAAATTACTTAAGGGAGATGTCAACAACTTTTTGGGATGTTCTAAACCAGGGGTCTTCAAACCTGGCCCTTTTATGACTTGTGGACCAACTCCCAGAATTCCTCAGCCAGGCGTGCTGGCTGAGGAACTCTGGGAGTTGAAGTCCACAACTCATAAAAGGGCCAAGTTTGAAGACCCCTGTTCTAAACTGTGATGGGATTAGAGGCTAGTGAAGTGACTCTGTCAAGAGGAAAAATCAAGAATAAAAGTCCAAAAAGTCAACCTGGAATCCACAACTCTCCCCTTCTTTAAATGTGGTACATGTAAAAAATGGATAAGTCTTCTATTGGCTGGTCCTGGCCATCCTCTTAACTTTTTTGAGCTGTGAATATAACGTATTGCCAAAATAATTTACTGGAACATCTGTAAAAATTATCATGAAAATGAAAATGTGGTGGGAACACAGAGTTGAAAAAGCAGAGAAAATTAGCAGGTTAAAATATTATAGGATTTCCGAATATGGGCTGATAAAAGCTTTGACTCCTAACATGCCAGACTGAAAAGAAGAAAGTGTGGATAATTGATGTGGTGATACCAGGAAACAATAGAATAAAAGACAAAGAATTGGACAAGATCACAAAGTAGCAAGATCTGAAAATCTAAGTTGGAAGGTTTCAACATAAACCAGCCCTGGTGATCCCTGTGGTTATCGGTACACTAGGTGCCATACCAAAAGGCCTTGGATAGAAAACCTGCACATTGATAAAATTTCCATCTGTCAATAACAAATGCCACACTGCTTGGATCTGCACATATGCTATGCTGATACATTGCAACATCCTAGGGCAGGCATGTCAAACTCGCGACGTCACGTGACATCGCGCAACATATTGGAACTTTTTCCCATTGCCGAAAATGGGATGGGCGCGGTTTCTCCGTGACGCTCTGGCCTGCGGGCCGGCAGTTTGACACCCCTGTCCTAGGGTCTTGAAAAGAATTCAATGTGAATGAAGCTGACATTGACTAAAGAACTGGCAGCTGTGATTTCACATTGTTGTGTGCAATGTTGTTGTTGTTGTTAGCTGCGAAGTCGTGTCCGACCCATCGCGACCCTATGGACAACATTCCTCCAGGCCTTCCTGTCTTCTACCATCTTCTGGAGTCCATTTAAGCTCACGCCTACTGCTTCAGTGACTCCATCCAGCCACCTCATTCTCTGTCGTCCCCTTCTTCTATTGCCCTCGATCTTTCCCAGCATTAGGCTCTTCTCCAGTGAGTCCTTCCTTCTCATTAGGTGGCCAAAGTATTTGAGTTTTAGCTTCAGGATCTGGCCTTCTAAAGAGCAGTCAGGATTGATCTCCTCTAGGACTGACCAGTTTGATCGCCTTGCGGTCCAAGGGACTCGCAGGAGTCTTCTCCAGCACCATAGTTCAAAGGCCTCAATTCTTTGGCGCTCAGCCTTTCTTATGGTCCAACTTTCACTGCCATACATTGCAACTGGGAAGACCATAGCCTTGACTATACGCACTTTTGTTGACAGGGTGATGTCTCTGCTTTTTAGTGTGCTGTCTAGATTTGCCATGGCTTGCCATATTTTTTTGGGGGGGGTTGTGTGTCTCAGCATGCAAAGTGTTCTAGTTGTCTAGTTGACCCTACCAAAATCATCTCCTAAAGGCATCTTTGTCAATCCAATTCAGCTTCCTTCCACTTAAAAAAATAAAAACTAAATGCAGGATTCGTCTAACAAATGCTCTCATCTCAACTACTTATTATGTAACAGCTCTTTCTGGAAATTTGGGGATTTATCTCTGTGCACTGTGATGCACCTGGTGCATTTTAATTAGTCAAGGAAGGCTAAGGATTAGCAGTCTAGAAACACTCAGGTATTTGAAAGGGAAGCATCTGAAAGAGAAGCTGTTGAACAGGTGGGAAATGTTGCAGCTGAAAAAAGGGCTGCCTTGAAAATTTTGTCCCCAGAGAACAAACTGAAAACACCAGTTTTGGAATGAACTCACGCCTCTCTAAGGAGTTGAAGTCCACAAGTCATAAAAGGGCCAAATTTGAAGACCCTGGTCTAAAGGTTGGATGTGATATTCCCCCCCCCCGCCCCCCAGATATAGGCTAGACCAGGAAATAAAAACCAAGCCATTGCATATTATTGACAAGGAAACTAACATAGCTGTTTCCATGAAGTCATCAAGAGTTAAGCTCAGATCAAAAGAGAACATGTACTTTTCAATGCAGGGAAAGCAACTGGCTATGTATTTTCCTGTTTGGGTCTTCTGTAGGACCCTCAAACTGTTTCATAAGTCAAAAGATGAAAACTTTCCCATGTTACTGCCTGGTATGGATGGATGGATGGATGGAGAGAGAGAGAGAGAGAGAGAGAGAGAGAGAGAGAGAGAGAGAGAGAGAGAGAGAGATTGGATATCTGGGAATCCCAAAGAGCAGTTCGACCAGGACTTAGCAGCACCAATGATTCAAATAATTCATTAATCAATTCATAATTGAATTAGATGTCATTTTTAAAAACAGATATCTTTTTAAAAACAGGTAATTTTTAATGACTACTAACAGATGCTAGACCTACCTGGCCTTCTATGTCAGACATGTTAAACTCGCAATGTCATGTGACGTTGCGCAACGTATCGGGATGGTTTTGCCATGGTCGGCAATGGGATGGGTGCGGCTTCTGCATGATGCATTCGGCCCGCGGGCCGGCAGTTTGACCCCCCCCTTGTTCTATGTGATGTCCCTTGGAAAGGGGATCTGAATATACCAATGAGCATTCTTCTCTTTCAACAGAAACTACCTATACTTGCCTTATGGTGAGAAAAAGCCTTGTGTCTACATCAAGAGCTTTTGGGGGAATCAAACCTTTAGGTTGTATTTATCAAATACCCTGGAAAAAATGGGAGATCTCTTGGTAAGTTTGGAATAAGGCTGATGATTGAGCTGCATGCAGAAAATGTGTCTTTGTGAAACTGTTTACAATCGATCGATCAACTCAATTTTATGTCCTGTAAGCCACCTTGAGTCGCCATATGTCAGTAGGTGGCAATATATATTTTCTAAATAAATAAATAAAGAAGAGAAACAAGAGTTTCTGCCCTATCAGCATGAACATCTGGGGCATCAACACCCCAATCAACAACTCAAAAGCCACACACAACCAAGCACCACATAAATACTATGCATAGAATAGCCCAAAGCACACATTCCAGTAGAGCAGACATGTCAAACACAAGGCCCGGGGGCCGGATCCGGCCCGCAAAGTGGTTTCATGCGGCCCGTGAAGCCATCCTGGAAACAGTGAGGGAACGGCCCCCACTGCCTTGGCCCTGGCCTAGAGACCCTCCTTCTGCCAAAGACCCTCAGATCTGTCCCACTTCTGCCCAGGCCCCCATAGGCACCTTTGATGCGAACGATGTAGAGCTGGCCACGCCCACCCAGTAGGCCATACGCACTCTAGCCACACCCACCCAGTAGGCCACGCCCACCCAGGCCACACCCACCTGGCCCCTTGAGGGCAACTGCAATGCTGATGCGGCCCTCAATGAAATTGAGTTTGACACCCCTGCAGTAGAGGATGGGCCCCAGTATGAGTCCAAAAGCTCAGAAGACTAAATCTGTGGTCCTGGTGACCGACCCAGATTGGATTTTGCAATATTATCCTGGGACACACATATTCACCTTCATTTGTGAATATTTTCCTTTTACATTCTGTCAAATACGTGTTTCCTTTCTTAAACTTACAGCAAACTGCATTATTTAGGGTTTAGCAGATGTTTCTTTATCTGCAGCTAAACAATGGGCATTTTTTTCTTCCCTATACATGTGCTTTCCTACACGTACATTTTCCTTTGTTACATGAAAGAGTCACTTATGTATCCTGACAGAAACCAGTTACTACTGTCTTTCCTTATTATAAACGTATAAAAATATTCTGACAACAATACGTATCTAAAGCATCGATTGCTATCTGGAATGATTTTAATGCCCTTCATGATATTGCTCTTTCCTTTATCTTTCAGGAAGAAGGTTTAGAGCAAGTGAAAGATCTAATTAAAGTTTCTGAGATTGCATCAGAAGAGAAAATAAAGTCGACTCTGGTTGATTTTGTCAAGCAAAGTAGGTAAGAATACTCAGGGAATAAACCTGTCACAATAGTCACGGGTGGTTGATAGGAACTGGTGATATTTGGAAAAAACTTACACTTTCTTAACCATGCAGAGAAGAGCCAGTTTCAGTGGTGGGATTCAGCCAGTTCGCAGCAGTTTGGCAGAACCGGTAACTAGTTTTTTGTTGCCCATGCCCAGAATGGACTTCCGGAAGTGGCATCCACACAGAGAACCGGTTGTTCACATATTTGAATCCCACCACTGGCCAGTTTGGTATACAGTAGTGGTTAAAAGCACCAGGCTAAAACTGGGAGACAGTGAGTTCTAGTTCTGCCTGAAGCATGAAGCCAGCTGGGTGACCTTGGGCCAGTTACTTCTCTCAACCCTATGAAGAAGGCAAGGGCAAAACTACTTTTGAAACTCTGCTGGTTTTTTCTCCAGGCAGTTGTCAGGAGTCAACACCGACACACACCGACACACAAACAAATCATGAAGAGTTGATTTCTAACATACTGTATGTCTACACTTATTTTGACTCTGCCCCACATCAGTTTGTGACTTATTTTTAAACAAAACATATACAAAAATAATTTTTCCTTCTGATTAATTTTGCACAGAATAATCTTCTGTACCTACCTGGTTTTACACTTTGTGTTCACCTGATCTTAAAACAGGGGTCTTTTGATCAATATTTATATATTCTACTAAGAGCTCTTTTGTAAAAAGGTTGAATCATAAGCAGGTTTTATTTTGCATATCAGTGAGGGAAATGTGACCCAGCTTGAAAACGAAAACTGATCAAAATCTTTGAGCACAACAGCTAAATCAGAATTGCTTGCTTTTATCATATTCGGTAAGTGTAAAAGTTATTAGGTAAAGGTAAAGGTTCCCCCGCAGATGCGTGCTAGTCGTTTCCGACTCTAGGGGCCGGTGCTCATCTCCGTTTCAAAGCCGAAGAGCCAGCGCTTGTCCGAGGACGTCTCCGTGGTCATGTGGCTGGCATGACTAGACGCCAAAGGCGCACGGAACGCTGTTACCTTCCCACCGTCGTGGTCCCTATTTTTCTACTTGCATTTTTACGTGCTTTCGAACTGCTAGGTTGGTTATTACTGGCTTTGATTCCAACTTTATGCCAATTGGTTTTTTTTCCTTTGTAAAATTACCTGCAGTTCATTACTAGATACAGGTAATCCTTGACTTATGACCACAATTAAGCCCAACATTTTTGTTGTTAAGTGAGTCATTTGTTAAGTGAATTTTGCTCCATTTTACAAATTTTCTTGCCATAATTGTTAAGTGAATCACTGCAGTTCATAAGTTAGTAACCCGGTTGTTAAGTGAAACAGGTTTCCCCATTGACATTGCTTGTCAGAAGGTTGCAAAAGGTGAACACCTGATCTTGGGACACAGCAATATCATAAGTATGAACCAGTCGCCAAACATCTGAAGTTTGATCACATGATCATGGGGATGCTGCAACGGTCGTCAGTGGGAAAAACGGTCATGTCACTTTTTTGGAGTGCTGTTGTAACTTTGAACAGTCACTAAATGAATTGTTGTAAATCGAGGACTACCTGTAATCTAGCAAGCTTTTGAATCTGCCAGAAGGACGTATCACTGATGGGAAGTATTCACTAACAATCCTTGTAAATCAGTACTGAATGCAAGATTAACATAGTTATACATGTTTGTTTAAACTTCCGTTGGATGCAGTAATGGAGGTGCAAAATAACAACCTGTTCACCCAACAAATTAATCTCCTTTGGCAGGGGTGTCAAACTCAATTTCATTGAGGGCCGCATCAGCATTGCAGTTGCCCTCAGGGGGCCGGGTGGGTATGGCCAGGGTGGGCGTGGCCTACTGGGTGGGCGTGGCTAGAGTGCGTATGGCCTACTGGGTGGGTGTGGCCAGCTCTACATCATTCACATCAAGGGTGCCTATGGGGGCCTGGGCAGGAGTGGGACAGATCTGAGGGTCTCTGGCAGAAGGAGGGTCTCTGGGCCAGGGCCAAGGTAGTGGGGGCCGTTCCCTCACTGTTTCCAGGATGGCTTCGCGGGCCACATGAAACCACTTCGCGGGCCTGATCTGGCCCCCGGGCCTTGTGTTTGACATGTCTGTCCTTTGGAATATTAACACGGAAATTGTGTTTCTGAATCTTCATGTTTTTTATAAATACAAATGATAACTCTGTTTTAATACTGTGCTCTAAATTAACATTCTTAGTGTATCCTGCCTCTCCTGGTTTGTCAGATTAACATACATCCCAGTAGAAGCGCTATTTTTGTTTTTGTTTGTTTGTTTTAGAAATGTTCTTTTATTGCCTCTAAAGCTTCTTTTGTGCATCCTTAGGGCCTTTATGACAAATGCTGAAAAAAAGCCCAAACTGATGAATCGTACAGCTTTGGATAAAAAGAGATTGAAACTGTGCCAGCAAGAACTGGTAGGTGAATTATTTGATTGTGTTGTTGTGGGAATGAATTAGAAATCTACTGCACCAATTGACTGGCATTACGTTTGTGCTAAGCGCTGCTTGGTTTAACTATAATTTAATGAATAAACTGAATAAACAGTTGCAAGATCCAATCTGAGTTGCTCAACGGGACCAAAGGTTTACTTTTCTGAGCTTTCAGACTTGTGCTGGCCATCAATCGCTGGCCATCAACACACCAATCAACCAATAAGATAAGATAAGATAAGATGATAAGATAAGAAGATAAGATAAGATAAGATAAGATAAGATAAGATAAGATAAGATAAGATAACCTTTATTGTCATTTTTTTTACTGTGGGCACAACGGCACACATCAATAATGAAATTTAGTTTTTTTTTTAAATTATATTTTTATACCGCCCTTCTCCCAAAGGACTCAGGGCAGTGTACAGGGCAATAAATATAAAAACGAAATACAAAAGTTAAAAAACAATTAAATATTATGCCCAGATTTAAAACAGTAATTAAAAGACATATTAAAACCCCAACCCTAACCCATCAAACCAGGTCAGATTGCTCGAATAGATAAGTTTTTAGATCGCGCCGGAAGGAGCGGAGGTCGGGGGCCATCCGGAGCTCAACCGGCAAGCGGTTCCACAGGTCTGGCGCGCCCACAGAGAACGCCCTCCCCCTGGGGGCCACCAATCGGCATTCTTTGATTGGAGGCACCCTGAGGAAGCCCTCTCTGTGGGAGCGCACTGGATGGAGGGAAGTTGCCCTTTCTCAAAGTGGAACACATACATGACACACACCTAAACATACTATATACAACATATGTATAGATCCACACCCCTACCTAACAAATAAATATTAAATACTGTCCATCTTGAATATATAACAGAAGGAGGAAGCTTTAGAGTTCACAAGGTTCATACTATATGGAACAAAGCTGAGGCTGAATCTGGATGTTCTGCTACGGATACCATGAAGCCTCCTCCCAGAAGGTAACAAGGAAAACAGGTCGTGAAGAGGATATGTAGTGTCCCACATAATCTTATGGACCTTGCTCAACCACCACATAAGTCACCGCATAAGGCACCGCATAAATATGACACATAGAATAGCTCCAAGCACACATTCTGCTAGAGAGAAGTTCCTTGAAGATGGGCTCCAGCACAAGTCTGAAAGTTCACAAGTATAAATGTCTGGCCCCAGCCACTGACCCAGATTGGATCTTGTATCCTGGAACATATATATTTGTCCTCATTCGTGAATTAACTGCTCCATCACACGGCAGGCTGGGAATAGGGCAAGCCATGACCAGAATGGCTGGGTTTCCACAAAACATAATGGCAAAGACATTACGATGGCTTGTACGATCTCTAACTCCCATGGAATTCAATCACCCGTGAAATGCTAAGTGTGGCCATCATCCAGCCTGATGTACAGCATTGGTCCAATTCTGCTCACTTGAGCCAGATCTGAAGGAGAAATGTGGGATTATGCTAAAAGAAAATGACAAATGGAAAGATCATTGCAGGTATTTTTGTTGTAAATAATTCATTCACCACTAGTGACGCACTGTCATTTAAAACTAAAACCACAGATGGCTTGAAACTTGGGTAGGGGGAGATTTTAGTTACATGCAGTCCTTGACTTACAACCATTCAAGTAGTAACCATTTGAAGTGACTTATAACCATCCTCATGGTCACATGATCAAAACTGGGCACATGACAACTGGCATGTATTTACAACAGTTGTAGGATCTGAGGATCATGTGATCGCCATTTCAGACCTTCCAAGATGGCTTCTGACAAGCAAAGTCAATCGAGGAAGCCAAATTCTCTTAATGACCACATAATTCACTTAACAATCATGGCAACAAAGATCTCATGTTGTCACTGGCACCATCACAGGCCAATTCTTTCCATTGGGGAGAATTTAGGAGGAAGTGTTAAGAAAATGCCCACTTAACGACTTGTCCCCTTTGTCCTCTGAACCTCTGCAATTGGAAAAATTAGTTTAACTTCCAGGGATTGGAACTGGAAAACAAATCTATGAATTTTGCAGTTCCCCACAAAGGTCTTAGAATTCTAGGTTACTTTGACACTGCAAATTAGAGCAGGGCTCCCCAAACTATGGGCTGCGGCCCGGGACTGGGCTGTGGGGTCTTGGCCAGCAGGCTGCGGAAGTGGCTGGACGGTGCATGCACGCATGGGCGCGCATTTCCCCCCCCCCACTCACGCTAGTGTCTGCGGCCCATTTGCACATGTGTGAAGGGGGCTGCTAGCCCAGGATGGGTTGCATGGCCCGTTTGTGCATGCACAAAGGGGCCGCTAGCCTCCGCGAGGAGTGCACGGCTATTCATCCATGCACACAGAACCAGCGCATACCGCATGTGTGAATGGGGCTGCTAGTGCAACACCAGGGTGCATGACCCCATGCGTGCACGCGTGTACACACACACCAATTTTGAAGCTGCTTTCTTTCCCTCCGGTCCGCAAGCCCGGAAAGGTTGGAGACCTCTGAATTAGAGCATTTGCATCCCCTGGAATTGAGTGGATCCTTGAACTAATCAGTTGTTTGAGGATGGAGGTTCAAAAGATTTCCCTAAATTCTGCTGAAGATGTTACCTAGCCTGCTGATGAAACCTTCGGAAACCAACCCACAAACTCGGAGAACGAACTTCTACCCGAGCTATAGATATTTGCCACTACTGCAAACCAGTTGTTTCTCTGTGTTTTTACAGGAAGCCATGTCGAAGGATGCTAAAGGGATTCTCCAGCAGCAAAAAAAGAAGATTTCACTAGATGAAATGATGCGTGAAACACAAAACTTTATAGAGAGGATTCGGTTCTTAGTCGACGAGGTAACTGCTCAAGTTTCCTTTCTTGACCCACTTGACATTCAAAAGCAACACCCTACTTTATGCCTTAGAAATGATTTATGATAGCTAATATTTTCTGAGACCGGGATTTTCCTTGGAAATTGCTATGGCCTTCTCCAGTGTAAAGAATAAACGCATAACTAATTAGACAATACTAAGAAGCAGCACCAATAAATATGCTTCTTGACCTCTCCATTGGGATTGGAAGCTATGGTCAAGATTCACTTTATAAGAGGAAATATAATATCTTCCTAGCCTATATCCTAATATTTGTATTTTTGAAAGAACTCTTCTGTCTGTGTGCGTGCGTGCGTGTGTGTGTGTTGTCTACAAAAACTTGTATACTTGTTGTGATGTATACATTTGGACTGAGGACATTCAATCTCACTCTCTACCCAAATTAGTCAGCTGATATCTGAATGTAATTTTCTCTATGCTATACTGAATGCTTGTGAGTCTTTAGCAAGATAGCCTGTAAGTATTGGGGTTATTTTTTTTTCATGGTTGCCCAATTCTGATGTATAAACATGAATTGTGAAAAGTAGCCTTATTTGTTTGTTTGTTTTCTACAACCCTCCCCCCCCTTTTTTTAAAAATTTTTTACATGGGCATAGGGTCTTAAAACCCTCTATTATCACCATAGATTTAAACACAAACACACCCAAAGAAATCACACTCTCCCCTGTATGGAATTGACAGTTTCAAAGAAGAAGCACAGGACTGGAATGAAGGATTCATTTTCTTCAGTCCAATCTATTTAATGATCTCAAACTGGGTAGGATCAGCATGTACTTATGCTGCAAAAAATAAAAGCTGAAGGTTAGTGTTGAAAAAAAAGTCTTCATCAGGGTCCAGTCCAAGCTGGGAATAAACAAAATGGAGACTGCTTTAGAAAGAAAGATGTAGTTTATTGAAGAGCAGAGCCAGACACAAGCATGGCTCTGGTAAAGCTGACCACAATTAGCTGGGAGTTATGGGTTTTTATACCTTCTGGGGCTCTTGAGGTTGTTACCTGTTCCTGTTTGAGGCTTTGTATTTCCTGTGTCATGTATTTTGACCTGTGCCCTTTTGGTATTGGTGGGTTAATCCTATTATATCTTTAGAGTTTGGGTGGGGTATGTAGATTTTAGGGGTCTTTGTCTTCCTAATCTCATCAGCTTCCTGGCTCCAACCTTCCTGAATGGATTATTACATCTGCATTTCTAAAAGCTGGTTTCTGCTGAGTTTTTTGGCTGGAGGGAGGGAGAAGTTTCTGCCTTTTTAAGATCTTCTCCATTATTCCTTTGGAGAAATATATTCTGCCTTTTTAATATTCCCCTAAATATTTCTTTCTCTGGATTCTTCCCACATTATCAAAATATGTAATAAATAAACCCTCAAATCTGAACTCTGAGTTCCATAAAGAAGGTATAATATTGTTGCCTAAAGAGAGGCTGAAAATATGTTTTGTGATTACATGCTATGCCTGCATTTTCATTTTGAAATAAGAGCTTGGTGTGTTTAACAGGGCCTTTGATCATCAATTTGTATTTTATTTAAGCTGCTGCTGGTTCAAAAAAAGATTCTGCAAGCTGTATCCCTGACTTAAGTTAAAGCTGTAAATGTTCTTCTTTTTAAGCCTCAACATACAGTGCCCGATATCTTCATCTGGATGCTTAGCAACAACAAAAGAATCGCCTATACAAGAATCCCAGCCAAAGACGTGCTGTATTCCCCTATGAAGGAGCAGCGGGGCAAACATTGCGGGAAGATTAAAACCCACTTTTTGAAAGTAAGGCTGAAAAGAAGTAAAATAATGTTGATGCTGCCTAAGTCTTACTCAGACCAGTTTCCCAGAGAGAAAAAGTATTGTCAACCCTGAGGGGTATGCCAGGTCATTATTGCAGGGTCCTTGGTGTTCTCCGAGCTTGGTTGTTTTCTTGCAGCACTGATAAGGTTACCTAGTTGGGTAATGAAATGTCTGCAAGAAAACAACCAAGGGCCCCACAGTTCAACCCTGAGTTGCAAATATTCTCTTCTAGTTGCAAATATTCTCTTCCCCTCCGCCCTGTGCGTTCCCACAGAGAGGGCCTCCTCAGGGTGCCTCCGGTCAGGGAATGCCGACTGGCGGCCCCCAGCGGGAGAGCCTTCTCTGTGGGTGCCCCGGCTTTGTGGAACCAACTGCCGGTGGAGCTCCGGATGGCATCAGACCTCCGAACTTTCCGTCGTGGCCTGAAGACCCATTTATTTGAATTAGCTGGTCTGGCCTGATGGGGGATTTGGGTTTTAAATTGTTGTTTTAGAATAGTATTATTGTTTTTAACTGGGCACTGATTTAATCTTTTTTTAACTTTTGTATTGTATTGTATTGTTATTTATATATGCCCTGTGAACCGCCCTGAGTCCCTAGGGAGAAGGGCGGTATACAAATTAAATAAAACGTAAACGTAAACGTAGTGTTTATGGAGATTCTCAATCATTCGGGTCACAGTTGTCCCAATGATACTTTTTCAAAAGGTAACTTTATAAACCTATTATAGGCATCGTACACTATAGTATTTTAGTGACAGCTTTTGTATTTTTCCTTTTTTTCTGCAGAGTGGAATTCTCTCTCCTCTCCTCTCTATCTAAACATCTCCCCTATCACTGAGATTGATATTCTCGGGGCTGACACTATTTCTAGATTGATCTATTGATCCATCGTTCTACAGTACAGATGTATTTTGCCATTGTTTTCTTCTATACTACTTTTTCAACTTCTGGTCTGGCTGCAGCCCTAGGATGTCTTGATAGACACCTTCCAAGTACTGTCCCAGCTGGATCCTGCTTAGCTTCTCATGATCAACAGACATCATTTAGATGGTGCTACCAGTGGGGTATTACGAAAAAATACGGTTAGAAATATCATTGGTGATTTGATATTTTAATTTTTTTCTTTAGTTGCCAGGAAAAAGACCCCCAGGTTGGAACGTCCATGGAAAAGTTGACACTTATCTCTGGCTTAGTTCTGCTCACTATGCTCATGCTATGATGGAAAACTTACCTGCTGGATATGAAACAGAAGCACCTTTGGCAGAAAGTACAGGATCCCATCCTACTCCCTACCCTGTCAGTCTGATCTACAAAAGTGAGACGCAGTTTTTATTTGGGTACCAGCAAATTATCTAATGTATGAAGGCTCCTTGGTGCTCTCAGAGCTTGCTTGTTTTCTTGCAGAAATTTCACTACCCAAATGAGGTAACATCATCAGTGCTAATAAGGAGTGCTGTTTGCTGCCAGTTTATATTCTAGTGCAGGGGTGTCAAACTCAATTCCATTGAGGGCCGCATCAGCATTGCGGTTGCCCTCAAGGGGCCGGGTGGGTATGGCCTGGGTGGGCGTGGCCTACTGGATGGGTGTGGCTAGAGTGTGTATGGCCTACTGGGTGGGCGTGGCCAGCTCTACATGATTCGCATCAAGAGTGCCTATGGGGGCCTGGGCAGGAGTGGGACAGATCTGAGAGTCTCTGGCAGAAGGAGGGTCTCTGGGCCAGGGCCAAGGCAGTGGGGGCCGTTCCCTCACTGTTTCCAGGATGGCTTCACAGGCCGCATGAAACCACTTCGCGGGCCGGATCCGGCCCCCGGGCCTTGTGTTTGACATGTCTGTTCTAGTGGCTTGCCTGTCACACTGACAGCAAACGGCACTCCTTACTAGCACCGATGATGGGTGATGAAATGTCTGCAAGAAAACAAGCAGGCTCAGAGAGCACCAAGGGCCCCCCTCATATCAATCCTGAGCTACAAATCTTATCCTTTATTAGTATCTAATGTATATTGTGCAGTTGCTGCTTACAGATTTATGTGCTTCTTCGAATCTTTAAAAAAACCAATATAATTAAAATTTAAAACTTATCCTCTGTTTTTTTATTTATTTTTTTTATTTTAATCCCATTTATATCCCGCCCTTCTCCAAAGACTCAGGGCGGCTTACAATTTAAGCACAAACCAATGTGCTTAGCAATAGCCTTCATTCTATGTATATGCCTGCTTATTAGGGCTTTCGCCCCCCCCCCCAAGCGGCATTATTACAAAGTCATCTTATTGCCCCCAACAATCTGGGTCCTTATTTTACCTACCTCGGAAGGATGGAAGGCTGAGTCAACCTTGAGCCTGGTGGGACTCGAACCTGCACTAATTGCAAGCAGCTGGTGTTACTTAAGGAGGCATTAGCCCACTGCTCCACCAAGGCTCTATATTTTTTCTTTTGCAGAAGATAAAACCTGGAGTTGGTTTCAAAGAAAATTGATGGAATTTTCCTGATTATTTGTGCTGTTCAACAAGAACATACTATCTTTGAGGCAGTCATTTTTGATAGAGAAAATTAAACAGAAGCCATACATTGGATTCTAGGACTATATAAACCCCTTCTATTAGAAAGTGAGGATTAGTATAATCCTGACCAATTGCCCCATCCATTTTGTTTATAAAGTATCTGACACGAATTTACCCATCTAATCCGGGACAAATCAGGATTCAACATAATTTTCAAGCATGTACGAGCGATTGGGGCTTTGGACTTTTTATTCTCAGAGCAAAAATATCCTGAGAGTTATGCTGTGCGAGCATAAACATTTTCTTAAATAAATTATACCTGCCCTGCTTAAAACAGGGCATTTTGAAACACATCTTCAAACTGTGAATGTTCTCATGGTCAGCCCAAGAAGTGCTGAAAAAGAAGATGCAGAGAATCCCATACTACTGATGCGTTGTTGGGGAAGGAGTGAAAGAAAAAGCCAAACGTATACAATCTCAGTGGGTGGCTCGGTGGGTTAGGACGCCGAGCTTGTCGATCAGAAGGTCGGCAGTTTGGCGGGTCGAATCCCGAGTGCCGCGTAACAGAGTGAGCGCCTGTTACTCGTCCCAGCTTCTGCCAACCTAGCAGCTCGAAAGCACGTAAAAATGCAAGCAGAAAAACAGGGACCACTCCGGTGGGAAGGTAACAGTGTTCCGTGCGCCTTTGGCGTCTAGTCATGCCAGCCACATGACCACGGAGACGTCCTCGGACAAGCGCTGGCTCTTTGGCTTTGAAACGGAGATGAGCACCGGCCCCTAGATTTGGAAACGACTAGCACGCATGTGCGGGGGAACCTTTACCTTTACCTATACAATCTCAAACCTGAGCTGGATTTTTTTTCTGGGAAAAACAAAGAACCAGGGTATTTTCCAGCTAATGTTGATCCCACAATGAATCAGTTAGAAGAAAAATGATGCAACCTGTTCCATGTTCTTTTATATCCCCTTTTTCCTACCATGTTTCTATCCCACTCCTGGCCTTCCCCAAGTAATATTCATAACTTTCTCCATTATCTGCTTGCAGCCAAGAATACTTTTCAGTTGAGAGCTCACATGTATCAAGCGAGAGGACTAATTGCAGCTGACAGCAGCGGCCTATCCGATCCTTTTGCTAAAGTGACTTTTGTTTCCCACTGCCAGACCACAAAGGTAAGGGAAAATGAGAATGATTAATGTACTTAGAGAAGGGTGTCCAACTTTTAGCATTTTACAATATGTGGCCTTCAACTCCCAGAACTGAGGCTTGCTGGCTGGGGAATTCTGGGAGTTGAAGTCCACATATCTTAAAATTCCAGAGGTTGGGAAACACTGTCATAGTGGAACAAGGTCACGTTGATGTCATTAGACAACGCAACCCAGAAGAAATCCTTTTGCAGGTGTGATCAGGTGTAGGAAAAACCGTTCTGTAAATTGTTGGCTGAATGATCAAAAGTGCCAAGAGCTTAATTTAAAAAACTATATATTTTAGAAATGTGCAAGGCCAACCAATTCTATAGTGATCCTGGGTGGCAGGCAATAAAGATAGACATATAATATAATTTTTAAAAACCCAAACATTGGAAGAAAACAAACTCTTTAAAGAGAATCAAAGGACCTGGTACCTGTTTTAACCTTTTTAACCTGCTTTAACCATGGTCATTTGAACATATTATGTTGACAACTATTGCCAAATTTGTTTGGACGATATCAGGTTATTACCAGAATAAACTGTAATATCTTCTTGCAAGCACTACTATTATTAATATACTAGTTTTCCCTTCTCCCTTAGATCATTCAACAAACTTTGTCTCCTACTTGGAATCAGATGTTGCTTTTTAATAATATTCAGCTTCATGGCGATGCCAAGGAAATTGTTGAATTCCCTCCTGTAATCATTGTGGAACTCTATGATGATGATGCTGTGGTAAAGATAATTCCCCATACTTATATACATTTTTTAAAAAAAGATCTGTTGGTCAATATAATGAGTTGCAGAGGCTTTTTAAAAAAATATTTTTGAAACCATCCCAATGTTATGAACAAGGTGCAAGTGATATATAGAAGGTGAGGTTGTTCTGGAAAAAAAATATTCTACTTCTATCAATATGGTGAAAGAACTAAGTAAAACACTGATTTGTTATCTTTCCCTTAGGAATCAACAATGTTGGATGTAATATACTGTATGCTAGTTTTTTTAAAAAAAATATCTAGAAGGACAAGGAAGAAACATATTTTTAGATCCCCAGGCCCCAGTTTTACATGACCTTGGTGTCCCCATTCAAATCCTTCCAAATCTTATGAAAGGGCTATATGGAATATGATTTCAACCAACTCTCATTGGGATCTCATAAAGAGATCCTGAAGTCTCAATAAAGGAGAATATTTGTAGCTCAAGAATGAAATGAGTGGTTATTTGTGCTGTCTGAGCTTCATTGTTTTCTTGCAGACATTTCATTACCCAAACTAGGCAACATCATCAGTGCAGTGGTGGTGTTACCTAGTTTGGGTAATAACACATCTGAGCATCAAGAACCCTTCATCCAGTGGTGGGATTCATATATGTGAACAACTGGTTCTCTGTGTGGATGCAGCTTCTGGAAGTCCATTCTGGGCCTGGGCAACAAAAATTAGCTACCGGTTCTGCCAAAGTGGTTGAAACCGGCTAAATCCTACCACTGCCTTCATCCTGAAGTCTCACTGGAATTTCTGCATGATTCCTGGATTCTTATCTGAGATATTAATAAATTGTTGGCACCTGAAGGTACCAGGCGTCTTATGAATGTTAAGCATCATAGACAAATATTTTAATTTGGGTGGTGGGTTCCAGGTGTTACTTTGCAGAAAATGGATGCTTATCTTGCCAAATGGGCAATGCATAGGATATCAGAATTTAATGGCCTCTGGTGGACTAATTACATACTTTATCTTGACTAAGGGAATATTGACATGATGCCCATTCTTGCTTCTGAAATATCATCAAGGGCTTAATTTATTTCATTAAATGACGGCTCACTTGTCATTTAATCTCTGTGCCGTTAAATCAGTGTTGACTCTTAGCAGCCATATGGATATGGATGATCTTTCCCCAGCTTGGACCTTCAGATCTTCTAACACTGCTGGAACTGTCCTTTTGTACATCCATCAGTGCATTTCTAAGCCACTTATCACTGATTGATTGAAGCCACATAGAAGTACTAACACTAGACAAACACAAACGGATAAATGAAAGTGTAGGATCCTTTGTTTCTACTGAATCTGGATAGTTAATATTGCTGCACTGCTAGTAACTCCTTTGCTTATTCCAATGATTGCAAACATGAATTTGGAGGATCAGCAGAACGTGAACATAAATGGCATTTTGTATTTTTTTTCTTTTTAAACATATAGGGAAAATCAGAATATATTGGTGCAACTGTGGCCGCTCCAATAACTAGGCTGGTGGAGGACAAATATGAGCCTCCAAAACTTAGTTACCACCCTCTGTACTGTGGCAGTCTTTCAGGAGGGGATCTGCTTGCTGCATTTGAGCTACTTCAGGTGAGTTTTGAATAATTTCATTTTTAAAGGAATTAAAATGGGATTCAATTCCATTCAAAGTTGAATCCAGTTCAATTAAAGATGGGTTCAGCTTTACTCTGTCTCATTAATATGCACTGCCAGTGACTCCTAGTGACCACATAGATAGATCTATATAGTTTCCAGTAAGAATGCTCTTCATGTAGAAATACTTTAGAGGAAGATTTTATTTGAATTAAAGTTGGGGGGGAAGGACTGTTAGTTCCAAGGAGAATTTCAGGATATTTTTTCCAGAGTGCTTTTAACAGCATCACAGCTGAACAGTAACATATGTTTTTGTTCTATAGGTCCCTGATTCTGGCCCAGAAAACCTTCCAGCTCTTGATCCTCCAGATGCCAGCCTAATCTATCCAGTCCCAACCAATATACGACCTATATTAAGTAAATATAGAGTAGAAGTAAGTTAAGATAAACAACTGCCTAATGATCCTCTGAGCCCTTGTCTACTTCATGTAAATGTGCTGATGTTATGTCTGGATATTTTCCCTCAAGTGCAGGTCCCTCAAGTGCATGGCATGGGTCCGGAGTACCTTAGGGAGCACCTGCTGCCGACATCAACTTCCCTCCGCCCTGTGCGCTCCCACAGAGAGGGCCTCCTCAGGGTGCCACCGATCAGAGAATGTCGATTGGTGGCCCCCAGGGGGAGGTCCTTCTCTGTGGGCGCCCCGGAGCTATGGAATCGGTTGCCGGTTGAGCTCCGGATGGCGCCCGACCTTCGCTCCTTCTGTCGCGATCTGAAGACACTCTTATTTGAACAAGCCGGCCTGGCCTGATGGGGGATGGGTTGGGTTTTTATTGTCATTTTTAATATATGTATTTACTGTTTTTAGTTGGGCATATGTTTAATTTTCTTTTAACTTTTGTATTTTTGTATTTTTTATATATCTGCCCTGTTCACCGCCCTGAGTCCTTTGGGAGAAGGGCGGTATATAAATAAAATAATAATAATAATAATAATAATAATAATAATAATAATAATAATAATAATAATAATAATAATAATAATTTTCACATTGTTTTTATGGGCATTTCCTTCCTTCCTTCCTTCCTTCTCCTTCTCCTTCTCCTTCTTCTCCTTCTCTAAGCATCTTGGAAGGTCCCTTTCTTGTTAACTAATGAATTAATTAACACAATCCAGGGCCAGTTGCTTTATGCTTTATAAGCTGCTCCAAAGCAAAACAGAACTAGAAATTCAGGTTAATGAGGGCAGATATGATATTGTTGCCATTACGGAAACATGGTGGGACGAAACCCACAAATGGAACACACAGCTAGAGGGATTTGAATTATTTAAAAGAAACAGACCAAATAAAAGAGGAGGTGGAGTTGCCCCCTATATAAGGAATAACTACATCTCTACAGAAATAGAGCACAACAATAACGAAAACTGTAAACTTGAATGCATTTGGGTCAATATAAAAGGGGGGGGAAGAAATGACATTGCCATAGGTGTATACTATAGGCCACCCAACCAAACAGAGGAAATAGATGAACTTTTTGCTAGTCAGCTAACTAAGGTATGTAAGAAGCACATCACAATAGTAATGGGGGACTTTAACTACCCTGACAACAACTGGGAGACAAACTCTGCACCAAGTGGAAGATCAAACAGATTCCTGACAAACCTAGCAGACAACTTTGTCTCCCAAAAAGTAGAGAAGGGAACTAGGGGATTAGCCAATTTGGATCTAATTCTCACTAACAGAGATGAAATGATAGAAGGTGTTGAAGCCACAGGAACCTTGGGAGGAAGTGATCATGCAATATTGGAATTCAACATTATGGAAGCACAAGGAATAGAACACAGTCAAACTAGAGTCTTGGACTTTAAGAGAGCTAATTTCAATAAACTTAGAGAGGGCTTGGGAAGGATTCCATGGATGAGAATCCTCAAGGGGAAAACAACTCCAGAAACTTGGGAAATTTTGAAAAGTGAGATAATAAAAGCCCAGTCTAGTACAATACCAATGAAGAGGAAAAATAACAGCTCTCAAAAGAAACCAGCATGGTTGCATAAAGAACTCTCTGACAAATAGAAAGAGAAAAAGGATAAGTATAGAAAGTGGAAAGAGGGGCACATAACTAAGTCAGAATATCAGCAAATAGCCCAAGCCTGCAAAGATGAAGTGAGGAAAGCTAAGGCTCAAAATGAACTAAGGCTTGCGACCAAAGTCAACAATAAAAAAAGCTTCTTTCAACATGTAAAAAACAAGAAAAAATGTGAAGGAAATGATTGGTCCATTAGTGGGTGAAAGTGGCAAGAAGGTGACAAGCAACAGGGAGAGAGCAGAACTATTTAACTTGTTTTTTGCATCTGCCTTTACACAAAGGGAAAAAACAGACCAAGCTATCAAAAATAGTGCCATAAAAAACAGAATAGAAACACAAGTTAACAAATCCTTCCCTCTTCACCTGCCTCCTCTAAATCAGGGCTTTTCAACCTTTTCACCCATTGTACCACTTTTAGGATATGGCAACATCCGAGTACCACCAGTCGCCTAGCAAGGTGTGAAAAACTTGATGACCAAAAAAAAAAGGAAAAAAGTGATGAAGTATAGGTAGTCCTTGACTTACAACAGTTCGCTTAGTGACTGTTCAAAGTTACAATGGCACTGAAACAAGGCCCCCCCAAGCCACAGCCGAGCAAGACACCTGCCTGCCCGTCCAGAAGCGCTCTTCCTCCTGTCCGAGGTTTTCATTGTTGTGAGCATTTCTGTTGAGGATTGGCAGCAGAGGTGGGGTGGGGGGGTTGATTTTTATTTTTCCCCCTCTGCTGGGTGGTTGCAGCAGATTTTGGTCACTTCACATGACCCTGGGACACTGTGACCATCATAAATATGAATCAGTTGCCAAGCATCTGAATGTAAATCACAAGACCCTGGAGATGCTGCAACATTCCAGCTGATCGGCGCTTCTTCTGGGCTCAGCAGACACGCCGGGATCAACGCTGAGCTCCAGCTGGAGCCTGGCGCTGATCCTGGCACTTTCAATGAGCCCTGACAGCCCCAACGAAGCACTGATCCTGGTGCTTCCGCTGAGCTCTGACAGCCCTGCAGCTCTAGGTGTCTCTCACTTAGGCTTGTGCAGTTCTGCCACCGGTTCAGCTCATTCCCCTCCCCCGCTACCACTTTTCTAGGATGGTCGTGGACCACCTGCCAGGTGCCAATGTACCACAGGTGATACCCATACCACTGGTTGAAAAGCCCTGCTCTAAAGGGTTGTTGTGTTTAATACATTCATCCCTGAAGTGAGTTCGGTAGAAGTCACATATTATTCCTTTTCCTGCCGCAGGTTCTATTCTGGGGTCTTCGGGAATTGAAGAAAGTGCAGTTTCTCTCTGTTGATCGTCCCCAAGTGTACATTGAATGTGCCAGTAAAGGAGTGAAATCCTGTGTGATCCAGAGCTACAAAAGAAATCCCAATTTTAATACCCTGACAGACTGGTTTGAAGTGGTACGTGCATACAAATCTCTGCTAAATATATTCATCTTTGCACTTTTTGTCCTTTGCTTAAAATAATGCATTAGAGTTAGACAGAATTTCACAAGAATAATTCATTTATCTAGCATAATGCAACCCATAAGAGATGTGAGCTTCAGGTTTGATTTAGTTCTGAAGGGCAGTGGGTGACTTTGAACAAATCATTTAGCTTATAGCTGCCTTATTGTAGTGGAATGTAGACTGGATTCCCAGGTGGGAGGAGCTGCATTCCAGAGGACAAAGTGGCTGGGAAGCTTAGATAGTTTTGTCAGAAGAGAGTTAAAATGGCCCCTCCCTGGCAATTCTTAGAGTATATTTTTGGTGAGGCAAATAGTTGCTTTAGTGTAGCAAGATTTCTGTCTAAAGGTGAGGAACATTAAGGGAAATGGCTCAGAAATAATTCCACATGTTTATCTTGGCTCTTGGGGCCTGGCACTTACAATGTGGTTGAAATCAGAGAATACAATCAGATTGTGAGTTTCATTTCATTTTTAAAATGGCGTTAAGCAGATCAGCTACCATTCTTGTGGGACAGCTGATAACCAGCATTTAGAAGTACAATACTATTCATACTCTAATGCTGGCTGCACAGGAGAGGGGAAATTATGCTGTGCACTTTATGAGCTGTGAAGTTCATTATAACATTTAGACAAGTATGATTTTGAAGTTTTAATTATCTTAATTTGTGGGCAGTTTCAGAAGTGTCAGCTCAACACGCTCACATTGTAACGATAATCAAAGAATTTATGTTTTATGAGAAATTAATCAGACAGACTTATCAAATAAATTGTGTTTAATATAAAAGTCTATCCACCGTAGCACGTTATCCAAGTTTGGAAGGAACAAATTATGACAAGTCTCTTGTTCCAAGGTTCTTGTGAATCAATAAATGGATTTAGACTTCAAACGTGACTTTAATTAAAATGGAAATAAAGGTGAATCTAATAACTGGAATTTATTAGGTGCAAGATCTGAGGCTTGTTGTTTTTAAATCACAAAATGTCTGAAATTAAATGGGATTTTACTGAGGAGTTTAGGTTAGGTTATTTTTTTTAAGAGAAACATCTGCAGTTATCTTAAACCCAGTAGATTTTAATCTTTGTGACATTTAATGGGATTCTTCAAAGGACCAATGACATGTTGGAAATAGATGGTGAAAGGCTGTAAAACATCAGTGGCCTTTCTACTGAGTATAAGACATGAAATTTAAAGAAATCCAGCCTTTGTAAAAAAAAATTGGAAGACAAACTGCAAATCATCTCAAGTAAATTACAGAAATCCAATCACCAGAGGATTTTCTTGTAGGATTTGATAGAAAACTCATTTCCAGTTAGAACTAAATGTGCAAAAAGCAAATGATGAAAAATGCCATTTGAGAAGATAAGAAAAGATCTAACTGGTTCTCTTGTGTTTTTCCATTGTTAGGAATTGCCCGAAAATGAACTTCTGCATCCTCCACTAACCATCTGTGTGGTTGACTGGAGAGCCTTTGGCCGTAGTACTCTAGTTGGGACCCACACTGTTAACTGCCTTAAGCAGTTTCTGTATAAGCCCAAGGAACCTCTTGTTTCCTTAGCCAAAGAAGCTGACATCATAGAAGTGGACAAAGGTAAGTCATGCCAAAAGTCCAGTCAGAATCCACTGTTGGAAAGAAAAATCTTCAGGTATAGTCCAAGCCAGGAATAAGAAAACTGAGACTGCTTTAGGAAAGAAGGTCCAGTTTATTGAGTTGCAGAACCCACAACAGCATATGGTTCTGGGGCAACTGACCAACTGATTTGATGAGTACAAGGATTTTTATACAATTTGACAGCATTTCGTAAATTGGAGGCTTGCTTTGTGTACTTTTGTTATTAGATTTGTTTAACTTGTTTCACAAAGGTTAGCAAAATAGTTACTTCCTTGTCAAACAAATGTGATTAATTTTACCCCTGTTGGGGGGAAAAAGTCTTCATCATGGTTCAGTCCAAGCTGGGAATAAACATGGCGACTGCTTTAGGAAGAAGGTTGCAGTTTATTGGAAGAGGAGAGCTAGACAGGAAGATGGCTGTGGCAGAAAAAGAGAGTGAGCACATGTAGGGAGTGGGTTTTTATACGCTCTGGAGCCTTTTGTTTGGAGTTGTTTCCTGTTCCTGTTTTGAGGCTTTGTATTTCCTGTGTCATGTATTTTGACCTATGTCCCTTTGGCATCTGTGAGTTAATCCTATTATGTCCTGTCTTAGAGTTTGGGTGGAGTATGTAGATTTTAGGTGTCTTTGTCTTCTTAATCTTCTAGCTGGGAGCTTCCCGCCTTCCTGGATTATTTACATCTGCATTTCTATAGAGCTGGTTTCTGCTTGGGGGAGGGAGACCTGGGGCTATTAAGAAAAACTGGGCATGCTTTTCTGCCTCTTCAAGATCCTTTGAGGAAATATATTTTTCTGCCCTTTTAATATTTCCTTCTCTGGGGGGGGGCTGACTTCCCACACCCCCTTATCTTTAGTTTGTCTATTACCTCCATTGAGCTCTCTTTGTGAATCAATAGGCTTGATTCAATGTTTCTGCTTTTCGCTATAGCCAGGGATTTCATGAGTGAAACGTTGTTTCTGCGTTTCTTTTCCTGAGTTTTATTCTTGTGATTTGGGGGGGGGGGACATAGTAAAAAGGATTGGGGTGTGTGTGCGTTCTTACCACACCACCCTCTTTTCTTTTCATAGAGCCGTGAAGATGCCAGGCCTTGGAGACCAAGCTGCTCCTGTTATTAATGGTTGTTTTTGTGACATCTATTTTAGCAGGATTTGTTGATTAATATTTCATTGTTAAATTTTAATGTTTGATTTATATTGTTGAGCTGAGCAGCATGGAAGGGTAGTGGTGGTGGTGGTGGTGGTATATGGGTCTGATAAGGGTAATCCTATAGGTCCTTTCTCTGTAGGCTTCTCTTTGTCATCCTCTGGCATCTGCCATCTCCCTCAGCCTTCTTCTACAACTGCCTACCCCTCACTCACCCATTTCTTCAGAGCAACCTTATGCTCAACAGGCATTGAGCTTGCAGTCTTGTGAGTAAGCCTGCTGCTCTGGCTTACTCACAAGAAGGCCGGTGTTTTTCCTTTACCTCATCCACATCTTCCATTACAATTGCAGAAGTGGCTGGCCATTGACTGCTTCCTAGTGTGACCGGCCCATGGTCACCCAGCTGGCTTCTTGCCTGAAGCAGGACTAGAACTCACAGTCTCCCAGTTCCTAGCCCAATGCCTTAACCATTACCTAAACTGGCTCCTGTGTCATTAATTTGTTTTTCTTTGCATTTAAGCTTTATCCCATAATTTCACAGTGTGAAATAAGGCCTCTGGTTCCCAGGCTGTACCTCACTGATTAACCTACCTGCATGAAAGACTAGTCAGAAAGCTTAAAGGTCTGTCTACCTCTGATCTAAGAGATGTACTGTCGTACAGCCACTTATATGGGAGAAGCAGCCACAATATCCTGAGTCTCAGGTTCTCTATTTGGAGTTAGGTTTGGGGGGGGGGAAATCACTGCTCAAGATCAGAGAGGCAGTTTGCGTTCCAAGGAGTATTAATTTCAGATTAGGCTGAGAAATGTTGGAACAGGAAGCAAGCATCTGATAGATGCCCTGGGTCTCCACCCCACCCCCACCCCCATTTTTTTTCAATACCAGCCAAAATGGGCATTTAGAATCATATCTACTTTAGGCTGATTTGCATAATATACTTTTATTAATTTATGAACTATAGTATTTGTATTTAAGACAGGAATTATTGAGTTTAGAGAGGAAGTTGAACCAGTTTAGTCCCATACAGTTTTGGTACCTGGCTCAATAGTAGTAACTGTGAGAAGGATCTCCGAGTCCTAGTGGACAATCACTTAGATATTTATTATTTTTATTTTTTTATTTTAATTCCATTTATATCCCGCCCTTCTCCGAAGACTCAGGGCGGCTTACAAGCTTAGCAGTAGCCTTCATTCTATGTATATGCCTGCTTATTAGGGCTTTCGCCCCCCCCCAAGCGGCATTATTACAAAGTCAGCTTAATTGCCCCCCAACAATCTGGGTCCTCATTTTACCTACCTCGGAAGGACGGAAGGCTGAGTCAACCTTGAGCCTGGTGGGACTCGAACCTGTACTAATTGCAGGCAGCTGGTGTTACTTAAGGAGGCATTAGCCCACTGCTCCACCAAGATATGAGCCAGCAGTGTGCTGCGGCTGCCAAAAAAGCCAACACAGTGCTAGGCTGCATTAACAGAGGGATAGAATCAAGATCGCGTGAAGTACTAATACCACTTTACAATGCCTTGGTAAGACCACACTTGGAATACTGCATCCAGTTTTGGTCACCACGATGTAAAAAAGATGTTGAGATTCTAGAAAGAGTGCAGTGAAGAGCAACAAATTATTAGGGGACCGGAGGCTAAAACGTATAAAGAACAGTTGCTGGAATTGGGTACGTCTAGTTTAATGAAGAGAAGAGCGAGGGGTGACATTTTAGCTGTGTTCCAATATCTAAGGGTTTGCCACAAAGAACAGGAGTTCAACCTATCCTCCAAAGGATAGGTTGGAGGCAGGACAAGAAGCAACGGATGGAAACTAATCAAGGAAAGAAGCAACCTAGAACTAAGGAGAAATTTCCTGATACTTAGAACAATTAATCGGTGGAACAAATCTGCCTCCAGAAGCAGTGAATGCTCCAACTCTGGAAGTTTTTAAGAAGATATGGGACAACTATTTGTCTAAAATAGTGTAAGTTTTCCTGCCTGAGTAGGGGGTTGGACTAGAAGACCTCCAAGGTCCCTTCCAACTCTGTTATTCTGTACAGCTGATAAGACTTTCATATTTAGAACATTGAACAGGTGGTCTTTCTTGTTCACTTTTATATATTAACGTCTTTCCAGCTTCACCTGCCGTAGCAGATGTTCCATCACAACCTCAGACAAGTGATGATCACATTTATGTTGATGTTGAACATGGTGAGCCTCATTTAGCCATCCCAAAAACAGAGACGGCAGCAGTTACTATTCCCCTACCAGCTCCTCTTTTACCACCGGCTCCTTCACGGAAATCTTCATTGGCCTCTTCCTCTAGACCTTCAAAAGATGAGAGACTAAAAGTAGGTAACATTCAATTTTGGAGCTTGTTGCATTTCCCACTAGACAGTGCATTCTCTTCTATATTATTAAACAAGGTGCAAAAAAAATATACCAGGCTGAAAGACACATACAGATAGTCCTCGACTTATGACTGCAACTGAGCCCAAAATTTATGTTGCCAAGTGAAACAGTTGCGAAGTGAATTTTGCCCCGTTGGATGACCTTTCTGTTAAATTAATAACACGGTTGTTAAGTGAATCTGTTTCCCCATTGACTTTGCTTGTCGAAAGGTCTCAAAAGGTGATCACATGTTCCCGGGACACTGCAACCGTCATAAATATGACCCAGTTGCCAAGCCTCCGAATTTTGATCACGTGACCATAGGAATACTGCAACAATTTTAACTTTGTAACTTTGAATGGTCACTAAACGAACTAGCGTAAGTTGAGGACTACCTGTATTTCAAGTAGGGATGTTTTCTTCTGAGCTCATAAAACATATTTGTATGCGAGACAGATCCTTATGTTCTATTTATTTATTCATCACATTTATATGGCTGCCCATCTCGCACAAATTGTTCTGTTATTATTTATCGTTTGCAGAGAACATGACAGAAGGGAAGTAAACATATACAGACAATCCACCTAATTACAGATAGCCCTCGACTTACCACAATTGAGCCCAAATTTTTTTGTTGCTGAGTGAGACATTTGTTAAATCAGTTTTTCCCCATTTTATGACCTCTCTTGCCTCAGTTGTTAAGTGAACCACTGAGGTTGATTAGTTGGTGAAGCTGGCTTCCCCATTGACTTTGCTTATCAGAAGGTCACAAAAGGGGACCACACGACCTTGGGACACAGCAGCGGTCATAAATGTGAACCAGTTGGCAAGCATCTGAATTTTGATCATGTGATGATGGGGAATGCTGCCAAAGTCATAACTGTGAAAAACAGTCATAAGTGATGCTGTAACATTGAATGGTCACTCTAGACCCTAGAAAGAGTACAGAGAAGAGCAACAAAGATGATTAGGGGACTGGAGGCTAAAACATATAGGGAACAGTTGCTGGAATTGGGTATGTGTAGTTTAATGAAGAGAAGGGTGAGGGGTGACATGATAGCAGTGTTCCAATATCTCAGGGGCTCCACAAAGAAGAGGGAGTCAAGCTATTCTCCAAAGTGCCCGAAGGCAGGACAAGAAGCAACAAATGGAAACTAACCAAGGAGAAAAGCAACCTAGAACTAAGGAGAAACTTCCTGACATTTAGAACAATTAACCAGTGGAACAACCTGCCTCCAGAAGCAGTGAATGCTCCAACACTGGAAGTTTTTTAAGAAGAGACCGGACAGCCATTTGTCTGAAATGGTATAGGGTTTCATGCCTGAGCAGGGGGTTGGACTAGATGACCTCCAAGGTCCCTTCCAACTTTTCATTATTATTATTATTGTTTTTGTTTTTGTTTTTGTTGTTATATGAACTTTTGTAAGTTGAGGACTGCCTATATATGCAAAAGTTCTACGGGGGTATGGCGGTGGCTTCATAACTGGATGTCCAATTCAGCTATCCAGACAATCACCTCTGGCATTGCTTCAGGCAGATCTTCTGCGGGACCAGAGAATGCATGTTGTGAACAATCTTGCACAATGTGCTCAATAGTTTGTATATCAGTACCGCAATCACAACAAGGGGAATCTTTCAATCCCCACTGATACAGTGCAGAGGCACATCTTCCAGCATCACACCGTATTACGTCCGTAGCTTTTCTTGAACTACCCTGGACAATGCTAAATGAGTGACAACGATCAGATGCAGCCGTACTGCCCTTTTGGGCCTCATCACCATGACACACAGAAATGCATAAACTCAAATAGACTGTATCTATATGACTGTGGCACTATAATGTCACATTATTATACCCTAAAGGCTATGGATAAGGAAGCTGTTTTGTATAGTTGTTTGGGGGAGCATAAGCTAGGAGGAGTATCCATGCTGAAAATTGTTATACAGTTTAATGCTATCGCTCAGATAGGCCTGATTTGAAAAAAAGGGGGGGGGGGAAACCCCAGAAAGACCACGAAAGTAAAATGTACATATTTCTTTAAAAAATAATAATCTCATCTTTACTATTTTTATATATAACTCAAGATGTTGAACATCGGCTAATACAGGTAGTCTTCAACTTATGGCCACAATTGAGTCCAACATTTATGTTACTAAGTGAAATATAAGTAAGTTTTGCCCCATACTTTTCTTGCCACTGTTGTTAGGTGAATCATAGCAGTTGTTAAGTTAGTAACCTGGTTGTTAAGTGAATCTGGCTTCCCCATTGACTTTGCTTGTCAGAAGGTCGCAAAGGGGGATCACCTGACCCCAGGACACTGCAACGGTCATAAATATGAGTCAGCTGCCAAGCATCTGAATTTTGATCATGTGACCATGGGGATGCTTGCAACGCTTGTGTGAAAAATGGTCATAAGTCACTTTTTCATTGCCGTTGTAACTTTGAATGGTCACTAAATGAACTGCGGTAACTTGAAGACTACCTATATTTTTTGTCCTCCTATTTCTTCCACTAAAACAGCCCTACAAGGTAGGTTAGGCTGAGAGAGAGTGACTGGATCAAAGTCATCCAGTGCCTTTCATACCTAAAAGAGGACTAGAACTAACAGTCTCCTGGTTTCTAGACTGGTGCTTTAATTTAATTTAATTTAATTTAATTTAATTTAATTTATTAATATTTCTATACCGCCCTTCTCCCGAAGGACTCAGGGCGGTGTACAGGACAAGAATAAAAAACACAGAATTACAAAAGTTAAAAAGTAATTAAATACATACCCATTAAAAACAATTAATACATAATAAAAACCCCAATAAAATGACAGTAAAAACCCCACCAATCCCCCCTAAGGCCAGGCCAGCTTGTTCGAACAAGTATGTTTTTAGATCGCGGCGAAAGGAGCGAAGATCGGGCGCCGTCCAGAGCTCAACTGGTAACCGGTTCCATAGTTCCGGGGCGCCCACAGAGAAGGACCTCCCCCTGGGGGCCACCAATCGACATTCTCTGACCGGTGGCACCCTGAGGAGGCCCTCTCTGTGGGAGCGCACAGGGCGGAGGGAAGTTGATGCCGGCAGCAGGTGTTCCCTAAGGTACTCCGGACCCATGCCATGTAGGGCTTTAAACACCATTACTAGTACCTTGAATCTCACCCGGAAGACAACTGGCAACCAATGCAGCTCACGGAGCAGAGGTGTAACGTGGGAGTATCGGGAGACTCCCAACACAACTCTCGCGGCTGCATTCTGTACCAGTTGGAGCCTCCGGGTGGTCCTCAAGGGAAGCCCCATGTAGAGAACCATTAGACTAGATCATATTGGCCTATGATTCGTCATTCTAGAAGAGATCCAGTTTTAAAACATCCGTATTTTGTATTTCTTGGTCACAGACATTCGTGTAAATTGGAAACGTTTGTTAGGAATTGCTGTCTTGCTATAATTAAAAATAGATGCAAAACTACATTTTTGTAAAAACAATTAATCCCAGCAAAAGTCATTCTTCCCTGTAACTTTTTTTTTAAGGACCGCACAAAATCAATTTACCGCTCTACCAAGAGGAAAAAAAGAACTCTTGCTGATGAATCTGCTGAAAATGTCATTGATTGGTGGTCAAAGTATTATGCTTCGGTAGAAAAAGCACAAAAGGTAGGCAAATTCATAATGCACATTTTATTTATTATTTTTTATTTATTATTTATTTATTAAATTTTTATACCGCCCTTCTCCCGAAGGACTCAGGGCGGTGTACAGGGCAATAAATATCAAAAATGTAAATACAAAAGTTAAAAAAGAGATTAAAAAGAATTAAATAATTATGCCCAAGAATACAATACTAAAAATGTGTTAAAACTTGTTTAAATCCAACCCCAAACCCATCAGACCAGGCCATCAGACCAGGCCAATCTATGTCTCTATGTGATATACTTTTTTTAGGGTTAAAGTTAAAGAATAGCTCCTTTCCAGGAGTTTGCAGCAAAGAAAAGTATTCCTAATTAAATCCTGAACTCATTGGTAGCTTCACATTGCAGTAAACAAGGAGATACATTCAATTTTGCAGCTACTAAGATGGTTGGACGAGCAGGCACAAAAACAGCCAGGGAAGTGATTGAAATCTGGGAAATGGGTCCCTTGTCAGTCAACAGGAGTCCTGATTTACCACCAGTTTATCAAGTACCTAGAAGACTAGGGCTAATCAGCAGAAGCCAAGGACAGCCAATGACTTAATAGCCAGCCATCAACACCCCAATCAACATCTAAAAAGCCACATACAACAGGCACACAGAACCCACACACACTCTGCTAGAGAAAGGTTCCCTGAAGATTGACTCCAGCATGAATCTGAAAGCTCAGAAAACAAAATCTCTGGTTCTGGTGACCGAACCAGATTGGATCCTGCGACATTATCCTGCGACATGTATATTTGCCTTCATTCCTAATTAAATAATTAAATAAGAGAAAGTAAATATATTAAAGCTGGATTGCAGTTAAGTAACGTGTTCTGTATTTTCATAGTTATCTAAACTTTTCAATTTATTTCAAAAGGCAAAAGTCTTAGATTTCAATGATGGAAAACCAGGAACATGTAAGTAAATATTTATGTTTTTATTAATAATGTTTTTCATAGTAAACGGTAACAGTCCATTCTCTCAAAAATACTCATACTCAGTCAATATTGTAATATATTCTAAGTATATCTGTTTGCCTACAGAATATCTCTTTCCCTAGAAAAGGAACTTTTGATCCCACTGAAAATCTTACTTGTAGAAGGAGAAAGAAAAGTCCATTATCATGGCAGTTCTTCTTTATTCCTGTCACCTGCTGTATACTGTCCCATAGGGTATCAGTGGAGATTCTCAAACATCCTGGTCATGGTTGTCCCAAAGGTGCTTTTTCAAAAGGCAACTGGACTTGGTTTGTCAGAACTGAAGAAGCTTCTTGGATGAGAAGCAAAATGTCTTCAAGGAAAAACAAAGTCCAGTTGCCCTTTGAAGAAGCAGTTTTGGGAGTCCCATGGGGCATTCAGAGTTCCTTAGATCCGCTGAAACAGATAGATAGAGAACACAGGACTACTGGAATGCAAAAGAATTTTACCTTAAGTATGTTGGAAGCAAATGTGGATGGTCTACAGCAGCGGTGTCCAACCTTGGCAAACTGAAGACCCAGTGGACTTCAACACCCAGAATTCCCCAGCCATCATGCTAACAAGATTCAGAAGTTTAGCACATTTCAGAAAAGTCTCTATGTAGATATCAAAAGGCATACTTAAGGCATCTCCACATAGAAGGAGATTCTGAGTGACAAAGGAAATGTTTTTTTTCAAGATCCTTCTTCCTGGAGAAGTTGCCACCTATGTATTCATTCTTACGTACTACAATTTCATAGATGGAATTCATGGCTACAGAAAACAGGCTGGGGGTTATAGACCCTCTTTTTGCATTCACATGGTATGTGGGGCTATTTGGCCATCCCTCTCATAGAGCTTTCTAACTTAGGAAGGGTAATGTTTGTTTTTCCCTCCCTCTGATTGTGCTTAGATGTACACCTCTGTAGTTACTACTGGCGAAGAAAAATGGAGAAATACTGGGTATTCATTATCTACTTTGGCCCTAAATCTGAAAATTTAATCTAAAGTTCTAGCATAAATGAGCAGAGAGAGGGATTGCAGGAAAGGAGTGGGTTAAATCAAGCTATACACAGTATAGCATCTTGGAGAAGTTTTATTAAGAAGATGGTGCCTTGGCACATAATCTTATTTTTTGTATTTTTGTTATTAGCTGGGAAGCTGGTGAAGGTGAGTGGAATGATAATCATTACATCACTGACACAGCAGAGCCTCTGGGAGATTTAATTATGCAGGTTATTTGCATTTGCCCCCAAGTGAAGTCTTTTAATCAGCCAAATTATACAGAGTTGTTCTTTCTAATTCTATATTCATGTTCAGTATAATTTTGCCTTCATTTTGAATGGAGTTGTGCTGTTTAGCAGCCTATATGTTATGGTATGTGGGAAAGATCTTGGAGAGCGGGCAAAGAGATAATGCCTAGGGCATGGGTAGGCAACCTCGGCTCTATTATGACTCATGGACTTCAACTCCCAGAATTCCTGAGCCAGCCATGCTGGCTCAGGAATTCTGGGAGTTGAAGTCCATGAGTCATAAAAGAGCCGAGGTTGCCTACCCCTGGCCTAGGGAATGGTCAGATAAGAGAGGGCATAGCCCACAGCTGTATAATAGATGGAGAAAGAGATTCAGAAGGGACCCTTCTCAGGCTGTAAAGGAAACAGCTGGAGATTTGTACCTTCAGACCTGCAAGATTCTGTTAAGATTGATAGCTTTACAATAAAGTAGAATTAGGTCATCTTGTCACATTTCCTGTTTGTCTACCTGGAAACACTGACACCATGTGCCATTGTTCCTCCTGTTGTCTTGGTAAAGACAGAACAGCCCTTCATAGAAATTATGGCCCTAGGCATCAGATGTTGGCTTGGAATATCTGAATGCTGGTATGAAGGAATCTGAAATATTTTGCCAGACGTAAAATCAAAGGCTGTTTAAATAGCGGGGTTATTTATGAAGAGCTATTTCAATCAAAAAGGAGTGTGAAAAACAAAGGAGTATGGTGTGAAGAGTGTGAATGCTATGCCGGTGAAAATATGGAAATGTACAGCACAGGTGGGCCTGAACATAAGCAAAACTGGAGCCGGTGTGTTTTTTTTGGCATTAGTTAGCTGAGCTTACAGCAGGGATCTCCTAACCTGGAAACTTTAAGACGGGTGGACTTCCACAAGTTGAAGTCCACAAGTCTTGAAGTTGCCAGGTTCGAAGTCTTCTAGCTTACAGTGACGAAACTGGAGCACAGTGATGGTCCACGTTGGCTTCCACTGTACTTGACAAAAGCCATATATAAAGCAGTTCCAGCTTGTGTCACTATATTGTGGACAGCCAGTCCTGTGGCCAAAAAAAAAAAATCTCCAGTACTTCAGGCATACCTCAAAAAGCTGGCTTATTTAGGAGCCAAGAGACAGAAGGAAGAAGGAAAGCAATGGGACAACAATCCCAATCCTAGTTTGGGTAATGAAATGTCTGCAAGAAAACAACCAAGCTCAGAAAGCACCAAGGGCCCCTCATTTCAACCCTGAGCTACAAATATTCTCCTTTATTGGAACCTTTGTGCTGGCATTCTGACCTACTCAAAATGGGGAGCCCTCATATCATGGATATTGCATGGGAGGGGCACCGTGGCACAAGAGTGGCCATGATGGATCTTGTGGCCAATCAAAAGAAGTCCACATTTTGGAAAGAATACTAGTGTTGGTGTTCCCAGCTCTTTCCTCTAAGGCCCAAGCTTGCTTCCAACCATTCCAGTGTACTTATTATCTTTTTTTCTGAGGGTGTGACTCAGAAAGCCCAATTTTTATTTTTGAAATTTACTTAGCTGGGACCTTGGAGTGTTATGGTGCAGGAAACTTGATGTCAGGACCCACCCCAAACCACGTCTTAGGAAGACAAAACTCTTGGAGCCAAATCTAGTCCAAAAGGAATCTTTACTATGACATGCTTGGTTGTAGGAATACAAGACAGGACTTAATATTGTTCTACAAACTAAAACCTTATAAAGAGTTCCCGGTTCAACCCCCCCCCCCTTAACCCCATTTGGTCAGTCCCCCTTCATTTACCTCGTATCATCCCTCTCGTGGGAAAAAGGAACTTAGGACCTTTTATGTTTATTGCTCTCTTCCTAGACACAAGCCAGATGCTACCTGCCCTAAACCTCCCTTTTGTTCCCCCAGTTCAAAAGGCTTCTCTTTTCCTTTGAAATGCCTAATACAGGCTCAATACACATTCGTTCCCTCCTCCTCGGAAGATGGCAGAATCCAGGAACAACGTTTTAAACATACATTTATGAATATGATATAAATGGATTCTGACACTTGACTTTTGCTGAGCGGCTTGTGGCCGTCTATATTTTTTAAATCTACAAAGTAAATAGGATGGGATAGTGAGCCTGTATAGGTCTCAGAAGAAGATTCTGGGGACCAGCATTTTACTTAGTCCCGCAATGAGTCTTTCCAAGTAGGTCAGATGTTTAAAAATGTCGATAGGAGAGAATATTTGAAGCTCAGGGTTGAACAGTCGGGCCCTTGGTGCTCTCTGAGCTTACTTGTATGACTGTAGAACCGAGCTTTGGAGAGTCCCAAGGACCCTGCTGTTTAAAGATAGCCCTGAAACCAAATCAATTATATTGAAACTCAGGGGCGTTAAGGGTGGGCTAAAAAAAAATATCAAAATCCAGGCATTTGTGGTGCAATCGAATCCTCTCCAGCTAGCCGTGGTGATCACCTTGTTTTCAGACCTGCCCGTCAGACCTGCCATCCTGCTGCACCAGTCCTGCTTAACCAGATGCCAGACTGCCATAAAAAATGGGTGGAGGGGAGGGAGCTGAGGGGTGGGATAAAAGGGGGAAGGATAGAGGAAAGTGAAAGTCTTCATGCAGGCTGCTCCAAGGTTACCGAATGGAATGCAACACCTGCTGGCCCACGCAGCTGGGGACTGTTACCAAAATAATTACTTTAAATACTATTAGACACTCACCAATAACCAGGGCAGGGCTGGGACCTAAAGGGGAATGTTAACTATATGCTTTGGGCTCGAAACACCAGATTTGGCTTTGCTACCTTCAGTGCTTTTTTTGTAAAAGAAAAAGGTGCCGGAACTCACACATGTCATACAACCCGCCTTGCCTACCCTATAAGGTTCCATCCAAAAAAGGTGCCGGAACTCCGTTCTGAGCGTTCTATGACAAAAAAAGCCCTGGCTACATTGTAGCCAATTGGCTCTAGTAAAGTATATTTTCTATGCCCATGGGTCCAAGAGTCCTTCTTTGATAATGGTCTAATGGGGGGTGGGGGGGCAGCTGACAATCTTACCCCTTAGAATGCCCAAGGTTAAACTTAATGACGGCTTTAATGATGATTCTGTAGTGCGCGCCCCACTCCCAAGATGGGATATTAGAGAATGCCATGTTTTCAGGACGATGTTTACAGTCATTTATGTGGTGAGGTTGCCAGCGTCAGTTGCACTTTCAGTGATAGTAGCCTTGAGTTTCATCCTGGGTGCAGAAATATAATGGGAGCAAACAGAAACTTTGAGTTGCCCGTCTAACCGGAATTTTGTCTGGATTTGTACAGTCCATACCTAGCAGTTCTATTTTTGACAGAGCCATTCCAACCACAATAACTGTACTTGCATTTATATAGCAAAGGACATGACAAACTCTGTAAGCTTTAGCACTGAAGATGAGCCAGATAAAAAGAAGAAGGAGAAACTGCTGAAAGCCCAAGTGAAAGAGGTGTCTCCCAGGCTAGCCACCATGGAGGTAAAGTTAATTATGATACATTCAGGTCTGAGAATATTTCATATTCATACTGCTTTCATTTGGAAAACTGAAATCGCAGTTTGGAATTCTAGCACAACTGTTTGTGGAATGCGGGACAGATGGTATTCAGTGTGAAATGAAACCAGCTCTAATTCTGCACTCCTATAGGAGAAGGCCTAGCAGAACCCAGGGGAGGCGTTAAAAGAGGAATCTGCCTAGGATCACTATGTAGTCACAAGCAGACTAAGTACAATCTCCCTTGAATTTCTTTCACCCTTATCTAACTCCAAACAAGTGCTAACTGTTATTTGAGAAGATTCCCGTGGATAGATGTTTTAGCAATAAATCAATTTAATTGGACCTTCATGTATGGATCTGATCTTCCATGCCTGATAACCCTTCTGAATAAAATGGGGCACATAAAAAGAGATCATCTGGATCAAAAAAAGATTTATATTATGAAAGCAAGAATGTACATCCTATTTTGTGTCAATGATTGTTTCAAATTTCTGAATATGGAAGCTTGTTTAACAAAACCGACAGGAAACATCATTAAATATGCTTTATACAGTGCGCTGCTACACTGAAAGGTGTTGGTCTGTTTATTTGATAAATTTATGAACTACAGGTAGCCTTTGAGTTACAACTGTTCATTTAGTGACCATTCTAAGTTACAACAGTACTGAAGAAAGTGATGTATGACCATTTTTCACACTTATGACCATTGCAGCATCCCCATTGTCATGTGAAAAAAATTCAAACTCTTGGCAACTGACTCGCATTTATGACAGCTGCAGTGTCCCAAGGTCATGTGATCACCTTTTGTGACCTATTGACTAGCAAAGTCAATGGGGAAGCAAGATTCACTTACTGTAACAACTGTATTACTGACTTAACAATTGCAGTGATTCACTTAACAACTGTGGCAAGAAAGGTTGTAAAATGGGGCAAAACTCATTTAACAAATGTCTCACTTAGCAACATAAATTTTGGGCTCAATTGTGGTCATACGTCAAGGACTACCGGTATAGCGTAATTCAGATTCTCAGGGCATATAAGAATATTTATTTATTTAGTTACATTTATATACCGCCCTTTCCCTGAGGACTCAGGGTGGTTTACAGGGAATTAAAAAATCCAACATACAAAAGTTAAAACCAAATTAAAAAATATTAAATTGACCCTGTACACATTAAAACCCCAATTAAAAATTTCTCCTCAGCCTGGGCCCGAGAGCTCAAAGAGCCAGGTCTTCAGGCCCCGGCGGAATGATCGGAGGTCGGGGGCAGTTCTCAGCTCCACCGGCAGCTGGTTCCAGAGGGTAGGCTGAGAAGGCCCTATCCCTGGGTGTCACCCGCCGGCAATCTCTCACCGGCGGAACCCTGAGCAGACCCTCCCTGTGGGAGCGCACTGGGCGAAGGGCGTTTGATGCCGGCAGCAGGTGTTCCCTCAAATAACCCGGACCCAGGCCATGTAGGGCTTTATAGGTAATAACCAGCACCTTGAATTTCACCCGGAGGGCAACCGGAAGCCAATGCAGCTCGCGGAGTAGAGGTGTTACATGGGAGTATCGGGAGACCCCCATTACAACTCGCGCGGCCGCATTCTGCACCAGTTGAAGCCTCCGTGTGGTCTTCAAGGGCAGCCCCATGTAGAGAGCGTTACAGTAGTCCAAACGGGAGGTCACAAGCGCATGAGTAACTGTGCGTAGGGCGTCTCGGTCCAGATAGGGTCGCAACTGGCGCACCAGGCGAACCTGTGCAAAAGCCCCCCTGGCCACGGCTCCTATATGGTCTTCAAAATTGAGCCGTGAATCCAGGAGGACGCCCAGGTTGCGAGCCCTATCAACGGGGGGTAACACCTCACCCCCCATCATTAAGGATGGAATAACTTGGTTAACCCGAGATGCCGATATGCACAGCCACTCAGTCTTGGCGGAATTGAGACGAAGCCTGTTTCTCCCCATCCCATTTTATATAAGAAATATAAAAGAAATATAAAAGAAAAAGAGTAATAAAAGGCACGTATCCCTAAAATATAGTAAAAAAATAGCAAAAAAAACAAATGGGAAAAAACAGAATACATGCAAATTAAATACATTAATAGAGAAAAGGGGGAAAACTGTCCTTTTTTTCCTTAGTAATGAATTTTGGTCCATTTCCCACCCCTTCCCCCCAAGGTCTACGAGGGTGATTTGGAGAGTGAGTTCGACAATTTTGAAGACTGGGTAAAAACATTTGAACTCTTTCGAGGCAAAATTACTGAGGAAGATCATACTGATTTTGAAGACAGGATTGTCGGGAAATTTAAGGTATGGTTAAAGACGGACGAAATATATGTGTGATATGTCAAGGATCAGTGTTTTACAAATGTTCATGTCACTCATTAGGCTGTGTACTGCTTCAATCTTCCCAGTGTGCAAACATAGATGGCCTTATCTACATAGATTGACAGTCCTGCTTTCCCCCAAAATCAAGTCGGCTCTGTTCCTCAATGATCTTTGCTGGCTGAGGAATTCTGGGAGTTGAAGTCCACACATCTTGCTGAGTTGCTGAGGCTGAGGAACAGTGACTTACTGTATATGTAAATATTGAGAAGTGGACAGAGGGGTATATTGATAAATAAGCCAAACTCCTCACAATGCTGCAGCAAAACAAGATCAAATATTTTGTAGCTCTTCACTGATTGACAAATAAAGATAATTCTCAGAACAAAAGTGGGTAACCTATATAAGTGATTGAACAATTTGGGGAGTGTTAAGGCTGCCATAGATTGCTTACAAAGTAGATAAGATTAAATAAAATATGTTGAAAATTTTCCAAGTTTTGGGTTTTTAGAGTGGCCTTGATTTTCCTTCCTTCCTTCCTTCCTTCCTTCCTTCCCTCCCTCCCTCCCTCCCTCCCTTTTCCTATTTGGACTCTAAGTCATCTTAAGCTTACAGTACATTAAGTTTAAGCCATACTATTTTACGAAATACACCATTGTTCTCAACCATAGCAACTTTAAGATGTGTAGATTTCAATTCCCAGAATTCCCCAGCCAGCATGAATGACAAACCATCCAAAGTCCACACATCTTAAATTTGCTTAATTTTTTTACTTTGGCAAGTCAACAAAAACACAGCACTGGCCTGTTGTTCTAAGATTGTTAATCTTATAATTGCCAGACTAAGGTAAGCAACCTAACAGCAGATAAACAAATCTGAAAATCTGAACGTTGATTGCAGAGTTGCTTCCACATCTGTTTCATTCCTTTTAATACTAGACTTAAAATAACAATGCCGAGATATCGCCAGAAGTGACTAAAATATTAAATAAGATCGTCCTTTACAAGAAATGAAAGAAGAGCACCAACACAACATTAAGGGGGAATAATTTCAAAAATGATTGGGGGGGTTTTGTCTGCATTTCCTGAGGTTACTTGACATGAGTAATTTAGCCATGTTACATATATTTACCAAAGGGCTGCTTCTGCATATACAAAACTCCTGAAGACTGTTCCTCAGGCGACGGAGGTTCCCCCAGAATTCTGCAAGGCCTACCCCCAAATCAGTCAGTGAATGTTCTAATCAGAGTATACATTGTGGCGGTAAGTATCCCTTTAAACTCCTGTCAAATTCTTCTTTTAAGTTAAAAAAAGATTCCATGGTTCCAGTGCAAGAAAGAATTCCAAAATTACGAAGATGTAAAGACATATAAAGAGCAAATAAGTTGCACATCTACTTGTAGGAGGAGTGGCAGACCTTGGGGGTGGAGTTAAAAGAGGGATCAATCTAGAATCCCTATGTTGTCACAACCGAACTAAATTCAACTTCCTTTGAATTCCGTTGATCTTCATCTAACGCCACTGCTGTCAGTTGAGTAGATTTCTGTGCCTAGGCATGATTAGCAATAAATCAGTTTAATTGGACCTTCATGTGTGGATCTGATTTTCTGCACCTGACATGTGCTGGCTGAGGAATTCTGGGAGTTAAAGTTCACCCATCTTAAAGTTATCAAGGTTGTGAAATACTATTTTAGAGTGATGGAGACATTGCGCAAGAATACCACGCGCGCGTGTGCACACACACACACACACACACACAAACAAACACACATCTCTTCTGCCAGCTCTTGCTCAGAACAGATTGCTCAAAACAGAAGCAAGAGCAAATTGAAAATAATCCTCAGCCTCTAGAAAACCAGTAGGAAAACAGAAGCTTCTCTTATAATGGGAATATATTTGGGAAAGTCAGATTTAGTCTCCTTTTTTATTTTAAATTAGAACATTTTCCTCTTACTCAATGGGGAAACACTGGAAATCTTGTATAAATGGTAGAATTGGGAGGAGTTCAGATCTGAAGGAGAAGAACGGAAAAGGACCAGTCAGTCACTCCTTAAACTGCACAACTTTTTCTGAGTTTGCACATCTGCCCTTCATAGAGGCAGCATGACCCTGAAAAAAGAAAAAAATGTGGTTTATCTTGTTTATGTATTCTACTTGTGTGCTGCCAAATCAATAGAGACGTTGTTTCAGGGTGAGGAAGAGTAAAAGGAAGGGCAGGCCGCAGTGTGCCTCTTTTGTTGCCCTTGTATGATTGGTGCCCTCAGAGCCCACCTTGGTTCACAGAATCATAGAATCCTAGGGCTGGAAGGGACCTTGGAGGTCTTCAGGTCCAACCGTTGCCCAAGGCTTTTCTTTGAAAACCATCTTTAATCTACAGAAGAGCATTTATTAAATAATATTTTTCCAATTTTTTGCAGGCGTTTAATCTTAGTCCTGCTGATCCTGATGGTAAATCTGATCCTTATATTGTGCTGAAATTGGGGAAAACAGAAATTAAGGACCGAGACAAATATATTCCAAAGCAACTAAATCCTATTTTTGGGCGGTGAGTTCATTAAATGTGCATAGTGTTTCACGATCAATGAGTTTACTTTTGATATTTTTCTTCCCTTCCGTTGTATTTATTAAATATTGAAATGTCACAGTTTGTAAATCTTGGTTCTCAAAAACTATGTGTACTATCTAATCCATAGCTATCTATGCAGAGAGAGGTATAATTGGCAAGATGTTGGATGTGTTATGATACAAGTCTCACCCTTTTGTGTGTACATCTTAATAGCTGTCTACCTTTGTGATTATTTTGACACAATGGCATAATGACAAATCATTTGAATATCTGTTAAGTCTAAAGTGATATTTTCTTAAGAATATCTCTTAAGTTTAAAGTCACTCTTCTGTAATTAAAATATTTGTTTTTCCTATGCAACTTTCTGCATTAGATATAACCTATGCTTGCAACAGGGATGCGGTGGCTCAGTGGGTTAGGACGCTGAGCTTGTCGATCAGAAGGTCGGCAGTTTGGCGGGTCGAATCCCAAGTGCCGCGTAACAGAGTGAGCGCCTGTTACTTGTCCCAGCTTCTGCCAACTTAACAGTTCAAAAGCACATAAAAATGCAAGTAGAAAAATAGGGACCACTACAGTGGGAAGGTAACAGCGTTCCGTGCACCTTTGGTGTCTAGTCATGCCGGCCACATGACCATGGAGACGTCCTCGGACAAGTGCTGGCTCTTTGGCTTTGAAACGGAGATGAGCACCGGCCCCTAGAGTTGGAAACGACTAGCACGCATGTGCGGGGGAACCTTTACCTTTTATGCTTGCAACACATTGCAGAATTATTAGTTTGGTCTAGAGATTACTTCACTCCTCTAGTAGGTTAGAGTGGCAACGCCCAACCTTTTGGGCACAGGGGACCATTCTGTGGAAGGTGGTTTTTCCATGGAACGGGGGAGCATGGATTTGCTCACTGCTTCACTTGCTTACGCAGCCTGTTCCTGGCAGGTGACAGACCAGTGTTGGTCCACGACCCGGGGGTTGGGGACCCCTGGATTGGAGGAAGAGTAAATGCTTGTACAATAACAACAGCAGGACCCGTGGTTGCATTTGAATCAGTGCATTCTGATACAAGAGATTTGTCCATCTCTTATGTGATTTTAATATGCTCCATTAATAATAGTTACATGGCTTTATTGATACATAAAACAAACAATTTTCCATGCACAGAAATGCTGTTAAGAGGCATGAGATCAGGAATTCAGAGAGATGGCTTACATGATTCAATCATATTTTCAGTAATTTTTGGTAAGAAAACAAGAGTGTTTCCATGTTAAATCACCCAGAATAAAAATGCCAGAGGACTTCCAGTTCCACCCTGTAGTGATCCAGCTGATGGATCGTGAGGCTCCACACCCCACGGCTGATTTCGCCCTGCCAGGGGACCCTAAAAGGGTCAAAAGTCACCCAGGAAAGATGACAAAGAAGGAGGGGTGCCCTGATGATTGCAGAATGATGGCGCTCAATCTGCTTGATCTGGGGGAAGCCCTCCAACCTGACAGGAGAAAGGCTAGCTGCACATCGGTGTCTAGCCCAAGCTACAAGCAGCCGAAGTACAAAAGCACAAACCAGAACAAAGGTGAACAGTGTGCTTGAAACTGGGTGAGAATATCAATTTTCTCTTTTCTATTTTGTATCTGATTCCCTGGAAAAAATCCCCAAAGCAAGAAATCCTCCAAAAGTGAGGGAGGGGACTAAATCCCGACCCTCCATAGATGGAATGGTGAATTACCTTCTAAGGGGGAAAGAAATATACTGAAATGAAATTAATAACATTATGTTGTTGTTGTTGTTGTTAGCTGCGAAGTCGTGTCCGACCCATCGCGACCCTATGGACAACATTCCTCCAGGCCTTCCTGTCCTCTACCATCTTCTGGAGTCCATTTAAGCTCACGCCTACTGCTTCAGTGACTCCATCCAGCCACCTCATTCTCTGTCGTCCCCTTCTTCTATTGCCCTCGATCTTTCCCAGCATTAGGCTCTTCTCCAGTGAGTCCTTCCTTCTCATTAGGTGGCCAAAGTACTTGAGTTTTAGCTTCAGGATCTGGCCTTCTAAAGAGCAGTCAGGATTGATCTCCTCTAGGACTGACCGGTTTGATCGTCTTGCGGTCCAAGGGACTCGCAGGAGTCTTCTCCAGCACCACAGTTCAAAGGCCTCAATTCTTTGGCGCTCAGCCTTTCTTATGGTCCAACTTTCACTGCCATACGTTGCAACTGGGAAGACCATAGCCTTGACTATACGCACTTTTGTTGACAGGGTGATGTCTCTGCTTTTTAGTGTGCTGTCTAGATTTGCCATGGCTTTCCTCCCCAGGAGCAAGCGTCTTTTAATTTCTTGGCTACAGTCCCCATCTGCAGTGATCTTGGAGCCCAGGAAAATAAAATCTGTCACTACCTCCATTTCTTCCCCATCTATTTGCCAGGAATTGAGAGGGCCAGATGCCATGATCTTGGTTTTCTTAATGTTAAGTTTCAACCCAAGTTTTGCACTCTCCTTCTTCACCTGCAACAAGAGGCTCTTTAGTTCTTCTTCACTTTCTGCCATTAGAGTGGTATCATCTGCGTATCTTAGGTTGTTGATATTTCTTCCGGCAATCTTAATTCCAACTTTTGATTCATCTAGCCCTGCCTTTCTCATGATGTGCTCTGCATATAAGTTAAATAGGCAGGGCGACAGTATACAGCCTTGCCGGACTCCTTTCCCAATTTTGAACCAATCAGTGGTTCCGTGTCCAGTTCTCACTGTTGCTTCTTGACCCGCATATAGGTTTCTCAAGAGACAAATAAGATGGTCTGGTACTCCCATCTCTTTAAGAACTTGCCACAGTTTGTTATGATCCACACAATCAAAGGCTTTAGCATAGTCAATGAAGCAGAAGTAGATGTTTTTCTGGAACTCCCTAGCTTTCTCCATGATCCAGCGTATGTTGGCAATTTGATCTCTAGTTCCTCTGCCTATTCGAAATCCTGCCTGCACTTCTGGTAGTTCTCGATCCACATACTGCTGAAGTCTAGCTTGTAGGATTTTAAGCATGACTTTACTAGCATGAGAAATGAGTGCAATGGTGCGATAGTTTGAACATTCTTTGGCACTGCCTTTCTTTGGAATTGGAATGTAAACTGATCTTTTCCAATCCTGTGGCCATTGTTGAGTTTTCCAAATTTGCTGGCAAATTGAGTGTAGCACTTTTACTGCATTGTCTTTTAAGATTTTGAATAGCTCAGCTGGAATACTGTCACTTCCACTAGCTTTGTTGTTGCTCAGCTTTTCTAAGGCCCACTTCACTTCACATTCTAGGATGTCTGGCTCGAGGTCAGTGACCACTTCATTGTGATTATCAGGGACGTTAAGCTCATTCTTGTATAGTTCTTCTGTGTAATTTTGCCACCTCTTCTTAATCTCTTCTGCCTCTGTTAGGTCCCTGCCATTTTGGTCCTTTATCATGCCCATTTTTGCATTAAACATTCCCTTCATTTCTCCAATTTTCTTGAAAAGATCTCTGGTCCTCCCTATTCTATTATTTTCTTCTATTTCTTTGCACTGTTCATTTAAGAAGGCATTCTTATCTCTTCTAGCTATTCTCTGGAATTCTGCATTCAATTGGGTGTATCTTTCTTTTTCTCCCTTGCCTTTCGCTTCCCTCCTTTCCTCAGCTATTTGCAAAGCTTCCTCAGACAGCCATTTTGCTTTCTTGCATTTCTTTTTCTTTGGGATGGTTTTGGTTGCTACCTGTTGTACAATGTCGCGAATCTCTGTCCATAGTTCTTCAGTCACTCTGTCTATCAGATCTAATTCCTTAAATCTATTTGTCACCTCTACTGTATATTCAACAGGGATATGATTTAATTCATACCTGAGCGGCCTAGTGCTTTTCCCTACTTTCTTCAGTTTAAGCCTAAACTTTGCAAGGAGAAGCTCATGGTCTGAGCCACAGTCAGCTCCTGGTCTTGTTTTTACTGACTGTATAGAGCTTCTCCATCTTTGGCTGCAGAGCATATAGTCAATCTGATTTCTGTGTTGACCATCTGGTGATGTCCATGTGTAGAGCCGTCTCTTGGGTTGTTGGAAAAGAGTGTTTGCTATGACCATCGTATTCTCTTGACAGAATTCTATCAGCCTGTGCCCTGCTTCATTTTGCACTCCAAGGCCAAACTTGCCTGTTATTCCAGTTATCTTTTGGCTTCCTACTTTAGCATTCCAATCCCCCATGATGATAAGAACATCATTTTTTGGTGTTAGTTCTATAAGGTGCTGTAGTGCTTCATAGAACTGGTCAATTTCATCCTCTTCAGCACTGGTGGTTGGGGCATAGACCTGGACTACTGTGATATTGAATGGTTTGCCTTGGATTCGAACTGAGATCATTCTGTCATTTTGAGGATTGTATCCCAGTATTGCTTTTCCTACTCTTTTATTGACTATGAAGGCTACTCCATTTCTTCTGAAGGATTCTTGCCCACAGTAGTATACCTGATGGTCATCTGAATTAAATTCACCCATTCCTGTCCATTTTAGTTCGCTGATACCTAAGATGTCGATGTTCAGTCTTGTCATCTCTTGTTTGACCACGTCCAGTTTTCCTTGATTCATGGATCTTACATTCCAGGTTCCTATGGAGAAAAAATCTTTACAGCATCGGACTTTCCTTTCACCACCAGACATATCCACAGCTGAGCGTCCTTTCGGCTTTGGCCCAGTCGCTTCATTCTTTCTGGCGCTACTAGTACTAGCCCTCTGCTCTTCCCCAGTAGCATATTGGACACCTTCCGACCTGAGGGGCTCATCTTCCAGCGTCATATCGTTTTGCCTTTTGGTACTGTCCATAGGGTTTTCATGGCAAAGATACTGGAGTGGTTTGCCATTTCCTTCTCCAGTGGATCACGTTTTGTCAGAACTCTCTGCTATGACCTGTCCGTCTTGGGTGGCCCTGCACGGCATAGCTCATAGCTTCATTGAATTACGCAAGCCCCTTCGCCACGACAAGGCAGTAATCCATGAAGGGGAATAACATTATAGTCTGGATAAATCTGAAAATTAAGAAAACCGTTAAGACTTTACACCCTAAAGAGTGTTAATGAATTTATAAAAAAATAAAACATTTTTTTAAAAGTTGGAAAATAAATAACTACTGACATCTAGTGGAGAATCAGAGTAACTCAGAGTAACAGTAACTGACTCAGAAACTGGCAAAACGCCCAGAAATAAAGAATAACCTGGTCCCTTGAACTTTAATAATCTTCAGCCAAATAGAAAACAGCTGAGAACAAAGAAAGAAAATATACTGGGCAATTTATAAGCTTAAAAAATGTATGCAGAAAAAGAAAGCTTTAACTGTTGTCTAAGCTCAAGAATTGTTTGCAGAAAAAGAAAAAAATTGACTTCTGGCTAATCTTCCAGGGGGGCAACTTACTAGAAGGCTTCAAGGTGGCTAAACACTCTGGATTACAGTTCTGACTGGTTGATAACTGACCCCTGAATAGAAGAATTGTTATAAAATACTGCTTTCACTGATACCTTGACAACTGGAAACTCATTGGATTAAAAAACTATATATAAAGATAAAAACTATATAAGATTTGGTGGTTGGATTTTGAGATTGGCTGGCTCGATAAGGCTAACTACAGAGACTATGAAATTGGTGAAAGATTATTTGGAGGGGGGAGACGAAATGGAAATTGCATATTTATCTAAAAGAGACAGGAAACCACACCAAATATTCCCTTCTGAAAGATTTAGCCTGGAACATCAGAGATCTGCAGGAATAATACTCCAAGATGAGACAAGTACTTTTCAGGAAGAAATGTACGCAATGCTACAACAGATTCAAATGACAATAGTTTCGAACCACAATGAGATCAAAAACAACTTTGATGGCATAAATGAGCACATCTTCAACCTAAACTTAGAATTAAAAAACTCTCAGAAAATGACGATAAAGAATGAACAAACAAATCAGATAACAGAACACAAACTAGAAAAAAGTGACTTAAATAGGGAAGCTACAAATGAAGAGAACTATAACTTAACACAAACAGAAAAAAATCTACAAGATTTTACTACAACAATGAAAATGGAAAAAATATTTTATCCAACAAGACTTCAAAACAAATTCGATAAGAAAGAAGATTTAACAAAATGGATTATAGAGCTGCCAGGAAAATCATCAGAGTCTGGGAGACAAAAAGCGTACATCCTACTCAACCTATCCTTTACACTCCCAGGAACACCTACAAAAATACAGGAACTTCCTGGCGAGTGGAATATATTAACTTGGAAAGCTATTTGGCAAAAGAAGAAGGCTAGAGTTAGACTTAAGAGATCTGATTTGACTTACCAGATGGAGTACTACATGATGAAACATTTGTTTGAATATGGTTAAAAGAAGAGATAATTTTGGATATAAAGGGGCCCTATAGTAAGAGGGATAAGATATATAAGTAGTATAGTATTTTTTATAATATATAAAATGTTAAAATACTGGGGTGAGGTATGTGAATGGAAAGTTTAGACATTTAAAGGTAATTAAATTTAAGAGAATTATGACTGAGAAGAAGGATTTGAATACCGAGGGGAAAGTAAGCTTAAATAAGATTTTTAAAAACAGGACATATAGTGACTCAACAAGATGACTTTTACAATTATAGTTGAAATATAAGCCGCTTAGAAAAGATGTTATATGTGGATGTTATAGGTATAAGACATATAAGTAGTATGGTATCTTTATAATATATGAAATATGAAAATATTGGGAAGGGGCATGTAAATGAAAAGTTTGGATACTTAGGTAATTAATTTTGAGAAAACTATGACTGATAAGAACGGTTTGAATACTGAGGGGAAATCAAGTTTAAATAAGAATTTTGAAAACAGGACACGTAGTGACTTAACAAGATGACTTTTACAAATACAATTGAACATAAATTAACTAGAAAAGATGTTATATGTGGATGTCATTGTTATCTGTACAAACACAAAAAATGTTTATATCCAACTTTGTATGTATTGAAAATATTATATTTATCTAATGTTGACAAAGGAGAATACCATTGGAAGAAGGGAAGATCAAGGAAACATACTATTAATTAATATATTGATCATGGAATTATAGAAATTAGTTATTATTGATTGTTTTTTCAAATATACGAACCCAGACAACACACTGTTTACTAAGCACTAAAGATTGTTATTGAAAAAAAACAATGAAATATATTTTTTTAAAAAGTTGAATGCCTGCCACACTTCATAATCTTTTTCAAATTTGTAAAGTTTAATTTAGAGGCTGAAAGGTAATAATTGTCCAGGAAGAACTTGACCCCACCTTGAATAAATTCCAAACAACTTTGTTTAATAAGAGTCAGTCCTCACAAGAAATGTTTAGGTCAGGGGTGTCAAACTCAATTTCATTGAGGGCCACATCAGTATTGCGGTTGCCCTCAGGGGGCCGGGTGGGTATGGCCAGGGTGGGCGTGGCCTACTGGGTGGGCGTGGCTGGAGTGCGTGTGGCCTACTGGGTGGGCATGGCCAGCTCTACATCGTTCGCATCAAGGGTGCCTATGGGGGCCTGGGCAGGAGTGGGACAGATCTGAGGGTCTCTGGCAGAAGGAGGGTCTCTGGGCCAGGGCCAAGGCAGTGGGAGCCATTTCCTCACTGTTTCCAGGATGGCTTCGCAGGCCACATGAAACCACTTCGCGGGCCGGATCCGGTCCCCGGGCCTTGTGTTTGACATGTCCGGTTTAGGTGAACAAACACTTTGGAAAAGAGAGCCCAAAGAAGGAAAATGGATGTTATGAGACCATATTTAAAGCCAGCATTGTAAATATTGTCACTAAGCTTCCAAACAATGTTCTTTGGTCTTTGTAGTCTTTGCCAACCTGGTAGCCATCATAGTGAGTGGGATTGTATTCCCTTGAATTCCCTAGTTTTCTGGGGGTTCAGTTCTGGGCGCAGGACATGGGCATTTCCACAAACATACGGATTCCCTTTATTTAAAGTGTAGACTTCTGCAGAGTATTAAGCCATGTATAGTCAACCTCAGCAGGTAAAAGCACCTGACTAAGGTGGTCTAGATTTGGTACAGGAATCAGGCCAGATCTTTGAATGGAAGACTGCTGGGGGATCCCAAAACTGTAGCCTAGACTGGGAAGTAAAAAAATAAATAAATCCCAGAGGAAGATAACTATCATCAAGAAAACTACATGAATGTGTCCAGTGCTTTTTTTGTAAAAGAAAAAGGTGCCGGAACTCACACGTGTCATACAACCTGCCTTGCCTACCCTACAAGGTTCCATCCAAAAAAGGTGCCGGAACTCCGTTCTGAGCATTCTATGAGAAAAAAAAGCCCTGAATGTGTCCATAAAGAAAACTCAGAGATTTTATTGCTGTCTGTGCTAAAAATAGAGATGTCTATAATTACTTTGCCAACCGGTGTGACTAAGCTTCAAGAGTTCCACCTGTTAATTTTCATCTGGTTACCTTGCTTAATTTGTTGCTTCTTCTTTCTTATATTTTCCTTGAATGATACTATCCGGTTCTTTTGTGTTGTTGATTAGTTATCCCTTTGTGGCGATACCAGCTAGGCTTTTCCAAGAAAAATTGAACTAACGTAAATGAAAAGGTAAAAGGTAAAGGTTCCCCCGCACATGCGCGGTAGTCGTTTCCGACTCTAGGGGCCGGTGCTCATCTCCGTTTCAAAGCCGAAGAGCCAGCGCTTGTCTGAGGACGTCTCCGTGGTCATGTGGCCGGCATGACTAGATGCCAAAGGCTCATGGAATGCTGTTACCTTCCCACCGTAGTGGTCCCTATTTTTCTACTTGCATTTTTACGTGCTTTCGAACTGCTAGGTTGGCAGAAGCTGGGATGAGTAACAGGCGCTCACTCTGTTACGCGGCACTCAGGATTCGACCCGCCAAACTGCAGACCTTCTGATCGACAAGCTCAGCATCCTAACCCACTGAGCCACCGCGTCCCTGTAACTGTAACTGTAACTGTAACGTAAATGAAGCCCATCATAAATGGAAACTTTGAATGCAATTATTTTTTTCCTCCATCTTTTCTAGAGGCTGCTTTCCAGTGCATTCTTCCCATCTGAATGTCCATCAGCCTCCATTAAAACAAACTTTTTTTCCCTCTCTGTAGGATAACTTGGGAAAACCACATCTAATATAATTCTTCACATGGACGTACACTGTTAGCTAATATGGTAACGTCATCTCCACTCTACATCACTAACGACCTGTCTTGATTTTAGTGAGTCTTGTTCTTAAGTATGCTCAGGATTGCAGTCCAATGGTTATTGAATCTGACATTATTTTTTAAAATCTTTTTGCATTAGGTCATTTGAAATTCAGGCAACTTTCCCTAAAGAATCCTTACTTTCGGTCCTGATCTATGACCATGATTTGATTGGTTCAGATGACCTCATTGGAGAAACTAAAATTGACCTAGAAAACCGCTTCTACAGCAGGCACAGAGCTACTTGTGGATTACAAAGCCAATATGAAATGTAAGGTCCCTCTAGATCATTCAGTCTAGGAAGTAACTGATGGATATGGAAATTATGCAGGTTCAAAAACTTCTAGAGGAAACTAGAGGTTGCTGAGGGTGTAAATGTTTGTGTAAGTTTTGTACAGTGTGGCAGAGCTAATTTTGACACACGCTTTGAAATGAGCTTCTTTCTCAGCTTCTTCTCTCTCTATAATCCTCTCCTCTCCTTGAAATTTTAGTGAAGGATACAATGCTTGGAGAGACGCACTCAAACCAACTGAAATCTTGAGCAGGTTATGCAAAGATAACAAACTGAATGGGCCAATCATGCAACCTGGAAAGATACAAATAGGGAACAAGATCTTTACCGGACAGACTGTCTTTCAAGGAGATGAAAATGGTAACTACGTTGGCACAGTCGTAATTATTACCCACATCAACAATACTCAGAGTATATCCCAAGTGGAACAGTGTTTTTGCCACTATCTAAAAATATTGGGTGGTGCATTATTATTTTCATTAGTACCGTTTATTAATAATAACTTATTGCCAATTAGCTTGCAGATCTAAGCAATGGTGGTTGATTTAAAAGGCTAGGCAGAGTCAGACTGGGCTGGAACTTTTGTCAAGGACCTTCAGCAATCCCAGGATTGTGAATGAGAAATTGAAAACCTGTGGGAGCCTGTGGTAAATTAGCATCATCCTGCAGATCTGAAAAGCCATATGGACATTGCAGTGAAGAAACCAGGAGTCGTGTTAAACTAAAAATGCATGCAGGCATATGCACCATTTTTTTCATAAGGAAAATCATGCATTTTCCAGTCTTACTGGAAAGATATTACTTTCCAGAGTAAGGGATGGAATAAACTTAGAGATACTTTCCAGAGTAAAGGTGGAATTTAATGTGGGTCAAATTAAATCTGACTTATCTGATTGTTTTAAAGGTAAGGACCAAGCTGCTCACTCATGCTGGTATCCCAGTTTTTTGTTCTTTTACTTAATATTTGGTAAAGTTCCTTGTAGGCAATATCTTCAATTTAACTCAAATAGGAACATTGCTTTTTTTATATACCGCATTAATATAGCATCTTCAGAAGGCCAAACTCTGCTTAGATTCCAAGCTTCCACCAGTTGAGACCTCCTTCATTGTAAGAGATTGTAATTACTCACTGTGTTAATTGATGCAATGATATTAATCAGTACATTAACCTTCTAACTCAGGCCTGTCTGTTCATTTTTATACTATTCTTCCTTGTTCAGAGGGGGAATCAGTGGAATCATATGAACACCTTGCTTTGAAAGTTTTGCGTTCCTGGAATGAAATTCCAGAGGTTGGATGTAAGTTGGTGCCTGACCATATTGAGACAAGACCTCTTTATCACAAAGATAAGCCTGGCATGGAACAGGTAAATGTTGCTACATCTTTGATAGATGGCAAAAAGTAAGCTTTGCTTATTATATTACTTTCGATAGTAGACAATATATGTAACTCAGGATTGAACTGTTGGTTTCTGAGTTTGGTTATTTTCCTGCTGATGTTTTGTTATTAGGTAAATAGAAGATTTGCAGAATGCATCCATGAATGTCACCCGGTAGTCAGAAAAAATAATGAAAAATCCTTAATCTCTCAACACCTAGATAAATTAAATCACAACTACAACTAGGAAAAGGGTTAACATTTAAGGTCAAGCCAAATCCAAAAATGGTAGGGTATTCTTAGGAATTTGGAATTCTGACAAATCAGCCATCAACAGATACACAGAGATAAACCCCATCTACATATCATTTCTAAGATACAACCCCAAATCAAGGGGGAAAAAAGCAGTTTGGAGCATATTCTTCTTCATAGCAAACATCCAGATAAGCAGGAAACTGCACCAGGAAAGAAGCAATAGAAGCAAAAATCCAACAATGTGAAAATTATATACTAAGACCTGCAAGGCAAGCTAGCATACATTTTATATATAAAATGAAGAGAAGGACAAGGGGGGACATGATAGCCGTGTTCCAATATCTCAGGGGTTGCCAGAAAGAAGAGGGAGTCAAGCTATTCTCCAAAGCATCTGAAGGCAGGGCAAGAAGCAACGGATGGAAACTAGTCAAGGAGAGAAGCAACCTAGAACTAAGGAGAAACTTCCTGACTGTTAGAACAATTAACCAGTGGAACATCCTGCCTCCAGAAGCAGTGAATGCTCCAACACTGGAAGTCTTTAAGAAGAGACTGGACAGCCATTTGCCTGAAATGGTATCGGGGTTTCCTGCCTGAGCAGGGGGTTAGACTAGATGACCTCCAAGGTCCCTCCCAACTTTATTATTATTATTATTATTATTATTATTATTATTATTATTATTATTATTATTATTATTATTATTATTATTATTATTATTATTATTATTATTATTATTATTATTATTATTATTTACTAGCTAGTATATATATACTGTATATTACTTCACTCTCCTATGCACTGATGATGTTACCTAGCTTGGTAATGAAACATCTGCAGGAAAGTCATTTCGAGTTCAGAAAACACAAGAATCCAACATCTTAATGTTGTTAGTTAAAAGTGTAATGGAGTTGGAATTTGAAGTGTACTTCCATGATTTGAAGAGAATATGATTCAGTAGAGGAAGTCTGAGCAAACCTTTCTCAATCAACAGCTGCATTCCTTCAGAGATAGCTGTCAGAATCGTGTGTTAATGATGGTTAATGATTGAAGCAGAAAGAGACAGGGCCAGAGTGAAGACCATGCGTCCTCTTTCTGGCATCTTTTTTTTCCTTTCCTCTGTCAAATCCCCTTTTCCTTCTTCTATTCTCTTTCTGGATCCCTCTTCTCAGTCACTTGCAAGGCTGCTTTTGAAATTAGATCAAGAGACTCATAAAATAAGGGAAGTGCCATAGATTCAGGGCAATCAGCTTTGAGACTGCAGAGAGGATATACAAGGCAATTCTTCCCAGGTCTTGTGCGAAGGGGAGACAAGTTGAATGGAATGATATTATTTCTTGGCTAGTTTAGAATCTTATTTCCTGTGTTGTGTTTTCTCTTCTAAAGGGCCGTGTGCAGATGTGGGTGGATATATTTCCTAAAGATATGCCTCTTCCCGGCCCTCCTGTTGATATTTCACCTAGAAAACCCAAAGGGTAATTTATGATACATGCATTTCTTCTTCAGCTTCAAGTAGACATTTGCTAATGTCCTGCATCTTTCATAAGGCAGCAATTCCTGTTGGGGGGAAAAAATCCCTCAAGCTGAGCTGGTCCCCTTGCTATTATAGTAGCATATCCATCTATTTTTTGTGACACAAAATGAAGAGAGTTTGCCACGACTACTTTAGAGGATTTTCCTTTTTGCTTCCAAACCCTGAAATTTGCTTTCCTGTTCAAGTACAAATCAACCTTTGTAATTTTAAAGAGCAGACAAGGTTAGTTAAATAGCTCCTTAGCCAGCAAGAAATTCCAGGTTTTTTTTGACAGGGATCTGAATGTCCTTTTCACTTTAAAAGTGTCCGCCATTTTCTAACCCTCATTTGCGCTTGCTGTCCTTAACTGACATTGTTTCGTCTAGCAGAATTCCTTGAAGAACTCCTGTATTGTTAAGAGGAGTTCCTGCTCTTTCTAGTAAAATAACCATTGCAGGTTTTTAGCTTGGCAGAAATGCTTCCCAGATCAACAAATATTTTTCTGCATCATGAGCATTGATCCCTATTTCAAGTTTGTTTTTACACTAGTAGCAAACTATCATCTGTTTTTAGCTATATTATTTTCTATTGTGTTGTCGCCAGAATTATTAAAACCAATTTGCTGCTATCTAAGTTAGAGTTAAGGCTTTCTGAAAAGAACTTTGCTTATTTGTTTATTGGCCCTTTTTTACTATTATAAATATGCAAACGTATCAGCTTAGGTGTTGCAACCTGAAGAAATTTGGCAATGCTTATTTAATATAATTTCAGATAACAAGTGCCATTATCAAATTGACTGTTCAGAAGGAGCATGTGATGAATAGCAACCAGACATAACATCCAAAGAAAATTCAGACCTCATTTAAAAAGTTTTGAGAGGAGCTTGGGAAAATGATTAATTAGGGAGTGAGATAATTTTATAAAAATATATATCAACTTTGCTTAGTTTTAACATTGATTTGGTTTTTAAAAACATACACAGCTCTCTATGAATGAAGTTAATTAAGTCATATTTTTTTTAAAAAAATCTTCATAGCATGTAATTTGCACCAAAGGTTTTCATTTAAATTTGGTCTTTTTAAGAAGCAGGATCTATACAGTATTTAATAATGCAAAATTATTGTATACTTCGGTCTAGCCTTTAGTTCATAGAAGCTATGTTGTAGTGAATTTAAGCACGGGATATAGCGTGTTCAATAAATAGAGAGCCAGTTTGGTCTAGACCAGACATGTCAAACACAAGGCCCGGGGGCCAGATCCGGCCCGTGAAGTGGTTTCATGCGGCCCGCGAAGCCATCCTGGAAACAGTGAGGGAACGGCCCCCACTGCCTTGGCCCTAGCCCAGAGACCCTCCTTCTGCCAGAGACCCTCAGATCTGTCCCACTCCTGCCCAGGCCCCCATAGGCACCCTTGATGCGAACAATATAGAGCTGGCTATGCCCACCCAGTAGGACATACGCACTCTAGCCACGCCCACCCAGTAGGCCACGCCCACCCTGGCCATACCCACCTGGCCCCTTGAGGGCAACTGCAATGCTGATGTGGCCCTCAATGAAATTGAGTTTGACACCCCTGGTCTAGACACTAGTGGTTTAAGCCTTAAGGCACCAGGCTAGAAATTGGGAGACTGTGACCTCTAGTCCGGCCTTGGCCATGAAAGCCAGATGGCCACAACTTTCCCCAACCCCAAAGGCCTGTGAAGACTTGAATGTTATCTCTCTCATTTCAATGTAAGAATCTTTTAACCAATCATCAGAATTATCAGAATCCTGATCAACAATATGACCAGAGTGAGGGATTGTAAATTACCATTCTTCCTGAGTGACTTTATATTCCATTAACTTGTGACTTTTCCCAATTTATTTTCTCTCCCTCCTCCTCAGTTACGAACTAAGAGTAATAATCTGGAATACTGAAGATGTCATTCTGGAGGATGAAAATATCTTCACAGGACAAAAATCAAGCGACATCTATGTAAAAGGGTATGTCTGCTTATACCCTTTTGGGGTATGTGGCTTGCAGATCACATCAATTATTTAGCATGGGGGAAATTAATTTTTGATCAAAGCCATTCATCAGTCTGGAGTCCCTGCCAAGTTTGCTGGGAACATGGCATTTTATAGCATGGCAATGAGATGTTTTACAGCAATAACTCTGGAAATTCAGCTTCCACTTAGAATTCAAAAGGCATAGAACTGATAAGGGTTAGGACTAAAATTCAAAAGTAATTGAGAATTCATATGTAGACTCAGAATGTAGTTGCAGTTGCAGATAATTTAATCAGTTTGCACTTTTGTATAATTCTATCACCCAACATTTATAAACAAGTTAAAAGGTAGCTTCCTTTGAATTTTGCTTACCTCTATGCAGATACTGTTTGTTTTCTTTTGCAAATCTATGGAAGTGGTTTTTCCATTGCTTTCTTTCTGGATTTTTAAAAATGTCTGCGCCTGAAGTTTCAAAGTCAACCGAGTGAACCCTAACCCATTAAAAAGCACAATTAAAAGTCACTTTAAATGATTATGAAATCTGGTAGCCCTTTGAGGATTCCAGAAATACTGCTTTATTGTTGAAGCACATAGGAGCAAACCTTTGAAAATCTATGCAAAATCTTCACTGCCCCTTTGTAAAGACAACACTGTCAAAAAAGGAACTGTTCTGAGTCTCTTCCTCACATTTCCTACTGTCCCAGGGCTGAGTAACTGTTTCTCTTTCTCTTGGCTCTCTCAATTCTAGTTTATCATTGATTTATGTTTTTAAAATGGTAAGTAACAGGGGCACAGACAATGTTAAGTAATATAGCCATAAAGTAAAAGGTAAAGGTTCCCCCGCACATGCGTGCTAGTTGTTTCCAACTCTAGGGGGCCGGTGCTCATCTCCGTTTCAAAGCCGAAGAGCCAGCGCTTGTCTGAGGACGTCTCCGTGGTCATGTGGCCAGCATGACTAGACGCCAAAGGCGCACGGAACGCTGTTACCTTCCCACCGTAGTGGTCCCTATTTTTCTCCTTGCATTTTTACATGCTTTCAAACTGCTAGGTTGGCAGAAGCTGGGACGAGTAACAGGCGCTCACTCTGTTACGTGGCACTCGGGATTCGACCCGCCAAACTGCCGACCTTCTGATCGACAAACTCAGTGTCCTAACCCACTGAGCCACCGCATCCCTATAATATGGCCATGGGTATAGACAATTTTCCTTCCAGAAAAGCTGAAGGTGTCACTGAATCTGGCATTTGTAAGATCTCTTCTGTGTATTGGGCACAAAATGTTAGTAACGTATTTGGCTGTTTGTTTATTTATTGGAAGTTATTATTTGCTCAATTCCAACAAACTCTTGCAAACAGTCTCCCTGGTATGCCTACTGTATAGATTTTGGGAGCAAAGTTAGGTCCTTTGGGGAACATCCACGGAGTATCAAGGTGTGTAAAAAAAGGTCAGGGTTTGATTGAATAGTTATGGCTGCCATCTTGACTTTCTTGGCATGTACTCTCTAGCTCCCCTGCCCTTGCAGATATCCCTCGGTCCTTTCTTAGGTCAAGATCAAAACTCTGGCTACTGTGCAATACTATTAGGAACCTCTATGGCTAGACCAGAAGAGAACTCTGGAAGTTGAAGTTCACATATCTTAAAGTTGTCAAGGTTGGGAAGCTCTAGGCCAGGGGTAGGCAACCTCGGCTCTTTTATGACTCATGGACTTCAACTCCCAGAATTCCTGAGCCAGCCCATGAGTCATAAAAGAGCCGAGGTTGCCTACCCATGCTCTAGGCTATTTCAGTTCAGGAAAGAATCTATTGATGCACAAGCCAAATACAAGATAGAAGTCATCAACTGATTCCTAGGAACATCCCCAAAGTGGAAATTTGTGTGTTCAGAGGAGTCTTAACTTGATCAGAATCTGTTGAAGATGCCGAGTCAAGTAGGATTTCCAAGATCAAAAACAGCATTTTGAATTGTACTTGGAAGCTGACAGGAAGCCAGCAGAGAGCTTGAAGAACAAAAGTCCTGCGTTCGTGTCAGCTTTTACCCCATCAAAGCGTCCTAAGACACTTGGTTTTGATGCCAATGATCTGACTACTTTGTGGATCGCAAATTCCCATTTCACTTTGTCATTCTCCCCACACTCATCACAGATGGTTGAAAGGCCTCGAAGAGGATGGACAGGAGACAGATGTCCATTACAACTCCTTGACGGGAGAAGGGAATTTCAACTGGCGCTTTGTGTTTCCATTCCGCTATCTCCCACCTGAAAAACAAATGGTTGTCTGCAAGAGGGAGAGCATATTTTCCTTGGAAAAGACAGAACGCAAAATGCCTCCAGTACTGCTCCTCCAAGTGTGGGACTTTGAACGACTGTCTTCTGATGACTTTCTGGGTAAGAAGGGCTGGGGCACTGAATGGGCACCACAATTACACATCTCCTCCTCTCCAACAGGACCTGGGTGATATTCCAGAAGTGGAATTTTCTCAGGAAACCCCGTACACTCTTCAAAGCCCCACCACTTCCACCTGCCAGCCTTTTTTCCTTTGTCAGTAATGGGAAGGAACCATTGCTCTCCCTTCCTTTCTGAGTTGAAGGAAACATTCCTGTCTCTGAGCAATAGCAACAAGCACTCAGACTTATCAATAGCAACAGCACTTAGACTTATATACTGCTTCACAGTGCTGTGTAGCCCTCTCTAAGCACTTTACAGAGTCAGCACATGGTCTCCAACAATCTGGGGTCCTCATTTCACCAGCCTTGGAAGGATGGAAGGCTGAGTCAACCTTGAGCCGGAAAGATCGAACTCCTGGCAGTGGGCAGAGTCAGCCCACAATACTGCATTCTAACCACTGCGCCGCCACTCATGGCAACCGGACTTCTTTCTAGAATAACAGAATAAAAGAGTTGGAAGGGACCTTGGAGGTCTTCTAGTCCAACCCGCTGCTCAGGCAGGAAACCCGGTCTATACCATTTCAGACAAGCGGTTGTCCAATCTCTTCTTAAAAACTTCCAGCGTTGGAACATCCACAATTTCCTTTTGGTTTGAAATGTTTTGCTGCTTTGCCCCCAAGTAGTTTCTTCAATTTGAGCAAGTTGATTAGGGGGATCCCATATATGTCCTCTAGTCTGGACATTCTCAGGGTGGTTCCAGGGCGGTTTCATTTCTCACCTAATCTGAATAGGTGAGTAGGCAGAGAGTCGTTAAGTGTTTTTGCTCCTAAATTCCTCTCTTAGGCAGGTCATTAAATGTGATCTCCCTGATGAATGTGTGAAGCGGTCATGATCTTCCTGGGGACTGATGCAAGAGCAGCATAAAAAGGGGGGGGGCAGATTGTGTCTGAGACCTCCACTTTTATTGAGGAATGGATTTTTCCACTTTGGCATAAATGGATTCCTTCACTTCTCTTTCAACCCATCTATCTCCCCTCTCCAAAACGTGAGCCTTATTGTGCTTGAAAGAATGTCCTTTTTCTTTTCCTTTTAATTTTTAATTGTTACTTTATTCCTGAGTGAAGATTAATTCATGTAAATAGTCAAGAAGTTCAGGTTTTTTTTTTTAAAAAAAGAAAACCGTCTAGAAAAGTTCTTTAATGCATAGAATCCAGATTGCTACACTATGGATGGATTGCTCTAAAGACGCAACTTGACTGAACTGTGATGCAAAATAGGTTGCTGCCTTATATTGGGGCGGAATGCTTATCCATCCTTGTTGTGTTCATATCAGGTGGTAGTTGCTTTCCCACGTTTCTGAAGGAAATCTGAATCTCATTTCAACTTGGGAACTTCTCAATGGATGAAGAATGGAGAAGGTCACACTAACTTATTTTGCAGACGACTTCTGTAAACACACATCCAAGCTTTTCCTTCTCTAATCACTGTAACAACCAGGGCTTTTTTTCTCATTGAACGCTCAGAACGGAGTTCCGGCACCTTTTTTGGATGGAACCTTATAGGGTAGGCAAGGCAGGTTGTATAACATGTGTGAGTTCCGGCACCTTTTTCTTTTACAAAAAAAAAACACTGGTAACAACGATAGAAATGTTGAATAGGTTTTACTCTTCTGAAGTACTTGGAGCTTAGCCAAGAGCAGAGAGTTGATCTCGGAAAGTTATGCGGCCCATTAAGTGTTTGATTAATGTAGAATTTTATTCTGTGGTTCACAGGCTCTCTTGAAATGAACTTGAACGGCTTTCCTCAAGCAGCCAAATCTGCCAAGCATTGTGACATAAGTATGATAACAGAAACGGAGAAGAACAAAATTTCCATATTTCAGCAGAAGCGGGTCAGAGGTTGGTGGCCTTTCAGCAAAGCTGGACAACTCACGGTAGGTAAACAAACCACCACCAACAACAAAAATAACCCATTAAGGTTCAAATGTCTTAAGGGTGGAAAGCATTTCATGCATGATGAATCCAAGTGGTCTTGGACTGTTTTCAGGCTTCAGTCTCCCCCACCCCCCTTAATTTCTTTCTTCCTGCATCATCCCAGGTGTTACAAAGATTGCAATCCACTCATTTGCTGTGGATTTAGTTCCACAGACTGGTTATAGTGATTCTCTCTCTCTCTCTCTCTCTCTCTCTCTCTCTCTCTCTCTCTCTCTCTCTCTCTCTCTCTCTGTCTCTCTCTCTCTCTCTCTCTCTCTCTCTGTGTGTGTGTGTGTGTGTGTGTGTTTGTAAAATTTATTGGCTGCCCAGCTTTCCACAGGGCAACTCTGGGTGGCTTACAATCTTAAAAAGATAAAAAGTATACAAATATTAAAAGACACAAATAAAATACTGTACGGTAGAGATATAGGGCCACCTTGTCTGGAACACTACAGGTGCACTGGTAGCTACAGCAGTTTCTCCAACCAGTCTCACCACCATCCCTCACCTATTCCACATCACATATTAAGAGATAAGATAACCTTTATTTTTTACTATGAACATAGTGGCCCACATGTGCTGTCAAAAGAAAGTATATATCTACCCATAAACATACATACCATACATATACACATGATAGATAGATAGATAGATAGATAGATAGATAGATAGATAGATAGATAGATAGATAGATAGATAGATAGATACATACATACATACATACATACATACATACATACAAAGAGCACCAAGGATTTCTAACTACCTCTTGGTATGGTAGCTAGAGGTAAAGGCTTCCCAGGACTAACAAACATTTCCCAAAACTTATTCTAGAGGCCAGTGCTAACATGCCAGAGGGCTGTCAGACCTTCAAGAAAAGCCACAGTCAAAAAAACAGACAGGACAGGTGGGCTGTTTTGAGTTAGAATATCCAAATCTTGAAAGCCTGTCCAAACTTTTTCCCCTGTCTCAACTTGTACCAAGCAAAATCACGACGGGATTATTTTGATTTTCTTGATCACATTGTCCTCTTTCACGGGACTACTTTTTTTTTTTGCAAGTTCTCGATGTAATTTTCATTTATACCATCCTTATCCTTATCATTGATTTGTGCTTTAAATTGTAAGCTGCCCTGAGTCTTCGGAGAAGGGCGGGATATAAATGGAATTCAAATAAATAAATAAAAATAAATAAAAATAAATAAAAATTTCTTTACAGGTACATAGTGACTGAGTTCTGAGCCAGGCTAGGAAAAAAAAGAGAACCTGACTTTCACAACTTGGATGTTTTCTAAACTTTAAAAAAATACAATTGCACTGGTTTTGACAAAATAATAAAATAAAATAAAATAATGAAATGAAATAATAAAACGAGATAAGATAAAATAATAAAAGACAGTCTTAACTGAAAGCCCAATCTTATCATAAAGCAGGGATAAATCCCGAGGGATGGATTTAGATTACAATTCATTCTGTTTTAAAATCTCACTAACTGTATTCTCATAAATATTCTAAATTGGCACTGTTTTGAGTTACTTTGTGGCTGAAGCCAGCTTATTGGGTAACAATTCACTGTCTTGTGCAAACTTTGAGGGGGGGAAAAAAAGACTTAATTCAGAAAAGAGGTTAAGGGGTTAACCTACATTAATTCAGCCACTGACATTTTATGCAACTGCTGGCTTCAGTGTTTTGATTGAGATTGTTCCTCCTCTACTCAGCACTGACTAAATTTCAATTAGAAGAAAAGATTTATAGCAGATGACACAGCCATAATTAATCCAGACACATTGTGCCCCTGAGGCACGGTGAGAGCCTGAAAGAAAATGTCATTTTCTAAGACATCTTTCCTGTGTAAGTATACTGTAATTTTCCACCAGATTCACTGCAAACAGATACAATAGGTCCCGTAGATGCTTTTTCAAAAGGCGACTGGACTTCATTTTTCCTTGAAGACGTTTCGCTTCTCACCCAAGACGCTTCTTCAGTTCTGACTGAATGGGGGAGAATGGAAGAATTTATATTCCTCCCAGTCATCTGGTCATTAGCCCTCTTTCTGAGAGTCACTGAGGCCACTTGGAAGTTTATCTGTACCCTCAGGGTCACCTGAATAGTGCAAATGGGTGTGGAACCTCCTTGGAATTGTTGAAAGGGTTGTGTTTTAAACAGGAGATAGTTGGTGTCGTATCCCTCCCCCTCTGTTGAGAGAGGGCTGTTCAGTCTTAATGTAGTTGTCCTCTTTGAGCCCTCTTTCAAACCATTGGTCCTCTCTGTCCAGAAGTGTGAACTTTGCTGTCTTCAAAGGCAGATGGACTACTGAATTTTGTCCTGATGGATTCGTTCTCTTATGTTGTGCCATGCGTTTGTGAAGTGGTTGTTTTGTTTCTCAAATGTACAGATCTGTATATGTCTCACTGCATTGTACTGCATATATCACATTATTCAGTTTTATTCTGTCTGGGTGTTGTATCCTTGGGGTGGACAAGCTTCTGCCTTAGTGTATTTTGGGGTTTAAAGTGTGTATGTATATTGTGTCGGTTGGTCCCGAGCTTTTGCAGACATTCCTGCAACGTATGGAATGAATCTCCATAGATTCAGATATAATAGGATGTTATGGTCAGGAATGTGTAGTTCTGTGGATCGCCAGACTTCCAAGAGATTGGAAGAGTTTGAACTGCCGGATATTAAAAACAGAACATTATCCCTTTACGTCAATGTTTTTCAACCTTGACAACTTTAACTGGCTGGGGAATTCTGGGAGTTGAAGTCCACAGCTCTTAAAGTTGCTAAGTTGGGCTGGTGAAATATCAGAAGTCAGGAACTACAATAGCCAGGTGACAAATCCTCAGGTTGCTAGAATGTGGGAATTCCAGCATTTTGCCTAAAAGAGATAAAATTGCAGATAGTGGATCAGCACCGTTTTCCAAGAATTGATAGTCCTATTTATTTTCTGTTTTAGCTTCTGAAATCTCATCATTGAGACATAAACCCAAAGCCACAACCACATCCTTTTAATGCCACTATAACCGGATAAACTATTAACCACATCCTTTTAATACCACAGTAAGCAGATAATGTATTTTGAGGAGTTTTGAGTGCTCAATGCACTGCAGAGAACATAAAATTGAAATCTGCATGGATGGTGCAACAAATACAGGTCGTCCTCCGCTTATAACAGCTCATTTAGTGACCGTTTGAAGTTACAATGGCACTGGAAAAAGTGACATGATCGTTTTTCACACTTACGACCATTGAAACATCTCAGTGGTCATGTGATCAAAATTTGGACGCTTGGCAACTGGCTTGTATTTATGGCAGTTGCAGTGTCCTGGGGTCAGGTGATCCCCTTTT